>NW_023416308.1:16318857-16918857 GCF_014176215.1 Rousettus aegyptiacus | reverse complement strand
GGGTCTCCCTCCCTGCCCCTTATCCTCCTCTACCTCTTTCTTCATCCCAGCAGGATCTTTCCATGACTTCTTTATATAAAAACCTCCAGCGGCACCCTCCTGCCTACAGAATAAAGGCTCCAATCAATCTCTAACAGCAAATTCAAGGCTCCACACAATCTGACTACTACTGACTTCTCCAGAGCCATCTCGTTACCTTTATTCTGCTGCCTCGGTCTCCCCACCCACTGCTGCATGTCACACTCCACTCCGGGGCTCCACCCAGGACACTCTCTGGGTCTTCAGGAGCTTCATCCCACCAGCTTAGAACACTCTTCCTGCCACTACAACCTTTCTCTGTCTGAAAGGTTCTATTTATTCTTCCAAACCTCATTCAGGGGTAACCATGAAACCTCTTAATTTCACCAGACAGAGTTTTGCCTCCTTCCTCTATGTTCCCAGAATGCTTTATAATACGGCCACAACAGCCTATCCACATGTGAGCACGTCTGCCCGTTTCCTTCTGTATGCTCTCTCCTGGACTAAATGCTGAAGTCTACAGACCACTTCTTGTCTATTACTCCCTGGCCCCTGAATTGAAATTGCCCGATTCTCGGTTGATTTTTTTTTATCTCCCCTACACTGTTCTTGGCCAAAAATGGGAATGCCTGTAAAATGCAGGCTCCACATAAGCAAGAGCCTTATCTGTCTTCTTCATGTTTGTGTCCCCACACTGGAGGAGGGCCTGGCATGTTCTGAGCATCCAGTGAATATTTGTTGAATAAAGATGTGAACTAGAACCTCTACTTTAACAGACAGAACTACTGAGGTACCTGTAACAGAAGTCATGTTTCTGGAAGGTTTGGCAAGCCAAAGGGAAGATATCCAGAAAGGCCCAGAGTGTAGTGCAGGTATCACAAAGGTAGAGAACAATGTCCTTTAATTCCTGTTGCCAAAAGAAAACACTAAATTATTCTCCTCTGCCCCTCTTTTACTGTAGAGAGCCTGAGACAAATTTGACAAAGCCTGGGGTCCCTAACAGGCAGATGTCTTGTGCGGGGTTGGGTAGAGGGTACCGGCTCTAGGAGCATGATCTGGGCAAGTCACTCAACCTCCCTAAACCTCAGGTCTTATTACCATAGCTCCAATGAGTATAAACCCAGTGATCTCTAGGGTCACTTCCAGCTCTAGAATAATATGGTTTTCTCTTCTAAGATGAAAGAAACCCAACCCCTGAATCTAAAGACAACACTTGTAGTCCCGCACAGAAAATGCATCCCAGTGAGGACAAGAATATCAAGCCCACACTTTTCTTACATTTTGAAGAGGGTATTCAGAACAGGGAGTACTTTTTCATACACTTTCCTGATTCTCCTGACAACTCATGAATTCCAGCTCTTTGTTCTTTCCACTAACTCCCTAGATGAAGCTCCCAGAGAAAAATAAAAGCCTGCTAAAATGCTCTAAATGTGATGGGATTAGCTGTTTACGAAGTTGGGGAAAATGGCTGTGAGCAGGGGAAGAAGCTCCTGGGTCCTCTAATAGCCAGTTAGAGGCTGGGCTGAAGGGCAACCTCACCAGAAGAGGCATGTCGCTGGGGGTCGACCGGCCCCTCTCCTCGAGTTTCTGGGGTGTGGCGCTGGCCCCATCCCTTTGCAAACCACTGTGCTGGAGGATATTGCTGAAGACCTATGAAACACAAGAGATGACTCTCCCACATTCTGTCAAACCAGCAACTAGGACCCCTGTCCTGCAGCCAGGGATGGGTGATCTCAAAACTGCCTTGGACTCTGGAATCTATGCCAGTACACTCAGGACGCCAGCTGAATAATGACCATCTCAGAAAGCAGGGTCAGAGTGAACACTGTGTAAAATACGGATGATGGGGTATTCTTCCTACAGCACTGTGGTTGGGATTAAAAAACCAAAAATGTATGTTAACGCCCCCAGGAGCCTACAGATGTTATGTGATTGTTTAGGCTGGGTAAGCATATAGTAATAAATATTTAAGATACACATTCAGCAATACAGAATATGTTTTTAGATCCCCTTTAGATGGCATTTATGGCAAATGAACAGTGAAGGTAAAAGAGACCACTGTAAAATCATGTAAGTCTTTAACTGATTGTGCCATCTTTAAGTATGTTAGTGTGTGACTACAGTCCTCCCTCCCTCGGTATCCTCTAGGGATTGGTTCCAGGATGCCCTGTGGATACCAAAATCTGTGGATGTTCAAGTCCTTATGTAAAATGGCTAATATTTGTATACAATTTATGCACGTCCTCCTGTATACCTTAAATCACCTCTAAATTACTTAGAATACCTGATACAATATAACTGCTATATAAATAGTGGTTAAATTGTATTGTTTAAAGAATAATGTCAGGAAAAAAAAAAGTCTGTACATGTTCAGTACAGACCCAACCATCAAAGGCCTAACTATATAGTATACATCAGCGACAATGTATCTTTATTTTTAAAATTTTTAAATTTTTTAATTTTTTTGCGAGGCAACCCTTGGTTGACCTCACAGATTGCAAGGACCTTGTCAGCTTACAATCCTTTATTTTTTATGCCTACAGCACCTGGTCTTCCTAGGTGGTCTCCCATCCAAGTACTAACCAGGCCCCGGGATGGGGCTTGTTCAGGGTGGCATGGCCATAGATAGCAACAATGTAACTTAAAAAATATATTTTCACATTTTCGATTCACTGTTGGTTGAATCTGCAGATGCAGAACCCAGGAATATAGGGGGCCAACTGTATTTTAAAAGTTATCATAAACAGTGAATATCTCTTGGTTTGGAGATTATAGGGGATATTAATTTTTTTGTATTTTCTAAATGTTTTACAGTAAATATTATTTTATAAAATAATTCTATAAAACTTCAAAGTCTTCATTCAAGAAACACACAGCTCTCTGAGAGGCGTATCCTTAGAGGTTCATACAGTTGTCAGCAAACACCACAAAATGCAAGCCAAGCTCTTTTTGTATGAGTACAGTATTGGACAGCCCTTAGATTTCAGTCCTGTTCAAGAGGGGAAACAATTAATTTGAAGGGGTTTGGTGAGGGGCAGGACCCAGACAGACTGAAGATGAGGCTAGAGGGGGATGGGAAGTAAACATTTCTCCCAGGCTCAGGAAAGTCAAGGGACAACATTAGGTGGTGGGTGGTCTGCCTCCCAGGCTCACTCTCCCCTGGGCGGGGCTGAGAGCTGATACCTGAAGGATGGTGGGCACGGTTTCATCTAGGTCATTGTAGTAACTTGGCTGCTGCATAAAGATGTTTCCTGAAAAGAGAAGGCAGGAATTGCAAAAAGACGGTAGGGGTGGAGAGAATACATTACAAGTGATTGCCAGCATATCCTGTGACCTTGCTCTCCTTTTCCTAAGCCAATCTGAACTGGAGCAGCCTTGGCCCCAGAACTTGCTAGCAGAGTGTTTTAGCCCAGCCTAGAAACTTCCTCAGGGTGGGGGAGGGACCTTGTTCTTTACAATTTAACCTTTTAAGCATCTCTATCTAGTGAATTACGTAAAAGACCTGCCTTGGCCAAACCAGCTACCCCTGATATCCCCAAGGAGTGATCACACTTGGGCATTGTGCCTTGTATGACGGCACTGGCTTTGGATGTGGGAGTTAGTCATCCAGGGAAATTAGGAGATAAGATGATCTCTTTGCTCAAGAAACATTGGATGCTGCAATTGAGGATTCTTGCCAGGCCATGCCTCCAACAGTGAGAGGGGCTCAGAGGAGAAGCTTCTCTGTCCCTCCCCACCCTCCCCCCCCCCCTCTGGTTTTTGATCTCTCACCCTCTGCCTTTGAATTTGCTAGGTGTACTACTCTATCTCATTCAGAGATGAAAGGCCTGCAAGGAACTCAGAGGTAGATTTAACACACATTCACAGTTGTTCCTATAAAATGTAGCTCCTATTTGAGTGTTTACTATCCTCCAAGTGCTGCTGCTGTGAGTGAGTAGGTTATAGCATATGGTAACTGGAACAGAAACCAAATGTTCTGGCTGCCTAAATGGTGAAGGGAGGGAGGAAGAATCACGGCTAGCTGGCAGACATGACAATGAGAAATACCAATGCCCTTAAGAGGTCAGGGTTCTCCATCCCACTCTAATCCTAGTATCTAAGGCTGGCTGACTGTCAGGATGTTCTGAATTCTAGGTGTGCTCTGGCCTTGGGCAGGTCTGTTCTTGGTTTCCTTACTGAAAACCAGGAAACTTTCACCCTATCCCAGAGGAGTTGTAAATGAATGAGCTCAAAGGCCACACGAGGCTAGGTGAGTAAGCAAGTCATTAGGTAGCTGGACTTTCTTTACGTTCCTGTATGCTAATTCTTCTTTGATTCCAGAAAGTTGAGATTTATTAGCACCATAGCTCAGTTTCTCACCACCTCCAGATGGGTGTTGATCCCTCAACCTGTGAAGGTACTTTTTGACCATCTGAACCTACCTTCTGCATTTGATGGGCAAAGAGTAACAGATGGTTTTCCACCAACCTCTGCCCTTCCTCAAAACCCTCCTGTTGGTAACCTCAAGGTCAAGCCTAAACTCCTGACCATGGCACAAAAGAGACCTGTGAGATCTGGCTCTGCTGGCATCTCCAGCCATCCTCTCCCCATTCCTAGCATTGCATTCCTCCCTCACACCATCCTCAACCTCAGAGAACAAGCCTTGTCCCCTCCCTCTGCCTGGAGTGACCTCCCAGAGCTAGGTCTGACATAAGGCAGGTGTCACCTTCTCTAGGGTGCACCTCCTGACCCAGGCATCAGGAGCAGTCTCTTCCCATAACTCCCAGGGCCACACCCTGGTTCCTTGTACAACCTAGCCACCTGCCATGGGGGAAGGCATGCTCTCCTAATTCTTCCAGTGCTTAAGCCTGAGTAACAGGAATGTTTCACAAGCATCAAAAGAGATCACATTTCACAATTTACCCTTGGAGTCTTCAGAGTCCTTTTATTCTCCTTTGATTCCAATGTTGGTGAAGCTCAGATTTTTGATCTCTTCAAGAAATAATTAAAAGGTACGGACAGCATAGCATCCTTTGAAATATCCCTTCTCGACTGAAGATGTTCAAAAACCCAGGGTGAATGGAAAGTGTTGCCAAATAGATCAGTGTCATCCTTGATAGGGCCAAGACAGGGCCTTGATAGGGCCTTGCTTTCAAAATTACTTGCTAATTCACAATACCAGCTTTGAGATTTAAAAAAGTGGGGGGGGGGGGTGGAGAGAATGGGAGTGGGGAGCAGGATAAGGACTGAGCTTCTGCCCAAAAGACCGTAGGCCAGTTCCCTTGCTCTCTCTTTCTCACCCTTGTCAACTCTCTTATAGCTGATCTGCTTTGCTTCAAGAGTTTCTGTGATAGAAAAATAGACGCTAACCCTTGCTGTGCCTTCTGCTCAGGAAATGGAAAGAAAGCTTCTGCGTGGGTGGGTGTGTGTGTGTGTGCGCGCGCGCGCATGCAAGTGCATGTGTGTGTAGGGATAGGTGTAAAGAAGGAGGTCTACAGACACACACACACACACACAAAGGAAGGGGCTCCTGATGCCTGGTCCTGCCCTCTTTTCCATTAACCATTTTCTAAGACCCAATGAAAGGGCTCTCCTTAATAAGTCAGTTTAGGGTTCTCAATATGGAGATAAGAACATTCAAAAACACTGCAAAATGTATAAGGGATCTGTTTTTCTGAAAACAAGCTGTCATCTGATTCTCAAAGGAGCCAAGTGACTCAAAAGATTAGGAATCGTGGCAGCAGGCAGAGCTTTCTCTATCCACCCTCGCTCATTTGGAACTGCGTCATCTCCCCCTGGATCCACACAGCCATTTTATACACAGCAGATCTAATGCTGACCTAGCCTCTACTCACAACTCACTCCTCCCACCTCCCAAAAGCTCTTTTTCTGCAACTGACATCAGTTTTCTCAGGAATCATTAGGACTTCTCCCTCCAGCTGATGTCACTAAGCCTTGCTTTATTCTGCCTCTTGGGTGCCCTTTCCCGCCCTAGTAGTCCAACCAGGCTCACCTTCAAAGCCACGCTGAAGCACTAGCCTCCTATGTGGCCTCCTGTCAGCACCCTCCCCACCCATGTACTGCCAGATTAACCTTGTTATCAGATGGCTCCTCACCCTGCTCCAAGCTCTTAGAGACTCCCATGATCTCATCACAATAAGAGTTCACACGTACCAAGTGCCAGTAATGTGCCAGGCACTGTCCTGAGCACCACCTCATATTCAGTCCCTACGACCATCCTACGAGGTAGGTGTATCATTAATTTTCCCATTCTTCAAGTGAGAAAACTGAGCCTTAGAGTGGCTAATTGACTCTTAGTCAATTAGAGTGGCTAAGTGACATAGCTAGGAATAGAGCTGGGGGATAAATTGGGCAGTTCAACTCAAGAGCCTGCCTTCTTATCCACCAAGCAATATGGCTCTCCATGTGCTAAAGCCTGGCATTGAGCCCTCTCTGATCTGGCCGCAGCTACTCCCTCTCCTATCTCCCAGAATGCTCTGCTCTAACCAGACTGACCTAATAATTGTTTCTCTAACTAATCGCACTTGCTTTTCTCACTTACTTGATCCTCTTAGTTTACAGTAACATTATTAAGGGTCTTTCTTTGGGAAAATAAAAGAAATTAACTGATGATCATGCAATGATTAGATATGAATGAGAAACTGGAGGTTGTTCTAATGAAAGAGCTGGAAATGAAATTTTATAAACATTATGCTTTAAAATGCTTTTTAAAAGAAATACACAGAGAAAAGACTGGAAAGAAATAATCACCAAATGATTGTCCCTAAGTGCAGGAATTTGGCAACTGCTTTTCTGCTTTTTTATACTTTATACTTTTCCAAAAAATTTTAAATTAACATGTATTACCTTTATTATTAAAGGGAAAAAAAGGAAGAAAGGAGAGAAACCATTTTAAGGGATTACTCAGCTTTGTAACTGTGTTTAGAAGACTGTGTCCTAGAATCTTAGGGTGAAGAGGGCTGATGGGGGTGGCCAGGGTGAGCACCTCTCCGTACTGGGCCCAATGCCATGAGCCGCATTCAAAGGGTGTTGTTCCCTCTGTAGCATCCCAACAAAGCTTTCCGTCTTTGATTGAACCTTTCAGCCCACCACCTCCTGATGGGATCCAACTGCTGACGTCATTCCTTTCAAAACCCAAAGAGTCTTCTCTGAACTCTGCCTCCATCTGTTCTCAGCAACAATGCAAATCATGACATTTTGAGCCAGTCCCATCATCTCTGAGGCAGGGAATGGCAAAGAACAAGAGCTTGAAACTCAGGCCTATATGACATAAATAAAGATGGCCACTTATGAGTCATGGCCTCTTAGGCAAGTCCCTTACATTTTACCTTCAGTTCCCTTATCTATAAATGGGGAAGATGATGGACTTACATCACACGGCTGCTGTGAGGATCGACTGAGATAACATGAGGAGTGCTCAGTACACCAGTAGGCACTCACGTAAAGGTTAGCTATCATTGCTATTCTTACTCTCATCACCAGAGCAAACTTCCTCACTTCTTCCATTGTTTGAGCTAAAATCCTGAGGAACCGTGCAGTACACATTTTTGTCTCCACTCCCCCAACACCACCCAGTCACTTCTTTTAGAGTTGACACACAGATATTTAAGTCTTTTTCAAACACCATCCACCACTGCTGCTCTGAATCTCCCCGCGCCCATCTAGATGCCCTCTGGAACCTCTAGTTTGGCAAGTGGGGGCCGTCTCTGCATCCCTCCAGGACCTGCACCCTATGTACCTATCATCTTCTTGAGCAGCTGCGAGTTGCCTTTTCCAAATAGCACACAAAGGTCCAGGATCTTTGGGATGTCAAACAGGAAGTTATTGTAGAGGATTTCTCCAAATGCAGAGGGAGAAATAAAGTGATCCTAAAGAAAAGAGCAGAAAAAAGGATAAGGATGAGAGACTTTCTGAAAGCAGATGCATTATAAAGTAATAGCAAACCTACAAGAAACAACCTTCAGGGCCATCAGGAGGGGATTGGCTAATAAATGGAGGTCTGGCCACACTGTGGACATGTCTGAACCTTATATATTGACCTGGAGCAATAGCCAGTCTTTGTTTTAAGGTAAAAAGAAGCAAAAGTGTACTACAAAACAGTTGGGGATTCGTTCTAAAATATTTATGGGTAAATTACCATGGTATCTGGGATTACTTTAAAATATTTCAAAGAAAGAAAAAAGAACTCAAGGGGGGAGAGAAAAGATTGGCAAAATGTTGATAATTGTTGAAGCTGGGAGATGGTATATGAGGTTCATTACACTTCTATGTATATCTGAAAATTTCCATACTAAAAAAGTTTTTTTAAAAAACCAAGATACTATTTTTAAAATAAATACACGTACACACGCACACTCCTATTAAAAGGGAAAAAAAATTCCCTAATGGAACATGTACCTTAACAGTGGTTATTGTGGAGGAAGGGGATTTTGTGGGTAAACTTCGCTGTCTACAATATATTTCTATAATGTCTGTATTGTTTAGAGACAGCATTATTAGTTTTAAAATCAGAGGGAAAAAACAGTAAAGGTTTTTAAAAAGCACATACAGGTTCCTTTCAAAAAGAATCAGTGCTTTTACTCTCTGACGCACAAGAAAAGGCATAGTCACGGGTCAACTGGCAAAGGGCCCTCGGGCTCCCATTGATAAAAACACTGAGTGCAACGCAGAATGACCCGTGAATTAGAGGATAAGGGAGGTGGCACAGATTTCTTCCCCAACAGTGGGAATAAAGGCTGAGGGGAGACAAGAGGAAACTCGAGACTTCTAGAGCCTTCCTTCCCAGGGGCAGAGTCTGGCACAGAGGTGTTAGGTGTCAGTGGTGACCTATCACGAGATCAGGGGCTTACTTTGGATTCCTTGTGAGTGGACATGCGGAGGAAGGTGAGAAAAACACTCCGATGGAGGCGCTTCTGCATGTCAACAACCTCAGGGGTTGGGGCCACCCACTCATCAAACTTCCGGGGGACATAGTGCAGGTAAGAGTCCAGGCACTTCTGCAGGGTCTCGTCGAAGATAACCTAAGTCAGGCAACAGAGGAGAGCGAGGATTTGTCACTGAGGCCCAAGGCTTTGTGGGTGGACTGCACAGGAGCTCATAGCCCATCAGCCCTGGCCTGTGGCACACACTCCAACCCCAAGGGACCAAGGAGGTATGAATGAGCCGAGAGCTAAACACATGTTTCTAAAAATGACAGGTTGGAAGGCATTGTATAAACACCATTAAGATTTGTGATACAAGAAAGAGCAATCCAAACCACAATTTGCTGTTAAGGATCCAGTGAAAGAAGTAGAGAAAAAAGCATCTCCTAGGGGGAGAGAAACAATAACAGCAACCAACCAACGGCATGTCATGTGCTTTGTCTTAGCGTTAATTTTGATAGAATGTTACCTGGCACCAGAATTTATCGTGAGGCAAGGCCAGGAGCCAGTCGAGGTCATTGGCTACGAAGGTGGCGCGTTCCAGGTACTCCTCCACTAGGGCGGGAATGTTGTCTTTAGGGGGCGGTTTGTATAACACAAAATACCGGTCTGCCTTCTGCTCGGGGTGCTACGGATCCAAAAACCACGTGTTAACGTGGCAGAGGTTAGTCAGCGAGGGCCCATTTGCCAACCCACAGCAATGACAACACTTGGCTGTTCCAACCGGTGACCCTCCAAGGAGCTTTTAAGCATAAAGAACCAAGTGTCTCTAACAAAGGGGCTTGGTTGCATCCAGGGAACACTAGGCGGGCATTAAAAACCATGTTTTTTGGAGACTATTTAATGATATGGGGAAAGGTTAAGGGAATAAAAAGCAGGGTACGAACTTCTCTATTTTATATAACAAGTTTTTGGACTTTCAGAAAGTATATATCTATTGAACACATTCACATACAGGCTAAAAAAAGTGTGTGTGTGGGGGGGGGGGTGGGGACAACACCCCAAAGCTAATAGTGGTTATCTCTGGTGGGGGAGATTATGACTTAAATATATTTTCCAACTTAAAAAAAATGAACATGTATTACTTTTATTTTTTAATTATACAAGTGAGATATGAGCATCCAGGTGAGTCGCCTGGAACCACACTCGCAGTCCCAACCACTGAGTGTCCTTGCAGACCTTTCCTGGGCATTTACGTTAAAATATATCTATACAAGGTATCTGTTTAGACGTTTTCACCTTTCTTACAAAAATAGTATCATTCTGTATGTATGTAACGTGCTATATCCTTTTTATAATCAGGAGAAAACTTTAGTAATTTTTTTTTTTTTTAAATAAAAGATACTAATCAAGTAATACAGGTCTCGACTGAGAATCACAAGTTCTCTCTTTCAACCCTACCTTGCCATGAACAAACCTTACTTTGTTCACCATAGAGAAGAGACGATGAGCTCAGTTTTCTCCTCAGACTACATAATGGCTGCTTTCTCCCGGGGAAGTGGTAATAGAAGGCCAGGCAACGTCTCAGCTGTTATCAACCACAATCCACCCACTTCCATGTCTGTCAGTCCAGAGGAGACAGGAAAATCACGACTGATTGATCAGTCTCCGTAAGAACCACGTATGCCTCCCTACTGCCTAATGCAAGTTTTTAAACAGGGAGTTCTTAGGTTCCATCTATTGAGTGGGCCATCAGGACCCTTCCCATTTAAATCAGAATTTATACAGTGGGGGTCCAGGTACAAACCTTTTGAAAAAGGAATCCTGCTGACTGAAGCAAGTTCAGAGACATTCTCTAGGGTCTAAATTCATCTCCTAGGTTTCCAAGCTCCCCTGTAACTCTATATACTGACACTGCCCCTCGTAGGTTGTTTCCCATGCCAGGCTACTCGCTGCCCTCCACTCCTGAACAGGCACTCCACCCCAACCCTGCCCGAGGAATCTACCTTCCATTTAATCCTACAAACACTGACTGGTACCCCACTGTGCCAGCCAGTGTCGTGGGGGATGTTAAGAAAAGCATCTGCGTGCTCACAGAGCCCATGTTCCAGAGGGGAAGATGCACATCAAAGCCACCAAGTAAGCACAAAACAGAAGAACTGACAGCTCCAACCTAGCGGAGGGACTGTGGGTGTGCAAAAGGGGATTAACTATGCCTGGAGGACAAGGGACAGCTCGCTTCTCAGAGCAGGCAGCATCTGAGCTGGGTCTTGGAGAATGAGGATTTTTATATGAAAGAAACAGTATTTTTATGGAGGCATAAAAATGGATCATAAAAATAAAGGGCACAGGATGGTAGGAGATGAATTTGGAAGAAGAGAACACTGGAATAATGATAATAAAAGCCACTTATGGAGGACTTGCCACTTGCCAGCTGTTGAGTAGGTATGTTCCAAAGCCTTCTGTTTTTTAATCTACGACTATTTAAAAGGGAGTTAATATTTTTTTTACAGAGGAGGAAACAAAGACTCAGTAAGCTCAGGAACTTTGCAAAGGTCACGAGGCTAAGGAAGCAACTGAGGCAGGATTTGAACCAAAGCTTACACTGCAGACCTACTAATGACTTACGGTACCCATGTGCCATCCTGGTCACACTACTCGTCCTTTTGACTCCAGCTCCGACCTCACCTCCTCCAGGAAGTCTCCCCAACTCCCACCCCTGACTAGGTTAGAGGTTCGCCCGGGCTTCCCCAGCACCTGCACTCTGTGATCCTCGAACAGTAGTGCTTGTGGAACCACACCAAAAGTGCTTTCAGATAAGTGGTTCCTTTGGATGGGAAGAGGGGAAGGGATGACTTATAGAGAGGCACAAATAACTTTTGGGAGTGGTTGAAATGTTCATTATCTTCATTATGGTCATGGTTTCATGGGTAAATACAAATGTCAAATCAATCAAATTGTATACTTTAAATATGCAGTTTATTGTCCTTCAATGATACCCTAATAAAGTTATATAAAAAAAGAGGGCCTGCCTTCTCTGTCTCCCCCCAATAGACCTCTGGAGGTGGCCTAAGGTTTGCTTACCACAGCATTCCCAGTCCCTAGAACAGTGCCTGGCATCAAGCAGACTCTCCACACACATTGGCTGGCTGGACAAAGGAATGAATGGAGGTAATGAAGGAGCAGATATTGCCAAGGTCTTTGAAGGACTTTGAATGCCAGGCTCAAGAGTGGGGGCTTTATTTAGTAAGTAATGGGGGTCACAGAAGATTTGAGGGCAGAGAGTAGCAGGGCCAGCTGCATCTTCCATCCTTCAAACCTGGCTCGGGTCCCACTTGCTCCATGAAGCTTTCTGAAAATTCTCTGCCCATCAAACTTCCTTTCTGTTTATCTTGATTAGAGACCATTTTGCACTGTTCTCCAAATGCTTCACTTACATGAGTCTTGTCCTCCTCAAAACCTCATTCTGGCCCAAGACTTCAATTCTTTTGGATCTTCAATAGCATCAAGTATGTGCTGTGCACATAGTAGGTACTCAATAAACATTAGCTTCATTTATAACCCTGTAAAGGCAGTGTGGTGGCTGTCTCTCAGCTAGAGACCTTCCTGTTCAAAGTTAGGACTAAAGAGGCACATACAGGGTAGGTACAAACCTTAGGGCCAACAAGACTGCTCCTTGATCAGTCAGCTATCTCCCTCAGCTCATCCCTCTTCCCACCCTACTCCTCATTCAATGCTTCTGTCACTGTCACTGTTGTTATCACCATCTTTATTGAGTGCTTACTATGTTCTAGGCACAGTGCTAATTCAGACATCTCATTTAATCCCCATAGCCACCCCACAACGCTGCTTCTATTATCCTTTTTGGATCCTGAGGCATGGAGAGGTTATGTAACTTGCCCAAAGTCACATAGCCAAGTATGTGTGAGATTTAATACACAGCCCATGCTCCTTAACTCTGTAATACTGCTTCCACTCCCAGTGATTGGTGGTTGGTACCGAAACCAGGCTCTCTCAAAACAGCATACTCAGGTTCTCCTGCCCGTCCATCCCTTCCCAGTTCCTCTGTCAGGCTAGTGCTTATTCACCCTTCATTACCCAGTTCAGGAACCCCCTCCTTTAGGAAGCCTTCCCTGGTTATATGTACCCTCCCACTACCCACAAGATCTCCCTGCCACCACATATCCCTTTGTTCTGGATCAGCAACACAGGCTCTGATGCTCATGTAGCAGCCTGGACTTCTTTCTATCACAACCCTGATCTCACTGTAGAGGAGCTACTGGTCTGCTTTTCTTTCAGACCATGGGTCCTTCAAAAGCATAAACCATAACTTTTCTCTTAGCAGCTCCATTGTCTGTCACAAGGCCTCACTGGGCTCTTTGACTCATTTACTGAATGTTTCCTGGCACTGGAGAACCCAAATGAAGGGAAGGGACCAGGTCCCTGCTCTCACAAGCCCACAGTCTCATAACCCAGGTATTCAGTACATGGGGAAAGACTAAGGTGGAAAATCAGACCCAACCACTCAAGGAGCCAGTCTCAACCAGGACTGTCCAACAGAACTTTCTGCAATAATAGAACGGCTCTATACCTGTACAGGCCAACAAGGTAGGTACTTACCACATGGAATTTTAGTTTAAATTAATTCAAATTAAATTAAAAATCCAGTTCCTTAGTTGAATAATCCACATTTCAAGTGCTCAGTTGCTACATGTAGCAAATGGCTACCATATTGGACAGAACAGTTCTAGATTTTCTGATAAAATATCCATATATAAAAAAAGTTATGAAAAGCGGAAACGAGAGGCTTTATTGCAGAAAGGTTACTGACATGGGCTCTAGCACCAGCCTAGCTGGGTTCACATCCTGGCTCCTCTGATTTTCCAGTTCTGTGACCTTGCACTCTGAGTTTCCTCATCTGTAAAATGGGAACAACCAAAATACCTACTCATAGGGCTATGGTGTGGCTTTAATGAAATAATGCAGGTGAAGTATTTAGAAAGGTTTGGCCCAGAGTGAGTCCTCTCTAAACGTTAAGTACTAGTATTAGATGGTAGTTAGGAAGTAATAGGAAGCCGTCCAGAAAGCATGAAATAAAACGCCAAGCTCTTGTTTCCCACGACTTTACTCTAGCCCCCAGAAAATACTTCCTCCCACTTTGTTCCAGTAAGCTCATATTCTTGGGAAAACAATAAGTAGGTATGAGGACTTCAGGCCCTGCAGTCTGTCTCCTTCTTTAGCAGCCTGGCACCTCTCTGTGGCTCAAATCTCACTCTGCAGCAGGTAATCAACATGCTCACAGTCTCCTTATTTTTCAGTCTCACAAGCCCTGCAGAGTCTGCATGTGGCGCTTCTTAGTCCATTGAGATAAAAGGCTGCCTGACCTCTGAAATCAGTGTTCCCCCCAAAGTGTGGATAGCAGCTGAGATAGCTCTGAAAAAGGCCTACCTGAAATCTGAACACTTCCCGCAGGGTCAAATAGCCGAACCTAGCTTTGGGATGGATCCATTTCTGGGCCAGCTCAAGCTAGTCAGAACTGCTATCAGACTCAGATTCAAAACAAAATGCTTTGGGGGAAGGTGTGGGGTGGTGACATGGAAAATACTACTCAAATTCAAGCTGCTGCTTAGTAAGGAAACTTCTACACTAGGCCTGGAAGGACCTAGCAGTGTCCCAGCTACTGAATTACTTACTGACTGTGGCCCTCAGGTTATTCTTGGAACAGATAAAAAAGAAATTTCCTTTTTGCTTTTGAAATTGTAAGAATGATAATATCAGGCTGAACAGCCTCAAGGCACCGGCTCACCAGGGCTGGTGAAGTCCTCAGCTTTCCTGTCTTCTGGTCTTTGTGGGTGATCTGGAGTTGGTCCAGGGGCAGAGCTGGCATTGTGATTCGTGACCCTCCTGAAAAGAATATGGATGAGAAGAAGAGAGCAGACACATAGGCTCCTGGTGGCAGGGTGTCTGCTCTGGGGCTGATCCCAGGAGAAGCTTCAAACTCTGGCCTCTGGAGGCTCCTGATGCGGGCCTCAAAGGCCCGGTTCATGCACCTAATCCAGACTGAAGTGACTTTTTTTTTTTTTTTGCCTAAAGTAATAGTTCTTAATTCAGTAGGAACACACTCCCCAGATGACTCCTAATATATTCCTACCCCCTTTGAGAAGTACTGGTTAAAAGCACCTAGATTATCTTCATCATGGCTCCAGCTCCATATCCTCCTTGGCCCGGGAGCTCTGTGGAGACAGTGCCTAGGCTCTCTTTCTCTTGCTACCTTTCCTGTGACCAGCACAGGCCTGGTACAGAGGCAGCTTCATCAAATGTTTGATGAACAACTGAATAAGAGGACACTGTTCTTGTAACTCTAACCAGATTTTAAGTCTTTTGAGGGCTGAAGCCATATGTTAAGATTTTACAACCTCTCTAGGCTTCAGGAAAGAATAACATGAATGAACAGAAGGATGAAGGAGGATGAGAGAATTCAAAGAAACTTGCCAGTGCGAGCTCCTTTCTACAGAGGCCTAAAGCATCCTCAGAGTCAGTGAGTGGCAGACCCCATGTCTCCGATCCAATACTCTTTTCACCATACCACTTGGCCTGATCCACAGGAGACATGCATATGAGATGTATCATGAAATAGCAGTGAATTAGGCCCCTTAAAAAACATGCCATAAAAGGCCAGCACAATCTCAATGACAACATGAAGACATATCAAGGCTAGAACGAGGAAACCAGCACCTTCTGAGCCATCACAAATAAGCCAAGGGACATGGTCACCCATGAGTTACATGGGTTATATATGTAGATATGGGTATCCATATATCAAACATCAGGCTAGGCAGGTATTTTATGAACATCGATTGATAAGGTAGGGTCTCTGCCCTGAGAGATCTTACGTCCAAATATAAAATGACAGTAGCCACAGGAACAATGTGCTTATCATGTGTTGGCACTTTTCTAAGTGCTTTTCTCAGCATTAACTCATTTTACATGTATTATGCTCATAACAACTCTAAGGTTTGTTCTATTATTATCTTCATTTTATCAGGGAGGAGAGAAGAAAAGAAAATTGCCCAATGTCTCAGTCAGTAGTTGGGGAAGTAGGCTGAGGCTGGCTCTTAACCATTTGCTGTACTGAATCTAGTGTAGCTGAGCTTGTCTGGGGTGTGGATTTCAGGAAAGGATTTCTAGAGGAGAGCCTAAAGGATCAGGAGAGCCTGAGTTGAGTCTTGATAGAAGACTGGCCAGGGAAA
The DNA here is from genome assembly GCF_014176215.1 of Rousettus aegyptiacus. Taxonomy (NCBI): domain Eukaryota; kingdom Metazoa; phylum Chordata; class Mammalia; order Chiroptera; family Pteropodidae; genus Rousettus; species Rousettus aegyptiacus. Next base: position 16,902,728 of record NW_023416308.1, on the reverse strand, counting down.
AAGGGTATCCCAGGCAGAGGAAATAGCAGGACCAAAGGTAAGTGGCTGGGAGGCAGCTTGGTTCATGGGCTGTTCTAAAAACTAAAGATATCCATCTTTGAGGAATATAAACAGAAAGGATCAGTCTGTCTAGTCTTCAAGGCCTGTTCAGCTCTAGGATCTCAATGGATCAGACACACTGTCCCTGCACACATGAGGTGGCCTGAAAAAAATCATAAGGCAAAGTAATAAAAGGGGCTTGGGGTGAGTTTTCATCTTTCAGCTTTGCAAAATGTCGATAATATCCTTTGTTGCATGTACATTATTTCTAATCAAGTTACTATCTTACTAGCCTCTCACAACAACTCAGTTAAGGATAACAAGGATTATTATGCACAGATGTCCAAAGAGAGGCCCTGATGTACTCAAGGCAAATATATTAGTGGCTGAGTTGAAAATAAAGCTCAGCTCTCCTGCCTTGACGCCTGGCTTGCTTATGCTGGACATGCTAAACATACTTCTTTCCTATTCCCCAGTGATGCTAGGAGAGCAGCTGGAAACATCAGTGGTCTGCTCACCAGTGCAGAAATCTAAATGACTCAGGCCTAGTTCTTTCCATTCTCACCTTCTAAAGATAATAGTAGAAATATCCAGTGTTGGGACCTAGGGTGGCGAAAGAATAATGAGGAGGAGGTAGCTCTCCACCCTTTAAATTCTAGGCCCCAGAGTCCAGGCCTAGACAGGTAATGACAACACCTGCTTTCACAAAAAAATCAACTACTACAAGCCAGTGCCTGTAACGGCAGTTCAGACCCGGGCTGGTGTGATGGTTGAAGGAGAGTTTTATAGTTTTGCAACATGGGTTCAAATCCTGGCTCCACCTTTTCCTATCTATGTTGAGACCTTGAGATAGTTCCTTGACCTCTGTAAGCTTTGATTTCCCCATCTGTAAAATTGGGATGATAATAGTACATAGTCTCTTAGGGCTGATGTAAGAAGTAATCAATGCTACAGTACTTGGTAGGTAATAAGTGCTTGGTAGGTAATAAGTGCTGAATAAAGTTTACTTGTTATTATTCAAATAAACACAGTACTTGGTAGGTAATAAGTGCTGAATAAAGTTTACTTGTTATTATTCAAGTTCCAACCATAGGCAGAACACTTTGGGCTTCCTCATTTACTCAGCACACACTGACTGAATACATTCTGAGTTTTGGGCATGTAAATGACTATCATTTGGTGTGGTTAGAGCTATCACAGGAAAATTCCAAAAACAAGCATAGCCGAGAAAGGGAGAATATCACAGAGAAGGTGACCTATAACCTGGTTGTTGAAGAATAGGAAGAAAAGATGGTAAGGAAGGGCATTCCAAGCAAAGAGCAAGGATGAGCAAAGGCTCCGAGTCTGTGGCTTTGAAGAAAGAGGGAGACATTGGTATGGTTGAAAACACAAGGTCAGGGAGGGGATGACAGAGTGGAGAAGAGAGGTTAATTAGAAAAGATGGAGCCAGTTTTTAAAAAGCCTTGAATGCTATGCTAAAGAGTTTGGTGTTTCATCTGCAGGCAGTGAGGAGTCATTTAAGTAGAGGAGAGAAATGATCGGAAAGAAAAGACCGTAACCTGGTGACAGGACAGACCTCCTAGGAACCACCAGAAAGCAAAGACTGTTAATCATCTCATTCATCCCCTCAAAGATTGCTGAGCATTTCTTATCCAGGCACTGAAGCCCAGAGAATACTAAAGCAAGCAAGTAACAGACCTGGTCCTGCCCTTTACAACTAAGAATCAAATAGCCATTCAAACAACAAAACTCAATACCATGATGTATGCTATGTCCATGGGCCCATAGAGCTATGACAGCATTTAACAAAGAGCACTGACTTAACAGAGGAAGGTTGTCAAGGAAGATTTTTTCATCTAAAGCATGAACAAATATTAACTAGGCAAAGTCTAGACTCTAAGTTCCAAAAGGAAAAGGACAATGATCATGACAATGCCTGTGCCCACCATTGCAACCCCAGAGCCAAGCAGGACAGCAGAATCCAAAAGTTGGGAAAGGACTTCCTTTAGAAGGAAGCTCAGTGCAAACATCAATGAGGCGTAGGTGCATCCCCAGGGCTACTGCTGCCTAAGTTGCTCTGACTGTCATCCTTCCGGTCTCAATTTAATATTACTTTCTTCAGAGACCCTCCCAGACCACTCTATCTAACTTATTCACTTCCCTAGTTACTATTATATTTTAAATTATCTTATGTATATATGTGTCGCTGCCCGTCGCTTCTCACTATAATGTACGCTCTATGAGGGCAGGAGCCTTGACTGTCTTGCTGTTTCTATCCCCAGTGCCTAGATCTGTGCCTGGCACGGAGTGGACGCTAGACATATACTTGTTGAACGAATGAATGAATCCTGAGGAAACTGAAGCCCGGGGTGAAGGTAAAGGGCTGTTACTCGGTCAAGTCACTTTGGGGCAGAGCCTCGAACCCAAGATGTCCTGGCCAGGGGGGCGTGGGGGCGACTTGGCTCCTGGGACAGCGTAGCCTCGACCCTGCCGTGGAGCGGGAAGACCCGAGGCCACCTGAGGCACGACTGCGGCTCCTCCCAGGCCCGGTGCCCCGCATCCGGCAGGGCCCAGCCACATGCACTCACCTCGGCAGCTCCACCACCCGCGCTGTGCCCCGGCCGCCTAGGTCCACGGTGACAGCTCCCAAAGCGCCGGCACTTCCGGGGTCAAACAGCGATTCCGCAGGCGCTAACAGGAAGCTTTGGCCCAGCCCCGCCCCCGACGCCAACTGCCACCGGGAAGCCTGGCCCGGGACCACGCCCCGGCCTTAAGACTCCGCCCCACAAGGAATCCTACTGACTAACCACGCCCTTTGTCCCTTCCTATCTCCCTTGCTTTCGCAGAGGATGGAAGATGGGCGGAGAATAGGTTGTGATCCCACCTCTTGGAAAATCCAGCTATAATAACCGACTTATCAGAACCCCGGGCTTCCACCTTCTTCCTAACCTTCTCAGTCATCGTTTTACAAATTTAATCCAGAAGAGTTTTAACGAGCCAAAAGAATAAATATGATGTTGAATGAAAGAAAGCAAACGAAAGTATAGGCTACAATTTTGTTTATATGAAATTTTATTTTTCATTTATTTAATTTATTTTTTAGGCGAGGAAATCCTTGGTTGACCTCACAGATTGCAAGGATCTTGTCAATTTACAATCCCTTATTTTTTATTTTTTACACCTACAACACCTGGTCTTCCTAGGTGGTCTCCCATCCTAGTACTAACCAGGTTCGACCCTGCTTGGCTTCCAAGATCGGAGGGATCAGGCTTGTTCAGGATGGCATAACCATAGGAAGTTTTAGTACAGGCAAAACTAAGGAGAGATGACAGGGTTAGGATAGTGGTTGCCTCTGGGGCTGGTGACTAGCAGAGATCACAAGTGAGGTTGGGGACCTAACCTGTCTTCATCTTGGGATAGCTACATAGATGTGTTCATTTTGGAAAAGCCATTACATTGTACACCTTTGGGCTTTGCACTTTTCTGTGTGTATACAATACAAAAAAATTTTTTTTTTTTTTAAATCAGAAAGACTGTCTAACCATCTTAAGAATAGAATGCATTTTTCCACAGATTGTTTCATGTGGTGTAGCCTGGCTGTGCATCAGGATCATCACAGAAAGATAGTTAAAAATACACATCTCTGGCTTCATCTCAGTGTCTGGCACACAGTAAGATTTTAAAAACCACCACCATTATTCTCACGAGGGTGTTATAGAAGCCCTTAATGGAACACAGAACCCAGCCTTGTGGGTCATGAAATATTATCCAGCACCCTCCTAGTGCCAGGCCCTGCCGTCTGCACCAGAGCTTCAAGGAATGACAAGCACAGTGCCTGTCCTTAAGGAACTTATAAGGTAGGGGGTGGCAAGAAAATCAGGAGCTGTGAGACAATATGACAAGTGCAGAATGCTAAAGAAGAAGGGGAGATGGGCTCTGAATTAGAAATAGGATGGGAGGAGTTGGATCCTGTATTAGCTAATACCTAACAAATTATCACAGACTTTGCAGCTTATAACAACACACGTTTATTACCTTACGTTTTCTGTGGGTCAGGAATCTGAGCATGGCTTAACTGGCTGCTCTGCATCAGGGTGTCCCACAAGGTGACAATCACTGTGCCACCCAGGGCTGGGGTCTTACCTGATGGCTCAACTGAAGACAAATATGCATCCAAGCTCTCATGGCTTTGGCTAAATTTAGTTCCTTGAGGGTTGTGGGACTGAGGGCCTCAGCTGGAGGTTGGATTTTGGCCAGAGGCTGCCCTTAGTTTGTTGTCTCATGGGCTTCTCCAATGTGGCAGCTGAGAAGGCAATAGAGAGAGAAGGCACAATCTCATATATCTTAATCATGAAAGTGAACCATCTCACCATTTCCTATTTGTTAGAAGCAAGTCACAGGTCCTGCCCTACAGTCATAGAGAGGAGATTTATACCAGGGGGTAGGAATCACTGGGAGTCATCTGAGAATCTGCTTGCCACGGATACTTAAAGAACACACATCAACCCCAGCTCTTCGGCAGAGGAAGTAAGGGAGCAGAGAGAGAGAGCTCAATCATGATAGTAATAACAATATTTGTCAGGTCTTTACTCCATCCTAGAAACTGGACTAAGTATTTTACATATGTTATCTCCTTGATTCTTTATAAGAATTATAAGAGGTAGAAATTATTATTATCATCCCAATCTATAGAGAGGTTTAGAGACTAGACCAGGGTCACAGAGCTTGTGAGTAGGTGGAACAGGGATTCGAACCCAGCTCTGTCTGGCTGCAGAGCTTGCCTTCATAATCTCCCTACCAAGGGCTTGCCCAAGCTCCATGAGACAGGTTTGGGAGTCTCAAGTGCAGGAAGAATTCTATGGCCAAATGCTGCAAGCCGTCTCAAAGAAGTGGATGCTTTCCTTTATTTCTGTCTTTTTTTTTTTTTTTTGGAGAAAACTGATCATCCACTCATGTGGAAGGGACAGAAAAAAGTGCCAGAAACTCCATTTAAAAAAAAACAAAACTCTGACATCACATGCATTGGGACACAGGAAATAAAATCTGCATCTTGGTGATTGGTTTGAAAGAAATCATGTGTAGCAGCCTTTGGTAGTGAGAAAATTTAAAATAGGACTTCTGGCAAAAATGTGTGGATCAGTTTTGTCTTTTCCTATGAATATTAATATCACCGAGATTTTGGCGCTAAATACATGACTGTAAAAAGACAAAACATCTAATTAGACACTTAACTTCTCCAAACATGTCTCAGTTTTCTTATCTGTTTAAAAGGGTCATTAACATTCACTTCATAATCATTAGAAGGATTAATAAGAGAATACAGACAAAGCTATGCACATAGTATGTGCTCAAGAAATTTTGGTGGAGAAGAGGAAGGAAGGGAAGGAGGAAGGGAGGGAAGAAGAAAGTAGATTCTCTATCGGTTGGAGTGTTAATGTTTATATTTTTTTCATTTTTGTTTTCTCTCCTTTGCCTGAAGAGATTAATGAGGAATGTGAGCTTCCAAAGGAGGCATCCTTGCCTGAGCTAACATATGACCAACTGGAATTAAATTAAAAAGCCATCCATAGGAAAAGCCTTAAACCATACATTAGTCACACACATGTGAAAGAACTTCTGGGCCTCTATTCTCTAGATTAAACAACAACAACAACAACAACAACTAACTTTAAGAGCAAATATTTGGGTTGGCAAAGGAGGCAAGTGTCTGTGAGCTCATAGCCAGTCAAGTCTAGGGATAACTAGAGAGAAAAACTGTCAGTAGTTGGAGTTAAAAAATCAGCGTAGGAATATCTGGGCCTGAGTCCAGCCTGACTCAGATACTCTGAGTCACCTAAGATGAATCAGTATTACCTTTGTGTTTCAGTCCTCCAGCAAGAATGAGTTCATGAGGCACTCAATGTTGGAGTTAGCTGTTGTATGCCCCCCTCACCAGTGTTAATTTCCTCCATTTTCCCACTAACAATGACTTGATTACTCCTTAGAGAACCAACCCTCTTGCTTTAGTCCACATGGATTAGGACCGACTCCTTACCCAGAGCTGAGGGGTGTGCAATTGTATGAGTTATCTAATCCTGTGCAACAAATTTGTCCCCAAACTCAACAGCTTAAAACAGTAAAAATCACTTATTATCTTACACAGTTTCTGTGAGTTAGGTAATAAAAGAAAAACAGTTGTCGAAGAATGAGACTTTGGCTTTGTCCCACTACACTGTTCTAAGTGTGTGTGTTCCTCATCTGCAGCCCCTCCTCAGTTCTGGGGGAGCCATGTGTGCTGGGCACATTGTTTCAGACAGTGGCTTCCCCACAGCTGCCTCCATAGGGCCACATAGATCAATGGTGGTTCTCTTCAGGCGGTGAGATTGAAGGGCTTCTGTTATTGTTTTCTTTGGATTTGTTTTGATAATGTATTGTTTTTATAAATGGAGAAAAAATAAACAGCATATTTTAAAGCAAAAAAGAGGGAGGACTTGGATATCCCCACAACACTGCTCCTGGTTTCCTGCAGAGAAAGTAATCCAAGAGATCAAAGGAGCAATGCCTCTATGACCTAGCTTTGGAAGTCACACCATCGCTTCAGCTACATTTCTATTGAACACATAGACCAGGCTTGGTTTTGTGTCAAAGGGGACTGTACAAGGCCATGAATATCAAAAGGCAAGATAATTGGGGGTCATCTTGGAGGTTGGCTACTGCATCAATCTAAGATGAGCTTTGACAATTAGCATATTCCAAACTCTCAGCCACAGTGATTGGCTCAAGAATAGATATATGTTCCGAATTCATCCAACGATAGCTAATTCTGGAAACTTTATTGAAGTCAAAGTGAAAGAAAAGCTCTCTTCCTTATGATATTTCTAGCAGTATGAAAGAACTAAGCCTGGAGAATGAACTAAGCTTACCAGAGGCCACTACCTGGAACCTAAGAATGAAGCCAACACAATGGAAAATAGAGCTGAGAAAAGAAATTACAAGCAGGGGAGAATGAAAGAGGGTGTATGACATCATTTGATCCCTGAATCCAGACAGTCCTAGACTTTTCTCATTCCTGCTTTGCCTAAGTATTTTGAATTGGGCTTCTGTCTAGTTGATCAAACTTTTTTAAAAATCATGACTGGTACCCACTGAGACAAGAAGGATGAAATTGCCAACTATTCAAGCTCATGAACAGAAGGAGTTGCTGGCATTACAAGTCACTGCATAGTGATGGGGAGAAGTCAGCTTGCAGATCTACCAGGGACACCTTGGGTATCCACTAATTGGTATTTTTTTAACTAGACCAAGGAGAGGTACATGTTTAGGAGAGGTACATGGTGAAGAAGTAGGACATAGTTTGGTAGTGGAGTTTGAAGCCTTGAGTATTAGTCCCAGTTAAACCTCCTACTCGCTGGGCAAACTTGAACAAATGGCCTAGCTTTTCTGAGCCTCCACTTCCTTATTTACCTAATGAAAATAGTAATACTTGTTCAATCTACTCAACAAACATTTACTGAGGGCCTACTGTGTGCCAGTTACTGTTAATAAAACAACAATGGATGCAGTTCTAGCCTTCAAGGTTTACACAGTCTTGTCAGAAATATGAATAAAATATGAATTACAACATGGTTTGAGGTAGATGTACATGGTACAATACATATAAACCTGGGTGTTTTGAGGTCATAAAGAAGAAAGTGTCTCAGATGGTGGGATCTTCATGGACATTGTGGAGTGGATGTTATTTAATCTGAGTCTTCAGAAAATGTAGGAACTGAAAGGTTGGAAGAGCCCAGTCTGGGCAAAGAACTAGAGATATAAAAGAGGGGAGACCATTCAAGAAATTGTGAATAGATGTGTACAGCTTAAATCTTGGGTTTGAAAGTAGAGCTGAGAAAAGACCTGGTCTTGAGGAGAGACCAGATTACAAAGGGTTTTGTGGGTCATGCTAAGGAGTTTGGACTTCCTCTTATTGATGATGGGGAAAGCCCTAGAAAATTTAAAAGAAACTGAGGGGTTCAGAAAGGTATTTTACAAAGATATCTCTTGTAGCCATAGAGGTAGAGAAGATAAATGGTAGCAAGAACAGAGGTCAGCTTGTATTACAGTTATCTGTTGCTACGTGACAAATTACCCCAAACTTAGTGGATTACGAAGATATATTATTTCTTATGATTCTATGAATTGACTAGGTTCAGTTCTTTCACTCCATATGGTGTCAGCTGGTGTTATCATTTGGTTACATTCGATTGGGTGTTTGACTGAGGCTAGAACATCCAAGACAGCTTCACTCATATGTCTGGCTTCTTAGTAGGAGTGACAGGAATAGCTGGCGGCTGGCTGACTCTCTCACCACATGGTCCCTCATTCTTCAGTAGTCTAGTCCATTGGTTGTCAAATAGGAGTGATTTTTTTTCCCCACAGGGGACACATGGCATTGTCTGGAGACCCTTTTGGTTATCATACTAGAGCATCTAGTGGGTAGAGGCCAGGGATGCTGTTAAACATCCTACAATGCACCAGACAGCCCACCAATGCAAAAAAATTATGTGACTTAAATGTCAATAGTGTCAAAGTTGAAAAACCTTGGTCTTAGTTCATGCTTCTGTACATGGTGGTCAGGCCCCAAAGGGTAAAAGTGGGAGCTGCCAGATCTTTTGAGTCCTAGGCTCTGGGGCTCATACATGATAACTTCCTTCATATTCTATTGGTCAAAGCAAATTACAAGTCCAACTTTGATTCAAGAAGAGAGGAACTACTTCTCCTTCCCTATCCATGGGCAACCACTAGTCTACATTCTATCTCTACAGATATTTGGTGGCCACTTTTATAGGCAACCTACCATAGCCAGGAGACCATGCAGTAAGAGAGACTCATGTGAAGGATGATAGCAGTTTGAGCTCAGGCAGTAGCAAAATATTCTCATGCGAATATGAAATAACAGCACTGAAATCTCTGCAAAGCGTTACATAAAAATACTAATTTCATAATCCACACTGTCCTTACACAGGAAATGCTGTCCCCAGCAGCTTTCTTTTAAGCCTGGCTTTTTCTCAATAGGCCTCTGCTCTGTTTCTGTCCAATCCCTCTGCCCTCTGTCGCGTTCATCAAAGCTTCTGCTGACTCAAGAAGAATCTAGAGAATGATCACTGCAGTGAAATTCTCAAATCATCCCCCAGGGCCCCTAATAACAAAACATCTGCTTGTCATTCTCCCTTACCCCTCTGAGTTTTAGTGAGAAAACAGTGTTAAATGACGATAATGACAACTTAAAACTAAGTTTCCCAGCTTCCAAGAAGGGAGGCTTAATTTGAAGGCAGCTAATTATACACTCATTGTAATTTACAGTGAGTGGTTGTCTTGCCTTCTGTCACTGGTCTGTGAACAATAGTCAGGAAGAAGAAAAAGAATGTCCAAGTTAACACATTTCAGATAATAAAGGATAGAGAATCCTCAAGTGAAAGAATCTTCTCAGACATGTGGTCCAAACTTCTCATTTTACAAATGAGGAAACTGAGGCAAAAAGAGAGGTGGGACTTGCCCAGAGTCACCCAGCAGCTGGCAGGTGGCAGATTAGGCATTGAAACCGAAGTCTCCAGTGGCTCCATAGTGTAGTGGTTAGCTGCACACATAGTGTAGTGATTAGCTACATACGTCTGCTTTACACACAGAAGGTACTGGGTTCGAGCCCCAGGTGAAGCTATGAACCATACCTCAGGTGCGCCAGGCCCCTGAGTACACCAGGTCCCCAGTGCACCAGGCCCCGGGTGCACACCTTGAGTGCATGGGAGGAGATGCCCGGCCTGCAGAGATCTAGTTCTTAAGGGGAGATGGCAATGTCTGTCCCGTCCAGGCGGAATTAAAGAGTGAGAGAAAAAAAAAAAAAAAAAGAAAAAAAGAAGCCGAAGTCTCCATGGTGGCTCCAGCCTAAAGCTCTGCCCAGGGAGATGAAAGGGTAGCTCTGTCTGCCCTGTGCAGCTCAGAAACTGCACTCAGACCACCCATCAAAGTGGCAATTGGCACGTCCGGGCCTCTCGATAATCATCAGTGTGGGACAATGGAGCCACAGAACCAGGAGGTGGAATAATTCCTCATGGCTGGGACATAGTTTAAATTGCAGAGGGTGCTGGGGCAGGGAGATTGCTTCACTTCAAGATTAAACATTTGGTAGCATCATGAACTTTTTATGCTGGATCTGAGAGGAAAGGCTTTCAAAAGACACCTCCAGCTACTCTGGTGATGTGCTTAACCATTAAATCTGGGGTTGCAATACAGTAGAATAGTGCCAGCTCTTTAGCTTTCCTTGGAAGAGCATGAAAAGAAGTTACTGGAAGATATGCCTTAGCCATCAGGAAAAGAGGGGAGTCTTCCCGTGTTCCTAAATGTTTACTCTCTGGGCCACATAGTCCCCAGAGGTCTCCAGAATGCAGCCATTCTGACCCTCTAATTTCTTAAATGCCTTGCTCCCCCATATTTCAGGGCACTAGACCATGCTGCTTCCTCTGTCTGAAATGCCCTCCATGCTCCCTTTATCAAGATAGAGACTCCTTTTTATTTTTTCTTTCCCCAGCTTACACACTCCCAGTTAGCTCCCTGCTTTTTCCCTGTGCAGCGCTGGTTACAGCTCACCATCTTGTATTTTTTTCTGTGATTACTTAATCAATGACCGCCTCCCTCATTGGACTACACGTTCTGACTAGTTAGGGACCTCATCTGTTTTGTTTGCCAAATTTATGCCCTGTCATCTAATAGGGTGCAATAAATATTTGCTGAATGAATGATTGAATCAAAGCTCTAAGATGCTCTAGACCAATTCTTCTAAATTGCAAGTAAGGAAACTGTGGCTTGGAGATAGGCAATGACTTGCCCAGAGTCACATATAGGCACCTTGCTGACTATTCACTTCCTTAAAATATCTTGGCACATGGGACAGGGCCATTTCAAGGCAAGGTTGAGGGAATCGGATGATTTTCATGCCCTGGACAACTGTAGTCCCTCTTCTTAACAGAAGGTTCCCATGAGGCAGGAATGCTAAACCTGTGTCCATGAAGTGGCTCCCAGGATTTATGCGCCCCCTGAATTGTACACAGATATATTGCGGAGTATTTTTCAGTAGAGGCGCTGCAAGGCTTTCATCTGATCCTCAAAGGAGCAATATCCTCAAAATGCTAGAATCATTCACACCTGCTCTTTGCTGAATCTCTTCTCTTTAACTAGAAAACCTACTTCATGGCTCAAGAATCTCTGGTGGCAGAAATATGGCTTAGTGTGAGGCTGTGGGCCAATAGTGTTCAGGGCTAAGTGGCTAACACATGGGATCAGAGAGAAATGCATTTTCAGCTTCAGTTGGTCGGGGATATCAGAGAAAGCTTCCTGGAATAGGTGCCAGTTGAGCTGGCTGTAATGAACTGTGAAGGTTAGAGAGGCTGGAAGGAATGTGGGGAGGGAGATAGGGTTCTGAATTCCCTTCTGGCAGCCCCAATATCTTCATTAACTCCTTATGCCTCAAAGGAGGGCTTGTTTAAACCGTCTCGTATTAGGGTCATTTTGGTCCAGACACCAGCCTAGCTGTAGAATATCTTTTTCCTTCTCCCTTTAGAAGGCAACATAGGCTGTTTTTGTGATGCCAGTGGACCTTTGTCCCTTCTGTTGAATTATTCATCCTGCAAGATGAATTATTAATTTCCAATTTTGTATAGCAAATGCCAAGCAAACAGGTAGAAAGGGAGTTGGTACTCTGGGCATGGAGCCACAGACCTCCCCAGGTACCCTGAAGTACAGGACACCAAGGCCAAGAAATTATGCAAGAATTTGCAAGGGGCTCACCCTGGAATGCATTTGATTCAGGGTGAAGTTGGCACAAGATCATGGCGCCTCTGAAGTGACTGGGCTCCATTCTTCTCTAGCTTTCAAGCCCCTTCCTCTCTTGGCATTCCTGACTGGCTCCAGTGCTGGGCCATATTGCACGTCCAGAGTGGACTTGGCTATATTCAGCAGAGTGACTTGAGTTTGATTCTAAGCCTAGAATCCTAGTGGCTGTGGGTTAGTCAAGCAGAGTTTTCTCAATCTCAGCACTGTTGACATTTTGGCCCAGATAATTCTTTGTTGGGGATTGTTCTGTGCACTGTAGGATGTTGAGCAGCATTCCTGGACTCTACCCACTCGATGCTAGTAGCACACATCCTCCTCCCCCCAATTGTGGCAACCAAAAAGGTCTCTAGGCATTGTCAAGTGTCCCCCAGGGGACAAAACTGCTCCCACTTAAGAGCCCCTGGGTTGGTGCTTTCACTTCTATGAGTCTTTTTTCAGCCCCCTCATCTGTTAAGTGAGGATCGGAGTATTAATTTCAGGGTGATATGATGAGGAAATCAGATCACATATGTGAAATGTCAGCTTGTCTGGAGTGTCTCCACTCTGGGACTTTTCTGTTACATGAACTCACAGTTCAATTTTATGCTTAAGTCCAGGTCTCGGTTAGGATTGTGTTCAGTCTCATAATGGAACATCCACCTTTAACTGACTTGAACAGTGAAGGAGAGTGATTGGTTCACATAACCAGAGAACCAGAAGTAGCTTGAGCGTTAGGTTTAATTGATTCAACAACTCATCAGTGTCCTCATCTTTAGGGACTACTCTTTTCTGTCTTTTTGCTCAGCCACATATAGTGAGGGTGTCTACTGATATTGGGTCACTTCAGGGTCCAGCAAAAATTGGCACCATGGGCTTCCTATTCACTTTAATGTCAGAAAGAACACATCTGTTTCTGCAGTCCAAGCCTGTGTCCTGAAGTCAGCCTGGCCGGGCCACAATCTTGGGTCACAATCTCACTCACTCTGAAATTAGCATCTACATCCAGCAGAATGGGTGTACCAGTTGGTTTAAGTCCTTTAAGTCCCATTCCTGCAACTTGTGATGGAATCACTTCTCCCAGAATATGGCTGTGTAGATACCCAAATGAAGATCTAAGCACTGATAAGATCTAATGAACATTCCCGAACCAACCATTCTACCTTGAGAGGAGGAACAGATTATGTTGATTGACTGGACCTATGACTTGACCAACTAACTCTTGGAGTTGAGAATGTGGGGTGGTGGACAGGTCAGCCTCACCCAAACACAAGGACTGAAGATGCAGAAGGCTTGGTTTCCAAATCCCAAAATAGCACGTTGTTATCAGAAAATGGAGAATGGATGTTTGGCAGGCAAGAATGAAAGTTGTCTGTTGTATAAGGTCAAGAGGAGGTAGCAGCATGGGGCAGAGATATGTTATTATATCTGTGGGGTGGATCAGACATCTCTGTGTAGCACTTCAGGTCCTCTTGGGCTCACTTTTTCTTCCAACCAGTGATAGGTGCTTTATTACTTTATGCCACCAGGGGTGGGGGACCTGTAAGGTTCAATACTTACCATATGCACCCTGGAAGTGTGAGATGTTAATACCCTACGAGGCAACCCTTGGCCAATGGGAATAGGCACTGATAGCTACATTCTCCCCCTTTGTTCCTTAGAGTGAACTCTTCTAAGATACACTTCCTAAGACATCTGAGAAGATCCCAAGGAATTGAGCCACCAGTCACACATACCAGGGACACTCGTGGCCCATTCTTGTTCTGGCTCTTGCTCTTTGCCTGTTCCTCGCTTTTGCTTCCTGGGGTCACTTCCTAAATAAATTGTCAACACAGAAGCCTTTATCTCAGATTCTACTTTTGGGGGAACCCAGGATAAGCAAAAGATTTTAGCTAGTCTGAGATTTAAATGTTAAGTCTTTATACTTTGTAGATGACATGTGAAAATTTTAAAAAGTAAGTTTTGTGCCTTTAAATTGGCTTCCTACCTTTTGATCAGGGGTATTCTCAGGAGACTGCATTCAGGGGCTGAAAGTCAAAACTTTTGAAATCCAGTGAGCCTCAGGCCATTCCTGGCAGGAGGCAGAGGCCTGCCAGCTGCTGTGCCCTGGGTGGGCAGGCAGGCAGCAGGAGCGTCCCAAGATGAACTGCTACCAGGAGAAGCTGTCAGGAGCTGACTGCAGGCCTTGAGAATTTTATCAAGATATCACCAACCAAACTGGGAAAGCTGCCCTGCCTCCAACAGAGCCCCTGTGATTCTGACTGACGTGTTAGGACACCAACATGTCCCCGACACCACTCGGGCATCAAGTGCTTGCTTGAGGTGGCCTGCCAGGGACAAGGCACAAAACAGCCTTTGCAGAGATAGTGAGAAGGGACTGGAGAATGGGCTGTCTCTCTTTCTCTAGTGGCCTTGTCTCTCCCTGATTGGCTACAGACATATGTTACAATACCTCTCTGCTTCCAGCATCCCTGAGCTCGGTTTCCTCTACCAGTGCTCACTGACAATCCCGTACACTGTTCAGATGAATGCCTCATTTTCTCAACTCTCTGGCTGATGCCCATACACCTACTGTGCCCTCCTCCTGGTATGGCCTTTGGCCATCTCTCCTGGGCTCAAGACTTGTTCCTTGCTGCCAATGAGATCAGCAAGCACAACACTTTTTGCCTTTACACAATCCCCTAGCTCCCCAAAAGAAAACCACAGCAGTGTCAGAAGGGCATGAAGGCTGCCAGTTTATACATACTAGGCACTATCTCAGTTTGTGGTCAGACATACCAGGAAAATTGGGAGCAGAGCAGCATGGTTACAGGTTAGCCCCCATCCAACTGTCACGCCTCGATTTCTTATTTTTCAGTGATGCCCCAAGGCAGTTCAAGGGCCTGTATGGGACATTCAAGCCTCTACAATCTCATCTTATCAAATCTCACAACCTCCCACCATTGAATATACTGCAGCTCTAAGACCTTCCCATGCTCCCTCAAGTTCCCATGCCTCTGCCCTAGCTGGTCCCACAGCACAGGATACACTTCCTACTCTTGTTCCTCTATTACTTGACTTACTTTAAATCATTTTTCAGCTCTCAGCTTACTGTCAGCTCCTCCAGGAAGCCTTCTATACCTTTCTAAACTGAATGAGGTTCCTTCTATAAGCTCCCAAATTGCCTAAAATAAATTTTAACACGTTGCCTGGTACCTATGTCTATTCATGTGTTTGTCTTCTGCAGCAAGCAATAAATTCCTAGACATTCAGTTATCACCCTTAGTTCACCCATTGTTCCAAGCACAGCCAAGCACTGAGCCTGACATAGAGAAGGTACTCAGTAAATGCTTGTTGAATAAAGATTAGACTTCAAGTATCTAATAGTTTGAGCTCAGGGTTTATTCAGAAGAAATTAATTCTCAGATTTTATATAAGGTTGAAAAATAATTCATGTGTTAATATGGGGTATTCATATTATCAAGTTATGTTCATTATCAAACATATTTATATAGATAAATATTTTAAAACTTAAATAACCACAAATTTAAAAAAACACAGTTAAAAACAGAAATAAAATAAACATGTAACAACCTAACAACAAAATAAAATAAATATGTAACAACCTAACAAAAGTACTGTATTTTCATCTAGTCCTCACCTTTCGGCAAGGTGAGTTGAATTCCCCAGTTATAGTGAGTGCTATTTCTATCTTTTTACTTAACATCACAGTATCAACATTTTTTTTCATCCTGAAATTATGGCTTTTGGAGTTAAAAGGAACTTTAGAAGTGGTCTCATCCTTCTGCTTCATTTTCAGAGAGAGGAGCTGAGGCCCCGAGCAGTGGCTGGCTCAGTCACCAAACAAAATGACGACTTTAGTTTCTTAACTTCCCAACTTGTGATGTCACCTTCCTGCCCCACGACCTTTGAGATTTTCTTAGACATTTTCTCCACTTTTGGATCTAAACAAGAAAACGCATTGAAAGAAGGATTCTGAAGCACAGATGGATCATAGTTCGACATGCTACAATCACTTTTAAGAGTTTAATGACATAAAATTTTATAAAAACTTATTGGGACAAGTTTGGGAACATTTTCTAAAGCTAAACATCCACCTACCTTATAACCAGAAATTCCTCTCCTATATATACTCCTATCAGAAATGAGCGCTTAGGTCCACCAAACGACATGTACAGCCTTATTCACAATAGCCCTCAAATGTCCATCCACAGTAGAATGGATAAATAATTATTGTCTATTCAAAGTACATTGTATTCATAATAAAATACTACACAATAATGAAAAATAATAACTCTTACATGTTTAATCATGGATGAATCTCATGGATTTAATGTTGAGTGAAAGAAGACAGATACAAAAGAGAAGACATTCTATGATTCTATTTATATAAAGTTTAAAATAGGACAAACATATTTACAGTGACAAAAAAAGTGGTCATGTCAGAGGGTGTTGACTTATAGGGGCATGAGGGAGGCTTGGGGGCTGATAACATTCTATATCTTGATAGAGGTGTTGGTAACATTGGTGTATGCATTCATCAGGCTGAACACTTAAGATTTATGTACTTTATGTGTGAAATAAAAAATTTTAAATACATGATGCCCCCCAAATTGGTGCCATCTGAGTAAGGTCTACAGTCTTATCAATTGTATTGTGTCAATTTCCTGGTTTTGGTAATGAACTATAGTTATATGAGGTATTACCACTGGGGAAGCTGGGTGATGGGTACACAGAACCTCTCTGTTTTATTTTTGCAACTTCGTGTGAGTCTGTAATTATTTCAAAATATGATATTTAAGAAAATCTTATGCTTCTTACTCTTCATTACAAAATCATACAGTTAAAACATATTACTTTTTTCAATCATACTCATCTCTATCTTCAAACAAATTTATGGATTAAATAAATTTGTTTTCTTTTCTAAGTGGTTTTAGGTCTTCCCTCTCCCTCCTTCCTCCTCCTTCCCTTCTTTTCTTCCTTATTTTCCCTTCTATCTGTCTTCTTCCCTGCTTTCCTTCCCTCCTTTCCTCCCTTCTTTCGAGTATCACTTAATCTGGCCTTTTCCTCTCTTCTGTCCCTCTCTGGATCGTCCCACCTCAGTGAATGCCTGCTTTGAGAGGGCGTTTCCACAGGATCTTACTATCTTTGGTGAATTCAAGGGCTGGGAAGCCTAGAATTCATTTCACTCACCTCCCTGCTCCGACTCCTGGTGACCTATGACCAGGTGTCTAATTTGTAAATCTGGGTTTACCCGTTTGGAAAATGGGTTGAATAATAGATGCCTTCCTCACCAGGATGTTGAACTTTAATTACCGTTTGCAACATTGCTTAAGACGTTGAGATGAAAGGCAGTTTAAAAAGTCCATGTTATTGGCATTAGTAATAAAGCTGAGGAATTTGTGAGTTTGCAAGGTTGTCATAAATGGGAATGGGGGGGGGTTGATTTTATGTGGAAAACCTTGCCTAAAAAACAACCACAGATCCTGGTTGGTATAAATAGCAAGAACATGTTGTACCTCAAATGATTTTGCAAATTTCACATTCTTCCATGCCCCTGAAAAGATAGAACCCACACTTTCAAAACTAAAAACAAGAAGTTACCTGGGGTTATAAAGCAGGAAATTCAGGAGCCAATTTTTGTCTGAGACCATTCTCTGTTCTCCTCAGTTTTTTTTTTTTTTAACAAGAAAAATGTAGTTAAAGCACAGGGTTCTTTATTTTTTACCATCAATACTTTTCTTTTTGTGTTCTAATTACATTTCTACCAATCGAATAGCTAACAAGGACTTTGAGAAATCTGCCAATTTTTGTGAAGGTTTTATAAAGGGGAGGTTAAGATAAAATAAAAAGCTAAAACTCAGCCTATGCCCTCAAAGTGTTTACCATCAAGCCAGAAGATAAATAGAAGTGAGTGGCCTATATTTAGAATTTATTTCATAGTGCCCTGTTATTAATAATAACTGCCTCCTTTGGAGTGTCCAAAGTCCTTTGAAATGCATTACTTCATTTGATCCACTGACAATGCTGAAATTACAAGCTCTGGTTAGAGGGTGAGGAAGCTCAGACAGAAGTGACTTTCCCAAGCCCACGCAGCCTATAGATGATGGTGTTGGGACTTAAACTTAGTCTTGAGAATTGGAATGGTCTAGAGGAATCTAGTAGAAGGTACTGCCACTCTTGGTAGCTAATCAAGAACCCTGGCCTTTTGGCACAGGTTCAAGTCCAGCCTAGACCAAAGACCATTGCCACATAGCATCTAATCAGAGAGAAGCAGTGTAGATGTGAAGGGTATGAGTCTTGGACTCAAAAGCTCTGGTTTTTCTCCTGGCTCTTAAAAACTGTGTGTATTGGAAAAAATGACTTGACTTTGTTGAGCCTCAGTTTCCTCCTCTATTAAATGGAGATATAATAACATTGTTTTCTTCTTCCCTAAATTCTATTAAAAGAGATAATCTATGGAGGGCACTTAGCTCAGTGCCCTGATATATGTGATTTGCTGAAGATGATTAGGTGAGACCTTGCATACAAATGAATGGTGAATGCAACCATCAGCCTTGATAGGAACGACCTTGGGCCAAGAACTCAAATAAATTAAAAAAACAACTTATATTTTGAGATAATTGTAGATTTATATGCAATTGTCAGAAATACTACCAAGACAGATCCCCTATGCTGTTCATCCATTCCCCACCAATGATAACATCTTGTACACTATGGTATAATATCACAACCAGGGAATTGATATTGATATAATCCACCCACCTTATTCATATTTCAGCAGTTTACATGCACTCACTTGTGTGTACATGTGTGTTTAGTTTTATGAAATTTTATCACACTTATAGGTTTGTTTTACCACCACCACAGTCAAGATAGAGAACAATTCCATTTTAAAGATCCCTCATATAAACCTTTTATGGTCATAGTTTTCTTCCTTCTTTCTCACTTCCCTAACCTTTGACAACCATTAATCTCTTCATCTCTATAATTTTGTCATTTCAAAAACCGTATATATAGGTGTATGTATATCTATATCCAAATATCTATATCACCTATATTTATATTTACATATCTATATATATATATATTCATACTTTATGTAGCCTTTTGAGGTTGACTTTTTTCATTCACTATAATTCCCTTGAGATCCAACGATGTTGTTGCAGGTAGCAATATTTTCTTCCTTTTCCTTTCTGCATAATATTCCATAGTATGGATGTGCAACAATTTGTTTTACATTCATCCATTTAGTTTGTTTCCAGTTTGGAGCTATTATAAATAAATCTATGAACAATTATGTACAGGTTTTTGTGTACATATAGTTTTTATTCTCTGGAATAAAAGGCTAAGAGTACAATCGTTGGATATTGATAAGTGTATGTTTAATTTTATAGGAAACTGCCACACTTTTTTCCAGAGTGACTCTGCCACTTTACATTACCACTAGCAATATATGTGATCCAGTTTCTCTGCATCCTCATCAGCATTTCATGTTATTACTATATTTTATTTTAGCCATTTTGATAGGTACGTAGTTATAGCCCATCGTGATTTTAATTTGCATTTCTCTAGTGACTAATAATGAAGAACATCTTTTCATGTGTTTATTTGTCATCTGTATACTCTCTTCAATGAAATGTCTGTTCATGTCTTTTGCCCATTTTCTAATTAGATTGTTTGATTTTTACTGTTGAATTCGAGAGTTCTTTGTCAAATATGTAGTTTATAGATACTTTCTCCCAGTCTGTAGCTTTTCCTTTCATCTTCTTCACAGGGTCTTTCACAGAGCATAAGGTGTTTGTTTGTTTGTTTGTTTGTTTGTTTTTTGTTTTTAATATGGTCCAACTTATGAACCTTTTCTTTCATGGGTTATGATTTTGGAGTCAAGTCTAAAAACTTTTTGCCTAGATTTAGATCTCAAAGATTTTTCTCCTTTTTTTTCTAAAAGTTTTATAGTTTTACATTTTAGATTTAAGTTCTTGATCCATTTTGAGTTAATTTTTGTATAGGGTGTGTGGGTTTGGTCGATGTTCTTTTTTCTTTTCTTTTTTCTTTCTTCCTTCCTTCCTTCCTTCCTTCCTTCCTTCCTTCCTTCCTTCCTTCCTTCCTTCCCTTCCCTTCCCTTCCCTTCCCTTCCCTTCCCTTCTCTTTTCTTTTTTTTTTTTTTTGGCCAATGAATGTCCAATTGCTCCTGCACCATTTTTTTAAAAAGGTGATTCTCCTTCTCTTGAATTGCTTTTGAGCCTTTGTCCAAAATCACTTGGGCTATTTGTGTGGGTCTATTTCTGGGCCAAGATCTGAAAGCAATTTTGACTCAAATATTGAACTTGGGTAAACAAAACACATGAAATCAATGCACACAAATACTCAATAAAGACTAAGCATTTATCAAACAATCTAATGCTCTATGTAATTAAGTATGAAAGTATAAGAAATTGACTGTGAGTACTCTGATCATTCAAACATAGGCTTAGGGAAGTGGTCCAAAGCAGCAGGATGTATTGAAACAGGCCCTGACTTTGGAGCCAGGGAGATATGCAACTGAACTGTGTGATTCCATCACTTATCATCTGAAAGACATTGGGCAGGTAAATGAGTTAACAAGCCTCCTGGAGCCTCACCTCTCCGTCATTCATTGGAGATCATATTACCTGCCTCGGATTAGTTTGTGGACCAATGAGATAGGGTCCTGAAAAAAAAACACAATGCAATTGGTCCACAGCAGCTACAGCAGGGACAGATCTGAGAGATGGTTTGAGAGTTTTACCCCATATTCTCTATTAGCCTGCTCCCAAGCATAAAATGTACTTACTATGCAAATGTGCTTTACAAATGCGCTTTGAGACATTTACTAGTCCCTCTCTTCATCTGAGGTACTCCTCTTAAACCCTTCTCTTATAGAAATTGCAGAGATGCTATAGGTCCACAGTATAGGTTGGACATCTTTTCTCCTAACATAAGAACTTCGTGGGTTTGTCCTCAAGACTCGAATTCAAGGGTCCACATTTCAACCTTGTCTGGCTACTTACTGACCAGCCCTGCAAAGGGGGTTCATCATTTTCGTTTCCTGGATGAAACTTGGTGCCCATCTCCCAAAGTGGCTTAGGAGGGCCAAGAAATAACAAAATACAGAATACTTAGCAGACTTCCTCATATCTTACATGTGTTAAGCACTGTTGAGCAGCAGTCAGTAAACTACATCTCAGGCCCAAATCTTGTCTTCCACCCACCCCTGTGCTTGTTTTTGTGTGGCCTGAGAGCTAAAATAGATTTTACATTTTGAAGGGTTGTTAAAAGAGAGAAAGGAAGGAAGGAAAAGAAAGAAGGAAGGAAATAAAAGAAAGATAGGAAAGAAAGAAGGAAAGAATATGCCACAGAGATGTATGTGGCTTTCAAAGTCTAAATATGTACTACCAGGCCCTTTACAAAAAAAAAAAATCTGCTGTCCCCTGTTTTTAGGGGATAAAACTGCTGTCCCCTGTTTTTAGGGGGTAAAACTGAGGCTCAGAGAAGGGGAAGATGTCATATACCTGAGTTCACACAACAAGGAAATGGTCCAGCTATACATCCATTCATCCACTCAAAATATATAGATTGAACTCTCTTTATATACATAAAGAAAAATCACTACAAAAACGTGGGATAGTACAGTATTTCCCAAAGTGGATTCCAAGGAGCCCACTTCCCAGGAGTTACCCGGGAACGACATGTCCTCGGCTTAAATGAATTCTGGACACTCTGGAAACTCCATAACCTCCTTTTCAAAGGTCACTATGTATATCAGCCTATCAAGGCTCTGAGAAGTCCTGAAGAAAAGAAAATAACCTGGTTACCTTTGTTGAACTCAGCATGTCTCAAATTTATTCAGCTGGAAAACTCTTGTTTTGTTCTGTTTATTTTGATGATAGCTATGTAATATCATCCCTCAGAAACATTTTGGATATTTTGAAGTTGTAGGCCTATCACTTGGGTTTGAAAGCTAGCCTGGCCATTTCTTGGCTTTCAAATCCTGAGCAAGTAATCTAGCCTCTTCAAGCCTCATTGGTGGAAAGAGAAGACTTATTTCTGCCTACATCTCTGATACCTTTTCCTGCCTTTAGAGCTGCATTTCCCACAGAGGTGTTCAGGCAATCTTCCATTCTGTTGTGCTGGGGGTAGAGGATATAAGGGCTTTATTTTTTCCCTCTGGTTGGATACAATTCTGTAATTTTCCAGAATGTCCAAGGCCTCTGAGTCACACTGGCTGCCCTTTTATGCCATGTATGCCCTGATAAAGGAGGATAGAGTGGATTAGGTTCTAGAACAATCAACCTTAAAAAGTCAAGAATTTGGAATCAGGGAGACAGATGGAATACAGCCAATAAAAGGACTTGTCAACATCCAGAAACTTGTTGGAACGGGATTTATTATTTCCTAGAGGTGCTGATGAAGGAATTCGTAATATTAAAAGAATGCAGCCATTGTGGAATCCAGCCTACACTCTATAATTAACACAGCATTAAGTCATAGAATTTCAGCAAGATTCCAGTCTTAGAATGGTAAGCCTGCCTTACAGAGAGATGCCCAAATAAACTTGTTCCAATTGGTTGATTCTGTGAATATGTTGCCTCTCTTTTGCCTCTGGATCATTGCATGTGCTATTGTCTCTCCCTGAATCACCCTTTCTCTTGGCTATTGCTTGATTAATTTGTACCTTTCCTTCCAGTCTCCATCAATGTTACCTGGACCCTCATAAGGATGGCGATAGATTCCCTACCTAATTGTTGCCATAAATCCTATGTCTTCTCTATCAGAGTACTTACCTGGCCTTCTATTGACGCTGTTTTGTTGGTAAGTCCTAGGAGGGCAGAGACTGACTTTGTCCTAGTCACTGTTGCATCTGCAGAGGTTGGCATGGTGCTAGACAAGGGCTACTCAACAAACATTTGCAACAAAGAGATTAGCTGAGTGAGTGTGTATACTCTTTGGACTCCTTGGTTCTCAGACATATTGGGGAAACAGGCAGTTTGACAGACTCTGTAGTGATGTCGGGGGGAGGTTGGGAATAGAACTGAGATCTTCTGATACTAGAAGTGAGGTTCTATTTCATACCCTATAACCACTTAAATAACTTAAGTCCTCCCCAGTAGATCTTCCATGGCTTTAGTCTAGTCTTTCTTGTCAGTGCCAAAGAGGTTCAGACTGTTTCGGAAAATAATATTATAGCTAATGGGATCTTGAAGTAGAGGAAAATTTATCTCATTCTCAGGGGTAGGAGAAACGTGTGCCTTTGGATCTTGGATTTAAATGAGCAAACAAATCCCTGCTAATTCTCTTCCTTTGCTGGGTCCTGTCTGCTTCATATTCAGCAAAGCCAGCCCATGTCACCCATGATTTATGCTTTGCTGTTTGCTCTCTTCCCCTAGAACATTAAACACCCTGAGCACAAGAAGAAGAGGTAATCTCAGGATGCTTGGCTGCCAGACAGCTGTTTGGGGCAGACTTTCTGCACTGGTGGGAAACAGGAGGAGGTTGAAATGTGAAAAAAAAAAAAAAAAAAGCAAAAAGCAAAAGAAAAAGACCCATAGGGCTTGCACATAAAAGAAACAAGGAAGCCTCTGTTTGCTTCAACCTTTGCAAAAACCATTGGCCTCTGAGCCGAGAGACCTGGGTACTCATTTAACTTGTTTTCTGAGTGCCTTAGTGTAAGGCTCTGTCTGGGTCTCAGTTTCCCTATCTATTAGAGAGTCTGGAAGACTTGAGCTCCTTATAGCCTCGGGGTTCTGAAGCTAATTGGTACAGAGGCCTTGCATGGAGAGAGGAGTGTAGTACAGTGGTTAACCATGTGGACTCTAGCTCCACCTTGTACTGGCTATATGGTCATGGTCAAGCATGAGGGGGTTAATCCCCTGGACCTTCCTCGTTGGGCTGCTGAAAACTAAAGCTCTCCGTGGTACTGGCACTGAGTCAGCACTTAATAAGAGTCAGTTATTATTGGGGTGTTGTTCCTGAGATGGTCTCTGACTGTGACCTTGGTGTTTCTCAATCTGAGTCCCCTGCTAGGGGCCTGGCTGGTGGGGGCAGGGTATCCCTGCCAGCACCTGGAAACTCTGGGCAGAAGGGAGGAGGAGCTATTTTCAGTGGATTCTGGTTCTATTTGTGGCTGTGAGTTGGCCCAGGCCGCAGGGAACTTTGGGTATAGCAAGCTGGGCGCTGAAACCAGTGTGTTGTCTTACATAGGGGAGAATAGAGAGAGGAGACAGGAAGAGGAAATGGAGAGGAGGGAAGGGTCCCTTCTTTCTCGTGGTCCTCCTCCCCAGCAATCCCTTTCTATCCTATTCTTGTCAATTTCATCATCTTTGTCTTTAGTGGAGATTTAGAGAGAGTTGACTGATTTTCAAAGGTGAATTTAGTTAGTAACATAGAGCCATTATTCAATCCGGGTAACATAGTGTTTCCAACTAAACAGCATTGATTTTCTCAAACTGAAGTGGGATTCCTGTTCCCAGAGGAACCGCAAGGTATTTATCAAGGTGTGAGCAGTGTCTAAACCACTGAGCACCTAAGTCATTTATCAAAGTGTAGAGGTAACACTCTCGTTTTCCCACTGGACCCTGGGACAGTACCTGACTACAACCTGACCCTCCCCCCACCCTTTCCCCACCATGTGACCTAGCACCTTGCTTGGCTTCTTAAATCATTCTGGGCCTCAGTTTCTTCATTTATTGAAATTGGGGGTGGGGTAGGGGCATACTAGGGAGACATTTGGAGCTCTTGAGTCCTTTCCAGATACAATTTTGTGATTCTCTGATGCAATAATCAAGCAAGGTGAGGCTGGATCCTTTAATCAGATGATGATTGGTAGGACTGGGAGGATCTGGAGAGAAGATGACATCCTAACCTGTCATTTTCTGGATGAGAAAACTGAGGCCCTGAAGGTGGGGTCAGGTTAGGCAGTGAGTCAGCTGAGTCAAGAATCCAGGCCTCCTACCTGGAATTGCAGCAGGCCTTCCCTTCAAGATCCTGAATGGGAGAATGGGAAAGAAACACACCTACTGAGCTCTACTGTGCATGTCACATGTGGTAACTCATTTAACCCCCTTAATAATTCATTTTCTGGATGGAGTGACCCACATAGTAAGGTATGGTGACAGGGTTGCCTAATTCAAGAATTCAATCAGTATTTAAATGTTTCCCAAAATCCAGTTATTTGGGTATTAACCTCATGGACTTTTGACATAATCATCTTTGCACTAATATTTACTTTGTATTTTCTTAGAATTAATCCATAATTTTTTGATTTTATTATTTATTTATTTATTATTTATTTTTATTTATTTTTTTATTTTTTTAGGCTAGGCAACTGTTGGTTGACCTCACAGATTGCAAGGACCTTGTCAGCTTACAATCCCTTATTTTATATCTGTTATTCCTACAGCACCTGGTCTTCCTAGGTGGTTTCCTGTCCAAGTACTAACCAGGCCCAACCCTGCTTAGCTTCCAAGATCAGACGGGATCAGGCTTGTTCAGGGTGACGTGGCTGTAGACAATCCATCGTTTTATGTAAGTATATTTAGCCCCATCCTCAGCAAAGATATCTGTAATACTAAGTTTGATCTGTTATATTTTTCCAACTCTATGTTAAATATAAATATTTAAATTAAAATTCCATGTACCAGCTAAAAATGACTCTGAGGTTGAGAAATTTCATTGAATACTCTTTACCAGTGGTTCTCAAACTTGTTGATTTCTTTAAAATTATTGAGGGTCCTAAAGAATTTTTTTTTATGTAAGTTATGTCAGTTGATATTTACCTTGCTAGAATTTAAAACTGACAAAATATTAAAGTATTTATTTATAAAAACAACATGATTTAAAAAATAATATTGTAAGCCTATGACATATTAACACAAATAATACATTTTTATTAAAAATATCTGTATTTTCCAACACAAAACAATTTAGTGAGAAGAATGGCATTGTTTTTCACATTTGCAGGTCTCTTTAGACTTATACTTAACAGAAGAATGCTGCATTCTCATATCTGCTTTTGCATTATCTGTGGCAATTTGTTTTAGTTGAAATACGTGAAGACAATCCAGCTTTATACAATTCAGATAATTGTGGATATTCTTATTTGGTACTACATTGAAACTTGATAAGGAGTAGCTTCTTAAAGTGTAGTTGCGTAGATTCATATGAACGAATTTTTTGTTCTCAGTTATACTAAAATCCATTAGTTTATCTTGCATTTTGAATGGATCTTTTATTCATGCATGATTTGGAAACATAATGTATTGGTCATTTGGAAAATATTGGTTCACTGGGTTATGCAGCTCTTCCAAATGTTGACACATTTCATGTACAATACCAAAAATTCACTTTAGTTAATATTACCACCAATATAAGCAGGAAAAATTTTGGGATTGGGAGGTTGTCAAGTTTTGGTAGAACATTTAAGTTTTCCAAAATTCTAATTAAGCTTAAATTTTATCATTGGCAACAGATACTATCATCTGTTTTACCTGATGTGAAGAGCTCATTTAATAGATCTTTGAGAAAAATGTCTGCCAAATATCCAAGTCTGAATAACTGTAGTTTGCACATTGACCATTTTTTCAAATAAAGTAAAAATAGGGTTTTTTTTTACACCTTTTCCCCTAAAAATATGGTCAGTTAAGATCGCTACTTAAACAATTAATTGCACAAGTGCTTTTCCTTAATACAACCATCCTACTTCTGCACATAGCAAAAGTGCTTTCAGTGTGGGGAGTAAGTGATGAATGAACATGCAGTTTTATTTTAGAGTGATGAAAATGTTTTGGACCTGGGTAGTGGTGGTTGTTGCACAATATCATGAATGATCTAAATACTACTGACTTGTTCACTTTAAAATGGTTCATTTTATGCTAGTTGAATTTTACCTCAATAAAACAGTGAAAGTGCTTTATGTGTAATTTCCATTTTATCATAGGACATAATTTAAAAGACTTGTATTCAAAGGTCTAGAGTTAATAAAATTAATTCTTGTACTGCTTTGTCAAGGATATTCTTAGGTCAAACTGGCATTTTTTTGACTACTAGTGCATGTTAGTGAAGATGACGATGGCTACTAGTACAGATGGTACAACTGCCTTGATTTGTGCCAGCAATTTTACCACCACTGCTTTTGTGCCATCAGTGTAAATGTCAATGTGGTAAAAAAAAAAAAAGTAAATAATTTCTTAGTATTATTATTAAAATAATTTTGACGCATATGGTCCTTTGAAAGAGTCCCAGGGCTCCCCAGGGCCCCATAGACCACTCTTTGAGGACCACGGCTCTATGCCAAATTTGAGTTAAGCTGACCCACCCTAGCAGTTGGAGTGCAGTGTGGTCTCTAGAAAAATCCCTGGAGATTTGAATCTCATAAATGTGGGTCTAGTTCTAGTTTCTATCTGATCCTGGGCAAGTGGTTTCTCAAAGTCGAGGGTTTCAGTTACCCCTGTCTTCTAGCTGGGCTGGAAGGCCAAGGGATATGCTGAAGGGTTCGGAGAGTTTGGGGATGATTCACACAAAGCACTCACTGAAGAGGAAGTGACTTTCATCATTAAGTGGCAAGACTTAGTTTTGGAAAGTTTGCATTTTGGGGGCTTTAGAGGCTTCTGTCTTTCAAGGGGCCCTGCATGACCTTGGGAAGCCTCCATTAATCAACCTTTCCGTATGTCTTAGGCTACTTCAAAGAGTCCCTGAGCAGCTGGAAGAACATTTTCAGCTTTGAAGATAGCAGGGGGAAAGGAGGCTGGAAAGGGTAGCAGGAGAAGGGGAGGAAGGTCAGGTAGGTAAAGAGGACCCCTCACATGAGAAATGGACGTTGAGTGAGAAGCCTTCACTGAGCCTGGATTAGTTTTTCATCTCTTTTCTTGACTCACTGCACAAAGTTTAGGGCTTTGTCTTCAGCCAAAAGCCCCGGCTCCCCCAATCTCATACATTGGTTCGATCTTTCAGAGTACAAAAAGTTTTCAAACTCATTACCTTAAAGAACCCTTACACACCTCTGTGAGGTCAGCAAAGTAATGATTAGGACCCCACAGAGCCAGGGAGAAAGCTGAGGCATAGAAAAGGGAGATAAGGAACAAATAAGTGGAGGCACTCAAACTTAAGTCATTAGACTAAGACCAGACTTTTTTTCCATTGGTTCTTCTCAGGCCCTTCTCCTTGAAGTAAATTTTCAAGGCCATGCAGCAGTTTTTTTATTCAGAGGCCGTTTACTAAGGTCTGCCTTAACAGTAATCAGGTGGGTAGCAGTGGGGATGAGGTGTAGTATGAAATTTAAAAGCATGCTCTTGGAATCAGATCATTTGAGTTCAAATCCTGACCCTTACATCTCCTCATGTGAAAATGGGTGAGAATGGCAATATCTGCTCAGAGGATTGTTATAATTAGATATACATGTAAAGCGCTCATATAGCATCAGCATATCTTAAGGGTCAGCCCAAGTTAGCTATTATGAGAACGAGGAGGTGCAAAAAGTGATTTTATGAGCACGGGGAAATTTCTCCCATGTCCTACATATTAGTTGAAGATTTGATTTAAAACTCTTCAAGCCAGATTAAAAAGCAAATACGGTGATATTCTGCCTATAAAGTGATCAAAGTGATATGCCAACAGTCCATTCTCTCCCTGCGTGGATTCCTGGGGATTGGTTTAGTGGATGTCAGATAGCCTATTGGCTGAAGCTTTCCCCTGAGCCACCTCATTGGGGGAGCTGTTCTGGAGTCAGGTGCTAGCTTTGATCCAATCAGAGGCCACCCAACTACGGCAACCCCTCCTCCAGCCTTTGCCTGAACCGAAGTTTGGGTAGCATAACATGTGCTCAGAGGGGGCGGAAACTGATGGGAACCTTATTTTATCTAACAATTGGAAAAACAAGTGGGAAAACCTGTATTTTGTTTGTTGTTCACCTATTCTCTGTACTATTTCCTCTCTCATTCCGTAAAGGCTATAATCATATTGCGGAAATGGGAATGAGGACAGCAAAATACAAATAAAGGTGCAACGTTGGGAACAAAGTGGAGTGCAGTTAATATGAAGACCTGAAATGACAACAGCAGGCCACCAGAGCTTCAAATTTAGCCCTTGGCTTTCTGGAAGCCAAGGTGAAAAGATACACGATCAGCAATATAATGCTAATTATCAGAAAGGAAGAGCGTCCATTTCTGTGAGAGCAAAGCAAAGCCTTTCCTAACTTTGAACTTTATTGTAATTTCTTACTTGGGATTTTATTTCAGGTGATGATGCCATGAAGTGGGCAGTACAGCCTAGTGGGTGAGAACATAGTTTTTGTTGTCAGTTGAGTTTGTATTTAAATTTCGTTTTAGTGCAGCTTATTCTGGGCTGCAGCTTGTTCGTCTGTAAAATGAAGATAATAATAGTATCTACCTATTAAAGCTGTAACAATTCAATTTGATGAACTGTGTAAATGAATATTAGCTATTAGTTAATCAAGAAATTTGACTCCCCACTACTTGTCATGTACAGTCCAATTCTAGGTGTTGGGGATAATATGATGAACAAAACAGACAAGCTCCTTATTTTCAAGTAGTCTTTGCATTGGAATGGATAGAAAGACAATAAACATGAAAAATGGATGAATCATTGCAGAGAGTGCTGTGGAAAAATCAATACAAAAATTCAAGAGTAGACTTAATTTGATTGGTTCTCTCAGCCATTTTCCAGGAAAGTCAAGGGTATGATGTTAAAATGCAACTCCGAGGAGGTTAATTCTTAGGGCCTAAGGTAATTCAGTCCTGATGTGTAGAAATCTTCTGCAGGCTCTTGTGGATGGGGTACAATTTATTTTTCTGTTTGAAAACTCACTTCTTTCAGCTGAGCAGTTTGAAATCGCATTCTAAGGGAGAACCTTGAACCCACTAAATTTACACGCTCAAATTAGTTTTAGCCTCATCATAACTACAGGTTAAAGATATTACGTACTTATTGTTCTATTTTACTGGTTAAGTAGAATGAGACGTTGTCTCGTCCAGGGCTATACAGCGAGGAAAAGATGCCTCCCCAAAATCTGTTGAATCGCTTTTGGTTTTTCTTTTTCGCCCATTTCCCACCAGTTTTTCCCTCCTCCTTCTGAGCTTCTCAGCCAATCTTTTCTCTCGCGGCGGGCATTCCTATGGTCCTGAGCCCCGCCCACTTTGGGGCGTGATCAACACCGGGCCCCGCCCCCTCAACCCGCGACAGCCCGCCCTCTTTCCCCCGACCGCCAGCTGAGAACCCGAGCGTGCGCGCGCGCCCCCGTTCGCGGCCTGGCTCGGCGTCGGGAGCGAGCTCTGTGTGGCCGCTGCCGCCATGTTGTTGTGGTTGTGAGAAGGCGGCAGTGGCGGAGGAGCGGCCAGACGAGACGCTCCAGCGGCCCAGGCGCTGCCCCACGCCGGCCCTGGCTGGGAGCCTCGTGGGGTGGCGGAGGAGGCCGTGCCGTGGCGGGCCTCGCCATGTCCTGCCGCCGGGTAAGAAGCCCACCCCCCCTCGTCTCCTCCGAGGTTGAGGAGGAGCTGGAGGAGGGGCCGGCCTCGGCCCCAGCGCGGTGGCTGTCACCCTCTGGAAGAGGTGGCGGCCCACGGGGGGCTGTGGACGGCGTGCGTGCTTCAGAGACTGGTGTTCAAGGCGGCGGCCGTCGCCGCCGAGGGAAGGGTTGGGGTGGGGGAGCGCGGTGGCCCGGCTCAGCCCGGACCCTCGGCTCTGGGGAGGCGGGGTCCCGGGCCCGGCGGCCTTCCCGGACCTGGCGGGACGGGCCCTTGGGGCTAGGGATATGAAGCGCTACCCCTGGCGCGTCCAGATAAATGCCCACGGGCCCCCGGGAGGTGAGTGTGCACCCCTTGCTCCGACCGGGTGTTTGGGAGTTCACCGTGGCTAGAGGCCGGAGGCTAAGGGCCAGCGGAGCCACCGGGGCGAGCGATGCGGGCCCGGGACTTGTGGGAAGGAGGAGTGGCTGCCTGACTGTGCAGCAGGGCATCCTTTTGACCTGGTAGTACTTGGGTGGAAGGATGATTTGGAGGCGGTTGAGAAAGCTCAGGGAACACTGGTCAAACAGCTCCGCAAAAGATTACAGTATTATTTCTTAGGTGGAAATGGTGCTGTTTTATGTATTGCATTGCACTGCTTAGGACCCATAAAATCATATTGTTGATTGGACTTTGGGCTGGTAAACTTACGTCAAAACAATAGAGTAATGGGGCAAATTTCACTTTAATAAACTTCTCTGGGGTCTGATAATCTCACAGTTTCACACATGAACTGCTGTTAGGTATTGATGTTCAGGTGTCTTCTACAGACCGAGGCCTAAATTCTTGACTGTTTTGGTATCTTGATGTCCACTTTGTTAGTCTGGCAGTATCTGTTTTTTGCACAGTGAAAAAGGTGCGCCTGCTTTTCTAGTTTAGGTTCAACTTAGTTTCTTATTATGTGGAAGGTGATGCCATTGGGGTCCTGGGTTGAATTACAAGAGACACTTTTTTAAAATGTAAAATGCTTGTGATTTGTACATGGAGAGGGGCGGGGACTGCTCCGTTTCAGATTCAAGGCTGTTTCTATAGGGCAAGGGTCATGACCCTAGTTTTTGTTGGGAGACCTAGTAAGTTATGTTGGTGACACGCAGAAAGTTTTCCCTTTCATGGCCTGTGACTTGGGTGGCTAGAAGAGTTTACAGAATGACAGCTTTGAGTAAGCCCAATACTCAAAGTAATATTAAACTAGATTTGGAGGGTTCTAGAATTTTAGATTGGCTGCCTATGGAGGCCTCTTTCAGCTCTAATTACCTCTCTCATTTTCAGATGACCCAAAGCAGTTCATGTGACCAGCACAGTGGTGCAGCCCCACTTGTGGGACGTTAATGGCAAGCCAGTAGGAAGACCCTCGTTTCTCAGCTTCTTTGGTTCAGTGCTAGTTAAATACCAGTCATCAGAAATAGTATGGACTGCCTGAAATGCTGATTCTTGGTCCTCACACTAGGACTCCGTGAATTAAAACCTCTGAAAGAGAGGCCTGGGAATCCATCCTTACAAAGCGCCCTGAATGATACTGGTCAGCCAGGTTTGTGAACTTTTCTGCTTTAGGTCACCTTTGGTATTCCAAAAGATTCTTATTAATTACAGCTTCTGAGAGAATGATTTTAATTGTTTATAGCTCTTTAAGAATTTGAGAGGTAGGGAAGAAGGGGAAGCCTGAGAAATTTAAAACTGAAAATTGAGCATCTCCTAATAATGGATTTATGTAGGGGAAACAGATGTGTTGCCCAGAGTTATTTATGCAAGTCCTCAGGAACACAACTAGATAAAATTAGATACTGCTTGACTGGAGAGATATCCAGAGACATATGGAAGAATCCAGAGGAAAGAAGCAGAGGGAGAGACAGTAAGTCTACTTCTTGCTCACTTTGTCAAAGGTGCTTCTTTATTTACATCATGGTTGCTCCTAAACCATCTCACCTAGGTTTCTAGTAAAGTGAGGGTAGGGTGCGTGAGTTAGCAGTGTTTTGAGACAAGGGTTCTAAACCAGAAAGCTTTAATGTGAATTGTGAAAGGTTCTTGAAATTTGCCTTAGGGCATGAGGAGAGTGGTAAAGTCAGTTTTAAATTTGTTCTAATTCTGGTTAACACCTTCTGTGGTAAAGTGGAATGCTGAATTATGAAGGAAGTATTCATATTGCAGAAGGGTGTGTGGTTTGTAATAAGTTTTAGAAGCGTTGGCAGAAACTGTTGTTATAGTTGTGTAGGTTAGTGAAGGAGTTTAGTTAATATTCTGGCAAGTCATTGAGTAGTATTTTTAGAGAAGTGCACCTAGTTGTGCATTATAAGAATCAGAGGCCATGTCTATTTTGCTCCTTGGTGTCTCCATTACCTAGCTAACTGGAGTTACCAGCATATACTATACCCCGAGATGTTTGTTGAGTAAATGAATGGTATTGAGATGGAAACTGTTAATGGTGATTGATAACAACGTTAGTTATTAAAAGCTATTTGATATCTTGCATTTGATTAAAGAGCCAGTTTTTAGCTGGCTCTTTGAGTTCTTCAAGAAATTCTGTTTTCTGAAGATTGTCATTGTACACTATCCTGTTCTCTAGTTTTTGCTCTTAAATGTGTCTTAAATTTTTTAGGTGTTAGTGACCTTTTTCGGATCACATTTTATTAAATGTGGAGGCATTTAGAATAGTGGGAAGTCATAGATTGGCAGAGGGTCTGTGTCATTAATTGAATAACTGTTTTTGGGAATGTTACTTCTCTGGGCCTTAGTTTTCTCATCTTTACAGTTAAAGGCCTCTACTCATTAATCTCAAGTAGTTTCTCCAGCCTGATTCTGCAGATTTTTAATAATTTGTGATTGTGTTATTTGGTATTCATCTCATAGGTAGATGAAACCTTTTTAATAAAAACAAACAAACAAACATTGTCTTGGATTCTGCTTTTAGCTTATGGATTTTATACATTGTCCAAAAGTGCTCTGAAAATCGAGCGTATGTTGTAAGTATTATGCAGAAACAACATGCTTATGCTGTTGTAATTCATGTAGTGTGGAAATCAAAACGGATTTCACATAGGGAACTTCATAATTTAGTGTGAAGCCACAAGATTAAGGATGGTTTGAGGGAAGTTTGTGCAATTTTTGTGGCCAGCTGTTTATTACAGACCACCCAATTCTGTAATTTTCTGTGATGAGTTTATAGGTAATTTTATAATCAGTAAAATGTTGATTTAAGACAAAGTAGGAGATCATATCTGTATTGAATTGAACTAGGATTCCCAATAAATTTAGAGGCTACCAAAATTCTTTACCTTCATTACTATTTTTAATTTTAATTTTATGATACCATCTTCACTTTTGCATCTAGAAACTTTAATACACTTTTTAAATTCATATTTATATCATGTTAAGAATGAAAATTGTTGTAGCATGAAAATGAATAGATTAATAAATCCTGTGTTCAAGCCTGGTTTGTGCTCCACATTAGCTGTGTTGTTTCTGACAAGCCATGTATCCCCTCTGAGCTTCAATTCCCTCATTAGTAAAAGGAAGAAGAGCAACTTCTGTTTATCTCACAATGTCAGGGAGGATCAGATGAAATGTATATGGAAAGCAATCAATGTAAGGAGATGATATTAGAATCCTGTTGTATTACAATCCTGTTTTATTTTTTTGGAAGAGTTGGCTTATGGAGCAATGGTAAACTTGCTATATGTTAAGTGCAAAATTCATTCATACATTTATTCATTTATTTTTACTATTATTATTATTTATGCCTGCAGCACCTGGTCTTCCTCAGTGGTCTCCCATCCAGGTACTAACCAGGTCCGACCTTGCTTAGCTTCCGAGACCAGACATCAGGCTTGTTCAAGGTGGCATGGCCATAGACCATGGACTGTGGCTCCACTGGGGCATGAACCCAGGACCTTCTGCATGTAAAGCAGATGTGCTGACCGCTGCAGTATGGAACCACGTCCTCAAGTGCAGAATTTACTGCTGTAATTGATATGGCAACAAAAGATTTCATCTTCTGTACTCTGCCTGGAGAAATCTTGCAGCACTTGTGTTCTATCTGCCAATAGAAATAGTCACAGTGTTGCAGGAATTCAGAGGGACCTAGGATGTCACATTTGTGCCAAGGTTTGCACTTGGAATAGACTTGCTAGATTTCACTCATTTTGTTATAATGGAGCTGTGGGGGGAAGGTGGTAGGGTCAAGGAGTTTAGTATATTCTGTGTAAAGTTTTAGTACTATCTTTGCTAAATGACAAGTGGCAAGTTAAAGGGTAATGAAATCAATGTGATTTTAAAAAACATTAAAAAAACAAGTAGAAATATCAGCACATCATGAATGGTAAAAGTTAAGTATTGATTTGGGAAGCTTTGCTTTCTTTTTTTATATATTTACATATTTATTGGGTTGCAATGAAAAATGTGTTTTTTCTTGAGTTGCGGTAAAACTGAAGCAGTTGCTTAGGGATATGGTACCTGGGCTTTGCAGTTAGGATGACTGTGAATAAGATAGGCAAAAAACAAATGACAAGCTACAAGGAAATCATGGAACTGGATTAAATTAAAGCTGTTCTATTAAGGGCGAAATGCCTCATAGCTCTGTTATAAATTTTTGATTTAAGAACAAAGTTAAGACATAAACTTATGCTAATGTTCATAAGTACTCTTTTCCCTTAAATGGACTACTTGGTAATTAGAAAGGTATTGTCTTAGTGCTGACCACTACAAAGCATCATCTTGGATTTTTCCTGGCTTGGATCTATTATGTGCCTATTTGTATATTCACACAATGTTTAGAATGATTTTATTATATGAGAGATAGCAAGTTTTCTTGATTTAATTTCTCTGGGTTCCGAATTTAATTTTCTTTTTGTAGCTAATGCTATTGTAGTTTAGTTGCAGAAGACATATAAATTTAGTTCTCTGACATCCATAGATTGCTAACCTGGCAAAATGTAGGGAATTGTAAGTATATTGATTAATTTTAACATATTTGGAGACAGTTGGTATGAAGACAAGATTGCTAACTTGAAATAGGGTAGTTCTTATTTTTTTGTTCTATGCCTGTCATTTTTTTATAAGATAAACCTGTAATTGTAAAGTATTTAGACTGATTCCACAAACTACATGGGACAAAGTGCTATAGGGCAATAGTAAGTTTTAACTTAATCTCATTTTTAATTTCAAACTGCAATTGTAATTTCTAATTACGAAAGCTACAATATATATTCAGTATGGAAATTAAAAAGAAATCCTTACAAAAAATAAGAATTGAGATAACTCAGGAGAATAAAGGAAAGTGGAGATAACCATAATCCTACTTAGATGTAATATTTGGTGTTTTTCTTTTTTACTTATACATTATCTACTGAAATACTTTCCATGTCAAAATGATGTTCCCTTAGTGGGTATTTAGTGTTCTGTGATATGGATGCATCTTAGTTTACAGCAATTCCCTGTTAATGGACATTTTCAATTTTTTTCTTCAAACAGTGCTTGATGAATTCCTTTCGACTTTTTATATAATTGTGCTATTTCCTTAGGCTAAATTCCTGAAAGTGGGCCTATCTGATTAAAGTGTAGTGTGTTTTAAATTTTAATGTACTCAAGGTGCCCTATAGTTGCCTATTTTAAAATCCCACCAACAGTATACTAGTGTCCAATTCCATATGTTCTCGTTAGTGATTTATTTCAGTTTGTTGGCGGGAGTTTAAAATAGTTTGGGAATAGTTTTTCTTTGTTCTTTTTTCAACATCAGATCTTAGCCTCTGTGGTTTAACTTTGCAAGGGGCAGGTGACAAGGAGGGCAGTGACACGGAGTACTTTAGAACAGGGGTCTCTAAACTTTTTGATCGCTCATCTCAACAGTAAAAAAATTTTTGAGCATTAATCCTCAAACCTTACATACTTATTTAATTTACTGACTATATATATAGTAACTGGTTATTGTGTACCTTATGAATATAAATCAACAAAAAATTTCGAGGATGAGAATTAAAAATAAAGCTCTGATATCTTTCTCTTTTACTCCAGTAGAGCATCTTGGATACTCTTTGCAGTATATCATACTCTGCTTGAGATATCACTGCTTTAGATTCTTAAGATTTAATGTTGGGCTTTTATGGATGATTGTTTTGGGGGCATTTCCACTGGTTCTGCAGATGTTCCAGCCTAGTTGATAGTCTTTAAAGTGTCCCATGCTGTTGGAATCATATCTGCAATAAGGGTAAACTTATAAACCTTGCTCATAAAGCATCAGTGTGTTACCTTTTGTCATTGTCGAGGGCAAATAGGATAGGAAAGGGCAAATAATAGGATAGGAAACAGCCTCAATGATATAAGAACTGATAGAGTATATTTTAAAACGTCTGTGCTTTATGGAAAGCAGTTCAGTTATAACATATCCCTGTTTTTGAAGAGCTTAGGTTTTAGAAATGGAGTAAAGGGATAAATAATTGCTACTTGCTTTCCTTTGCTTGCAAAGTACCACAATTAACCTGTCACTCTAACTCCATTTGGAAGAGCCTGAGCCTTTAACTTTAAAAAAATGCTTTCTTGGGCCAAAACTTTCCATGATGAATCTTAGATTAAAAAGTAACTTTTTTTTTTTTTAAGTTTGAATAGGTTGCTTTTGATTTGGCACCCCTCCCCCATCCAATAAGTTATGAAATCAGGAAATGGTGATTTTGCACTAGCAAAATGAGTCTCCCTTTTTCCTCCCATGATGGGGAACTTAATTTCAGTTATTTCATACAGGTCATTGTGGAAGAAAGATAACATTGAAGGGTTAGATACTGTGAAAGGAGCAACTCAAGTGATTAGTTTTTGCCAGTCAAAAGAAATGAGATAATTTATATTGAAGATGATTGCTATATACAGTGCTTTGGAAAAAAAGGCCAGATATCCCTTTTTATCTCAGATAGCAAGATTTATAAGATTCTTTCATATGTTTCTTATTAGAACCTCAAATGGATTTGAGAGCATCATTTAATCAAAGATACTGTGAACTCCTTTGGGGGCTACATGCCTAGTGTTCGACATTATGTTTAATAAGAGGTAGACTCCAAACTGCAGAAGTAGGTACTGATGGCTGTTTTCCTTCACTCCGCATCCCTTAATATAGTCTAGTACAGAGTAAGCTGTCGTAATTATGGACTGTTGGTTTTACAATGCTATAACTTATTTTCAGGTGTAAATAAATATGTAAGATGATTTATTTTCTGTAGTTAGATTGTTCTTTCATCTGATGTGCACGGAAAATGTTTTTGTAGGGGTCATTCATTTTACATTAGCCTTTCAGATATCCTTTTACCTTCTCTTAAGGATAGTTTCAAGATGGCAAAAATTAGTCTTGATGTAATTCCTTTTGCTGTGTATGTCTCTCCTACTGGCAGGACTGTTTGTATGTGAATTATTTATGTGGTAGGCTGCTATTTAAAAAGGAAACATACATAGTCTTTGGGTACACAGTGAGTCTTGAAGCATGGACACCAATTTGCTGTGGGAGTGAATGAAGAGGAGCAAGTATGATTTCTCTCACTTGTCTCATTCTCTTCAGTTCTATGTACATATGATTTTGGCGTATTCTGAAAATACTGAAGAGAATTAGTCTTTCCAAAAATTAGTATATTATTTCCCCTTTGTTCCATTGTACTTAAAATCCTGTTTAGTAAGTGGACTAATATACTTTTATACATAAGAGAGACCCGTGGAAAGACAGGAATGGAAATATTAATTTCTGACTGGTTGGGATAGTATGACACTATTTTCTGCTTCATGTTCTTCTGTCATTTCCCAGTTTTCTATAATGAGCATGTATTACTCTTATAATTAGGAGAAACTGCTATTTTAATGTGCATTTCATTGTCTTTAGTTTTCATTGGGTGTCCGATGAAGGTTTAAGTCATAGTCACCAGTGAGAAAGTAGATAGGTACCTGGCTCCAGGTCATAAACAGCAGCAGTTGTAGGAAGTGGTATGGGAGGAATGAGTAGTCAAGCTGATTTAAATTTTCTCATTGTAAACTCCGCTATGACTGAGACAGTCTGGAACTTTGATTACAATTAAACACAAGAGGACCTCCATCTAATTTTCTCAAAGAGCTGATCGAGAATTATGAATGATCCCTTAAAAAGAGAAATCGATTCTATAAACTCTAAACACAGGATTTAACCTGAATTCTCAGTTTTATTGACTTATCATATGAATTTCAGCCAGTTCTATAGCCTTGTGTGTATGTGTTTTAAATATCAAGTGGGATTATAGCAACTCATATGTAATATGGATTTTGTACATGTAATTTGAACTGGAGGATATTTAGATAAATGACTTTACAACAATATAGTCCTATTAGAGTTCTGGTGTTAATACAGCTGGAAGTTGGGCCACTGCAAGTTTATATACTCTTTTGGTGATATTTTAGGAAGATCTGTGTAATATATCCTATAGAGTTTAAGTGTTTAGATAGAGCCTGTTAGTGTTTGCTGTTAGTTTATGGCACATTATAGTCTCTTAAATGCTTGTGTAAATAGATGACATATCATTCAGAACGTTAGATTTCTTGGGGTAAGACATTTGTAATTATCTACTCTTTATTCTTTTAAAGAATAAGATTAAAGTTGAAGAGCAATCAAGGTAATAAAGGTAAGTACTAATATAGGTTTATGATTTTTTTCTCAGTTTGAAATTTTATAATTTTATAATAACAGGCTTGTTAAAAAAATACTTCAGAGAAGTCTCCAAATCCCATCTTCCTCTGTTCCCAAATTGTACAACCCAGATTTTCTTAAAAGTAAAATTTAAATCTTTCAAAAATTTAGAGAAATATGGAGAATAATTTAACAAATACCATGTATCTAATTTAATAGATGTTGATTGAGATATGTTAGGTGTTGACATTTTGTCAGATTTGCTTCAAAGGTGTATTTACATTTGTTTTTAAAAATTAAAGTATTATACAGTTGAGTCCCTTTTGCACTCTTTGATTCTATTTACATTATCCAGAGCTTATGTATCTTTCTTAGCTCATTCTGTTATATTCTTCTACAAATATCTGTATTTCATATGTAGTAGTATCGTTTCAAGTATTTATGGTACCTTAGTGTACTCAGCAGTTAAAAAGATTGAAATTTATGTTGCTGTATGTTTATTTACTTCATTTAATAGCTAAATAGTATCCAGTTGTATGAATAGAATATAATTTTAGTCCCCTTTTGATAGTTGTTTTCCGTTAATTTATAGATTTAAAAATTTCCCTCTAATGGGGTCAAATTATACATGCTGATCTATAATTTTCTTTTTTTTCTGCCAATAATAGTATATTACAGACATCCTTACCTTATCACAAAGTGTAGATTTATCTCATTTTTAAGAACTTTAGTTTTTTGTTTTTAAACTTTTTATAGACATGTTACAATTATTTGTCTGGTCCCTTACTGCTGGACATCTAGGTATTTTTTTTTTTTTGGCATTTTTTTCATATTATAAAAAGTGCTGTTTGTGATGGATATTCTTGCACTTTATACTTTTGAACAACTGAAGGATTATTTCTACAGAAATAATTCTGCAGAATAAAATCTTGGCGAATAGAATTGCATGTAATAAATATTGACGCTGTTATATTAAACTTAGACCAACATATATATTTGTAACTTTCTTATTCCTGGTCTGTTCACTTAGGTCTGTTCAAAGTGGGTGCTATGTAAGAGGTGCTGAGATGAAGCAAGTAATATATTAAAATTGCATAGTAGAGACTTAAGAGGAATCCCAGCTTTATATAGGTTAGGCACACAAAGCTGTGTTTGGGGAATAGTTTTAGTTTTGCTTGAATAGAAGATAGAGAGTTCAAAGATAAATTTTTAAAGTTATCTGTAAATTGTTGAAATTAAATCATCAAAGTATATTTTCCTTTACTCTCTATATTGAGCCTTAAATTTTAGACTCTTGAGATCAAATGCAATTTGAATCTTTCTTAGCTACAAGAAAGGGAAGATGTGTCTGGTGACAGTGTGCAAAATTAGGGGCAAAGATTGGAAAGCAGTGAAGAATCTGTACTGTACTCAGAATAAGGTGATATGGACTGGAGTTAAGGTTGTGACAAGGTGGTAATTCAGGTGGCTATATTAATGTAGAAGATACCCTAAAGGAAATGTACAAACATTTGTGAAATAGATGGGAGGTAAGGGCAGTGATTCAAAGTTGATGGGTTTCAGAACTTAGAGAAAAGTGATAGTACAGAAATGAGGAATTGGGAGGAGTTGCTGTTTTTGGAAAAGAATTGAAAAGAAACCCTTAACATGTATAACACCAAGGCCAGGGGATATACAAGTAAAAATGTCTTGCAGGAACTTGAAGATAGAGAATTTGGTGTAGGAAGAAAGGTGGGCCTCATCTAGATGAGATCTTGAACCTAGAAGAGCTGAAGATTGAGAATCACATTTAAGCGGGGTGGAAGAGGATAGAATTAAAAAATAAAACCAACTTAAAATTAGGTTAATGAGGCATAGTGGAGGCCAAGGAGAAGAGAGGATTCCAAATGAGTGATAGTTAGGTTTGAGAGAGATGAAGATGAGGGCTCAGGAAATAATTGGATTTGGTGATTCAAACTAGTCATTGGTCATCATTTTCTTGGATTAATTTTAGCATAGTGAGGGACTAAAAGTGAGTGGAAGATGAACCAGCATATATAGAGCTTCCTCTGGTGATTCCTTCTGACATTTGGTATCTGCACTGTCCAGTACATATTGAGCATTTGAATTTAGCTAGTTTGACCAAGGAACTAAATTTTAAAATTTCATTTAATTTTAATTAATTTAACTTTACAAAGCAATGTGTCTAGTGGCTACCATGTTGGACCACACAGATTATAGACTCTTAATATGAAACAGTAATGTAGACTCGCAATAGGATATCTCAGGATAAAATAAAAGCATTTAGTTATTTTCAAATTTTGTTGCAGTGCTATTGAAACAGTGTTGGAATTATATATTCTAGTGCAAACCACATTTTTACATTCTTATTTTTGTGTTCAGTGTTGGCCATAATTAATCGAAATTTTTTTTCTGGTATTGAGAACAAAATTAAAGAATGTAATTTTAAGAGCATTAAAATGAATCACTTCATGACTTTCTTACCCTTTTTCTTCTGTCTTGCCTTTAAAAAAAGTTACAATTCAAATTTTACTGATGAAAGAATAATACAGTATTTATTGAGACATTTTGGGTTTCTATTTTCTCCAACTGAAAGAAACCGAATATTTGTCTTAGAAATCTCATTGGGGAGAGAGGAAATACAGCTAAATTTGACTTTAAATAAATCAATATCTTAGATATTTTATTGCTTCAGAAATGGTTTACTTTGCGAATGATTTATAGGAGTTTAAACTTGAATATTTGATAATATCAAGGGATCCTTTCTTGCTGTCTAGCTTACCTAAGTGCGTTTTGTTTGCAAGAAGAAAAATTGAAGCATACATGAAAGGATCCATTCACAAGGCAACATACTATGTAATTCCATTTCCGTAAAGTTTAAAAAACAGCTAAAACTAATGGATGGTATTGGAAGTCTAAATAATGGTTATCTTTGGCAGTAAGCACAAGGGACAAGGGAGACTGTAGGGGTGCTGGTAGTATTTTCTGTCTTGATCGGGGGTGGTGATTTCATGGTTGTCTTAAGTTTATGGGAATCATTGAGTTGTATACTTATGATGTGCCCTTTTTTGTATGTATATTATATCTCAGTTTAAAAACTTTTACCCCCTCACAAAATTTTAATGAACATAATCAGCTGAATTTATCTTCCTTTAGCTTCTTTAACTTTTCTACTACTTGTTTTTATATGAATACACTTAGTAATGAAGTATTTTTAAACTTTTTAAGTTATATAAAACATACAGAAGAGTGCATAAAACAAATGTATAGCTTGATGAATTTTTAGAATGAATAAATTGGAGGTGTTTTTTTTGGGGGGGGGGGACGGGGGATATGTCATACGTGTATCTGTCAGGAGGGAAGGAGTTGATGGAGGTCCGAAATTTTTGAAGAAAAGAGTTTTGAGGAATCTCAGAATACCAGATCCTCATCTTGGCTCTCTGCCTTTACCTTGCTATCTCTTTGGCTAAGTCGTTTAATTTATTTGGGTCTCAGATTTTTCTGTAGAAAGGGATAATTTGGTGCAATTCAGGTAAAATTATAGGAACATGGAATAGTGTTACTATAAAGACCTTTAAGGCATTGCCTTTAAGTCTTATTACAGAACAGAATTGTGATGTACAAAGGTAAAATGATTTGCCCAAGGATACACATCTGGCAATTATTAATATCATTCATTTATATTAGTTTAAGACTTTCTGAGGCTTGCTTATTAAGTATGCCAGGCACTATTCTAAACTATTTACATGTATAAACTCATTTAATTGTCTAGGATTATTTTCAGAGATAGGTATAATTACTCCAATTTTCCGATGTGGAAGTTGAAGCAAAAAAAGGTTAAGTAACTTGCCCAGGTTTTTGGACCTGAGCTCTTAACCAGTTGCTATATTTCCTAATTAAGTGAAAGCACTTAAAAATTTATGCAGGCATTAAGAGCTTAGAATAAATCTCCTGCAGGTTTTGTGAAGTAAAATTTTGGCTTTTTGAGCCAAAATTAGGAGAGGAACCTTACTTGTTGTGACCATCATGATTCTGGAAAAGATGTTAATATTTATTGTGTGGGTTTTATTCCCTCTTTGACAAAGCTAATTTTATTTTAAGGGAATTTATTATTACCTTACAAATAGTGTTTAGATTTCTAGGCAAAATGTTGATAGAAGGGAGTTTTCAAACTTGGAAGCAGATCTAACAAGGCTTAGTGTTTCTGCTTTGGTTGTTTAAGTAGCATCTGGCCCTTGTTTTTAGAGCAATAATTAAGATTCTATGGCTTAAATTTTTTTTAACTAAGGTATAATTTACATACAGTTAAACTCACTCTTTTTGAGTACAATTCTTCAAGTTTTGGAAATAACATATGATTACCACTGTGATCATAATACAGAATAGTTTCATCACCTCAGTTTTCTCCTGGCGCTTTAGAGTCAACCCCTTCTCTCATCTCCAGTGTCTGGCAACTACTGATCTGTTTTGTCACTATAATTTTGTCTTTTCCAGAATTTCAAATAAATGAAGTCATGCAATATGTAGCCTTTTGAGTCTGGCTTCTTTTATTTAAATGCATTTTGAGACATCCATATTTTGTGTGTCAGCAACTACTTTTTATTGCTAAGTAACATTCCATTTTAAGGATGTACCACAGTCTGTTTATTCATTCTTCAAGCTCATTTGGGTTGTTTCCAGTTTTTAGTAATTACAAATAAAGCTGCTTATAAAAGCATTCATTCACACTCTCACACACGTGTGTGTGCCCATATATGTTTTTTTTTATGGTCTTTAAAAATGTGGTGCCTAGAGCTTTTGTAACTTCACTAAGGAACCTGAAAAAGCTTGTAGTTGTCACCGAATGTTGTAAATTGCTTAGTAAACTTCACCCCCAAAAAAGCCCAGTCTGTAATGACAATAATTTGTTATGTAATCTTACAGCATAAACTATAAATCATTAATTTTTTTAAATTAAGAAAATAGGCACATGTACTTATTCAATGGATAAATGTACTTATAAAACTCTTTAATACATAATTTTATATTTTATGTTTTTAGTAGCTCTTGAATTGTGAATCTTTGACTTTCTTTTGTTCCTCTAAGTAACAGAATTGTTACGTAATTGGTTATTGAAAAGTCCATAAGTAAAACATGTTTAGCACTACAAGAGTTTTTTCCTCACCCCTCCCCCAAGATAGCTGGAAGTTTGAACATTGATAGCCAGAGTTTCATATGAACAAGACATAATACTTAATGTTTTATGGTTTATGGTTAATTAGCTTCTTGAATTAAATTATCCTGTTTTAAGTAATGAGTGAGCTTTCTTTTTCTAGCAATATGAGGCCAAGAGAAAGAGATGGGACCTTTTTAGCGTGGAAAAGAGATTACAGGCAATTTTTGCAAGTTAATGTTTGGAGTTTCCAATTCTGACCCTGCAGAGGACTACAGAGACCATAAGTGGTTTGACATTTTCAAGAATAGTATGTATGTTTGTGTTTCTTTTGCTTAGTCTAGAGTCTTAATGTAAGCCCTTCAGATTTAAATGTATTGTGTTCTTTGGTTGAGGTACTTGATGTACAGAACTACAGGGCTTCTTTTAGCAATATACATTTCTTCTGAGTTAAAATATTCAGAAAACTGAATATTATATTTAGAACCAAGAGACA
Organism: Rousettus aegyptiacus; assembly: GCF_014176215.1. Taxonomy (NCBI): domain Eukaryota; kingdom Metazoa; phylum Chordata; class Mammalia; order Chiroptera; family Pteropodidae; genus Rousettus; species Rousettus aegyptiacus. Next base: position 16,858,068 of record NW_023416308.1, on the reverse strand, counting down.
TTACACTTCATATATGATTGTTTGGTAAGTGAATATCTCATCAGTAGGCTATCATGTTTCTAGCTAGTTCACATGGAACTATCTACCTGGAGATGCCCAGTCTTGACAGTAATGGAGATTGCAAATTTAAAATTTAGTATATAGTTGCTTGATATGGAAAAGATTTAGGCTCTTTTCCAGAGTTGCTGACTTAAGTCTAGAATTCCAGAATAGGATCGCCAAAATTAAAACCATGAGATTATGGAGGTAGCAACTATGGGACTGGTATTATAAATACAATTTTAATTAGCTGTATTAGTTGCACACTTTATTTTCACTGCCATTTATCAGCACTGGGGGCAGGTCATATTATTACTCTCACTTTACAGGTGAATAAATTATTTCATAGCTGACAGGACTTGTTTGAGATTGCACTGTTTGTGAGTAGCTGAACAAGAACTTTTGAACCTAGGTCTTCTGACATCAAGTTGATTCTCTTTCCACTATTGCAGTTTAGTATGGTGATTAAGATCTCAGGCTTGGGTTTGAATTGTGGCTCCACCACTAATATGGTACCCATCTGTGATCTTAGGCAAATTCCTTAACTTCTCTGTGCCTCAGATTTCTCAGTTTTAAAATGGAAGTAGCAATACTAATCTCTTGGGGCTTTTGTGAGGATTCAGCAAGTGCTTATAACAGCTAGCCATTAGCAAGCACTTCATATGTACTAGTTGTGGTTATTGCAGCTGTTATTACAGTGATAACAGCACAGCAACAACGTTTGCCTCTTTCCAAAGGGATCAGTGTTAAGGTTGAAAGAAGGCAAATGCAAGAATGTTCAAAGGTGATAAATTTAGAGCCCAGGAGAATCGAGATCTAGTAAGTAGTAGTAAGGGGAATTGATTTTGGCAGAAAGATGGGGAGTGTGTGTGTGTGTGTGTCTGTGTGTCTGTGTCTGTGTCTGTGTCTGTGTGTGTGTCTGTGTCTTGCTTTTAAACATGTAAACAATTGGACCTCTTATTACAAATAGGCAGTTGGAGCTTCAGGGCAGTTTTAGAGTAATTAATATTGGAGGTAAATTTCTAAATCACCATCATAGATGATGTATGGAAAATTAACTTTGTACCAAGATTTAAGTAACACCAAGTTGTTGCCCTCTATGCTTATGGTTCTTAGAGCTATTTGTTACATAAGCAGTAGGAAGCTTACCATACATTTTCCATTTTTAGTGGTTATACAGAAACTCAGCACATATCTTAGTATTAAGTAACAGGGAAATCTGAATCTCCTTAAAATTTCATACTTTAGTGAATACTTGAGCTCTTTTACCACGTGTATCATTTTTAAGGGCTGGTGAATTCTGAAGTGTAAATTAGAGGATTGCGCCATTTGGTGTTTGGGTCTCGTGTGTGGATAAGGTGCTTCTTTGGCATAAGATAATGTTCTTTTAAGATAATGTTTTTTTTTTTTTAATTTTAAATTTAAGTTCTAAATTAAATGCAGGTTCTTAGCATTTACTTGTTAGGGAATACCTTGCCTTTAATATAATAGCTGTTATATAGAATTATGTATTCATAGTATCTTTGAATTTACAGTTATATATTTACACCTTTTCCTCTTTCGATATTACAGTAACTTTTATGGGTTTCTGGTGCATGCCTTAAATTTATGCACTAAAAACCTGCAAAGCATATTTTAAGTTGAGCAAGTTTCTTAAATCTGTAAATCAGTATATATTATCTTTTAAAAATTCATTGTATATCCTTTTACTGACAAGCCTGAAACGAGCTCTCAGTATCTCAGAGTCTAGATTTACCCTGAACAATTGCTCTCGTGTCAATTTTTAAAGTATAGAAAAACTTTGGTGTAGTAAAAACTAGTGTCTAAAACTAATACCATGAGTATTTCTCTTACTTTGTATACCCAGAAAGCATTATTACTGTCCATTATTCTATTCAGGGCTTGGAGCTTACCCATTCCTGCTTGTAGAACTACTTCAGTGGCACTACATAAACCTCTCCTCCCAACAGTGTTTTACCTTTTCAAAACTAAGAATTACAGAATTTTTTTTTATTAGTGTGTTCCTGTAAAAGGGTACCAAGAATAGATTTTTCCCTATAGAGATATTTGATGGACCTTCAGAGAATTCTTGAGTATGTCAAACTTTTGTTAACTTCAGAATTCTTCAGTTAACTTACCTGATACAGAAAAGATGACTTTTCCTTCCTCAAAGGCATAGTAAAAACTTTTAAATATACCCATTTGCATAAAATTTACTTAAGCAATAGCAGGAGATTTTACAGGATGTTTTAGGACACTTGCATGTAACAGAATCTTTTAAAATGATACTATGTAAACTCCCTTCTCTTACTAAAAGCATGTGAGTGGCTTGCTTGGATATGTATCTGTGTCAATTCTTTGATAAACACTTTGAGGGAGTCTTTTGAAATGTAGTGTTTTGGCCATCATTTCAACTCTACAGAAATATGGTCTCATGATAAACTCAACAAAAAGCACATTGGCAGCAATCCAGAAGCTGACTCACCAAGGAGTAATGATAGACACTTTGAAGGGAATGGCTTATCCCAGGGTCCTATTTCAAAGCTTCATGCTATGATTACATCAGTGAAAGGCAGCCAAGAAATCATGATGAGATCTTGCTGTACCTCCTGGGAATAATGGTAGGAAGGACTTCCATAGTAGGATGCAAGTAAGATTTTTTTCTAACATTTTTGTAAAACTTGAGAATGGAAAACAAGATGAGGAGGACTCAGAATAGTGGTTACTTTTGTGGGACTGCAGTGCCCTTTCTTCTTGGCCTTGGATGAGAATAATTTTGTAGTGACTAAGGGTTAACTCAAGAAGTTCAATGCTGTATCAGTTTTCTAGAGCTGAGGGAATATACTTAGCTCAGTAGTAAGCACAAGTATCAAGTTCATGTCAGACACTGTAGCTACTGTTTACTGCTTGAACAGACCAGAAAAACCAAAGCAAGACCAGAATCAGTTCAGTTTTGAGGAACAGACCCTTTGCCTACTAGCATTGTACATTTTAGGAGTAAAAAAAGTGCGAAGGTGGGCTTGCTTCAGAACTGTGAAATAAGTAATACTGACTCTTGATTTTGTAGATTAGAGTACAGCTCCATTTCTAAATCCAGTTTCATAGCCTTAAGTTTTTCTAGGTGGCAAATTAATCTTCTATAATCACTACCAAGATCCCTTAACTGTTGACTCTGGAAATAGCTATATGTCCTTTTCATGTTGTTGAAGGTTGTCTCAGAAATAAGAAAACACCTGAATAATCTGAAAATATTTTTTATAAATAAAGCTAAGTGAATATGTCACAGTGATAGATTAACCCATTTTTGATTATTGTTGTACTTTCTATTTCTCAGTAAATTTGTTGAACATGATAATCCTTTGCTATTGAATATATTGGAAATATTTTAGTTATTTGCTGTGTTCTTTCAAGCATAGTATTTAGGAATGAAGAGTCATTTAGTTTTCAAAGTGCTGTCATTTAACATATGCTTTCTCTAAAATGTGCCTCTTAAAAGTTAAAAATGCTTTTCTTTATGTAAGAAATATGTTACTTTTTGATATTTTGAATAAAGCTATTTTCTCCTAGCGATCTTGGTCTGACTTTATTGCAGACAGAGAAAAAAATCTTAGTTTCACTTAATTTGTGCTTTTCTGCCTTTTTGAAATGGAGTACTTTGAATTGGCCCTTCTGTTTTTGAATTGGCCTTGTATATACTATTCCTACTTAATTTCTTACATGGTTAAAACTTGCATACGTAAATTATTAGGTAGCTTTATGACTTGGGCAAGTTACGTTATCTCTGCACCTTGGTTTCCCCCATTGTAAAATGGGATAATAACTTGTAGGGTTCTTTTAAGATTAAAGGACTAATAAAATAGTGAAGCACTTAGACGAGTGTTCTGTATGTCTATTACGTAACAGCTCTGTGTTGCCAATACAAATGTTATAAGCAAGGACCTTGACTTCTCTCTATACTATTTGCACCTCTTCATTTTGTAATTTTTTCACAGGCAGTATGACTCAGAATCTAAAAGAACTTTGTATTAAGGAATAGTTAACATCACCTCGTATTTAATTCTTTATAGTAAATAACTATACATTTGCTACTTGTTAAAAAATAGAGTATCATTTTACTCCATTGGCTTGAGCTTTAAAGATAAGAAATTAGTAGAAAGCAAGCCCTTTTTTTGTGTCTTATAGGTACCCAGACGCTACTAAATGTAGGTCATTATTTGAATTGAATTCTGAGTGTACATGCAGTATATAGAACAAAAACAGCTTTCCTGGGACTGGAAATTCTGGAAAGATAACCGTAGTTGATAGCAAACTGCATTAATTACAACTGAGTGATGGATCACTCAGAATTTGTAGTTGCTGGGTTTTGTAACACTCAACTATTTTGAAATGATTAGCCCTGAAACAAGGTAATTTACAACTTAGATATACTAGGACACTTCAGATTTCTTTCCACTTAAAATATGTCTTTTGAAGAGGGAAACATTTTTCTGGAGAAATTTACCTCCTTGGGTGCGGTATGAATCTTACCTATTGCTGTGATCACCAGCAGTAAGAGCTTCATGTTATGTTTCAGTTTCAGGTTTGCGCCATCAGTGAGTGAATTTTTAAAATTAGATTCCTCTGTTTCTTGCTAAACGATCACAGATATAAGCCCATTAAATTGACCTTTTCTTCTTTTCCTATTAAGGACTTTTCTGTAATTTTAGGTCAATGGTTAGAGTTTGTTATCTTTTACCTTTTGGACTGTACCTGGAGGATTAGTGCTAATTCCTAGATTACATCCTTAAACTAGATTTTTTAAACATTAGGGACTCTTCAATACTTAATTTATAATTTTAGTAAAAGGAATATGATATTCACTGGATTTTTGTTTTTGAGATCCTTGCATGTAATTCACGGAATCAAAATAAATTAACTTATTAATAGTGGCAAGTCATCTTTTTTAGTTTATTCAGAAAGATCTCTCATTCTTCATTTTTTTGGCTGCTTAATGGTTGAACATGTGTACCAGCCCTGGCCAATTTTGTACCTATCCCACTTGTAGTACTGATTGACATTTGACACAAAGCACCAGTAAGCATTCTTCACTGTTATTGATACATAGAGGATAGGAGCAAGCTGTCAAGTTTTATTCTGGGTTTGTGAAGCTGGGATTGCCTCTAGCAGGAGGCAGGAGGTCTGTCTACAATTAGAGAGAATGAGGCCAGTGCATAAAGAAGTGCATGAGATAAAGAGATGGATCAGGTGGCATTGAACCTTTGAGCTGTACTGCCTGAAGTTCATTCTTTGTTTCTCTGTACCACCTCAGTATCCTTCTGTGAGTCAGTTCTGATTTTAAGTTACTTTGGGTTCCTTTCCCTTATGATTAAGAGTTCTGACTAATATGTCTAATACTATTGTCTAATACTGTTTCTGCAGTACTTTCTAAGTATTTAAAGATAGCTTGAACTTTAATCTCAGGGTAAACATTTATTATGCATAGGTGAACTCAGTTCATATATGAATTTAGAATCAGTGGAGTGAAAATTAAAGTATCTTCTATTTTCAGTGATCTTCTCTTAGAGCGAAAATGTTTATGAGGGATATAGAATGGATCAGTACTCTTTTCCCACCATTTATTTATACCTATGTAGTGTAGAAGTTTCTTTTAAAGAGATTATCACCATAATCAGTAGAAGAGCAAAGATATAAAGTCAGATTATAGTCATAATTTCACTAATGAAGCATATTTTCTTTATTTGTTCACAAAGAAGGTGTGATAAGATAAAAGGAACAGAAAGAGGGAGGAGGACAACAGTGAAAAGTAGAACAGAGGAAGTGAAGAGGTGAGTGAGACATCCTAAGCATTAGTAAGCCACTGGCAACTGCTGTAGGTTCCATGGACTGCCTACTTCTGGATTCAGATGCTGGTCTTGTGCAAAATGAATTAGTGATAGAGATAAAGAAAGTCTTAATTTGTTTTCTTTAGGCTGAGTTAAGGTTTTAAGAGCAGATTTCTTCAGCTGTTGGCATTATGCTGCTTTGCAAAATCTGGTTCTTTTATTTCTTGACCCTTGTTGCTTGAGTGTAACACATTAGGTGAGAATAAAAAGTGAGTACTCAAAACTCTCAGGATTGTTTTGGAAGCCTTTGATTAATGAGATTAATGTGTAGGAGCTGCAGTGAACATGAAAAACTTTAGAACGGCGGTACCCAACCTTTTTGGCAGCAGGGCCCAGTGCTGCTTTGAGAAACTAATGCCTGATGATCTGAGGTGGGGCTGAGGTGGTGATGCTAAGCTGGGGAGCGGCTGCAAATAGAGATGAAGCTTTGCCTGCTCGCCCTCGGCTCACCTTCTCCTGTGTGGCCCAGTTCCTAACAGGCCATGGACCAGTACCATACTAGTCTGCGGCCCGGGGATGGGGGACCCCTGCTTTAAAATATTCTAGTCCCAAAATACTTGACTATTGATTGACAAGAATGTGGTAAGCCAAGTATTTGAGATGTCTTTGCTATACTCTCCAACTTTTAGCCTAATCTGTTTTAGCTGGCTTGCCTTGTGTAAATGGAAACTTCCTTTAAGCTTTCACTATGGGTTAAATGAAGTTCATGGAGCTCCATCCAAAGATCCTCATGGTCATCCCTAACACATACATTCTGAGTTTAGATTTATAGTAAAATGGTCTGCATCTCAAAACATGGTTCTTCCAGTTACTAATGATTTGATTTTAGGAAAGTCATTAGAGCCCTGATCTAAGTTTTAGGAAAATTAACTTGCCTTCCCCAGAGCACAGTGTATATATCTCTGACTTTTTTGCTGACAAATGAGGGGCGGGGAATCAGCTGAATTGAGGTATAATTTACACAAAATTCACCCATTTTTAACTATAAAGTTTTAATTTTTATAAATGTATAAAGTCATTAACCACCCTCATTTCTATTACCCCAGAAAGTTCATTTGTGTTTCTTTGTGATCCCTTCCCTGCCTCTGGCAAACACTGATCAATATAACTATAATTTTGCCTTTTTTCTGGAATGTCTTATAAATGAAATCATATGATTTGTACTATTTTGTGTCTGTCCTCTCACTTAGCATAATGCTTTGAGATTCATCTCTGTTAAAAGTAGTAGTAGATTGCTAAAATATTAGTGCTCCATTGTGTGGATATTCCACAATTTATTCACTAGTGATAGATACTTGGGTTTCTAGTTTTTGGCTGTTATGAATAAGTCTACTATGAACATTTATTTACATACAGGTCTTTGTGTGGGCATGTGTTTTCATATCTCTCGGTTAAATACCTAGGAGTGGAAATTGTAGGGTTGTACAGTAAATGTATGCTCACAATTTTATAAAAAACTGCTGAACTATTTTCCAAAGTTGCTATGCTGTTTTTGTATTCCCACCAGCAAATAGTGAGAATTCCAGGAGCTCCATATCCTTAACTCTTGGTATTGTTAGTTTTTATTAACTTTAGTCATTCTTGCGGATTTGTAGTGATATATTATTATGGTTTTGTTTAGTGATTTCTAGATGATTAATGATGATCATTTCATGTACTTATTTGCCATCGATTTATCTTCTTTGGTGTTCTTTTAAATATTTTTCCCATTAAAAAAAAATCAGGTAATTTGTTTTTTATTTAATAAGTTACATGAGTTCTTTATGTATTCTGAGTATGAGTCCTTTATCACAAATATTGTAAATCACATGTATTGCAAATGTTTTTGTAGTTTGTGGTTTGCCTTTTCATTTTTTTGATAGTATCTTTCAAAGGTCGGAAAACTTAAATTTTTATGAAGTTCAAGTTACCGATATATTTTTTCTCTTATAGTTCATGCTCTCTATAGCCTAAGGAATCTTCTCTAAACTTAAGGTCACTAATATTTTCTTCAGTTTTCTTCTAGAAGTTTCATAGTTTTATGTTTTAAATTTGAAACAAAGTGTTTAATGAATGAGGTAAGGGTTGAGGTTCATTTTTTTGTATATAGATATCTGACTTTTCCTCTAAGCAATGCTTTAACTACATCCCACAAATTGGTATATTATGTACTACCATTCAGTTTGAAGTATTTTCTAATTTCTCTTGTAATGTAGTTTTTGGCTATGGATTATTTAGAAGTATATTGTTAACAAATATTTGGTGGTGTTTTAGATATATTGTTACTGATTTCTAATTTAATATTACCGTGATCAAAGAACATATTTTATAGAATTTCAATCTTTTAAATTTGAGGTTTCTTTTGTGGTGAGACATATCATGGTGAATATTTCATGTGACCTTGAAAAGACTTTCCTGCAAGTAGATATCAATTATTGGTTGATAGTGTTATTAGAGTATTTTATATACTTATATTTGTTTTGTCTATTTTTCTTGTCATTTAATACAGAAAGCAGCTTTCTTTGAGTTTCCCTTATCTCTCTAAAAGCAGAAACTTTTCAGAGTGAGGCCGCCATGAATCCCCTTTCCAGGGGAATTTTTTGGTCATGAAGAAAAAAGTGAATAAGACCACTTATAACTGCATATACAAGCATTACACAGATTTTCTTATCCTGTTTATTCCCCTTGAAACTTATTTGTTCTTCCCATAAAAGCCTTTTCAGCTCTTTCCTCTCCTATTAGGCTTACAAACCCCCATCTTTAGTTGTTTTTTAGAAAGCTACTTCTTTTGCATGCGGTCTATATGCATATGAATAAACTTTGTCCCCCCCCCCCCTTCAGTTAATCTGTCGGTTTCAGTTAAATTCACCAACCTCCACCATTGAACTTCAGAGGAAAAGTTTTTCCTCCCTGACACTGTTTATTCCATCTGTTCTTTACTTTTTTTTTTTTTGCACCAATTTTTGGAATAAGTGTTTTATAAGTATTTTGTTTTATCTCCTGTATTAGCATATTAACTGTACTTGTTTTTTCCTAGCTACTCTTAAGGTTTATAATAAACACCTTTAAGTTATCACAGTCTACCTTCAATAGTATTATACCACTTGATGTATAAGAGCCCTATGGTAGTATACCTCCATTTCCTCCTTCTCCTGTCTTTCATGCTGTTGTCATGTATTTTATTTCTAAATGTTGTAAAATCCATAATTCATTGTTATATTTGCTTTAAACAGTCAACTTTGTTTTAAAGAGTAAAAGATATTTTGTGTTTATACAAATTCTTCATGGCTTATTTTTACTTAAAGCTTTGTTAGGGCAGGCCAGGAGAGGAGCCTTTGCCGTAGGGCTAGTTTAGCTTTGCTTATAAATTGTCAACTGAATGCTCTGAGTGTTCAGTAAGGTTTGTTCACTCCAGTTTTTCAGAACTAGACGTCTGTGTAGAGTCTGATAGTTGTTATGTTTATAGTTCCCAAGTAGTTGTTTCTTACTCAATGATTCTTTGTTGTCCATTCTCATGAAATCTCACCCTGTGCATGTACAGCTTAGTTTAGTGAAGACACAGGATACCCCAGAAACTATAACTTGCCTCCTCAGCCTTCTGAAAGTCATATTTGAGTTTCTAATTGGGTGTCTGCTCTGCTTACATTCCCCTTTTTTGGCTAGGGTGTGGAAAGTGCTTTGAGACAAAAAACTTAGGCTGTCATATGTTGGTTTTCAGGTAATTTGTTTCCCTTCTCTCAGGGATTGTATTTCTGTGCTGCCTGTTGTCCAACATCCAAGAACTGTTTTTTATATACTTTGTCCAGTGTGCAAGTTGATTATGTTGGGGGGGGGGCTGGCTGGTCCCAAACTAGTTACTCTATAATGGCCAGAAGACACTTAGAAATACAAGCTTCTGCATCATTAAAGCTATTATAGCCTTTGAATAAATTAATATATTGCATTTTGCAGGCAACGTTTTGGAGCAGCTGCCTTGGCTTAGCTGTTTTCCATGTTTTAATTATTTATTATATGATTTTATTTAAATTTAGAAATGTCTCTATAACAGGATTGTAAACAGTACCCTGGATCTACTACTTTACTAGTTGCTCCCTAATGCCTACAGTGGATAGTTGGAACTGTTTCACTGGCCACTGTAACCACAGTACGTAGAGCTTTAAGATATAATGTTGCTAATTAATTATGGATTACTCTGTTCTTGTTCTATAATGTTGCAGCACCTTTAGTAAAGGATTTTGTATTGTCTTCCACCAGCTGGTATTCATTAGAATATGGAAATAATTAAAGTAATAGGACTAGCCTGTTAAAAATTTGTTTTATCATCAGAAGAAAGGTGATTCTAAATGACTTTTTTTATATGAAGGAGGCATTAAATTTTTGTATTGTTTACATAAAAAAATGTGTGGCTCACAGTATCTCTTACAGTTGAATTTTGTTTAGGACTACAGACTTCAGTTTTGTTTCCTTAGTAACATTCTCTTCTCCATTTCTCATCACCCAGGAAAATACTGTTTATATAAGATTTTAAAAATTGTATGGGGATTTGCAGTAAAAGTTACAGCATTATCTCTAGTAGACTTTATAATTATGGTGTGTAATTTTCACCTACCAAATTGGAACATCTTTGTTCACCAGAACCTTTATTTCACTGGAACCTTTATTTCACTCTGTGTCAAATTCGGCACCACTCAAGAAATAATGCTAGTATTTAAATATTGACAAAAGATGTCAAGTAGTTTTCCCTTATTTTATTGTCTTCATTACTATCAAATAAATGATAGAAGATTATAAAAATACTGTACATTTATTTAGTACCTGTTTTTTGCTTTCCTTTTATAGCTTTTATGGGTTTTACAACATATCTAGAAGTAAAATGGTATGTTTTAAAAATTTACTTCATGGGTAAGTTGACATAGTTTGTCCTTGATGTGTATGGGTAAGTAAGGTTTTTATGTAGATTGAAGATTTTACAAGTAAACAGTATTTGCCAATGATTAAATGGGATTCGAATAACTGGCAAGGGATTGTTTGATACAGGCAAGTCACTTATTTATCTTGAAATTATAGAATACTCTTTCCCATATGAAATCATCAAAGTCTTATGTTGCTAATGAAGAGAGTTTGTTTTTTATTTAGATATGATTGGTAATTGCTGGTGTTACCTGGCTTGAGATAACTACTGGAAGGGAAGTGTTAGGAGAATGATGTGTACTTGTGCTGCTTAGAACTTTATTATACCTAATTCTTTCTTATACTAATCTCCCAGTTTATGCCAGAATAAGGTTTTACTTCTTGATGTACTGCAAAATAAGTCCACGATGTTAAACAAGCACCTCTAAATTGATCATATAATTTAAAATAACTTCTACATATTCTAATTAATTTTAAACTTTGAGTGGATAGAACCTCTTTGAAGCATTTCCTCTTCTTCTTTCACATCTTTGCCTGTTTCTTTTATAGTATTTGGCTTAGGCTTATTAATACAATAAATATTTACCAAGTGCCCCCTATTTACAAGGCACCGTTAATGTCCTAGGCCTTGTGGATGTTGTGGTAAACAAGATTATATGGTCTCTGACCTCATTCAGTTTGTAGCCTTATAAAGGAAAAGGAATAGGCATAAAAGTTGGAGAATTATGTATAGTTTGCTCTTTTGAATCAAGTGGTTGAAATACGTTGAATGTTTATGATAGTCTTTTTTTTTTTTTTGGTACACTAGGGGTTTTACCAGAATCTCTCTGGAAATTCTCAGTCAACTGTTAATTTAAAAGGACTATATCATGTCGCGTGTTAAGATTAAAGGGAATTTTAATTAAAAAAATTATGGTATTGGTTGAGGATACTAAAAGGTAGAGAGAGGTAACAATATTATTTGCCTTTAATAATACAAAGAAAGGATTGTACGGTTGATTAAATTCTTATTTCTTTCCTCCTCACGAGATAATTAATTCCCCACGAGATATTTTAGTATTTAGTATTAAACTAAAATCTAAAATTATAGCTGTTAATGTTTTTTGAGAAAATATCATATGCCTGCATAGTTTTGCTAGTAGTTACTAGGTCATTAATTATTTCCTCATTTTAATGTCTTTTTTCTCTTTTTGTGGGGGGGGGGAGCGAAAAATGTTTTCTCTAGGCCCCACCTTAATTCTTAAAGCTGGCACATTTTTATTCTTTATACCAAAAGTGTACTTATATAAAAGTAATTGACATTCTGTCTGGCCATGGATTGCTCACTAACACATTTGGTGGTTTAAACTGTCCAGTTATTTTATACATTGAAAGCAAAAGCTAGCCAAGAAAGGAGAAAGGGAAATTTTCTCATTAAGGGATTATTCAAATTGTCATAAAGCAGTGATACATTCCCAATAAGACATTTGGCTCTTGAATTTTAATAAGTATTTCTGGACTGTTTATTATATTCACCTTTCGGCATGTTTCTAGCCCTGTTTTTTCTAGATTAAACTCAACCCAGTATAATTATGTTTGCAATATGATTTCAGAAATCTAACTTTGTGCAGGATACTGAGTGATGACTCTAATGTGCATTTTATTGTACCTGTGCTTTTATGATTCTTAAGATTTAGGTAATTCGTTTTAAAAATCTTAATCAGATAACTCGGGAACTCATTAGTTATTCCTTATTATCAAAATAAATTATTAGATTACTGCATATTGTGTTAAGTGACTCATTTCTGCTAATTAAACCATCTATAATAGGCTAGAGAAGAGAACATTTTGTTGGAGTCTTACTGTGTAAAAATAAGCCTGTCAGGAAATTCATAGCTAAGATTAAGACTTTAGGAATACAAGGTGCTTAAGCTGGATATGAGACTTTAGTAGATAGTAAATCTTTCTAAATTTATGTGTGTATTCATTTTTTTGCCTACCGGTATTTAGAATTTTTGTTGTGTTGTAACATTTGCATATTTATGTTCATCTACATAACAAGAAATGGTAGATACTTAAACTTTTTAAAAAATAAATTTATTTAAATTAGTTTCAAGTAGACAGTACATTGGTTAGACATCTATAATGATCATAAAACGATCCCCCCAATTGCTCTCTCTATCCTTCCCCTGGCCTTCCGTATTTAAACTTTTGAATGATAGGAAACTAATCTTAGAGGCAAAGGACATCATGTCAAGACCAGTGTTGTATACCTTTTATGGATAAAGCTTTTTTTTTTTTAAACTTACGTGCTATAAATAATTCTCTAGAGTAAAATTTATTCAAGCTTTGATATAAAACATAGATGTTAATCACATTTGGCCTAAAGATTAATGCTGACCACATGCAAAAGTTAAACCTTGTACGTTTTGCTGCTTCTGTTTTTTTGCCTTATGGTATTCTTATTTGAAGATATATAAATGACTAATTTCTTAAGGTTTTAGTAAATACTTTAAAGATTTAAACTTAACAATTTAATGTCAGAGTTATAACAAATATTCCACAGGGTTATTTTCTTTGGAGGTGGTGTGATCTTTGTAATGCTACAATATCTTAATGAACATCCTGTTAATATTTTAGGGAATTTCTCTTGGAGGAGTTTAGGATTTTTAAATTTTATTTATTATTTTTTTAATGAATTGTTCATTTATTTTCTGAAATTCTCATTTTACTCCTTTTACTTTTTATATATGCATATATATACACACACACATGTATGCGTGTGTGTGTGTGTGTGTGTGTGTACACATACAATTTCATTGTGGTAAAATATATAACATGAAGTTTGCTATTCTAAACATTTTAAATAGATAGTTCTTTGACATAAGTGCATTCACATTTCGTTCAGCTGTCTCCAACATCTATTTCCAGAACTTTTTCATCTTCCCAAACTGAACTTGTGACCCTTTAAACAATAACTCCTCATTCATCACTCTCCCCAGGCCCTAGCAACCGCAATTCTACTTTCTGTCTCTGCATTTGACTACTCTGAGAACCTCATATAAGTGGAATCATATAATATTTGTTTTTTTTGTTACTGCCTTATTTCATTTAGCATAATGCCATTGGTTCATCCATGTTGTGGCATTTGTGAGAACTTGCCTCCTTGTAAGGCTGGATAAAACTTCATTATACACCCACACACTCACATGTTTTGTGTATCCATTCATCCATTGACAGATACTTGTGTTGTTTCTACCTTTTGTCTATTGTGATTAGTGCTGCTATGAACATGGGTATACAAATACCTGTTCAAGTCCCTGCTTTCAGTTTTGCTGGGTATATACCCAGAAATGGAATTGCTGGATTATCTGGTAATTTTGTTTAATTTTTTTGATGATTATACCGTTTTCCACCGTGGCTGTACCATTTTAAATTTCCACCAGTAATGCAAGTGAGTTCTGATTTCTCCACACCTAGCCAATTCTTTATTATCTTCTGTTCTTTCATTTGATTTTTAAACAATAGCCATCCTAATGAGTGTGAAATAGTATCTCAGTGTGGATTTGATTTGCATTTCCCTAATGACTAATGATGTTGAGCATCTTTTTGTGTGTTATTAGCCACTTATATGTCTTCTTTGGAGAAATGTCTATTCAGGTCCATTGCCCATTTTTAAATTTATTATTTTAAAATTATTGTTGAGTTTTAGTGTTTTTTATATAATCTGGATATGTCACTTGTCAGATACATAATTTGCAAAAACTTTCTCTCATTCTGTGGATTGTCTTCATTTTCTGGATGGTTTCCTTTGACATAGAAATAGGCTTAATTTTGATGAAATTGCATTTATCTGTGTTTTCTTTGGTCACTTATAGTTTTTTTTTTTTTGATCTAAGAAATCATTGCATAATCCAAAGTAGTGAAGGCTTATTCTTAAGTTTTCTTGCAAAAGTTTTATAGTTTTAGTTCTTATATTTAGTCTGTGATCCATTTTGAGTTAATTTTTGCATATGGTATGAGGTAGCGTCTCAAGTTTTATTCTTTTGTATGTGGATATTCAGTTGTTTCACCACCATTTGTCGAATAAACTTCTTTCTCCATTGACTTGCTCTGGCATCCTTATCAAAAAAATTGACCACGTATGTCAGGGTTTGTTTGTGGACTCTTATTTCATTGATCTGTATGTTTATCCTTATGTTAGTAGCACATTGTATTGATTCCTATAGCTGTGCAGTAAGTTTTGAAATTGAGAAGTGTGAGTTCTTCAACATTTTTTCCAAATTATTTTGGTTAATCTGAGTTACTGCATTTCCTTATGAATGTTAGGATCTGCTTGTTAATATATGTAAAAAAGTTCACTCAATTTTATAGGGATTACATGGAGTCTGTATATCAGGTCATGGGTAGTTTTGCCATCTTAACAAATGAAGTCTTTTGATGCATGAACATGGGATGTCTTTCCCTTTGTTTAGGCCTTATCTAAGGTCTTTCAACAATTTTTTGTAGTTTTGAAGTTTCTTATTTTAAATTCTAATTTTTTTTGAGGTATATTAGAGGGTAGTTATTCTTCTGTAGTAGTAGTGATTTATTGGAACTAAAAATTTGAGTATTGTTGGATTTTCCAAAGCAATGCAATATGGTGCATGCAATAGACATAGCTACATTTGTTGGAAATGATAGTAATATTTCTCAGGTGATACTATTTAAGGGAGTGAAACGTATTACATCAATTTCTTGTTTACATCAGCGCCTTCCAAAATAAAATTTCAGTATTTAAGTAGATTGTAAATGCTCCTTATACAATATTACAATGTTAAGATAAGGCTAAAGTTCCTTTTAGCATCATTTTCAGTTTTGGTCTTTTCTCCTTCTCTTTACGGGTAATCACTATCTAATTAGTTTTGTTTTTTATTTCTAAGCTTTTTTCCTCATACCTGTGTGTGTTTGTATAAAATGTATCCCTACATAATATATGTAATTCTTTTTTCTTAATATACATTTCTGTGTACATTTTACATTTCCATCAACAATATGTCTTAGAAACATTTGCTTAAATATTATATAACATATAATATGAACATAATTTTTTGTGCATTTACATCATTGTTGATGAATATTTAGATTATTTCCAATATTTTTTTCTTATTACTCATTGCAGTGAAGATTTTATTTACATATCCTTCAGTGCACATGTGAGATTACTTCTGAGAAGTATAGCAAGAGAAATATGCATGATGTATGCATAGCTATAGTTTTAATATACTGCCAGAATGCTCTTCAAAGTAGCTGTAACAGTTACTTCTACCAGAAGTATATGCAAATTCTAATTTCTACGCTCATTCCAGTATTTGAAATTAAACTATCTTTTTGCCAATCTTATGGGTAGAAAATAGTTATTGTCATTGTTTTAATTGTATCATTCTAGTTAATTACGAGGTTGAGCATATCTTCATATGTATGTTGAACATTTGCATCTCATGTGATTTTCCAATATTTGTCTAATTTTATTGTGTTTTTTTTTCCCTCATGGATTATAGGTGGTTATGTGCTCAATTCCTGATTATTGTAAGATAGCTTTAGGAAAGTGTGTATTTGTGATTGTCTGTTGTCTATTTACTCCAAATGGTTATTTTAAAATATTCTCTCATGCTTAAAGGGAAGGTTCATATTTTGACTGAAATACTCATAGCATGGAGCAAGTAGTTAAAGAGTGGGAGTAATGTGTAGAGAGTAGAGCAGAGCAAGTGAGTATCAGGTGACTCTGGGAGGTACCTAGATTGGCTTCCATACAAATGATAAATGATAGCCTTTTAATTTCTTTCTTTAATGTTAAATCAATTTCAGTAAATTTTTTTCCTAGTACTTGATTTCCCAATCATTTTTCAAATTGTGTATACTTTTAAGTTGCATATATATACTTTAAAATTAAGATTTAACTTTATATAACAGAATTAACTTTGTGTGATATGACAGATGTATACATTTATAAAATCAGTACCCCATTCAAGATGTAGAATATTTCCACTACTGTAAAAAAGGTTCCTGAATCCCTTTTACAGTTAATTCTCCTTCTAGCCCCAGCAAACCACTCTTCTGATCTCTCTGTCACAATAGATTAGTTTTGCCTGTTACAGAATTTAATAAAAATAGTCATTCCCAGACCTTGTATGTGACTTCTGAGCTTATAATTATATTTAGTTCGTTATTAAGAAAGTGAACTTAAAAAATGATTAAAGAGTTTTGGCAAGAAAATCTTGAATTTCCTTAGAATTGAGAATGGTTTCTGAATGGTGACTTGGTAACTTAACTTTAATTAGAAAAAAAAAATTGTTTTAAATTCTGCAGTGGAAATACTGACACATCAAGGTTAACAGTACTTCAGTCTCTGAAATGAGATATAGGCCAGTGGAAGGAAGATAGCAGTAGCTGATCTACCCCTATCTGTTTCCATACTTGCCTCTTAAATGTTAGTTTCATTGTACTGCTTACCATTGCATACATTGATTTTGGTTTATATTGTCCTGTACATGCAGACATTGTTTTGAATAAAAGATAGCATTCAAAGTGATAGTGTTTACTTTTTGCCAAAGCTGTATTTTTAAAAAATAAATTTCTAGTCTTAAAATGTTTTTTGTTTATTTTTTCTAAGTAATTTAAGACAGTAGAGAGAAGTGTGTCTAACCTGATTTCTAGCCCCCTGTAAGGCAGTTAATGTTACAGATTCATCAAGATTTTATGTAATTTGGTGGGAACTCCTGACAGCCAGCTCTTCTTTCTTCTTTGCATGTGCCTTGATCTTGTTGCACACCTTCAAAGTTCTACAGTGTTATTTTAAAAGATACCCATTTCAGTGGTATACTCATGTTAATCAAGATTACAGGGACTGGTTATAAATCTTGAGTGCCAGTGTAATCTATGTCAGTCTATTGCATTGTAGGTTTTGGATTTGAATTGAAAACTTCTCTGTTTTCTGAAAGTTCTTGTTTAATTTTTTTAAATTGATATAATAAAGTGTAGTAATCTTAAATTAAAGCTTGATAATTTTTTACATATATATAGACCTATGTAACTACACCCAGATTGAGTTAGAATATTTATAGCTCACCTCCATGAAGACTTTATTAGTCAGTACAATATCTGAAAGAGGTAATCACTATTTTGACTTCTGTCATTATAGTGCCTTTGTTTTTAGTTTCAGCGTAAAAGTTCTTTTTATATATTTATATTGTTTAAAAGATGCAATTAAATTTTATTTCAGTCGCATAATCTATATTTTAAGGGTTAATATCCAATCCTGCCATCTTGACTGGAACTCATGAAAGTTCTCGTTTTTTTAAAACGTTTCTTTTTTTGGTTGTAAATTTAATCGAGTACTGGAATGGTGTACCTGCCCTGTTAGTAAAGTTATAATCAGGTTGCTTGGAAGTCATGAACTTGAGGAAGGTGAATTATGAGATTCAGATGATTAATAACACCATTCTAGGGTAGACTAATGCAGACTTCCTCATGATCAGAATATAATTTATCTGGGACTAGAGTACAACCTGCTTTTTTATTTGGATTTTTTAATAAGGAAAATATAGAATAGTAAAGTAATGTAATGAATGTTCATGTACCTACAGACTAATTTAACAGTGTTAATCTTTGTCATGTTTGTGTTGGATTTAATTTCAAATTTAATAAAAGTTACAGAAATAATATGAAGACCTTACCGGTGTCCTTTACCAGTTGTTTTACAGTTTATTTAATATGTTTTATGATTTGCTCTCCTTTTTTTCCCCCTGAACCATTTGAGAGTAAGTTGGAGGCACTGTGTTCCTTTGCCTCTAAATACTTCAGAATTAATTTTGTAAGAATAAGGTTAGGACATTCTCTTATATAACCACAGAGCAATCCTTTAGGGGTTTTCATAGTTTAATTTTGAGGTTAATCTTATATCTCAGTTCTTAGATACACCTCAAAGTTGGCAAAATATTTAACATATTACCTCAGGTTCCTATATCAGAATTTTTAGTATGTTTTTAAGCTTTTTAACTAAATACATGTTTAGTTTGTTTCATTGTTGGTCGGGACATTTTGAAATTTGAGAATTAAAATGCATGTTGGTGATTTTCACTTGTATTTCATTGGGTTCTCACTAGGTATAGTATATTCCAGTATTTTTACATAATTTTTGAACTGAGAGATACTAATCAGATTTTAGTCTTTCAGTATCCTCTGTACATTGATACTGTAGAGTACCAAGATGATACTATAAATCCAACAAAGCATTTTTAGTTGTCCCTTACCACCACCTTCCACAGAGATGATGTTCTTGTGCTTGTTTAAGTCACATACATTCTTCTGCCTGTTCTCCCTATAGTAGTATACATTTTTAGGGCAGCTGATTTATGGATAAAGGCATTTGTATTATGTATAATATCTGTGGAAGTGAGTAAATTTGCTTGTGAAAATTAAACTTAGGACATTAAAGGTCTTTGTACACATCTAACCAAATGAGTAACTATCCATATTAGAGTACTCGAAGAAAGTAGTCATTTTCTTCATTCCCTGTTTGGATATTCTGGGAGCCCAATTTTTCTCTTCTATGTGGAACTTTTGGAATTTTCTCTTGTTATATTTGCATTTTAATGTAAAATTTCTTTTTTAGTATCTAAGTTTTAGTACTTTATTCTGTACTGTCATATTGGTAGAATTTGAAAAAATCCTGTCAATATTTTAGGGGAAAAAACTGCCTTTAGGTGATCATGGTGAGGTGTCCATTCCACCCTCGTATTTTAGAATCTAGAAATGTACTAGTTTTTGGTCTTGGGCAAATTACTTAATCCTTGAGAGACTAGGAGTCCTCACTGTGAAACAGGGTAAGTTGTACTTACCTCAGCTATTCTATGACAATTAAATGAGATAATGTCTGAAAAGTATATACCTCAGTGATTGGCTCATAGTTCAGTGAACACTAGCTTTTAGATATAAAGATAACGGTATTTATTCAGTTTGGTTTTGTTTAACAAAATATTTAAACATCTTTTTAGACTAGTTTTTCTAAGCCTATATTGTTCTATTATAGTATTCATGCTGAACTCTGTATGACAAAGTATTGTAACTGTTGGTCTCTTGTGAACTGAGTAATGGATACTTCTATAATGAAGACCTGTTAAGAGTTTTTTAGTGTATACAGTTGACCCTTGAGTGAGATGGGTTTGAACGGCACAGCTCCACTTATATGTGGATATTTTTCCAATATATTGGAAATTTTTTTGGAGATTTGCAACTGTTTGAAAAACTCATAGATGAGCTTTACGATTTTCTCAATAAATTATTTTCTCTAGCCTGCTTTTGTATAAGAATACAGTTTATACTACATATAGCCTACAAAATGTGTGTTAATCGATTGTTTATCTGTAAGGCTTTGGTCAATTGTAGGCTATTTGTAATTAAGTTTTTGGGGCATCAAAAGTTACACGTGGATTTTCAACTGAGGCGGGGTTGGAACCTCTAAC
This sequence comes from Rousettus aegyptiacus, assembly GCF_014176215.1. Classification (NCBI taxonomy): domain Eukaryota; kingdom Metazoa; phylum Chordata; class Mammalia; order Chiroptera; family Pteropodidae; genus Rousettus; species Rousettus aegyptiacus. Next base: position 16,837,775 of record NW_023416308.1, on the reverse strand, counting down.
TCTCATGTTCATAAGTCAGCTGTATTGATTTATTCTCCAATAATCCTGTGAAGTTGTTTGGTCAGGGGAGATAATTATATTTCTTTTGCTAGCTCAAGAAACATACCTAGAGAGTATGTGGTATAAACTACTTATTGATATATAACAAGGCATTAGTGGTAATAGGTAACATGTACGTGATTAGTTAAGTGCCAGGTACTTTTCTAATTGCTTCTGTGTATTAGATCATTTAATCCTTACAATGACATTATAAGATGTTGTTGCCATCAGACGCATTTTAATGAGAAGTGTCCTGCTCAAGATTACAGAACATAAATGCCTGAATTTGGTTTTGAGGCAAGGTGAGGCTGACACTGTAGCTGTGCAAGAATGCCTGAAAAATGAACATTCTTTAAAATGCTAGTGTACCTTTTAAGTTCTTAAACACTAATATTCTCCTTGAAGGCTTTGTTTCAAATAGCAGAAACTGAAGTGCTACTGTAGAGTAAAAGTGGAAGTCACATTCCTCCACTCTGCCACAAGCAGTAGGGAGTAGAATTAAAGAAGAAAAAGCAGGAAATCTAGTCATAAATCCTGACTTTTGCAAAAGAATTTACCTTTATGATTAGGTTTACTGTCGGGTTGAATAATCCCTCTCTTCTTGTATCCTTTTCTAGGGAAAAGTTTAGAAGCTGAAGATAAAATGGGTTTGCCTCTTTCTATTCTATAGCCTACAATTGTAATTTGGACAAAGATTAAAGAAAAATAAAAATATTCCTTAACTTTTCCAGTTTTGTTACAGGGTGACTCTAGCCCCATAATAAAAATTTTCTTTTGAAAGTTAGATTATTTGGGTGTGCTTGGGAACTTTTAGGTAGTTGTAGTCTCATTAATACACTGATCACATGAACCAAATTGTCTTATCCGGTCAGCTTTTTGCTTTCTTGCCATTACATTTATTCTGTTGTGCTGGTGCCCATAACAACACAAACTTACAGCCCAGTAATGCAGGGCAAGTAGACTTCCTTCCTACCCTGTAGCTTTTTCCTGTACTAGATAGATGCCAGCTCTGAGGATGGTGAGCCTTGAGAGTTTAATGGAAAACCTGATTTCCTGACTTTCTCCCATTAGATTAGATTGTCCCAGTGCTGAAATACAGAGGCTTTAAGAAAGTGGGTAGAAAGCAGTGCCCACCTTGAGGATATTTAATAAATGTTCAGCTTTAAAGTGCATGGATCTCTTGTTAATATCTCAAAATGTCAGTGGCTTTTATAATAACCTGTAGTAGAATATTATTTAGCGACATCAGGTTTTCAGTTTAATAGCCATTTATTTGCCTTCGTAAATCTTCTGTATTTTCTCATGTGCTCCCAAACTTTTCTTCATAGTTTTCTGAGTTAATTTCTTTGAATTGGGTATGTAATTATAATCTTAAAAAATATATTCCCCCTCATCCTTTATCTTTGAGTTTTAAGATGCTTATGTTTTGGGGATTACTGACCTTTTGATAATAGATATCCTGGAGAATTTGATCTGATGTTTGAATTTAAAGGCTTTATTTACCCGTTTTCCAAAACCCGTCGAGTACTCACTGCTTCTGCTGACAAACCTAAGATATTTCTTGATCATGGATTAAGCTTCATTGTTACATGTCATTTTATTTTCTGTATTTTTCTAGTCATTTTACTGATTTAGCTTTATCGTACTTCATATTCTAATTCATTGGGATTTAGCAGTTTTAATTTATCAGCAGGGCTGAATCTTTTTTTCCTCAGGAAAAAAGTATCAGGAGAACGCCGATTCATTAAATGGCTTGAAAAATTAGTTTGAGTGCTTAGTGAGTGCCAAGACATCCTCTTCTGGAGACTTTTTTCTTTACCACACATTGTTTATCTTTGATCACGGTAGGCTCAGGAGGTGCTTGTTCTGTACTTTTTGTGCTTGTCCACATTTTTCTTTCATTATACTTTGAAGATTTGTATTTATCAGATACTAGTTTTTAGAATATAAAATTTGGCGAATAATAGCACTACGTATAATTTTTGGGTCTAATGAGGTAAATATCAAAATGCATTTCATAAATATTTGTAAAAGGATATACAATCACTGAATGATGGAATAAACTTGCAGAAGCCTGGCTTTGTAATTGATGATGCTTCCTGTAGGTGTAGTAGACCTTTCTGAAACCTAAGCCTCCAGTTTGGAACTGTATATGCACTTCCGGTCATACTAAGAAGAAAAACAGTTTGTATCGATTTGTAAGCCTAGAGAGTTCTTTTTGGTCACTAGAGTAATGGTGTTTGTAATTCTTTTTCTGTTTTTCCGTAGACTTCTTGCTCAGGACAAGCTATGTAATTTGTAGGGTCTCTTTTTCAAAAATTATTAAGAATTTCGAAACAGCTGTAACAGAATGTTAAACCAAGCATGGAGCCCAGTGTGACTGCACAGGTTTTACACCCATAAAGTTGGCCTTGTCCTGGTTAATGTGTTTAGTTCTTCAACAGATAATTTAGAAAATCTGTGTATATTTTCTAATTTTGTTGTATGATGGTACATTTTACTATTTTTATTTGAAGAAAATATGTCTATACTAGAACTTAAAATATTCTTAAAGTGTTTTATGTTTTATTTTTTAACTTCAGATCTGGTTATGGAGTGTCACAGTTCAAATTGTTTTTATTATAGGTTTAAATAAAATAGAAACCACAAAATACTATGGATCTGAAAGATAAGCAAAGGACTTTATTGGAGTCAATTGTTTTGTTTTATTCAAACATTGAAGTATTGTAGAGACAAACTCTTTAGATTGATGATTCTGAGTTGTGACTTTGTCATGTGCTTACCTTACTATGCGATAACCTTGTAAACCTTTTCAAGCATGTTAACAGCAAAAGCCATGTGCTGGTTTTCCCGGTGAGCTAAATCGAACATTAATTTCTGAAGATATATTTTTTAATGAAACTGCTTCACATTTCATTAAAATTATGTCAAGGTAGACATGATTTTGGGATGGCTTTATATGTATTACACAGCTTTATACAAACGAATAACATTTGATGTGGACTTTCAGATAGTGGCTGCAAATACTAATATAAGAATATTACCGCTCTTATAACAGGTGAAAAATTTGATGGGAGCTGAAACTAGAACCTTTTTTTTTCCCAAGTAAGAAATTGGAATGTTCTCTAAGGTGCAGCATTATTTCTCGTTCTTTTTCTTCTTTCAGGCTAGCAAGTGGTTAAACAATTTACTTCACAAAAAGTGCAAGGCGAATGACTAAAGCCATCATAGAACACATGCCCTTGATCATGGCATAAATTTGATTTCCTTGGAGGCTATGTTAACTTTGTGGAAATTTCAGTACCTTAGAAGAATCTCAGACTTTACCCCAAACACTGCTCATCTGTAAATGCTTATCCTTTGGTTATAGGAGAGGCTGGGAATTCATATGCATTCCCTCAGAAACAGAGTCTGGTGACTGGGAGAGTGGGGCATATGATCTGGTTGTATAACCTTTTCTAGAGACACTTTGTTATTACTTTTGGATGAGGATTAGAGCCTCAGCTTTTGAATACTATGTTAGGATTTTTAAAAAGGTTGAAATAGAATTTATATAGTGAAATACACAGATAGAAGTGTGCAGTTTGAGTTTCAGTAATTACAGCTGTGTAGCCACTGTTCAGCCTTGATATAGAACTTATACCTTACATTAGAAGTCCCCTCATGCCCCTTTCTGGTTAGTTACCCTTCTCCCCCTACCCAAACTGCTATTCTGGTTTCTATCACTATAGATTAGTTTTGTCTGTTTTTGAACTTCATTTAAATGGAATCATATAGTATTTATTCCCCTTTAAATTGTTGCTTTTAGTCAACATTATGCTTTTAAGATTCATTCATGTTGTGAATATCAGTAGTTCATTATTATTGCTGAGTAGTATTTCAGAGAATAAATACACCATAATTTGTTTATCCGATTATGTGTTACTGGAACTTTTGAGTTCTTTCCAGCTTGGGGCTGTTACGAGTAAAGTTGCTGTGAACATTTGTGTCTAAGCCTTTTCATGTTCATGTGTTTTCACTTTTCTTGGGTTAATACCGAGCAGAATTGCTCAGTTGTAGGAGACATGTATGTTTAACTTAATAAGCAACTACCAAACTGTCCTCCAAAGTGCTAATTCCAGTTTACAATTTCATGAGCCATATCTGAGATCCAGTTACTCAACATCCTCACTAGCATTTGCTCTTTTCAGTCTCTTTAATTTAGTTATTTCAGTGAGTGTGAAAGGGTATCACATTGTGCTGTTTTCATTTGTATTTTCCTGATGACTGATGATGATGCACATCTTTCAATGTGCTTATTGGTGATTTATATATTCTTTGTGAGGTATCTATTAAAATCTTTTACCTGTTAAAATTATTTTATTTCTGTTTTTGTTTTGTTTGTATTTCATTTTCCTAATGGTCTCTTTGATTAGCAGAGGTTTTAACATATTAAAAAAAATTTTTTTAGTGTGGGAAAATATAAGAAAATTGACCATTTTAACTATTGTAAGTGTATAACTCAGTTACATCAACTACATTGACTATTGTTGTGTAGCTGTCACTATTTCCAGACCTTTTTCGTCATCCCAAACAGAATCTTCATACCCATTAAGTAATAACGAAGTGTCATGATGTGTACAGTTTTCTTGTTACCTTTTTCACTCTCTTAGTGTCATAATATACTTACCCCTTTCCCAGATATTTATACTAAGGACTTGTCATTGTTTTGTGTAACAGCTTTATTACTTGCATGTTAATTTAGGCTTGCATGTTAGTTTTGAGATAATTTTATTCTAGACCTCACTCAAAGTCATATTTTTGATAGAGGAAAAGTCAGATCTGAGTTTTCTCTTCTCCCTTATGCCCCAACAGGACCAGAAGTAGATGGGATGATTTTGAGCTGAGTTGGACAAAGATGGTATTTGTGGTCTTCCAAACAGATTCTGTTATCCTCAGGACAGCTGTAGCTTCTGGCACAAGAGGCATCTTGACTTTTGGAAACTAGGCATTGTTTTTTTCCTTCCTTTGGTAATTTTTTTACATTTTGCAAGCTACTTTGCCCTGTTGCCTTTAATATTGATTTGTTTACTCATCCACTCCTAGCCAAGTAAAACTCTGTTCTCTTTTTCCAGAATTGGTTGAAGTCCCTTGAACATCCTTCCCTTGCTCCAGAAGTTACACCATTGCAAATTTGATATAATTCTCATGCATTTTTTCTCCCAAATTGTCTTTTTGAATGCTTTTTGTAGTGAAATATGACACAAAAAGTACATGAGATGCAAATATACACTGTAATGAATGATAAAGTGAATACTCATGTCACCACCACCCAGGTCAAGAAATAGGACATCACCAGCACCCAAGAAGGCTGTTCCTTTTTATATATATCCCTCATCCTCCCTCTTAGAAATAACTAACTGCTATCCTGGCCTTTATGGTAATCACTGTCTGTCTTTTATTGTATTATTATCTATATATGCATTTGTAAATAGTACTTTATTTTTTGCTTGTTTTTGAATGGAATCATACTGTACATATTTTCTATTTTGCTTCTTTGGTGTATTTCTATGTATCGTCTGTTATTTTGTACAGTATATTGAATGTAAAGATTATTTTATTATTGTTGGACATTTAGGATGTTTGGACTACTATGAGCAAAAATGTTGCTCTAAATATTCTTATACATTTCTTATGGTGCAGTATCCACATTTTAGGCTGTACACCAAGGAGCACAGTTGCTGGGCCACAGGATATATATATTTCAACTTTAATGCCATGTTGTTTTCCAAAATGGTTTATCAGTTCCCATTCCCGTTAATAATGGGTTAGGGAACGAGAGTTCCTCTTGCTCCACATCCTCATCAACAGTTTTTGACAGCTTGGGAGGTTTATAGTGCAACCCAAAACCCTGATTATTGGGTTTTGAGCATCTTTGCCTGTGCTTTTGGCCATTTAGATTTCTTCTGCAATTGCCTATTCAAGTCTTTAGTCCATTTTTCTATTTGTTCTTTTTAAAGAAATACTAATTTTGCAGTTATTTATGTATTATGGATCCTTCTTTGGTTACGTTTGGGTGGATATTTTTGCCCATTAATTTGGCTTTATTTTTGCTATCTCTGTGGTCTTTTGATTAATAGAAATTCATAACTTTAATGTAGTCAAATTTATCTAGTTTTTTTCCTTATGGTTACTTTTTATGTCTTATTTCAGAAATCTTCCCCTACCCAGAGGTCATGAAAAGCTTTATAGTTTTGCCTTTGATGGTTATGTCAATCACCCACTTAATGTTGCTTCTAATGTATGAAATGGGGGCACTTCACCTCTATTTACCATTCCATATTTATTTTTACATGACACTTTTTATCACAGTAATAGCTAAAATCTCTGCTTAAAGAAATTATGACATTGAAAGTAGAGAATTGCGAGCTAATGTTAAAATTATGAATGATTACAGGTAGTTATTTGTGTGGTTTACTAGTATCAGTTATTCTTATGTTTCCCTCAAAAACTTAAACAGTTCTTTAGTGCTTTCTTTGAATTTACTGTGATGCCCCCTGTGAATTTACCGTGGTACCCCCAGGGTACCTCAGTACACAGCTAGGGAAGCATGATTCTAGTGGAAGAGAAGGGTTCTGATTGGTTCCCCTTTGGCTCATATGGTTGAGGGAATAGAGGATTAGGCTATGATTTGGTCAAACTGGGTTACTGACCCACTCACTCTGTGCTTAGAAGGGCATAATATTTTATTGTATGGATATATCATTTTACTTGTTTCCAGTTTGTAAAAAATTATAAACAGTATAAGTTAATGTCTTGCATATATGACTATATCATAGATTCTGTTAAGTCTCATGTAATACTTAAATGTCAAAAAAGTTTATTTATGGGTTTAATGGCATGATATTTGTACCTTAAAAATTACCTGGGTAACTGAGGATTAAAGACCTAAACCTAAGAACTTGAAGTGTAAAACTCTTGGAGGAAAACATAGAGGAAAAGTTTCATGACATAGCAATCAATGATTTCTTGGATGTGACATTAAAAGCACAGGCAACACAAGAAAAAATAGATAAATTGAACTTTATTAAAATTAAAAACTTTTGTAGATCAGAGTATATTATCAAAGAGAGTGTAAAGGCAACCCAAAGAATGAGAGAAAGTATTTGCAAATCATGTATCTGTTAAAGAATTAATATACAGGACATACAGAGAACCACAACTCAGAAGCAAAAAACAACTCGATCAAAAAACATGCAAAGGACCTGAATAGACAGTTTTTCAAAGAAGTTATACAAATAGCCAGTAAGCACTCATTATTACTAGTCATTAGGGAAATGCAAATCAAAACCACAAGGCATTCACACCTTATTGGACGGCTATTCACAAAAAAAGTGGAAAAGTGTTGATGAAGATAGGAAAAAATTAGAAGCATGGTACACTACTGGTTGGAATAGAAAATGGTGCAGCTGCAGTGGAAAACAATGTGGTGGTTCTTCAAAAAAAATTAAACATAGAATCACTATATGACCCAGCAATTCCACTTCTAGGTATCTACCCAACAGAAGTGAAATCGGGGACTCTAAAAGGTATTTGTATACCAGTGTTCATACTAGCACTATTTACAGTAGCCAAAAGGTAGAAACAACCTAAATGTCCAACTAACGAATGTATAAACAAAATGTATATACATACAATGGAATATTAGCCTTAAAAAGGAAGTTTGGGATGATGTAAAAGTTCTGGAAATGGGATAGTGCTGGTGATTGCATAACTGTGAATATTCTCTAGGCTATTGACTTGTACACTTAAAGTGGTTAAAATTGTAAATGTTATGTATGTTTTATTACCATAGTGAAAAAAAAACTGGGAAAAAACCACTTTAAGTATGTGCCATTTGTTATGCTTCAATTATACTTGAATAAAGTTTTAAAAATCTTGGTAATTGATCCAAAAAATAATTTGTGAAGACCTAAAAGATGATGAAGTAATAAGTTGAATACCTTTGAAAGACAGTTTGTCCTATAAAGTAGTATCTTATAATGTGGACAAGTCTGTGGAACAGAGGCAAGCAGTGGATATATTTTAACTTTAGGAAAGCTTTTAATTTTTTCTGGTGGCACTTTCATCCATAAGGGATGAAAATATGTCATTTAAGGCTAAATGGTGCAAAACAGATTAGAAGGTCATATACAGTGTTACTTGTGGTTTGCTGTTAGGTGAGAGTGATAAATGGTTTTATGAAAGGGTTAGGATTGGGCTCTCTATATAAATGTTCTTAACAGTGATATAGATGATAAAATGGGGTATGCTGATTAAGTTTGTAGATGACTTGTCAGCCCTTGGAAGGATAGAATTAGAGTTCACAATTATCTTGACAAGCGAGAAGACATTGTAAAGAATAAAGGTTTTCAGGAACAAGTGTCAAGTAGTTATATACTTGAGACAATGGATAATAAAACACTGATGAAAATCTCTAGTTTTGTGGGAGAATGAAAGTGAATAAAGCTTTTCCTGTTTTTGAAAAATAAAGTAGGATATGTAGTATATAAGAAATATATTCTCAATATTACGAGGATCCCTTACTTGGGTTCTTTTATCAGCAGTATAGTTAGCATCACATTTTACTTATTAGCAAACTAATTGAGAGGCAGTGTGGTAGATGTTTATAATCTTAACTGGAGCCAGAGGCTTGAATTCTGGCTTCTGTACTTGGCTGGTATAACCTTAGGAAAGTTACTTCTCTATATGTGTTTACAGCTGTAAATGTGAACAATGATGGTTGCTACCTTATAGAATTATTGTGTGGTTAATTGAATTAGTACGTATTAAACTTTTAAAACAGTGCCTGGCATATAGGGAAGTGCTCAGTAAAAGTTTTTGATAAAACAATTTTCTTAACAGTTGGTCACAGTTTGCTCATTAACATGAGGTTATACTTGTATCGACTGAGAGTATTTTATCTCCCTTATTTTGCTGTCACTTAAAAATTATTTTTTAAAAATAAATTGGCCTTGATCTTTCTGCATAGTATGCCATACTTTTTGATGCTGTAGAGTCAACTCTTCATGAGGATGCAGTCCCGTTCACATTCCTTGCCAGTTATCAGAAAGCATTAAATGAATATGACAAAAATTATCTTGGCTTCATGTTGGAAGAAACTACTTTATAGTCTCACCTATTTGTGAACCTGTGCGCTCTTCCTGTGTGAATTCAAGAAAGGTTGAGAAAAGGACAAAGGGAATCTAGTTTTGGAGGTAGAAGCAAAATTATGACACAAAGAATGGAACATATTTAGGATGTTTTAGGAATGGCTTGATTGTGAGGACTCATATACTTTTATATGATGGCCTCAAGGAGATCAAAGAGGAGGATTAAGACCACCTCCCTTTTGTTGCTTTTATATTTCATATCCTTGTTTTGAAGCAGTATTTTTATCTTTACAAAAAAACACCCTCGTTTTATTCAGAAGCAGCATTGTAAACAGCAATTCACGATTGATATTATAGCTGTTACCAAGTTCCTGTCTACTTCAAGAAAATTTTACATGTTGGTGAAATGACAATTTATTGTAATTAGGATCATATAGTATCTATTTTTAGCTTATTGCAGGAACATGAAAATAGGAAGCACTCAAATTTTCCCATGATCGTAGTGGGAATTATCACCTATAGTTATTTTCAATTACTTATGAGAAAAATTTTTATGCTCTGTCCCAAAACTTAAGGAGAGATAAATATTATTTCATTGATTGACCAACACATTTTGAGTAGCTCCTGAGGGACCTTGTAGCCTGTGTGTGTTTGAGAGAGTTGAGGAGAAGGTGAGGGAGTCGAGGGAGGGAGAGAGGTAGACTTTGATAATAGAGAATAAATGCTAAATCATGTGTACTTAGAAAAATGCAATTTAGTAGCTTGGAATACTAGAAGAGCTCTGGGGATCTGGTTGGTAGAGAAAAGGCCATTCTGGGTATAGGAAATAACATAAAGAATGGCAAGGAATTTGGAATGAACACAGAATGACCTAGAGGGGAAGAGTAAGATCTTCATTTAGAGGAGACCTTGTTGTTGAGAGGGAAGGTCTTTGTTTTAGGGAGACCTTGTTATTGAGAAGGATGTACTGATCTTGACAAATATTATGATAGTGCCCTGTTAGTTAACTGAGAATGTGTAATGTATAATGAGAGTAATGGTTAATGTTGCTTGGCTCACTCAACTAAGTGATTCCTTCTTACTTGGCCTCAAAGTTCTATGACTAAAATTTTTGCTTCAGCCACATAGTTTTTACTTTGGACTTTGAAAGTTTGTAATGAGTAATGGAAACTTACAAATTTTTCAATCCTAAGTATTTATTTGATACCAAGAAAAGCAGGTAGAGATGTCGAATTTATGTTAAGAACTAGGATATAGAGGTTTTAAATGGACATGAGTGTGCTTGAAACATTTATTCGATGGGTAGGTAATAGAAGGCCCTGGTTAATTTCTCATGTTTATCTAAATTAGGTTTACTTTTTAATAAAAAAGTAGTTATTGAGCATGTCCTCATCCTAATCAGAATTAGTATTTTTTAAACATTAAAGACACTAGTTCAATGACTCTCCGTTCTAATATTATCTCCATTTTACAGATGAAGAAACTGAGCGAACTTTCCAAAGTGATAACAAGTAAGTTTGGAGCCAGAATTCACATCCCAGTCTGATTCAGAATCTGTGCTCTTATCTAATAAGTTCTGTTGTAATGCCTCTCATTAAGGATACTGTAGGGCCGGCCCTTGGGTTCAAATGTTGAGTAGGAAAATGACCTGTCAAGGAAATCATAATCTGTCTAGTAGGACAGATAAAAATATAAATAATTATAATGGCACAGTAGGTATTTTAAAATAGAGCTATATTGAAAGTGCACAGTGAACCCAGAAGCTTTCACAATGGAAGTAGTTTTCAAGCCCAAAATGGATGTATACATGGGATTTAGCCAAATGGATAAAATGGTATAAATAAATCATGGATGAAAAATTTAAAAGCAGCCCTAAGTTGTTTATTCTGTATATAAATGTCATAGGGTATATTTTTTTTCTTTGAGCAGAGTAAAACATATTGATGAAATAAAATATGCCAAGTGCTGTTAAAAGAATTCATTGACTAGAATCAATTCATGATGTAAGTTCAGTTGTCACTGTGGTTATTTTGTTTCTTAGGTAATTGAAGTCTAAATGAATTTAATTTAGCAAATGTTTGAGAACCAACCAGTTTTCTAGACCAAATTATGGTGACACTTACTGGTGGCTGTGACACTGGTGGCAAAGATGGAAATTGAGCATTTCAAAGAAAGCATTGGGAATTGGTGTCAGATTTTGTTAATTAGAAAGGAGTTGAATGATTTCTAGCCTTGAAGATGTAGGCAGACCAAGATTCCCAATGGAATAGTATTAAGAAAGAATATGGATTCTGCTTAGAATATGTAGAGTTGGAGGCGCTACATTGACAGAACAGAGGAGATCTGGTACTCTGGTATTGTGCTAGCAGTGGCAGTCAGGGTTGGGGAAGATGAGGAAGCTCTCTGGTGGTAGCAGAAACCTTGAAGAGAAGCTTATCATTTGTGTGGAGTACAGACTGGATACTGTTGCTTGTGGCCCTGATCAAGCATGCTTATGAATAGTTTCAGACTTAGATTGGAAAAATAGGTCTTATGAAGAAAAATGAAAGAATAAAGCAGCCTGAGGAAAGACAGTTATGTAACAGTTTCTATATATGAAGGATTTGTATTAGCATATACTTTAGTATCACCCAGACCTCTCATTAATATATTACTTACATGATTTTTTTTTCAATATTTGTATACTGAATGGAGAATGCATCTTAAAATCAATGGCATGTTATAGTTGAATTTGCGAGTTGTTTTCTTAGTGGTGTGTAAATTTAATAGTGTCTTGAATTGGATGGCATTGAGTCAAAGAGCAGAATGTTTTTTTCCATTGCTCATTAGTGTAAATATATAGTTTTTGTTTTTTAAAGCTATTTGTCTATATTCCATTTAAATCATCTCAGTTATCACCAATGGTATGTATACCACACCATAGAAACACAGGTAATTGAAGAAATAACTGTATACTGTGGAATATACAGTTTGGGTTACATGTTGAAAGTGTATAAATCAATAGAAAATAAAAAGTGTAAGCTCTTCCTCAGGTCTTTATATTTCTCCGCATTTTGGCATATTTAAGAGTCCTAACTAAAAACAGAAGGAGTACAAAATGTGTTGTCCAGTCATAGGCCTGATGTTTACCAGAGAGCTTGAATATACACATTATTCCTTTTGCCTCTTTCAGACATTAGTGCCTTTGACAAACTATTTCCATATTGGAAAATACAAGAAATATATGAGTGGCTCAGATTGACCTTGGAGATGTGATATTATTCTCAATAGTTATGTTCACATGCTTACTGGAAACTTGGTAATTCCAATTACTTGTTTGTGTGGATTTTTTTCATGCTGAAACGAATAGTACTTAAGTTTTTGATGTATAAAAATATACTTAGAATACTCCATAATGTGTGTAGGTTTATATTAGGCTGTATGTTTGAGAAGTTTTTCTTGTTTTAGAGAATATTTTACTAAAATTTTAATGTGTTTAGTATGAATATAAGTAATTTAGACAGTGCGCTTTTTAAAAAAAGCCTTCCCCTCCTTCTGGTTAATGGGTTAAGGAAAATTATAGCTTAAGAATTTTTAAAATCCAAGGTTTGTTTTTTGTCTTCAGTGTGAACCCATTACTACTAGTCTGAGTTTTTCTGACTTGTTAATTTAAATGCACTTATTTAAAAACAAAAAAGGAAAAATAAGCTATTAAGGTTATTTCTTAACAACCCTGATTTAACTTAGTACTTTTACCTTCCTTTTCTTAAGTAAAGCATATTGATGAATTCTAGTTTTTGACTTGAGCGGAAAAGTTCTTTTCTTCCTGTATATATTTAGATAGCAGTCACGTGTCCCTCTGTTGAGGAGAGATAAATGTTACTAGTTTAAAAGGGTAGGTCTTTTTCTGGGGATCTGTTGCAATGTATGGTTTTAAAAGGATTCTTAAGAAGATGGTGTTCTGGTCAAGATAATTTCTGGTCTTTTGGCTCTTTAGTAATTGAGGAGAACTGCTTCGAAAGAGCAGGTATTTGAGCTCACCATTTAAAACAGAGCCCACATTGTGTGGTTATTGGAGGTTATTTGGGTTTTTATTAGCTTATTTAAAAAAAATATGACCAGCCCTCTACCTAATTGCCAGTATATAAATTTAAACTAGGCCAGAAGAAGAGTGGATTCTTTTCATTGCACATAGCCTCTATTTGAACATTGTCTCTCTCCTCTGAATGTACCTCTTGGCTAGCTGGAGTGGACAGTTTTTAATTATGATGACAGTAGTTAAAAAGTCAGATATGTTTCTTCATTATTAAGTTGTATGCTTAAAGGGTGAATTTGCATTTTCATTCAGCGTTCTCGTCCTTGTCCATTTTGATGCCTTGTTACTCTGCATAAAACTAAGTAGAGGGAACCAGAACTTTGAAATGTCTTTTTGTAGATGGAGAAAGGAACATTAACATTACTTATATAATATTAATATACTAGTAAGAAATATGCAGATTAGCTAGGTTTGGGATACCGATAGCTATTGTTTGAGTGTAGTTTACTTTCAGTTTTTTCCTAGAATTGCTGTTGGACATCTCAGAGCACCTAGGCAAAACTGGAAAACGTTATGCTCATTTATACGTGGGCATACTCTCCCTTCCCTTCTTCCTTCCTCCTGTGGAGTGGGGGTGGGGGTGGGGGTGGGGAAGCAAAGTTATTTCTTTCCTCTTCACCATAGGTTAACTGAGAGCAAGTAGCAGGATGTTATTAATACGTGTGCAGGAATTTGCCTACTGTTAATTTCCCAAAGGTAGACCTTGGAACTAGTTAAAGAGACAAATGTCAGGAAACATTTTCCTGACACTAGAGTTGGTCTTTCGGATCTTTCTACAGCATTATAAATATTGAACTATCTCTGGCACTTTGATTAAATCCTCTTGCTTGGCTTTTAATTCAATTAATTTTTAGTGATTTGAATGTCTGGATTTTCTGTCATCTTAACAACTGAGACTTAAGTATTTTTGTTTTCTGTTAAATTATAGGTTTTCTTTTTTCCTTAAGAGATAGAAAACATTTCTTCATTTAAGATGATGAACCTAAATACTACCTTACAAAATTAAATTTAAAATTCTTAATTTCAGTAGTAAAATGTACCTTGTGATTTTTCATGGAGGTCTTGGAGTCAGAAAATAACATGGCAAGTTATTTGTAGAAATTCCTTACAATCCTATTAACGATTTAATATACCTGAGTTAGTAGTATGAAATGAATGTGTTCTATATAGGAGTGGTTATAAAGAGCAAGTCAGAACATAGACTTTTTACATTTTTTTCTTAAAATTATTAAATATTTACCCTTTTTAGTAGATTTTATGTGATCTTTGGTTTTACTCTTTTCTGGTTACCATCAAACATGTCTTCACCAAGACATCATGTATGATTTATGCTTCACCCATTTCCCATCCGTTATATAAGGATTAAGTATAAAAGGAGAAATCCTTGCAACAAATAAGTGATTTTTAAAGGTACAAATCAAATTTGCTGAAGTTGCTTTGATCACAGTCAATCCTTTCTGAGAACATGATTAGGACTTCCTTTTGCTTACTTGAGATGTGGAGTGCAATGAATTCTTAATATCTAAAAATGCTAGAGCACAATTACAGTGCTTTGCTTTTGCCTTCTCACAGTTTGGGGCCCATATTTGGAAAAACAGCTGTCAGTAATCAGCTACTTAAATGAAGACAAGTGATCTTAATTATTGATCACTAACCAACTATTTGAAATTTTATTGCAGAGCCTCCTTTGAAAATGTATTCAGAACTCTCGCATTTAAAAAAAATATTTCTATTCCTCCCTCCCTGCTACTCCTTCTTCCCCCAACCTCCCCCCCCCCCCACACACACACAGAATGGTCCACGCTCTGTACCACTAATGTAGTCACAGAATTATACAAGATTGATCTTTGGTCATTACTTTTGAAATCCATTTTACTTATTATAGTGAATATCATCGTAAGTGTTACTGGTTCAAGAGACTTATTACCAGCAAAAGACTTTTTGATAGAAATGTGATTATAAAATGGAGTTCAACTGATGGTTTTTAACAACTTACTGGATTTTGTTTTTCTAGGAGAAGATGGTTGATTTTTGCTTAGGAAATGATAATATTTTAGCTGTTTATCTGTGCCCTGCAGCTGGTAGAGGAATGCATCTGGATCTCAGAAAACTAACAGACTGTATTTAGTGTTTCCAAAAGAGGTAGGAAAGACATGTAGATTTTTTTTTTAATCATCTTGTTTTGAGATCTTACTGAGTCAGTTCACTGCCTCGATTTTATGTTTACTGTTTTTTTTATATTTTTCAAAGCATGGTCCTAATAAGTAGGGGGAAAAAGTCACAAGAAGGGCGCATTCAGCCCTCTGAGAATATTAGAATTAACACTAGAATTGCAACTCCGTAATAGTAGGAACTTTGTTTTGTTCACTGCTGCATCCCCAGTGCCTAGAATAGTGCTTGTCGCTCCAAAATATTTGTCAAATAAATGAGTCTCCTACACAATGAACTTGTTGGATGAATGCAGCCATGCTTTTTGAACTCTCTGTTTCTATTTTTGATTTATAGTTGACTTCAACAGCATAGGTTTTAGAAAACCTGAGGTTTGGGCTCTTGTTCAGGGCATAAGACCAAGCCACAGTAGTAGTATTCAGCTGATACATGCTTGGGTTTTGGTTAACACTAGCGATTAAAATCATCTTCCCACCATGAAATTAATCCTATCCAACATACCACAGAACTCTGGTTTGGGAAAGTCATATCACCCCTCAGATACCTGAAAAGTTATCATGTATAAATGAGGAAACACTAGGAAGCTGAAAAACTCACCCAAAGTAGTGACAGTTGTAAAGCTACTTCTTAAAAGTTAACATGTGAATTATTTTATATTACCTCGACACTCGTTTGCTGTGAATGTTTCTTAATATGTAGTACATGCATAAGAAAAGCCATTTCTTTTATATACAGTGAAAATAAACTATTATTTTAAAGTTATTTAGTTTTGCCTTCTTAAAGTTTTGAACTCTTAATTATTTTACATTTGAAAGTGAGACAAGACTATGTAAAAAATATTCCATTGTTCTTTTGAAGTGAAAATGTACCCTAGCCAAAAAAGTGTTACCATAGCCGTCGCCCTCTCCCCCCATACACACCATTTTAGGAGGCTTGGCTTGAGTCTCTTGGTTTTTCCTGTTCAATCTGATCAGTTTTTGTAGTTTGAGTTCTTTTATTATAGAAATGGTCCATATTGGTGTGCTTCTTTGCCCTTGTTGAAGCTGATGTGGTAGGTAGCATACAGATGATCACAAAGTATGCCGTGTAGGTGTCTGTTTCTTCTTGGCTTTCCCAAGGCCTACATGCCCTTCCTTGTAGTCATTACCTCATTTTCCAGAAAGGGACTTTGACTGTGTTAAGTTCCCCTCTCTAATGCAGCTACACAGTGGTATCTAGTATTAAAGTATTTAATATTCAAGTGTACTGATTTTTCACTCTCTTTAGGATTTTCTCTTAAAATAGATAAAATCCTATCCATAGTATATGTGATTGTAAAAATTTTACCTCTTATTTCAGGTAACTTCAGAAAAATTTATTTATTTTTACCCTCCATGGAGGTGGAACTTAAGGGTGACTGTTGTTAACTCCTGCCCCACCCGACTGCCCTGGCTGTTCATTAGTGCTTAATGTGTTTAAGATTCCCTTGTAATTAAATATTTTAGATTGCTTAGATTTAACATAACCACTTTACAGTCTGCCTCTTCAAATATATTAATGTTCAGGGTCACCCAAACATAACTGCTCTTACTTTCTGAGGAATACGTGACTTGTATTATGGGGTACTTGCTGATATCATGAGATGGTCGCTTGTGGCACCAGAGAGCTGCTTTCAGACTCCCTTCTACGTGGCCTTTACCTTGCAAATAGTCCTAACATGTGAGCAGTTTAAAATTTTTGTTGGCAATGTTTTACAATGACATACTTGTTTCCAACCCAGTAGATGTTTGATTGTGGTTACTAGCAAGAAGAATCTGCCAGCATTGAAGCAGACCTGCCTGAACCTTTTTGTCGAATATGCCTGTTGTTTGGTCCATCTCTTGGAGCTTTATTTTACACCTGTGGAAACTTCACACAAACACTTCTGTATGAATGGATTTGTCATATCTCTGACAGAATAAATTATCAAGTAATTTCTAAAAACATATCGATTAATCTTATAGTAGATACAGTGATTTTCTTGAATTAAATCTAGCACCACCAATTCATTTTTACCCTAGAGCTGATTTTTTTCTTAAATATAATCCCATTTTCCCCCTAATTACATGTTGGACATAAAACTACTTGGGATGCACCTTTAAAGCCAGGATATCATAGCTGGCATTGCTTTTTTGGAAGCTGCACTTCATTTCTTAATGATACCATCCTTTTTCTACTCACACAGGCCTTAAAATTTTGTAGTTATTTTTGACAACTTGTTCTGCCTTTTTTTTTTTTGGTCTATTCCTAATCAGTTACCAAGTTCAGACAGTTAATGATTTCATTTACTTTGGTGTCTTTCTCTGCATTTTCACTGCTGTTGAGATATTGGGCCCTTAGCAGTTCACATCTGAACTGCTAGTCCAGGAATATCCTAAGGTGACTTTCCCTCTCCAGGCAATTCTGCTTGCTGCCTTCTACTGTTTAATACCACCACTTGCATATTATTATTCCCCTGTTAAAAAAGCTTTTGGTTTCCCACCATTGAATGAAATCTAGACTTCTTAGCTTGGCATTCAAAGTCCACAGTGTGTCCTGCCTTTCTACTCTTCCTGAACACTCTCAATATTGTGACAGAGTCTTTATTTCTCAAAAATGTTTTTTTTTTCTTCCCACTGTGGTATTAATAGCTATCTTCTTTTGAATTACTCTCATTCC
Organism: Rousettus aegyptiacus; assembly: GCF_014176215.1. NCBI lineage: Eukaryota > Metazoa > Chordata > Mammalia > Chiroptera > Pteropodidae > Rousettus > Rousettus aegyptiacus. The sequence continues at coordinate 16,819,685 of NW_023416308.1, read as the reverse complement.
TTCTTTTCTTCGATCCCACCTATTCTATAAGATCAACTTGAAATTCTCCATTGCCTGTGAAGCCTCCCTGGGCTGCCCTGCCTCTGAATTCTGAGCAACACACATGCCATTGGACAGTTAACCTTGTAGTATTCTGGTACTTTTTGAGTTACAGTGAACTGTGTCACGTCATTTTTTTGTATGTAGTAGTTCCCTCTTACCCACAGTTTCAGTTATCTCTGGTCTCAGTTACCCAGGGTCAGCCACAGTCTGAAAATATTAAATGGACAATTTTAGAAATAATTCATAAATTTTATATTGCATGCCAATCTGAGCATGATGAAATCTCGAGCTGTCTGCTCTGTCCTGTCCAGGATGGGAATCATCTCTTTGTCGAGTATCCATCCTGTATACATTACCTGCCCCTTAGACACTTAGTAGCCATCTCGGTTATCAGATCGACTATTGTGGTATCACAGTGCTCCTGTTTAAGTAACCCTTATTTTACTTAATAATGTTACCAAAGCAAAAGAGTAATGGTGCTGGCAATTTGGATATGCCAAAGAGATGCCAAGGAGAAGCCGTAGGGTACTTCTTTTAAGTGAAAAGGTGTGTATGTTTTGGAAAAAACAGTATATATAGGGTTAGGTCCTATCCACACTTTTAAATCCTCTGGGGCTCTTGTATCCTCAGATAACAGGGACTACTGTAATTCTTTCTAAGTGGAATGTGCCTTAACATGCTATTTTATGTGGTGTTTTTTAAACAGCTAAGGACAGAGATCCAGCATCTGTTCTTTTAAACAAACATTTCTTTATTATTCTAAAGTAAAATTTATAGATAATATAATGTACCTACAGACATGACTTTTGAAAGCTGATAATAACTTCACTGTAGTACAGAGGAAAAATAAAAGTAAAGAGAATTATAATATGTATTTCAGGTTTTAGGTACTTAGTAAAAATTATACTCTAGCAAGAAAATGTTCTAGAGATTTACAAACCCCTCAACTTTCCTGCAGTTCTGTGTTCAATGCTTAAGACTAGTCTTGATACTTAATATAGTTTGTACCTGAAGTTGCAAATTATGAATGCTTTATTTCCTTTCCAGTGTAGAGTGTAGTTAATATGGCATGAATTACAAAATCCAAATTAAAAGTTACTGGGAGCCGAAAATACTTGTAAAAGGTTAGAATACTTTATTATTGCATGGTTCACCTTCCTTTTATGGAAAAAAGTAAGTTTCTGGAAGTTATGGGAGTAATGTGCTGTGTTGATTTAACTCCCTTAATTTTAGGATTTTGGTATTTCGTACAGTCTTGTTCACATATGCGACTTCATGTCATGTAAACAGTTGACCCAAAAGGATGAATAGTCTGCAGATATTGAGAGTAATCTTTACAGAGGAGTGAAGTTGATTAGGTTTTTTATTTCTGTAAAAATAAAAGATGAGATTGTTGCCTAGTTATGAGAAGAATTCTTTGTGTTTAGACTATAACAATCCCCACTCCCGATTTTTTGCTTACACATAAAAGATCCCTCGGTAGAAGCCAATTATGTTTACAAAACAACTACCAGGTCCAAGCCTAGATCTCATGTAATTTTAGTTTTTTTAAGTACTTGCTCCTGTAGTAGCAAAGGTTTACCTGAGAAGCCACCAGAATGATGCTTTTACCAATTCAGAAGAACTTATAAATAGGAGTTATCTTTATCTTCCTGGAAAATTCTGTCTCTACAGTTCTGTAGTTTCCAGAGGCATGCTAAAGGCTGACTGGGTTAGTTAAACATTTTGTGTCGTTAATATAAACAATCTAAAATCTGTGGTTAATAAAATAGTCTACATTGTAACAATTTAAAAAATTATCTAGTATCCTGACATTCTAACTTGTAGGAAAAAAGTCTGGTGAGATCTAAATGGCTTAATTTGATTCTTAGGATATTTGTCATTGTAAAAATACTGGTTTTTCTTTTGCAGATTTTCTTGTGAAACTTAGTAGAAAAAATTCTTGGAACAAACTTCATTTGGTAAGTTTGTCTCCCCTTATTCTCAACTCTCTCTGCTGTTTTAAGGCAGCTAGAACTAATTTACAGATTAATTTTGGTGATGTGTTTGTCCATGTCCTTATACACAATTAGATGAGCTCTTATATTTTTACTTTAATGTTAAATCTTTAAATATGGTGTTTTTTCATTAGGGCTCAAGATTACTTTTTCCATATGTAACTGTGCCATAATACAATTTACTGTGCCTGGAAACTTATATTTAAGATTGAGATTTAATGCGTTGTAACCTTATCTTTTGTTAAAAATAGTCCTTAACAATGTGGAGATCTTTTAAATTGAAACTTGATTCTTGTTTAAATTTTCTTTAATTGTTGCATATGAAAACCAAGGCCTCATTACTATACTTAGTGGCACTAATGTGATATTTAACTAGAAAACAAGTTCTAAAAAATTTTTAGTTCTGTCCTCAGTGTGGATATTAATCCCAGTCCTGTCCTCCTTTTCATAGACCTGTGTGTATCTGTTACTGCCTAAGTCTTTATTACTTCCTCTTGTTTCTGCTATTTAATTTAGGAAATTATAATCTAATATCATTGAAAAGAGAAGTTATTGCCTTGGTGTTGTTTTTAGCTCCAAGTCATTCCCTCCAGAACCTTTAGCGTGACATTTTAGGCCCTTCACAAATGGGTTTTAAATACATAAGCAACTAGTCACCTGTTTTCCTATATACCTACAGCATCTTTTGCTGTAGCCACACTGGCCTACTTACTGTCCTTAACATACTCTTCAGTTTGCCTTTTTTTTTTAGAAGGTTCTCATTCTTCACCTATACAGTTCCTATTCCCTCTTTTTCTCAGTAGCTCACAGTTGTGCTAGTCCAACTATTTAAAAGCTGGCGTGTTCCACAAAGCTTTACTTGAGTACCCATATCAGAATCAATTTCTTTGTCTTTTACATCACCATGGAATTATATTCCTTTATCTGTTATCACACACTGCCTTGTCACCCCACAGGATTGTGAACACTTTGAAGGCAAGAACTGTCCTCATACTTGAATTTCAATTCACATAAACATTTCCTAAGTCCTGGGATACCAGGTTCTTGTCACTATAATTTCATTTTAATTAGGACTTTTTTTTTTTTTTTTTGAAGAATAAGGGAGAATAGATTCTGTGGTTCTAATAGGGATTAGTGATAATCTTGTGAATTGAGAGTATCATTTTTTTCTATCTTTCTGTATAATAAAGTATTTATATAGTATATATGATCTGTGTCTTTGTAGTCCAAGGTTGCTCAGTATCTCACTTGGTTGAGCTATTGTTTACAAATGTAAATTTTAGTTATTAAGTAAGGAATTGGGTAATCTCTCCTTAATAGGAAGTATCTGAAAGATGAGATACCATGTTCAGTAGGAAAATTAAATGATGATATGCTTTGCTAAAAGTTTCTCAGAAGTCACATCCATGAGTAGTACTGACGTTGGAGCCTAGAGAAGCCTGCAGATCTGAGCTGTCAAATCTCATACATATATTAAGAAAAGATAAATTATTTAACTCTGATGGCTAGAATAAGAATCTTGTCCTTCATTTGGCCCCATTAGACTTTTAGAGAAGTAAATGTAATCCTAATGTATTACTTGTTTCTGCAGTATTTAGTTTTTACATGGCCATAATAATATAAATGTTTATGGATTTTTAACTTTAGAATCATTACTAATTTTAGATAAGGTATCTAAGACTTATATTTGCAAAAAATAGAATGAAAAAGTATTATATTCTTAACTGAAGAAACATGATCCAGATTTGGAGGGAAAGATGTGAGATTATTAAGTTAATTTTGATGCCAGGAAACATATTATTTGAATTACTATAGTATGGGTTCCAGATTAAAATAGGCTAAAGAGATACGACAGTTAGATCCAATATGTGATTCTAGACTGGATCTTTTATAGAGGGAAAAAATCAAAAGGTATAATTGAGTCAGCTGACCAAATTGGAGTATACAAAGTAGATTAAAGTACTACTACATCAATGTTAAATTTCCTGAATTTGAAAGCTAGTACTGTGGTTATGTAAGAGATTATTTTTGTTCTTAGGAAGTGTACATTGAAGTAATAAGGGGTAAAGAGGCATGGTGTATACAACCCTCTTTTAAATTGTTCAGAAAAAATAAGTAACTGTGCGTATGTGCATATGCACACAAATATGTATGTGTGTGTATAAAGAGGACAGTGTTTAGAACTGTCCTATTTAAATTCTTCTTTTGTAATGGAATATCTTAATGAATGATTTAAAAAGTGCTTATTTCTATCCTCCAGTAACTGTACTAAGCACAATATATACATTATCTTTTAATCCTCACAATTTTTTGTTGCAGCTGTTATTGTTGTTTTACAGATGGAGAACAGGGGCTCAGAGAGGTGGCATTATTTGCCCGTAAAGTCATAGAGTTAGTATATGGCTAAGGACTTATATCTCATTGGCCCTCAGAGTCATTGTTCTACATCTCTAATTGCTTCCTAAATTGAGATTATTATCTTCACACTTTATCTTAGATTAAATGAAAACCTTCCATGCAATATTATTTTTAGTTTCTTTTTCAAAACCTTTTGTAGAAAAGTTTATTTTCCTACTTGCAAATTTAAAGTAATTCTAAAAGTATAAAAACTCCTAGTCCTTACTACCACTTTGTTAACAGTCATTGTACCATTGTTCTGTACATGTAGAAACATACTTCATAATTAATACAAATAATTCATATGGGTATTTTTATTTTAACCTTTTAAATTACAGAACATTAAAACTTCTACCAAGCTAATAACTGTGTGTTGGTGAATTATTTTTCATAGATAGAAGAAAAAGTATGTATAGTCTTTGGCAGTAATGATCCCATTCCACTTTAAAAATTGTGTTTCTCTTCACTTAGTAAATGTATTTTTACAAATCAGTGCTGCAGAAATAATGAATCATACAGAGATAGAGGCAAAGATCATTATTACGGATTTTTCTTACTGTAATAGACAAGTGGAAATAACCTAAATGTCTCAGCAATTGAATGGCTAAGTTATGATATGGAATACTGAGGAAGGATTTGATATATTAACTAAAGAAAAAAGATACGGAACAATGAATACAGTGTGATCCTCCCTCTCATTTTTTTTTGGTAGATTTGCATACAAAGTGTTATAAATACAAAGAATTATAAATTAGTTAACACGGATTGTACTTACCTGTAGATAAGGGACAACAGAGAGTGAGAGGGGAATTTTTTATTTTAAAAAAAAAGATTTATTAAGATATAATTCAGATAGTCTACATTTAACCCATTTAAATTACACAGTTCAATGGCAGCCATCACCACGGTCAATTTTAGAACCTTTTATCACTTTAAAAAGAAACTCCATACCCTTTATCTGTCACTTCTCTTACCTTTTATCTCCCCCATCCCTAAGCAACCATTAATCCACTGTCTATAGATTTCCCTGTCCTGGGCATTTCATATAATGGAATCATATGATACATGACCTTTTGTGAGTGGCTTCTTTTACTTAGCATAATGTGTTCAAGGTTCATCCATATTAAAGCATATATCAGTATTTCATTCCTTTTTATGGCTTAATAACGTTCCATTTCTGGGTATATAACATTTTGATTGTCCATTTATTCATCAGTGGACATTTGGGTTATTTCCATCTTTTGATTATTTTGAATAATGCTATTATAAATGTGTACATGTGTTTGGACATACGTTTTTGTCTCTCTTGGGTAGTTAAATACATAATGCTATTATAAACATGTGTACATGTGTTTGGATATATGTTTTTGTCTCTCTTGGGTAGCTAAATACATAGGAGTGGAATTGCCGGGTCCAATGGTAGCTCGATGTTTAATTGTTTGAGGGACTGCCAAACTATTTTCCAAGGAGGCTCCATAATGTCACATTCCCACCAGTAGTGTATGAAGGCAGTTGTTTACTTTTTACACCTGTATTTTAGATTTCCTTAGACTAACATTAATAACTCAATTCTTCCTTTTGTGGTGATAGTATAATTATAACTCTAGGACCCAAGTTTTGCCAGCCAGTTGCTGAATATTTCTTAAGGATTGGTTATATCTGCCCTTCATAGTTTTATAAGGACCTTCAGCAGCTACTTGATTCATATTGGTTGCAGTTACTTATGATCTTGGCATTTTCTTAACATCTTGGGCTTCTATAGAAAGTGTATCTTTTCTCAGATGCTTAAAGCAGCATCTCTTACTTTGAACTGTTTTTATGTTTTTTTTTTTAACTGCCCTGGTGACCATAAATTCTTTAATCTTTCTTAGCCTCAACATTTAGGCCTTTACTTATTACTGTCCGTTATATTCCAGAATACCTTTCACATCCTTATGCATTTATTCAATCTGTACTGCCTTCATTCTAAATCAAGCCACATTCCTCTTTCGTGTAATTCTCTCCTGATTCTATGTTTATTCTTTTTGTTCTTTGATCCAGTTATTACACAGTAACCAGAACGATCTTGAAATCAAATCATACCACTCTGCTGTTTAAAACCGGTTAGCGGCTCCCTATTGCACTTGGAATATAGTTTATACTCCTTACTGTTTACATGTACCTTCTCTTGTACATTTCTTCACCTTTAAGTTGGACCATTCTTCTTTCTGACTCAGCACATTTTTGCGTACCAGTTTCCTCCTTTTAATCCTTCAGAAATGCCGGTCTTTCCTTTGTCAGTAGCACATGCTATTTGTTCACTGTACCAGAAGCTTGCCTTTCCTCACCTTATCTGAAGTGCCCCTGCCCTTCATCCCATCTCTGTATCAGCTTCTTGTTTATTTCCTTCATCACATTTAGCACAATTTGTGTCTATCTTCCACTCTGGAATATGCATTTCTTAGTGCAGGAACAAGCACAGTGTCACATTGTCTGACACATACTAGGTTCTCAGGTAATTGTTGAATGACTAAAGTACAGCACACCATTTAGAGTTTGTATTTGGTGTAGAAATGGAAGCTGTCCTTTCTGGGTAACAACTATTTAAATTGAGAGAGACTCTTAATCCTAAGTGGCAAATCTTTGTCTTGGTATTTCGGTATTCATTAAAAAATTGGATTTGACTGGGAAGAAACCTAACGTGGATATGTCTGCTGATTAAGAATTAACTTTGAATATGGAATTTGATTTCTAGTTCCATGTACTGCAGTTGAGTATTGAGATAGCGCTAACTCTGTGATGCCTGTGAGAGATTTTTTTTAAATTTTGCTAAAAAAAATATCTTGAAAGACACATACATGGTGATTTGTTTACAACCACTGTTTTTTTGACAGTGAAACCTTTGAGTCTTTAAATAAGGTCTTCAGTAGCTGGGGGGTTTGAGGTAGAATTCCTGTTATTTTAAGAGAAACTATTATGTGAAAATTTCAAGTGCATAAAAGTAGAGAAAATAGTTTACTAAATTTCCGTTAACTTATTGGGCTTTAAAAATTATCAACTTGTGGCTCAATTTGTTTCATAGACACTTATTCTGCCTTCTCCTTGATATATCACTTCATCTGTTTGTATTTCAATTTTATACATAAAAGGAATTTAAAAACATAATCACCAAAAAAAAACCCTCATAAGCACAACATTGTCAATTATATAAAAATTAATAAGTTTCTTAATATCATCAAATATTTAATATGTGGTCAGATTTCCCTAAACGTCTTAATTTATTTTTATGCTTTTAGTCAGGATCCAAATAAGATCCATATATTGCAATTGTTTGACATGTCACTTAAGTCTCTTTTAATCTGTAGGTTTCTCCTTCATCTCTCTCTTTTCTTGCAGTTTATTAAAGAATGTGGGCTATTTTCCTCTAGTTTTCCATATTTCATTAGCAGTTGTAAAATGTTGATACCTATTTCTCTCTTTCCTCCTTTATATATTAGGCAATATACTCCCCTCATCAACTACCTGATTGTGCAGAGGTTCAGTTTATATAGGAAAAGCAGGATAAATAATAATTCTTTCCCATTATTTTTAATAATTTTCAAAAATAGGAGGTTGGTTATTTAGCATCCTCCAGTGGTAACCAGTGAGAGAGAATCATTGTGAACTTGTATTTAAATATATTAAAACTCAGTCTATTGCACATGCTACTTTTGTTTAGATTATTCCATTTTTGGTCAGTGAGTCTGTTCAGGTTGGCTCCTGAGTCCTTTCAATATACCCTTAGTAGTTTTTGATAATTTCCTTGCTTTCCAACTTAATAACGTGTTCCAGAATCAACCTGTGTATTACCTATTCTAGACTGGGAATTGGCTATTTCTCATTAGCACTGGCTGCTTCTGAGGTGGGAATTAGTCTTTACAGTCTAGATGATTAGAAAGCTCATTGCTGCTGGATTGGTCCTATAACTTTTTGCAGTAAGATTAGTTTTAATATTTCATGGAAGACTTTGATTATAGTCATACTCTTCACCTACAGTTTTTGACTGAGCTATATAAGTCACATCACATAAAAGTACACATTTCAGGATTTTATTATATGTCTATAATTGTTGTGCTAAACCACCACTGTCTGATTCCAGAACATTTTCATCATCCTGCAAAGATTCCCTGTACCCATGAACAGTCGCCCCCCTATTTCTTCCTCACCCTAACCACTGACAGCCAATAACCTACTTTGTCTTTATGGATTTACTTATTTTAGACATTCCATATAAATAGAATTGTATGGTCTGCAGTCTTTTGTGCCTGGCTTCTTTCACTTAGTGTAATGTTTTCATAGTTCATCCATGTTGTGTCATGCATCAGTATTTTAGACCTTTTTATTGTTGAATAATATTCCATTGTGTGGATAATACCACATTTTGTTCAGTCATTTATCAGGTGATAGACATGGGGTTGAACATTTGGGCCGTTTCTACTTTTTGGCTATTAGGAATAATGCTATGAACATTTGTTTACAAGTTTTTGTGTGGATATATATTTTAATTTCTCTTGGGTATATAACCTGGAGTGGAATTAATGGCTCATATGGTAACACCGTAAGTTTTTAAGGAATTGGAAAACTGTTTTCCAAAGAGTTTGTACTATTTTCTATTCTCATCAGCAGTATATGAGTGTTTCAAGTTCTCCACATTCAGCCTACATTTTTGACATTGATGTCTTCATCACTGAAATTGCCTTGTGAGTTTTCTGTTTTGCAAAACATATCAAATTTACTTCTATTTGTCTAAAATATAGCAGTTGGAATGTGTTTGATACTATCATTAGAAACACAATTCTAAAACAAAGACCTTTTGCAAAACATTCGGACAGGTTTTTTTTCTTTTTGACTTATTTTATTTTCATTTATTTATTTGTTTGTTTGTTTTTAACGTCTATAGCTCCTGGTATTCCAAGGTGGTCTCCCATCCAAGTACTAACCAGGCCCGACCCTGCTTAGCTTCCAAGATCAGATGAGATTGAGCACGTTCAGGGTGGCATGGCCGTAGATGACTTTTATTTTTTATTTTTATGTTTTTGTAGTTTTTTAAAAATTATTTTTATTTAGTTTGAAGTATACAGTATATTGGTTAGACATCTTTATAGTTCATAAAACAATTTCACCCTCCCTCCCCTGACCCTCTGCCTAGCCAAAGTATTAGTGCTCTAACTGCATTCCCTATGCCGTGCTCCCCATCCCCGTGGCCATCCATCAGTTACTAATTTGTACTTCTTTAGCCCTTCACCCCATTCTCCAGCCCCTCAAACTCCCCTTTCCTCTGTCCGACATCAAATTGTCCACTATATTTGTGAGCCTGTTTTTGATTAGTTTTTTCTTTTTACTCCTTAGATTTCACATATAAATGAAATCATACAGTGTTTAGCTTTGTCTGACTTAAATACCTTCTAGGTCCATCAAAACAATATCTTTTCCATCTCCTTCCTTTTCATACGTAGGAGTCTTGTTTTCTTATCCTTTCAGCCACTCTGTCTTTTGATTGGAGCGCTTAATTCTTTTCCAATTAAGGCACTTATTGATAGGAATGTAGTTGTGACCATTCTTTATTCCTGTTTTTAATAACATGTTTTTTCTTCTTAAAGAAGTCCCTCCAACATATCTTGTAGTACTGGCTTGGTGGTGATAAATTCCTTTAGCTTATTTTTGTCTGGGAAGCTCTTTATCTGTACTTCAACTCTAAATGATAGCTTTGCTGGATAAATTATTCTTGGTTATAGATCCTGGGTCTTCATCCTGTCAAATATTTTGTGCCAAGCCCTTCTGTCCTGCATAGTTTCTTTTGAGAAATCAGCTGCCAGTCTTATGGGTTTTCTCTTATATGTAATTATTTGTTTTTCTCTTGCTGCTTTTAATATTCTTTCTTTGTATTTAACCTTTGGCATTTTAATTATGATGTGTCATGGTGGGGGCCTTTTTGGATCCCTGATTTTTGGAATTCTCTGAGCTTCTTGGGTTTTTATGTCCATTTCCTTCACCAGATTAGGGAAGTTTTCCATTATTATTTCTTCACACAGCTGTTCAACATCTTGATTTTCTTCAGTTACACTGATCAGACGAATATTTGGAGCCTTGATAGTGTCCCATATCCTCCTTAAATTATTTTTATAGTCTTGGCATCTTTTTCTTGCCATTCTTATTGAGTGTCCTGATTGGTTTTCCTGTCCTCTAGATAGGGCATTTGATCCTTTTCTTTATTCCTTTGTTAATTCCATTTAATATGCTTCTCATCTCAGATAATGTATTCTTCATTTCAGACTGGTTCCTTTTATAATTTCCATTTTTATGTTTTTTTATCTCTTTATCGAAGCTCTCACTGAATTTATGAAGTTCCTTGAGCATCTTTATAACCAGTGTTTTGAACTCTGCATCCATTAGATTACTTGACTCCATTATCTCTGGATCTCTGTTCTGTTCTCTCAAATGGCTTCTACTTCTTTGTTTTCCCACTCTGTCTACCTTTCCGTGTCTGTTTCTATGTACTAAGAAAAGTTCCTAAGTCTCCCGGTCTTGTTACTGTGGATTTGTGAAGTAGGTGTCCAGTGGCATAGTCCTGAGAGGGGTTCAGCTACAGGCCAAACTTAGCCCAAGCCTCTACCCCTCCAGGGCCACCTGTTACGATTCAGCAGTTCACAGATACTGTGCTTATAGTTGCCTGAAAAGGCCACACCAGAAACCGAGGCTGCCTCCAGTGTGAGTCTCAGCAAGGAGCACCTGACTCGCTGAGGACACACCTGGATGTGGCTTGGGTGGGGCCATGAGTTCAGGGAGGTGGGGTTTCAGGGAATCCTCTGGGCGGAGTGACCTCTGTTATCTAGTTTGATGAAATCATGCCTATGGTGGTGCTATGTCTGCACCCTGGGGAGGGGGAGGGCTCAACAGGGAACAATGGATGCCACCTGCACTTCTGTACCCAGTGAATCTCATCTTGGCCCTCACTCCAGCAGTGTCTCCTTGTAAGTCCCTGGTATCCTCTGCGTGCAGCCGAATTGGCACTGGTATTCACAGTGAGGAATGTCCGTCACTGCAAAAATCTGCTCGTGGATGCAGCCCCTTTAAGAGGCTTCTGCTGCTGCCACAGCCTCCATCTCACACAGCTGCTTGGGACTAGGCAGCCATGTGTCCTCGCCCCGTCCTATCTTGTTTTCTTGGACTTCTCTCTAATTGTATGGCTTGTTCCTCTGGATCCCAGATGATTTTTCCTTGCTGCTGCTCCTTGTTTCTGTCACACTTTGGTTTGGTTGCCAGAGGGATGAACAGAGCCTCTGTCATCTACACCATTTTTTTTTTCTCCCAATTCCATGACTTTTAATTCACAGTTGTCTTCCTCAGATCTAGAATAGTGCCTGGGATATAATAGGCATTGAATAAATATTTATCGAAATGAATGAATAAAAGATAATTTTATACTGATTGGTTCTTGAGCTAGGTCAATTCACAGAGGTTTGTTTTGGGCTTGAAGGATGGTAAAGATGATGATGCTGATTTGGTTTGTCACTGAACAACTTAGTTTTTCTAGTTCTTTCTTATCCTTCCAGCCTCTAAACAGTGGAGTCCTTGGTCTTCTGTACTTGCTCCCAAATTAACTAGCTTTAATGCTTTCTACACATTTATGTCTCTCACATTCAAATTAATGTCTCTAGCTTCCCTCTTGATTTCCAGGCTTGTTTATTCAGTGTTCTACTTGGTATCTTTAATTGGATATCTAATAGGCATCTTAAATATGGCATGTCTAAAACGGAACCTCTGACTACCTCTTCCCCCTTTTGTACCTCGCATAGAGTGGGGAATCCATTTTTTTTTAATGATCTTCCCTCATCAGTAAATGAGAATCTTTGCTTCTAGTTGCTGAGGCCAAAAAGTTTGACTTCTCTCTTTCTCTGACCTAATTCATTAGCTAAATCTTATATAATTTCAGAATCTATCCAGAATTCAGCAATGTTCTACCATTTCTATCACTGCTACTTCGTAGTGATCATTGCCTTTTAACTGGTCTTTATGCTTCCTCCTGCACTCCTAACCACCTACCCCTCCCTTCCGGGAGCAGTCTAGCATATTCCCCAACCAGAGTCCTCTTTTAAAATAAGTCATTTCATGCCACTTCTCTGCTCACAGCTGCACAGGGTTCCACATGTTCTGGGCCCTGCTGCTTCTTTGATGTCCTCTGTTCCCTCACACTGCTTTGAAAGAGCTTACTTTGGATATTGAATCCCAGACTCCTTAAAATATCCTGTATTCAAGGAAGTTTAGCAAACTAGATATACTGGCTTTGCATGAAGTTAATCTTTTTTTTTTCTTTTTTTCAAAGCAACCTAAAGATGAAGCTAGTGTTCTTACTAGCCTATCTTTGAATTTCTGGTTGAGTATTCTTCCCCCACTTTTTGTTTATTTTAAAAACCTGGTGAATGTATTAATACCACTTATGTGAATTTTCAGATTAGCATAGAATATTGAGGCAATACGGAAATTTTTTTTTTCATATTTTGCTTAGTTAAGCTGGTTTGGGTCCCACAGATAGGGAGAATCCTTTTTGAATTTATAGATAAACCATAGTGTAATATTATAAAAATGTTTTCCTGCTTATAGGTTGGTTTTAATTATTGTTTTATTTTCATCCAAGGTTTATGACATTTTTTATATTACTATCAACATTAGGAACATGAACCTTTGTTAACATTTTTGCCCAAATAGGTTAGGACCAGGGTGATTTTCACAAAAGTATATGGAGTTTGGATTTGACCCATGGGAATTGGCTGGGTAATAGTCAGCTCTTTCTTGGCTAACTCTGGTCAGGTGTTTGGGTCTGTGTATATGCAGGTTCTTCAATTAGGGTGTGGCCAAGTAGGGTGGAAATTGCCAATTTTCTTTTTTTTCTTTTCTTTTCTTTTTAAAGGTCCAGGCATAAAGGAAAGAAAAGCTTTGCCAGGCACTGAAGAAGGGACAGGGATCTGTCCTCCTAATCTGGGCCTCCTGTCATGGTAAGTACAAGATAAATAACAAAAAACTTGGGATTGAACTCTGTCCCGACAATTAAGTGAACATTAATATGTTTATAGTTACCCATTTTTGTTCTTATAAGAAATCATTTCATCTTTTCCAGAACTCTGTTTCCTTTCTTTTATTGTTTACTTACTAGTAATAATTATAGAGTATTCTAGTATACTAGATCAGTTTCATTTTATTAATTTTAGTTCTGTGAATTAGATATTGTCTCTTTGCAGTCAGATAGTAAATGAAATCAAGACTAAAAGGTATGATTCTTGGACTCCAGGTTTTTTGTTTTTTGTTTTTTTCCTAGGAAGGATGCTATAGCAAAAACTGTGTGTGTCTGAGAGAGAGAGAATTATGATACGGTCATACACCTGTTCTTTATTAATTAACCTTTCTGGATAGAGGCAATCCCCTGGATTCCCTGTTCAATTTAAGGAAGTATTTTTATCTAGAGAAGGTGAAGCAGCTCTGCATATCCGGACTACATCTTTGACTAAAAGCATATTATGGACGTTTCAGTGACTTGTGGGCCATTCAGGACACAGACTCGGCCCATGCAGAGAAGATGAAGCAATGAGCCAGCCACATATGTAAATAGCCCTTTAAGGCTTAAAAAAGAATGGTCCTCTGTAATATTGTCCTGCTTCTACCTTGTGATGTTTCCTAGATGCAAACCATTTCATGCTGGTGCACAAGGAAGGAATTGAAAAGGCCATGTTAATTTCAAGCTTCATTAGAGACATGGGTGGAAAATGCATTTCAGAATTGAAAACAAACTAAAACAGAAAAACTAGTTGTGCAGAAATGTCATATTAAAAGGAGGAGAAAGGTAACTCATCTCAAGCTGGGCCAATATTTTCTTCAATTATGGGCATAACAACTGTGTATCCTGGACCCAAACACTGATGAACTTTTAATGTTATTTCTCTAGACTATATTTTATTGGTTTTCCCACAGAGTTTTTAATGAATTGAAAAAATGTTTGCCTAATATTTATATGGTATATATGCCAGTGCTAATGAATAGCAAATGATGAGCTTATGAAAGCAGCTATGTTGTGTACTGAGGGGTTGTTCTTCGTTATATACCACATAGCTAGCCCAGCAACAATATGGTCCTCACCTTGGTGCTGCTGGGGTCTCTGTGGTGCCCTGCAGACAGTCCTCCTGGTGGGCTTCTTTGTGCAGTAGTTGGGGAGCAGTATGGCCATGTATCTTCAAAGTTTTTTTTTCATAAGCTAGCATTACAACAGATTTTTTTACAAGTACTCTTACAATTCTACCACCAAAACCCATGGTTGTATTCATTTCTAACTCGTCCAATGTCCATATGTATATTTTATGTAGTTAGAGTTAAAGCATAATTGTTTCTATTTTACTAATTACTAAATGAATTAAACATTTTCCCATGTCGATTTATTGGTTCCTAATGTTCATTTTATTATATATAACATTTTGAAAGTCGTTGGACCATTGATTTAATTAATATTAATGAATATATTCTATCGTTTTAGCATTTAGGTTGTATGTCCTTAATTCTTACATTTTGTATAGAGAATTCAGGGGCACCGAGTGAGTTTCCTTCCCTCCCCCCTTTTAATGCTTGCCTCTGTACTAATTTGAGTAACATCATTTCTCTTAATACTTCTAAAAGTCTTAATGAGATTGAAGCCTCTCTTTTTTGGGAGGTTAAGCATTAGGAAAATGTGTTTTCATGGCTTGGTATGGAAAATCTCAAGCTATACAAAGAGAGAATGGTATAGTGATCTTATATATGTGTGTCAGTCAGCTGCGGTAATCATCAGTTCATGGCCACTTGTTTCTTCCAATTCCCTCACTCCCACCTCTTTGGATTATTTTGAAATAAATCTCAATCATTATAACAAGGGAAATTGTATTTTTGATTGCCTTCAAATACTAGTTTTACGAATAGTGACTGGAATTAACAATGGGGCTGATAATTAACTTCCACTTTTACATTTTGCTAAGTGTTCCTACACATATTTCACTCTTAGGAGTAGGTAGAGTTTTTTATCCTGGGATGCTGTATTTGAATTTAGTTCATAGGTATTTTGAGTCATCAGCAGTCTCTCTTCCCCATGTCCTTTAACTATATATCTTTAATGTTGGCTTCCCCTCTGAGTTATGGACTTATCTCTCTTACTTGCATAGGTCAGTCAATAGCAGAATCTTGTCTGGAACTGTACTGTGGTGACTGATCCTTTACAGGATTTTTGTAGGTGACCCCACTGACCTTATGGAGCTGATAGAGACTTAAATAAGTGTCGGATACTACAATGCTGGTGTTCCTCAGCAATACCAGGAAATCTACTTCATGGAATGCATTCTCTCTAGTACTGTTAAATTACTGTTTATAGCCTAGGAAGAATTTGTTTCCAGGCCTCTTATCAGGCCACCACTTGCCAGTTTTGTTCCCTTTGTCTCCTTCAAACTCCTTATTTGATCAGTCATCTCAAGTTTGGCCTCCATTTTTACTCATGAAATTTAGAAACTGTAATTAATTAGGTGGTTAATTCAATGTATGTTTAGCCAAGTAATGTTTTTTGAATCACCATTCTTCTAGAAAGTCAATGTGTAGTCGATCCTATGTTAATTAAATCCTTGGGAATTAAATGCATTTTTACATACAGAAGGAAGAAAAATCAGTTCCTAATAAGCCTTACAGATAATACGAACTGAGACAATATTTTAAAAAGAGAATTTATTTTATTTGACTATTAAATAATTATTATTTCATGCTCTTGTATTGCTGGTCTGATTTTCAGTTCTCTTATGTTGAAAATCATTCGTTCCATTTTCACTTTTTAGTAGCTACTGTGGTTATATACATTAGTCTGAATTAGCACTCAGGTGAATGTGCCAGCAAGAATAAAATGGTGTATAGCATCTATAGTTTTATTTATTTTAAGCCCTTTATTATAGTTCTGTGCTATTTAAAGATCAATTTTTTACTGGTCAAGGAGTCACTTAAATAATGGGTACCTCTGTAAAATGATCTTGAAGAGAATAAAACTTTGGCCTTTATACATTTATGTGAGTTAAGAAGTTAATGTGATGCCGAGAAGGCATGTTTACAGTGTCCTTTATGTAATAATTTTTAAAGCTTTTCCTCACATTTTTTAGTATTTTTCTACCTATCCCATGTTGGTTTATGAGAAAAACCTTCCTAAATTCAAGATTCTTCATATCTTTTATCTTTAGTTCTAAGAATAATCAATGTTCTTTTAAGTCAAGAGCTATCTCTTAAGAATGGAAATAGTATTGGTTAAAAAGAAAGGTAACACATGTAGGAAAATGAGTTTCTTTCATATATGACTTATGTCCTGTATTATTCCTTCACTTAATCATTGACCTAAGAGGAAAAGAGTGGAAAGGGATGAAAAGAGAAAAATTCTATGATGTCCTAAATTACAGCAGCCTGAGAGTGAGAGAAAGAGATAGGAATGGTTATCTAGTTAATAGCTGTGGGCCAACTAACAAGATTGCTTACACTCCTGAATGTGAGTTGGAACTTGATTCAAACTTTCAGGCATTTGTTAGCTAGCTGACCACTAGATGCCACAACATCCTGCATATGCATGAATTTTCAGGACTGTTGCCTGTAACCAATCAAAAGTAGTAAATATTTCTTCACAGACGGTGCTCCTATCATAGGACTGCCTGGTTTCACTTTTTTCTCCTGCCCCCTCCCCCCACCCCGCTGCCATTCATAGTCAATATAAGTTTTTGGAAAACAACCTACATCCTTCTTCACCAAAATAATGTATAGAAGCACCAGTCAACTCCAGGACGGTGGGCATATTGCCTCTTCCACCTAGTGCTGCTGCTGGTTTAAACTTCATGCTCTAGGACTGGTCCTTTTCTGGCTAGTGTACTGAGCCAAATAAACCCTTTCTTTCAGAAAAGCTTTTGGCTCTGAAAGATTTTTTGTTTAGCAGGCATGAAATGGAATAAATTGACATAAACCTTTTCTTCTAACAAGTTATTTAGATGATTATAGGAGTGGAGTCATTTTACAAACCTTTTAGCCCCTAGGTAATTATATTTTTGGAGGCTCCAAGCAAAATCACGTCAACCTTTCTAAAATCCGTTAACTTCATAAATGTTATTTTTGGTATAAGAAACAATATATTTTTATACTTTTGCTTTTGGCATTTATCAGCTATAATTTCTTGACAATCATGGTGAATACCTAGTGGTCCTAGGGAAGTGACACTATTATATGATTCGTTTTCAAATATAACATAAGTATTTAATAATAAAATTTTACAATTTTTGTAGCATTTCATGAACCATTTACAATTTCATTTGAAGCCACTAATTTCTTTCTACATTTTAAATATCAAGCTTTTAAAAAGGTCCTCAGAAAGTTTGTGCCTCAACATAAAGTAGACCCTTAGAGGGGATGAAATAGGCCAATTCATCTGGTAGCAAAAATGCTGTTTTTATGGGTGGTAGATGGGTGAGTGATTGTTACTCAAGTCTTTGTGTGGCTCTTACTGCTATAGATTAGCAGTAGGAGAATGGTTTTAGAGAAAGCCTGACTTCAGATGATACAGCTTTAATTGGTGTTTAATACTGGAGTATAATGAAGCAGCAGTACTCAAACTCTTTAGTCTGAGGACCTCTTTTTATCGTTTTAACTTATTGAGGACCCCAAAGAGCTTTTGTTTATATGGGATATTTTTGCCTGTATTTACTTTATTAGAAATTGAAACTGAGAAATCTTTAAAATGTTTATGAATTCATTTAAAATAATTAATTAAATATTAACAGAAATTAGATTTTTGATGAAAAGTAACTATTTCCTCATTCAAAACTAATGTAAAGTGGCATCATTTTACATTTTTACAAATCTCTTTAATGTTTGGCTTAATAGCCAGATTTTAGTATCTGCCTTGCATTCAATTTGTTACAATGTGTTGTTTGAAATCTATGGAAGTAATCCAGCCTCAAAGAGATATGAAATTAGAAAAAAGAAGTGTATTTTAATATAATTTAGATGACTGTGTGTATACTACACCAAAATTTGATGTGTAATGGTTCTTTAAAGGTAGAAAGGTTAGTTGCAATATGGAATCTGAACCATATCTGTGAACTTTTTGTGTTCTGTTACATTAAAACCATAGGTTTGTCTTATACTTTAAATGGGTCTTTTATTCATGCATAATTTTGTGATATCATGCATTGGTCATTTTGAACATAATGGCTCACTGAATAATGCAGGTCTTCCAAATATAGACATATTTTTCTATATAACTTCTTTCAAAAGTCACACAAGTTAGTTCAGTTCATGTGCCATTTAGATTAGAGTTTACTGCTGCTGCTTTTGAAATTGCCTTAATAGAAATTATTTTGTTATGTAAGACAAGAGATAGTGGTTCACACATTTTCATTTTGAGAAATTCAGTTTTTAAGCTTGCATTAAAAACAAAACAAAACAAAACCTTACTTTAACGGAAATTTCACATATAACCAAAGTAGTAGACAGTGTTATAATTGATGCAGGACAGGGCAAATTTCCCAGAGTGAGGGTCCTTTGGTGGAGTGTGGATGAGATGGACCCTGAATTCAGTTTATATATCATTCTTTAGTTCCCATTTCCTTTGATATGAACATACAGTGAGGAAGGAGAAAGGAAAGAGTATATAGCTTGAAAGACCAGACTCCCAGCCTTTAATCCATAGGTTCCCCATGGTTTTAGCCATAGGGAATGAATGACTTTATTTGTGTAAGGCAGCCACTTAAAGACACTGTTCCTGTTTCCCTTTCCACGGGTGTGGGGAAATAAGTTGTTAGCAATCGTAGTACAATTCTTCCTTTGTTCTGAAGGTGTCATCCTGGTCTGGCTGCAGGACCCATCAGCATATTGCAGTCTCTGGATGTAGCTTGATTAACAGTCCTCCCAACATTGTATTGAACCCCCATTTACCCAGTTTCATCAGTTATCCCTCATGGAAAGTCCTATTTCATTTTTGCCCCATTCACTTCCTCCTTACCTTTCTCTCTCCAGTTATTTTGAAGCAAATTCCAGACATCACATCATTTCATTCTTAAATAATTCAGAATGTATCTTTCAGAAATAAGAATTAAAGTTACAAATTAAAGACAAAACAGAACCACTATATCTTGATTTTTCTTATAAGTAATGTACTAACAACTTATTAGTGCTTAGTATAAATGTTCTTATAACTTTTTCACTTTTTTTTCTTTTTGCATTGGTGTGTTCTCTGTCTAGAGGCATTTAATATATTAGATGGAACACATTTGGGGATGACTATTTCTTTCTTGAGTTTTCTGCCTGTTCACTTTGGTTACTGGACTCTCATTGAGCTTACACTATTAAACATGGCAAAATAAAAAACCCAAATATGGATGACTAGGAGCTTTGAAGTTATTTAAAGGTTTTGGGTTTTCCTAGGATGAAGAGACTCGGCACAGTCTTGAGTGCATCCAAGCCAATCAAATCTTTCCCAGGAAGCAGCTGATCCGGGAGGATGAAAATCTTCAGGTAATTACAGGCCACTTTTGATCGTAAAATAAGTATTTAGCAGGTTAGTAATGTAGCAAAGCTAATGATTTGAAGTAATAGACTGTATAACGTATATGTTTTTTCCTAAACCATGCACATAAGTAGAAATGCAAGCTGGAAAACATCTCACTTAGACTTCTTTCCTGAGAATTCACTGTTTGAGATAAATGTGTCATTCCTTCATTAGTCTAGAATTTGAAAAACTAGGTATATTCAAATTTTGTGGGTATAAACCTATCCTCTTCAGGTCTCTTACCTACTTATATATTGTTTTAAGTTCAAGTGACAGAGGATTTATCATTTATTCACCTGACCTGTGTTTGAAGACTTTGCTTTACCACTTCAGAACTCTGAAGGGTTTCTTCTTTCATTTTGAAGGTTCCTTTCCTTGAACTTCATGGAGAAAGCACTGAATATGTGGGCCGTGCTGAGGATGCCATCATTGCCCTTTCTAATTACAGACTTCACATCAAGTTTAAGGAGTCTCTTGTTAATGTAAGTTCTCCCACTAAAATAGATAGAGAAAGAGAAGTCAAAAAATTTGTTTATGTTCTCAAAGAAAGGAGTATTATACAGGTTTGGGTGTGAAAACATTGTGTGCTCTGCTTTTCTCTTACTTTATTTAGCACCCAGGGGACACTAGGTTAGCAAACATTTCTTACATCTGATTTAAAGTGATAATGTAGTTGTCAGTTGAGGTGTCCATTGTTTTGTAACACTGAATGATTTGTGCCAAGTGATGCTATTATCATTAAGCTTTATAAAGGTACAAAAGCTATATAGACTTTTATTCTTCAATATTAGTAGTTACTGCTACTTCAGTTTAGATAATTTCCTGGACTATAATATCAAATGATGAGATGTACTTTAAAACTCAGTGCAGACTGTCATTATAGGATGAAGTTAGTCTAATGGCTTCTTAGTGATATAAGTATAGATGTTAAATACAGTGTATATTTGCATAATGGACTCTCTTACTGAAGAAAAGGAAGCCTCTCAGTTCTCAAGAGTGCATTTACCCTTTTCAGTTATGTGGATATTCTCAGTGAACTGGTTCTTCTAGTGCGTTGCCATTATTAATAGCTTTCCGTTAATGTGCCTTTCACCACAAAGGCACAAAAGTTCATGTACTTCCACCAAATGAATGCCCCTCCCTTCTTGACTTGCCAGCATTGTGCTTTTCTACACTTTGGTTCTAGTTCAAAAAGTGTGTTATGACATCTTTAAAAAGCTCAAGACTATACTTTCATTCAGAGTGTGTGTTTTGGGATTCATTTGGGTTCTTTGAAATATGTCACTTTTAAGTTCATTTTATTCAGTGGCCAAAAGTTACCTAACTCCTTCATCACATTCTTTTCTTTGTCAAAAGACTCAAGTGGCTGCCGTTTTCTTTGTAGTTTGCTTTTATTATTTATTTAGTATCTATTATATTCTTTCTAGGTAAGCATTTAAATCCAGGAGCCATGTGGCTTGAATTCCTTTTGGCTTCTGGATTTGAGCTATAATCATAGCTATTATGTTAGTTTTCTGTTCATCAGTTAAAAATACGCATCAGCTTCATCAAGGAAAGAAGCGTGTTGTATTTTCATTCCATATAGCACTGTGTTCAGAAGGGTCCATTTGGAATTGGGTGGTCATAATAGAAGGGGACAGGATAGAAACTCCTATAAAACCCCAGCAACCGGAAACTCCCCACCAGCTACTATGAAGGTAATGACAGTACTGTAATAGTCTTCATTTAGCCATGGTCAGCTATGGTCTGAAAATACCAAATGGAAAATTCCAGAAATAAACAATTCATAAGTTTTAATTTGGGCACCATTTTGAATTGTGTGATGAAATCTCATGCCTTTCCCAGTGGCCCCAAAGTGCAAGAGTAGTGATTCCAGCAATTTATATATGCCAAAGAGGAACCAGAGTGCTTCTTTGAAAAGGGGTGTACAGTAGTTCCCCCTATCCTCAGGGGATATGTTATGTGCTTCTTTGAAAAGGGATGTACAGTAGTCCCCCCCATCCTCAGGGGATTATGTGCCAAGGCTCCCAGAGGAAGTCTAAAATTGCAGATAGCGCTGAACCCTGTATATACTATGTTTTTCCCTATACATACATACTTATGATAAAGTTTAATTTATAAATAAGGCACAGTAACAGATTAACAATAACTAATAATAAAATAGAACACCAATAAAAATATACTGTAATAAAAGTTATTTGAATGGCTTTCAGACCATTATTAAGTAAAATAAGGGTTACTTGAACACAAGCACTGATACTGTGGTGGTCAATCTGATAACTGAGAGGGCTACTAAGTGAGTAATGGGCAGGTAGCTTATACTGTGGATATACTGGACAAAGGGGTGATTCATGTCCCTGGTGGGATGGAGCAGGACAGTGCAAGGTTTTATTACACTACTCAGAATAGCACATAATTTAAAATTTCTGAATTGTGTATTTCCGGATTTTTCATTTAAATTTTCAGGCCACAAGTTTACCATGGTTAACTGAAACTGTGGAAATTATGGGGATAGGGGATTACTGTATGTATAGGAAAAAACGTATATATAGACTTTGGTACTATCTACGGTTTCAGGCATCCACTAGGGGTCTCAGAACATATCCCCCATGGGTAAGGGAGTGGGGGACTACTGTAACAAGCAGAATTACCCAATTTAATTTTGTGTTTAGATTGTGTTTAAATGATTGCATATGGGGATGGTATAGTTTCATATCATTGCATTTTTCCATACAGTCCCCTATTTCTCAGCTTATTAGTTTATGGTGAAGTATTTTAGGGACTATTTTTAGGTTTATTTGAAAATAGTGTCTTTTGTAGGGAAAGTATGGATCCAGTCATGTCATTCACCAGCCTAAAGCCTGTCGGTGTTTCTTTACTACTTTTAAGATGAAATCACTTAGCATGGTATCAGATTCAGTGGTATATGATTCTTGGTCCCTGCCAGCTTATCTGTTTGTTTCCCTTTTTTCTCTTCTCCCCTTGGTGTTAGTAAAACTACCCTCCTTGGACTATTCAGCTATATCTCACACTTCTGAGTTCTTTCTCTTCTCTCCTGCCCAGGGAACTTCTCTTCGTCTGCCAAAACTCAATTCAGGTGATAACTTCTGTGAAGCTTTTCTCAGTCCCAGTTCCCTCCCTGGCAATTTATGACACTCCTCTGGCTTCTTCTATATTTTGAACACACCTTTACAGCATTTACCAGATATCTTACAATTTTTTGGTTATTCATCTTGTATCTTTAGAATCCAACATGTTTCCTCATGCCATAATATTCAGTAAATATTAAGTGCATTGGAGTTAATATGGGTTTAAATGGATATTAGACCATTTTTAAACTCCTTTTAGATTTAAAGCTCATTTTAAAACGACATATCTATGTGAATAGGCCTGTGTCATTGTCTCTAACAATAGCTGGATAAGTAGGTTGTTTACTGGAATTGTTGGTCCCCCTTTGTGGTTGAGATACAATGCTGAAGAAAACTTGCCACTGTTCTAATTTTTGACCCATTTCTTCACCTAAGAGTATTTTCTGATTTAGCATTATAACCCTCTAAGGCATAGAGCCTGCATGTCACTTAAAAAACACCAGATAATGGCAATGCACAAAAAAGATGATCGTGCAAGAATATTTTGGCATTGCAGTGACTTTAAAAATTTCAGATTGAGAGAGACTAGGACTTCTCTATACAAATAAATTAATATATACATGGCTAAGGTTCCTGATGTGTGGTTACTCCAGGAAACAGTGGCTCCTCCTGCACTAGGTCCCTAATGGAGACCAGAGAGTTGGTGGTGTTGCCTCTCCTGCCTTCCTTTTCTCCCTCAATGGATTAGTATTTCAGTAAAATATGTGAGGTTAAGAAACCCCTTTAATGTTATTAAGTCTAAATCAAACGTATTTGAACCATCAAAGCTCAGATATACTGGAATTTTGCATGCTTTTAAATCAATATCTATTTAGCACTTTAGAAAGTAACTTACTATCAAGTTTTAAATGACTACGTGATATTTTATGTTCTCAAATTTTTCTTTTTGGTGGCAAAATTGGTATTCGAGATTACATTTTTCTGGTGTACAGCATAATTTGATATTTGTATGCATTGCCTAATGATCACCACTCTGTCTAGTTACTATTCATCACATATATTCTCTTAATTTCACAGCACATTGAGTGAAAGGTGTCTGTAGATTTAGTTACCATAAACGTCATTACTTTAATCCACTCACATTCACTGGATACTAAGTTTCCAATTCCTAGGATAAAGAACCTTTGTAGTAGAGTTCATTAGTAGCATTTAAGATAATGAATCACTTTGCCCTAACTATATTTTTACATATATAAAAGTATATTTCTTTGATGCTCAGCTAATTTATAAACAAGTAAGTGTTCAAATGGAATTCATGAAAGTTTAAAACAATTTTTGTTGTGTAATTCAATAGACTGCCTCTCAATCTACTGCTTCTGAAATCCCAGTAAGTAGCATGAGAAACCTAGGCATTTTTTGCACATGTGTTGTGGAACAGATTGGCTTTGAATGTCAGATGCTCACCTTGCAAATCAGCAAAATGTGTCCTCTCTGCATGAGTCCCTTCCCTTTTACTAGACAAAGTTCTAGTGGTATGTTATAATGAGAACAATTTGTATGATGAAGATAAGCCCCCACAGCTTGTATATAAACAGATGGAATTGTGACTATCAACTAGAAATCATTTGTAAAAATTAATGTTAATATTTAAAAAAGGACATTAAAACTTTGTTTCTAGGCTGATCTGTTAGTGCTTCTTAGGAAAAAGGTGGAAATGTAGCAGATGGAAACACCATTCTTAGCATTTTTCCATTGTCTAACTGTAGTACTTAAAAATCTTTATTCCGCAAGCATCAGTAAGAAGTTATTATTAACACTTAATGCACTTGGGCCTCAGCATTCATATATACCAGCAAGAGGCGTTTGAAACCAGTGCTGGAAGAATAGCCTGTAAATATCAAAGATAAGTAATAAAAAAAAATTTGTTTATTTTACCTGCGACAGTCTTCTTTTTTGGACTGGTTTTTAAATAAGATTTAATGCCCATATATTCTATAGTTTATTACAGATTTTAGGTCTAGAATCATTACTTGTTTTATTGTCACTGTTATTGCCATTTTTACTTCATATGCGTATATAAGATTAGAATTTTCCATTTTTAACTTCCAGTGCTTAAAAACAGTACATATGTGCATGCGTTTGTGGGCACCTCTCCTCCACACACACACCATACCCCTACTCCCCCAGAAAGAGATAGTACTGTGGATTTTTAATACCTCTGCATGTCTATCAAGTTCTTTAATTGCTGCTCTTTTGCTTTTTTTAGATTGATGCTCTTATGAGTTTTGGTGTTCTTGATGTAACTTCTGGCCTTTTGAGAAGTCGTTTAATAGCACTGAGTATGTTTTATGCATTGTTTTGAGCATGAGTTTGGTGAAATTAATTAGTGGAAAAGCACTGTAAAGGGAGATAGAATTACCTGGAAGGTAGAAGGAAGAGGAGAAAAGAGCAAAAGGAAAATGAGTTGCTACAAAACATTTGAGTTAGTGGACTAGAGAGGATTTGAATGTGACTTTAGACTTTTTACTACTCTTCTATGGATAGAATTGCCTTGCAGGAATCTTGGTTTAGATTCTGTTTTCCTTGTGAAGATTTCTGGTAAAGAGACTTTGATTGTGAAAGAAAAACTAGAGTTCATACAGAAGGGAAGAACAATCTTAGAGGAAGAAAGGTGCACCGTATATAATGGAAGGAGCCCGGCTGGAGGACAGACGTGGATTCTGGTTCCAAATTTGTCACTAGCTAATAGTGTAGTGGCTGACCTTCCTGGGCTGTAAAATGGTCTGGCCCTTGAATCTGTAATTGTTTGCTTATGAGGTTGGTATTGGGTATGTCTAGTTATAGAAATGTTAAGAGATCCTCTTCACATATGAGGAAAGTTGAGACACCTAAAGCAGTGGAGTAGGCCTTAGAAAATATAGAAAAACTTAGTATGTTTTGGTTGGCTAGATGAAGAGGAAAAGAATGCCTTTTCCGCTTTTTTAGAAGAGGAGGCAATCTGTGGAGAGCACATTGAAGGTGGGTACGTTGAGGTATAAAGGAGAAAAAAGGGAGACATTCATTTGATATAAAATCAGGTATTTCTCTTTTATATGTTCCTGTTCTTGCTGCATATTACACTTCCCTGCATGTAACAATCTGCATGAGTTTTAAAATCTGCTGTTTTCCATATCTATGACTTAAGTATACATGGTGGTTTCTGGTGACTTGCCTAGTATCTGCATATTAGCAACCAACTTTTAATTTTTCCTTAAATTTGCAATGTTAAAATACATGAAAATTTCTACATCAAATGCATTTTAGGTAGCATATCTTTTTCATGCTCTAAGATGTTTCATTATTCTTATTCCAGAAGTCTGGGCATAGGCCCTTGGGCTCTGGTCCAGTAGGGGGGATGTAACTTACCTGTTCTTTGTAGCAAAGTAGCACAGGTTGGTCCATCTTCTGCAGCAGCTGTTAATAGCTTTAGTTAGTTTTCAAGTAATCGCAGGGGACCTGTGATGCAGGTGACTGCTGAGAGAGCAGCCTTTCCACGTGGATTTGTAAAGTTCACTCTCTGCACACCACGTTCTTCCTGTGCCTGGGAATTTCTAAGCTGTGACTATCCAAGGTTCAGAAAGCAGAAGCCGGTGTCATATAGGAAGGTGAGAAGCTTGTCCAAGTAAGTCTGGAAGAAGGCAAAGTTTAGTTGGTAAAATTTTAGAAAATTGGCATTAGAGCTCAGGCCTTTTGTCAGGCTGGTAGCCACTTTTTTTTGCAGGGCAAGGTGGGCATTGGAGAAGGGAGAGGGAAGTACATAAAAAAGAAAAAAACAATGTGAGAGTCTGTTACAGGGCTCCCTAAAGACTGTCCTGAGAATAAATCAGTGTCCTCTTCTTAATCTCTTATTCCTCCTCCTTTACAGGTTATCCCTACTGATACACTCTTGTTGATTTCCTTCTTAGATGTACAGCTCTTGAATTTTTAGCCAGTTTAGCTTCAATTTCCCACAGCACCTTGGGATTAAGGACTTAAACAAAAGCAGCGGGCCAGTGCTCCTTTTACTCTCAAACAGGCAAGATTTCATAGTCTTTCTCTTACTCTCAGTTCTATTATAAGTGTAAGGGAATTTTATTGGTTATAAGACTTAGAAATAAGTAATAAGGTTCTAAGTAAGAAGGCACTGAGGTGGAAACTCCCAGCCAATATCTGATTATTATTATTATTATTTTGCTTTCTTTTCTTTTTTAAAATCCCTTCCCCAATTTCTGTCTCTTTGCCCCGGACATCCAGCACTGGGCTTATTTTTGCTTTCCACATCCTTGTTCTTAAGAGTTCTCTGCTGACTCTGGCAACTGCATGGTGGGACAAGGTTTCTGAAACTGGCTCAGCTAACATGGGGCCACCCTGTGCAGGCAGCACTCTTTTGTTTCTGTCTCTGTTGGAGGAGACTGCCTTCCTTTTCTCATGCTAAACACGAATTATTTGAATGCTACTTGGAACTCCCAGAGCCACATTTTGGCCAGCATGATAGAGCCACATTTTGGCTAGCATGATACACTATAAGAGACAGTGGTCTACCCTTTTCCAAGGAGTGAGAGTATTTATTGTTATTTTACCAGGCTCTTTTTAGAAGTTTTGGAAATTGCTTTTTGAAGGCAGGGGTTGAGTCAGGATGAGTAGAGGGACAGGGGGAGGAGTCTCTTGTGTCAACTTGAGGTTTTGTCACCCTGTTCAGATGCCTTCTCTCCTATCTGTCTCCCTTCTCTGATCCTCTTTACTGTTGTATTTACTCCTGTGTTCATTATAGTCTGCTGACCAGATTGGTAGGGAGACAATGATTTTAGCTTGCTTATATCTCAAGCCCCACTTGGCAAACAGGGCTCCTTAGCTGGTCTTTTAAAGCAAATCAGACTTAGTGAGTTTTAGGATCTTTGGCCACTCTGGCCTGCTTTCTCCTCCTTGATACCTGCGTCTGTTCTTTTGAGCAGAAAGCCTGACCAGCAGCTCCTGTCCCATTGTCTTTTCTGTACAACCTGCAGGCATTTTAGACATCTATCTAGTCTTTTTCAGGATGCTCCTTTGCTGACACAAAGCCCAAGCTTACTTTGTCATTTGGGGCAAACGAAAAGTATAGTCTTATTAGCACCTCAATTGTAGTTTATTTCTGTAAACAAGACAAGATTACCATTCTGGTTCCCTTCAGCTTCTGTGTCATTGCAAATCACAGCTAGTTATAGCATCTAAAGTAGTTCTTTGAGTGATGGGTTTATGAGTTTGATGCCTGAAAGATGACCTGTTTTCCTGTTCTTCCAGAGGTGGTGCCGCCTCCTCATGATTTGAGGCCTTTGATTTAGAGATAAAGGAAACCCCTAATTCACCCAGTAGTAAATCACTTGAGCACTGTCAATCCAGATAAATTACAGTTCTGTTTGCTTTTTTCCTGTGTGAAGCTTTTCAGTCACTCCTGTTAGAAACATTGAAGAACTGCAGGGTTGATGCCTTTTTGACTAAGGGGACTTTATCTTTTTTAATTGCAGGTTCCTTTACAGCTTATAGAAAGTGTCGAATGCCGAGATATATTTCAACTTCATTTGACTTGCAAAGACTGCAAAGTTATCAGGTATGTGGTGTGTTTAGTGTGGAAAATACTTTTTAAAGAATAGATCCATGGGGTTTGGTAACAGAAAAACAGTTTTTGAGGGTCAGCCTTGTTAGGAATATTTTTCTGAGTAGTTAGTGTCTGAAATATTTCACCTTTAAGTTACTTTGCAATTTGAAAGGTATTTTTAAATTTTTTATTTGGACATTTCAAATTTACAAAAAATGCAAAAATGTAAATATATAAAGAATACCAGTATTGTTAACATGTTATCCCATTTGCTTTTTCATTTGCAGGAGCCCTGCGTGTGTGTGTGTGTGTGTGCGCGCGCGTGTGCGTGTGTGCGCTCACATGCGAGTGCAAGAGAGAGAGGGTGGGGGGGAGAAAGGGAGGGAGAGAAATATTCTTTTCCTAAGTGATTCTAAAGTAAATTAATATAGTCATGGCTTTGCACCTTGAAATGCTTCATTGTGTTTTCCTAAGAATAGGGATATTTTCTTACATAACCATAGTATCATTATCAACTTCACTATTTTACACGTATAATACTTTTATCCAATCTACCAACCCTGTTCCAATTTTGTCAGTTGACATAATAATGCCTTTTATAGCATTTTCCCTCAACCCTACCTCATTCAAAACAGGATCCAGTCAAGAACAGATACTACATTTAGTTGCCATGATTCTATAGCCTTCTTTAATCTGGAACATTTTTCTCCACCTTTCTTTGTCTTTTATGACATTTTGAAGAATACTCTTATTTTAATAGACTGTTTCTTATTATGTGTCTGTCCAGTATTTCCTCATTAAATTAAGG
Organism: Rousettus aegyptiacus; assembly: GCF_014176215.1. Classification (NCBI taxonomy): domain Eukaryota; kingdom Metazoa; phylum Chordata; class Mammalia; order Chiroptera; family Pteropodidae; genus Rousettus; species Rousettus aegyptiacus. The sequence goes on along the minus strand of NW_023416308.1, from coordinate 16,790,173 downwards.
TGATCCATTCTCAGCTAGACTGCTATATGTATGAAGTTGTGTCCTTTTCAAGGTGTTATATTACGTCTGGAGGCAAACAGTGTCCATCTATTTCTATTGGTGATGTTAATTTTGATAACGCTATCAAGGTGTCACCTGCTTTCTATATGATTTCTATTTTTTCTCCCTTGCAACTAATAAATTGTCTCCGGAAGGCACTTTAAGACATTGCACATTCCTGTTCTCATAAAATTTCTCCATAGGTTTAACTTCCATTAATGTTGTTGTTGTTGTTGTTGTTTTTGATCTGATCTTTACTATAATTGTTGCAAAATAATACCTGAAATTCTTTTTTAAATTTAGTAGCTCTGCAAGTTTTAAATTCTCTAGGTTTTTACTTTATCTCTTTGACTTATTCTGGAGTGCCAGTAAACATTGTGTTGGCATATTGATGAGTCACATTGATTGGGACAAGGGAGAGGTTTAAGTGACCTCCTTGGTTTTAAGGTAAATATTTAAATTGCTTTTTATCCATTGAGATTGGGCTTGCTTTTGGTAGTTACTTGCTACAACTCACAGTTTAAAAACCTATTAATTACACAATTTTAAACACCGTCTGCATTTGAAAAGGTATTTCTTGCACTAATTATTTTAACCTCCTAGTTATATATACTGAAAATTGCAATTGATAATAGAATTATTTTGTTCTTTACATGGTCACAACTAAATACTGTATATCTTATTTTGGATCTGAAGTTGTTGATTTATTCTAATTGCTAAATAGACAGATTTTGAAATTATTCCCTGACTGGCTGAAAGTATTGATGTGATTTTGAGTTCAGTCTAATATATTGTAACAAAACAAAAAGAACTACTCTAAACATATTTCTTGAAAGGGACAACTATACAGCTTTGATGGAAGAAGTAGAATGAAATTTCACTCATGGAAGAGAATGACTGCCATTTTACTTTAATAATTGACATTCATCAGTCTCAGAAGAGATTTCATTAGTCTTATAAAATTAGGTTTTTACATGTCTGGCTTTCTTCTTTTTGAAATTTTTCCACCATTGACTAAAATTTGTTGGCCTGTTTTTATTATAAAAAATAAACATGTGAATTACCATCTCTCATGCTTTCTTGACTATAGTTGTCACTTTACCATAAGTACGCACTCTTGAAATGGTGGCTTCCCTTAGGTTTCATTGTCAGCTGTCTTCTGATAGCATCCATACTTGTTTGGTTTTACAAAGGTGTCAGTTCTCAACCTTTGAGCAGTGTCAAGAGTGGCTTAAGAGACTGAACAACGCAATCCGACCACCTGCTAAAATAGAAGATCTCTTCTCATTTGCGTACCATGCTTGGTGCATGGAAGTCTACGCCAGTGAAAAAGAGCAACATGGAGACCTGTGCAGACCAGGTAGGCCTTTCTTAAATATGCAGATGGTGGCTTTATAGAACTGCTACTCAAGTTACCCTTAACAGGAAATGGGACTCCTATGCATTTATGTCAGTATATATTTTGTGCAGCACCTAGTGTGTGCCCAGTATTCCCCTAAGCTCAGCAGAACATGTTTTCTGCATTTCAGGGGAAGGAAAGAACATTAGACATGGCATCACAATCTACTGGGCCTCAGAACCAACTGTAGTAAGATTTGATGGGTGTTACGGAAGCCTAATGGAAGGGAGCCATGAGCGTTGTATACAGGTCTGGGAAGACTTCACGTTAGAAGTGGCTTTAAGAGTAAGCTTTGAAGGTCAAGTGAGAATTCATTGTTTAGAGAATGGAGAAAAGAATGATAGAGCAAGTAGCATAAACAAAGATACAGAGGTGTATGGTTAGGTCACAGAATGGTGGAGTATAAAATGGCCTTTTACTGTTTTTGAATTTTTAAGTCATAGATTACCTATTATCATCCCTTTCATCCCGTAGATGATAAAACAGAGGTCCAGAGAAACCAGGTAACTTTCCGCAGGACAAACAGAAACTGAGCCTATACTAGATGCTGTACTTCCTGATTCCTCATTAAATCTTTGTCCCACTCACCATTTTTCTCTTCAGCTTTGACCAAGTTCATGGTATTTTCCTGCATGTAGTTGTCAGTGAACTTTATGTTGCTATAAATAGAACTTTGCTGGTGCAACATTGAATCTTTAGTGTCTCTAGTTTGGGAGCAGTCGTAAATAACTAAGCAGTGAAAAGTTGTGAGCTTCCTTCCAATAAAGTTTACTCCTGTCACTTTTTTTTTATAAATCTCATTTTTTCAATCCTAAATCTTCAATTTAATAATTCTGTCCTGGGTCATTTTAAACATTTGAGGCTCGTCTAGCTATGCTTGCATCACTTTGTTCCCCGGCTCATTCACTGGTTGAAGCTTTTGGTTCATATTCTTGTTAGATTAAATTATAACAAACAAGCATTATTTATTTTTAAAGATTGTTTGATATGTAGTTTTACTTGGCCCTCATGATCTCATCAGACAGGCAAGATAGGCTAGTATCTCTATTTTGGGAGCCAAAGAAGATTCAAAGAGGTAAAGCATAATAGGCAGACAGAGTTAGGACTTAAACTCACTTCTCAGCTGTTTAGAGCTGCCTGGACGGGGTACTTTCGATACAGAGATGAAAAAACAAAGGCACCTGCCAATTGTTGAGCCTCCAGAATCTAATCTTTCTACGAGCCTGGTCAGGCCAGTGGAACCCAAAGTCATCCATAAGAGACCACACCAGACCTTGGAATATTAGGAGAACGTGCTTTTTAAACATTTTCACTTCACCCCCTTCCCCATTAAATCTGTCCTTTTCTTTTTTCTTCTTCATTGAGATGCCATAGTATCTTTTGTTTGCTTGTTTCTTCCTCTTTTAAAGTTTTTTTAAGGTAAAGGTTATACACAATAAAATGCACAAATCTTATGTGTACATTTGCTGAGTTTTTAATCATTACATCTTATTAAATTTTTAGTCTCTACGGCCTCCTAGGGTAATGAAGTTAATGAGTGTATCTTGCTACATTGTGTTATAGAAGAACTTTGATTTAAGACTCTTAACTCCAAAGGCATTCCCTAGTTTTGTGTTGCCAGTGTTTAGTTAATGGGCTTGCTTTCTTCTAACCTGTTCTCTCACAATCACAGACTGAAAATTCCTCATCTTTTTAGGTCATTCTTCATTCCCTTGATAATTTTATATTCTTTTTGGATTTGAGCCAGCTCTTAGCGATATCCTAAGATGTGCCGGGTCAGAACTTCACTCATGTCTTTTAATTATGGATTGCTTTTTCCTGAGCTGGGATTACTTTGATCTCCAGGTCCTTCCCTTTCTGATGATATTTGGTATTCTTTGGCAACCAGCCCTTAGAGATGTCTACAGTATCCTTTGTCTTTTCATGGGTTTGTGATGGATGAAGGCATTAGGGGGTAATGTACTGACTTTGGAACTAGAAAAAACAAGTTAAAGTCATACTCTACCAGTTCAAAAAATAGTACCAGACAAGCCATTTATCCTCTCGGTACTTTCCTTTGTTTTTCAAACTGAAACATTCTCGTTCGTTTTGTCCAAGCTGGTCTGGGTATCTTGAGATTAAATCTGTTATGCTGGAGTTCAAGTCAGTAAATGTTTGACTAACTCCCCTATGCCATGCTTGTGAAAACGTTTTTGAAAATTATGAATTTGCAAGGTGGTGCCATGCCATTGTAACTGATTGGAACGTCTCTGTGAGTAAAGGTTGTATTTCGTTTCTTCCCAATGTAATACAATGCATATCAAAGTTAACCTGCTACCGCTCACATGGAATCTCATTGTACTTCAGTGGCTTGGTTTGACTGTATGTGTGTGAATATATATGTATATGTGTATGTCTTTTTTCTTTTGTATATTTTCATTGTGAAGTACAGAGAGAAAACATGCTGTTAAAAAATACCGAGGTAACATTTTTATAGCCAGTCAACCTGGTTCTTCTGTCTCCACCCAGTATTGTTGATTGTTGGTGGTAGCTACATCATCACTCACCAGATATGAGCGTACCATTCAACCACATTCTTATAAGTCATCTTTGGGGTGAGACGGCACTCGAAATATTTCAGAGTGATGCCTTTGTATAATCTGCCCCCAACATATAATATCACAAGCATAGACGCTGGAGGGGTAGAAGTTAGTCTTTTGTCAGTTAATAAAACCTTTTATAGGTTCTTCACTGCTTAGCCTGTTAACAGTAGAATATGTCAGAGAAGAGGTAATTGGGGAAATTACATCATTACCTTGTATTTATATAAATCTAAGTTTCCAATTGTTGAACCTGTCATAGTTAAACCAGCCATACTGTGGCCACAGCTCTGGGTCTTAATCTGCTTTGGAAAGTCTCAACATTGCTATTGGAGTTGATCCGTGAAGCTTGCAAAAGCCTTTGTAAAACTCTTGACTCTACTTTTAGCCCCATTTCTCTGAAAAAGAAATGAGCTAAAAACTGAAAGCTCATCTTTCTTGTGCTCAGCTTCCTTCTCCTCATTGTAGCTGCCTTCTTGGTGATCATTCTATACCTGAGCAGTAATCTAGAGTCCTGACAGATGACTGGGCAAATCGGTGTAGTAGCATAACCCCTCCTTTATGGCCTCTTCTGTGAGAGGCCAATTAAGCATACCTTGTTTAACCATGAACCGCATATGACTTTGGGTCTTATACTGTTGTGCAACTCCTTGTTTTATATAAATTAAAAACTCTTACCAGCAGAGTCTGTCTTCTGAGTTTTAATGAATTCCACTAAGTGTATATCTGTACAACTGTACTAGGACTTTTGTTCATAAGAAGAATGATTCTTTCCTTCATATTTGAAAACCTGGGATGGCTAGTTTTCAATTTCTTTGACTCTGGTACTTTTTCCTTACACCCTGGTAAAGGTCTAGACCCTTATATTCCAGGCTTTTAAGTTATATATAATTGTGGGCCTGAGTATTCAGAATTAGCCAGGGAGCTAGACTTTTTTGGGGAAAGAGTTTTTAGACTACCAGTTGACACTTCGGTTATGCTTTAAAAAGTTTTCATTCCCATGAAAATAAGAATCACTCCACTGTATTTGTAGGATCAAAAATATGGAATGTTAAAAGGGCGCAAATCCTCATTCAGGTTTAGGGGCGGCAGACAGGAAGGTTAGAGGTGTAAATGTAAAGCCAAACAGAAAATTTGTCACCATAATACTGTAAATAAATTGGGACATTACAGCATATATAATGTTAAATCAATGGAGACATGAGAATTCCGAGAGGAAAATTCTTAAGGTAAATCCAGCAATAGACATGCTTCGTATTCAAACATAAGTAAACTAATAATTTGGCAAAAAGCCAGTTGAATTATTCATGTATTGTAAGGTCTGGCTGGATTTTTTTCAGAAAGCAGTGGTTTTCAAACTATAGGTTGTGATCCACTAGTGGGTCGTGAAATCAAAGTTTTAAGAAATGAAATATGAAATGAAACATTTAGGATAGAAAATATCAAAATATATCACATAGTAAGAGTGGGTATTATTTTGTGGAAAATTCTTTTAAAAATAAGCATGTTGTATTTATTTGCTATGCATTGCGATGATCAGTTTCAAAATTTATGAAGTCACTATTTAGAGGTTACAAAGGTAATTAAAACTCACTCCTTGTTCTCAAGGCACTTGAACTAACATTTTCTATACTTGAAATGCAGTATATATTTCTATGTGTAGCTCAGAATTTCATGCTCTAGATGGTGGTTCTAAGCCCTTCTTAGGGCAGTGGTTCTATGTAGTGAATTGCCAATGGTGGTTGATGGTGGTGTAGTGGTAGTGATGATTATTTTGCCAGTGATTGCCTTAAAATTATAGGGTCATTCTATGGTATTTGTGTGTTTACTCTAAGATAGAGATACTAAGGTAAAGGACCATTCATTAAAGAGCTGTGTCACAGGATGGGAAAAATCTTCTCATTAATTAATGAATTTAGGAGTTGCCATAGTTTTACAGCTTTTAGATTGGGATTATAAATGAAAGACTCCATGTCTAGTATTCTTGATGGTCACTATTCCTTACAATTTGTAGGCAGATGGCATCCCCACTTCAGATAACTTTTTTCCTATTTTCCAAAATAGGATAGATTCAGCTGATTATTTCTTCCTGCATCTTTGAACTTCATCTTTTTAAAGCTCTTTTTCAGGAAATATATAATACTTAGTTTAGTTTAAGCTCAAGAAAAGCAGTTTAAGTAGAAAGTAGTTTTATAGAATTGTCCTTCATTCAAGTAATTGCTGTTTCCTATTTTAAAGCTCCTTTCCCAGGGAGAAGTTTTATACTTTAATCACCAAAACAGCCTGTTTTGGGCTTTTATTTGTTATTGTAGTTTCTCCCAACCCCCACCAGCATTTATTTTGCAACCTACAATACTATATATTAGATATACTGTTTAATGATTTTGTTTGTTTTTAATAAAATTGCTGCCTTAGGACTCTGTGTTTGCAAGGAAGAAAGTTATTTCAAATTTAATGACTTTTATGTTTGGTTCATTTCTGCCTTTGTTTCTCGCTGTCATAAGGAAAAGGAAGCCAAATTCATTAGGGTAGACGTAGGTAGGTTACACATGTTTGGGTGGATATTCGTATAGATGATCCCCATTTTACTTGCTAGTGTGGTGTTTCCTAAAATTCCTGGGTACCAGCAGTTGTAGTACCATGATCTCTTACCTGTAATTCTGTAATCTGTAAGGCTGTGAAAATCAAAAGATTTTTCTTTGTTGGCTTGATCTGAACTGAGCTCACATGAAGCTATTTGTTGTTTTATTTATCGATCCTATTTAGTGTGAATTATTCACACATTTCATTGTAGAAATATTAGTGTTTGATTAAGTAGACCCTCTTGAGAGTGTAAAGCTAATTTTATATATGTAGCATATTAAAATCCAGAAAACTCTCATTCTGATATCTGGCCCAAACGTTTCTGACAAGGAGTTTAGATCCATATTACCGTTTTTGTTAAACTTGTTGGTGTTAATTCTTTTGAGTGTGGAAATAGGAAAGTAGCCAATATAGTGATAAGAACATGGGTTTTAGAACCAGACAGACCTGCCGTAATAACCTCTCTCTTAGTTTTGTCCACTGTAAAATGAGCTTTGTGATACTACCCTCAGAGTTAATAGTAGTGATTAGATAACACAATTCTTGATCAAAATTAATTTTTTATTCCTTCATTCAGTTTTAATCCTGACACGTTTTTTGGTTTTTTAACAAACTATAAATATGTTATTTATATGATACCTGTGCACTCCCCCCCCCCCCCAATAATTGAGTGGGATAACTATGCTTTTATTCCACTTGTTATGTAAAATGGTATCGATTTCTTCCTTTCTGCTGTCTTCGGCCCTTAGGGGAACACGTGACGGCAAGATTCAAAAATGAAGTGGAGCGGATGGGTTTTGATATGACCAATGCCTGGAGGATTTCCAACATCAATGAGAAGTACAAGTGAGTTGTATGGGTCCCCATGGATTGTGTGTCACAGCCAGTGTGCTTTTGCAGAAACCCCAGTTCACATGTGGCAGAACTCTTGAATTAAGACTTTTTAAAACCTAAATGCATGATCTCAAGTACTTCTTGAGCCTTCTATTCCACATTGCTATCTATCACTGAAGTAGAAAGTGATGCTTACTCAACAGGTTTCTGGAACCTTCCTTTCTCCCCCTCCAGGCCTGTTCTTCCTGGCACATGCATGTCTGATAACACTGGGTTTACATGTAGTTAAGCAGTTTTCATTGTTCTCATCACCACTTGACATCACATTAGTGATAGGATCAGTAATCTCATAAGCAATGATAAAACACTTAGGAGATAATTTTTATGACTATAATTTTACCTCAGGCCCTATGAAATAGGCATAAGTTACTCTGTCTTTAATATACTGATCTAAAACTAACTTCACAGCTATAATTATTTAACCATTAAATATTAATGTAACCATTATTAAATATTTTCCATTACCTGTTTCCCTAACAGGTGTAAGTACTTTTGTGGGGGAGGTAGTTAATTACTGTGATTTTGGTGATCCAGATTTTTATAAAAACAAAAGAAAACTTTCCAGGAGATTTAAAATAATGTATCCTTATTTTAAGTTTTCCTGTAGCAGCTGGAGGCATTAATCATACTGTTGTCCTTTGAGCTGCCTTAAATTCTGATAGCTGTTTTCCTAGCCATCAGAGCATTTCATTTTTCTTTGGAAAAACTATAGCTTATTTACTGTACATAGCTCTTAACATGGACCTTGGCCAAGGAATTAAGAACCAGGGATGTTGTGAAGAATTGGGAGCTACAGACCAATCATATCTTTGCCTGTTCTCAGTGATAAGTCAAAGCAGAAAATGCATATGGAAGCTGGAGGGAGGGGCTTCAGAGAGCCTGAGGCTGCTACAGGGTTTAGTCATGTGTAACCCACCTTTCCTATAGCTAGTACTTGCTGAAGAACTGATTACTAGATAGTATTATATTTATAGGGAGAGGAATAAATGATCAAAAAATTGGGTGAAATAAAAACTGAATTAAGTTAAACTTGTTGAAAAGAAGTTTGAGTTCAAAAGCCATTGGTTTCAAAAATCCCTATTTTGTATGGGTTTTAAAAATTAACTTCTTATCTTTGAGTCTACTATTTTACCTCAAAACTGGTCTTCAGGAAATTGAAATGGTCTTCCTACTATAAAGGAAGACACCTTGAGTAAGTTCCCTACATTTACTCTTAAGTTTAAAACAAGATAAAATGAACAAGGTTCATGGTAAGAGTATTAACTGTGGTTACTGTGTCTCTGGTTATTTTTAGGAGATTGTGGGAGGTGTTAGGACTTTTGCAGAGCTACTCTTGGTCATAGCTATTCTTCTGGTTCATTGGCTTTTAAATTCCTAATAATTAATCTTCTGGAAATTGAGAACAGGACAGAGCTATGTGGTACAGAATGATTAAAACCCCCAATTCCTAAGCCACTTTTTGTTTTTTCTGCCTCTTCCCCTAATGCATGAGATAATTTAGGGCATGGGGGAGGGGGTGTGGTGGTGTAGTTTATGTATTTTAGGATTTGGAAAAGCTCTTATTGCACCCACTATTAAAAGGAATATTGAGTTACCCATTGAGAGATATTGTCCTATGAGTGAAAAGCCTATCAGAAATACAGCTTGACTAGCATGCAACTACTATGTTTTCATAAATGAAAACATAGCTTCCCCTCCCACCCCAAGTGTAGTTTATTCTGAAGTATATTTTATAGGAATTATGATTAATAGCTTATACACATTACTAACTTGGGTAAATGAGACTATGATTATGTATGCAAATTGACCTGTGATACAGTTTCTTATATGCCCATGGCTGCATCTATTACCAGTAATTAGAATACCTTGTTTGGTTCACATCAAAGAATATGTTTAATAATCCTGTGAGGTCTCTGGAAACTTGAGATTGTGGACTCTTGTTCTTCTTTACATGTTTCCCTTTGACAAAAGCCTCCTTCAGGTTTTTTTGTCAAAAAGCTTGCAGGTCTGGTAAAGGCGACATAGACTTTCACTTCTGTAGTTGGACGGGGCACTTGTATGGTTAGAAATGACCTGTGTATCTGTTAAAACAGAGTTACAATGGAGTAACTGCCTCTCAACTCTCTCTTTTTTATTAATAGTTAAGATTGGCAGATTCTCAAAAGACATCAAGTGGAAGAACCCAAGAGAGTATCACTTGATATATACATAAGTAAACACTTAAGGCAACTCGAACTACCTGAGCAAATCAAGACTCAAGTAATGCTCCTCATTGCCTTTTAACTGGCTCTGGGGTAGCTTGCTTAACATCCTTATGCTGCTTACTCACTGAGTGTCTCTCCCTCTTCTCCCTCCTCTCTGTCTCTTGTTCGCTCTCTCTTTCTTGTTCTCACCTTCCCTATTAGGCTATGTGGTAGCTATCCACAGGAGCTCATAGTGCCTGCCTGGATCACTGACAAAGAACTAGAAAGTGTAGCAAGCTTCAGGTCCTGGAAGCGCATCCCTGTCGTCATCTATAGGTAAGTAAGCCTGTCCAGGCCCATCTTGGTCTGTTGCCTCTGCTGCCACTAACCTGGGAAGGGAGGGGAGAGTTCAGAAAACTTTCTAGGCAATTCTGTGCTTCCTTATTGCTTAAGCTGCTCTTCCAGTCACATACCTACAAGTAAATTATTACATCCAGAGTACTAGCTGATGGTATATGTTGACACTGGTAAGAAAATTTTAATAGAAAAGTAGGTGGTCTTGATATTTTAAGATCCTTCTGACATTTTATGGAAAGATAATGTGCTTACTGCATTTAGATCTTGGCCTTTGGATCAAGAGAAATGAGTACTAGAAAGTGAAAATTGAGTCATTTGTGATTGTCTTTGTGGTTGAAAAACTTCAACACTGGCAAGAGCTCTCTGCTTTGAGAGGGAGCATTTAGAGAAGGCTAGGGCTTGGCTGGGTAGACCTTAGAGATCAGAGGTAGGAGAGCCAAGAGAGGCAAGTTCTAGAAGGGGATGGTGGCCTGGTGACAAGCTCAGCTTTTGGAGTTTGTCTTTTCTCTGATATTCCTTGCTATGACACCTTGAGTAAGTTCCCTAACTGACCTCAGCCTGTTTCTAATTAGTAAAACGAGAATGATGTTCTTTGTAGATGTGCTGTGACATCAGAATAAATTTGTAAACACTAGATTTCTCTCAGCAGTGTCTGGAGTAGCTTGTATTCCTGATGGCTGCTTTTATAATTCAATGAATAGTTCAGTTCTCAGAGAAGCATATTAAATTTTTAAGAAGTCGTTTCCTACTATTTTGGAACTATTTCAGACATCATCTTGTAATATTCACATTCTCCATTTCATTTTCCCAGTTTGCAGACTTTTTGGTGTCTTTTTGAATTTGGGCCAACCCAGTGGGGCTTAGTTAGAAACTCCTTTTATGCCAAGAGGCATTCCATCGAAATACGGAGCTTCCAGGAAGGGATTTATCTCTTAGTGGAATTCCCGCCGAGGTAACCAGCTTGTTCATTTAGTCCACTGAAAGCAAATTCTGATGGCCGCTCTGAATAGAAAGAGATGGAAAAGTATTTCCTTTCGGTCCAGTGGAACCCATTAAGTTTTCATTCTCAATTTCATTACTGTTGTTTTCAAACACCCCTAGAAAAGTAGGTCACCAAATATACCTATTACTCAAATGGTAAGCATGACACAAGAATTAAGAGAGCAGTGAAAGCTCAAAGGATTTGAGTCTTATCAGTGATCAGCCCAGCTCAAATGGGGAAAAGCAGTTAGCTGCTGCTTTGTGGCCAACAGCTGTGTGAAATCAGCAGCCCTGCATTTGTGCAGTTTGCTGGCTTAGAATGTAAGGGGGAAGGACTCTTATTTTTCAAGTAAAGGACTTTAGGTGAATTCTCTCTGTTGGTAGTGCAGGTTGAAGGAAAACATCTTAGAATAAACATGGGAAACCTTTTATCCCTTCTAAAATTTATTCTCTAGGGCATGAGCCGTAGGATTTTTTTTTTTTAACCCCTTTCTGGAGACTGTAGAGCATACATAAATGAAAATTTTTATTTGTAGTTTCCCAGAGAAAATCTGCTATCAAAACATTACAAATGAAAGTTTTTGGTGTAGTCTACATGAAATCAGACAGGCTTCCAGGAACTGACCTCTGTTTCAGAACATATCTTGAATCTCTGAGCTCCAGGCTGAGTTGTTAGATCAGAGTAGGTGAAGAATGTTTTTAGAATACTATGTCACTCTTTGTTTTGCCACCCCAGGTGGTAGGATGCTTCTGAATCCAACAGGCATTTACTAGATTTAGTTGTCTATAGACTGTAGTAATGATTCCCGAGGTTGCTAGCAGCAGCTACCTGAGAGCACCCACTGAACTAGCGCCTGATGAGTGCTTTCTCTGACTGATGAGAGAGTGCTTAATTGGATTTATCATTGAAGGCAGAGATTGCTCTAACACAAGATGATGCGAAGGGCGCCCATGTGTAGTACAATTCACAGCTCCCTCTCTTTATGCATTGAGTGATTATTAGAAACTTCTAGTCATTTAGGGAGCTTGCGTAACACCAACTTAGAGATAGTTTAAACGTTTCTATGTTTATATATAAAACAAGCATTCAGTGTTTAATAATAGTGTACTCATCCATTGGATACCTTAATTTTTATACTGTTTTTCTGGTTCTGTTAGTTAAAATGATAGAAATGCTCTTTAGTAATTTTTAGCTTTAGTATTTTAGTTCTCTTTCATGCAGTCTAAAGCATTTTAGAAGACTGCAGGAAACTGCTTATTATATCAGCTCAGTTGCAGTCTAGCTACTAATGATGCCATAGCCCTTAAAACCTAAAACCCAGGCTAAAGAGTGTCATCTACTGTTCTTCTTGGGCATTGCTGAGAAGCATTGCAGACGGAAAGGATGCTTACTCGGAAAGGCTCTACTAACCTCTTCTTAAATAAAGATTTGGAATCAATCAACTCATTGGTTACCCAGCTCTGATTACTGTATACTAGTAGGTATTTTAAGAATCAATGAGGTTTTATTTGCAGTTTGACTTCGTTCAGCAGGAAGTCATTGGAGCGTGTTGGCAATACACAAGTACTTCCTGTTACTTGTCTCTCCCAAGAAGGGAGGATTTAAAATTACAAGCGGACTGATAGTTCCAGTAGAATTTAATTACTGCCACATTTAATTTATTGCTTATGAGCATTAAGATTAAAAACAAAAATCTTTCTCACATTATTCCTTGAAGAAGACAAATTCAGTATAATATTTTATTTAAATCCATCCGAGTCCAGTATATGAATAATGTGTGTATATGCATATATGTGTTTAGAAATAATTTTAATGAGAAGTAAAACATTGTTGGTTTCCTCTGGAATTTAGAATTGGGAGACATTTGAATTTTTTGCTTCCTGGCTTTTTATTCTGCTAATTTATTTTTACATTGAACTGATTATTGAGGTGTCAACATACAGTTCACCCTTTTACTGTGTATAGTTCAGTGAATTTTTAAACATATATTCAAAGAATTGTGCAGCCATCACTATAACCAGTTTTAGTAATTTTCACCACTTGAAAAAGAAACCCCAGACCCACTTGTAGTCACTCCCCATTTCTACCTCAAGCCCCCTGGCCCAGTTTTCTGCAGTCTTCTAAAATGCTGGATTAACGCTAATCTACTTTCTGTCTCCCTAGATTTACCTATTCTGCACATTTCACGTAGATGGAATCATATAGTATGTAGCCTTTTGTGACTGGCTTCTTTCACTTAGCATAACATACTCGAGGTTCATTCATGTTGTGGTATGTGTTATTTGTAACTTTTTAATTGCTAAAACTGCCTAAAATTCCTAATTCGGAAAAGACCGGGTTTTAATAGCACCTTAAAGTAGACTGTGACTATGATGATTTCTGGTCTTATTTCTTGAAAAAGGATCTATGTGAATGTGGCTTATTGAGGTTTATGCTGTTCCTTTCCTTATAAGAGCTCAAGGAAGGGAAGTTGCTGGCTCATTTGAGCTATCTGCCTATAACAGCAGTTTGTGACTCAGGAAGTCTAAGGAGATTTTGTAAAGCAGTCCACTGTGGGCCAGGTAGTTTCAGTCACAAAGGTAAGATCTTGTTTTGAAAAGAATCCCCAAACCAGCCATAAGTGTACAGTTTTTTCAGTTGGGCCTCGGAAGTCAGTGAGGAAACAAATATTTCTGTTTCATTATCTTTTCTGCCAGCCCATTTAGGTACAGTATAAGAAAGGGAGAATAATGCTTTATTATTGAGTAGTAGAATTAGTATAGTATTGGTAATGTTACAAAGGTCTCTAAAATGGTATAATAATTGAGAAAGGTTCAGGTAGGTTTGTTATTTATTCTTGTTGCTATTTGAGATTTCTGCCCTGAAGGGGCTTGAAGCTAACCCATCACCTACATTGTAATCAAGCTGTTCATTAAGGCATTTAAAATCCACGACCTCACTTTTGGTATAAGCACAGGGCATCTAAATAGGGCCACTGGGATGGTACAGTTTTTTGTGTCTTATTTCCCACACAGGCACCAGAGCAATGGGGCTGTCATTGCCCGCTGTGGACAACCAGAGGTCAGCTGGTGGGGCTGGCGAAATGCTGACGATGAACACCTGGTGCAGTCAGTAGCCAAAGCTTGTGCCTCCGACTCCCGATCAAGTGGCAACAAGCTGTCGACTAGGAACAGTTCTCGAGACTTTCCCAATGCAGGAGACCTTTCTGATGTGGAGTTTGGTAAGGTGCTCCCTGGACCCATAACAGCAATTACAACATTTAAGAACCTTTTGTTGAAATGGAAATGGCCTTTCCTTTATAAGACATAGATAGAATTTGTTTCATAGAAGAGAGACAGCAAAACTTCAATTGATGGATTTGTTTGAATAGTCATGGTTCTTGGCAATGAACCAGAAGACGCCTTGTTTCAAATTAAGAGGGCTAGAGTGTTTGTTGTCTTTCTTGCCATAGTGACAAGAAGGGAATATATATGTGATAGGGGACCTACAGTGTCTCCAGACCACAGGGGAAAGCACCAGGCTTTATTAAAAGACTACCAATGTAGAAACAAGGTATAGGATATTATAGGCTAAATAGAAAATAAAGAGAAGTCTATATGTCAAGGGTTTGGTTAGGTGGATTTCACCTAATGAGTTTTTGTTTGTCATATGTGCCTGTGGTACTTATTTTGCACAGTTCTGGGAGAGACAGGTTCATTTAATTTTCCTCCCCACTCCTAATGTCTCTAGATTCTTCTCTGTCAAATGCTTCAGGAGCAGAGACTTCAGCCATCCAACCACAGAAGCTTTTGATCTTGGATGCACGTTCCTATGCTGCAGCTGTCGCAAATCGAGCCAAAGGAGGAGGCTGTGAATGCCCAGGTGAGGTGTACAGTGCTTTGTCCCCTAACATTCTGTTCTTGTGGGTCCAGCCTGTGCCTAACTGGGTCTTAGTTCTCAATGTGAAATGAATGGTAAGCCATATTCCACAATTATCTTGAGGGAGCCAGAGCTCTTTGGATTCTTAACACTACATTCTTTTTAGGGGGAAATTGAGGAGGTGGTGTAGTGAAACCAAATAATCCTCCTTCCCTGTGTCAACCTTTAGGTGATAAGGAAAGTAAATCCTCTCCCATAATAAGATCTGTTCATATTTGGAAGCTGCTGCTTTAGTGGTTCTATTTCTCAGCCATCTAAGAGCTTTTTGTTGCCTTTGGCAAGTGAGTATACTCATCACTGGCCTAACAGAAAACTCTTCACATGGCTTCTGCTTGAAAAACCTGTCATGGTTATTGAGGCAGTAAATACAAAAGTAGCAAAGCACCTCTGTCCTGACGTTTGACATCCTTACTGTTTGAATGCTGGTTTTCTCCTAGGAAGCACCCCTTCGGTGCTCCTCATTTTTCCCCTAAAAAGAGGCACCAAGCTCCTTATTTAGATGTGATCTAAGCTGGAAATTAAAAAGTAGTGGTTCCAAGGTGAAATTTGAATGCATTGTTCTGCCAGGTTTTTTTCAGAGATTCCTCTAGAGCTATAAGTTAGATGAGACTCAAGTTGTAAACCTGGGGTGAGACAGAAGTATGTAGATCATTTTTTTAAAAAAATATATATATAACAGCTTTTATTTTATGTCAGTATCTTCACCACTCTAACCTTCTTTTTTGCAAAGACAGCTAAAATTTAAGCACTGTTTTCCTCTTATAATAAAGGACTGGGCTAATAGGCATTAGAACACTGCTATCAGCCAGCAGCTGCAATGGGTTTGTTTTTAGCCGTTTTGGTTCTTTTAAATTTGGCCACGTGAACTTGAAATTCAACATATTTGTGTTCTGTTTATTGTTATTCTCTCCAGAGTATTACCCGAACTGTGAAGTTGTATTTATGGGGATGGCAAATATTCATTCAATTCGGAGGAGTTTTCAGTCTTTGCGGTTGCTGTGCACACAGATGCCAGATCCCGGAAAGTAAGACCTTGCCTGGCCTTGGATTTAACTTTGCATTCCCCGCGCCACCCCCCGCCCCCCTTAAATGAATTTGGAAGTCTCTTTCCTTCTATTTCTTGGTAAACTTCAGTTAGTATTATTACTGTCAGTCTCTCTTGGTATTCTTTCTGTATTAGGAGCATGGCAATATAAATGAGGAGCTGGGATTAAAATCTAGCCCTTTGAAAGATTTAAAACGTACAGCACTAACAGATCTCAGCCCTCAGAAGAGAAGCATTGTCTTCTTGTTTTTCCTGGAACCTCTTCCTCTCTTCTACATCGTTCTTGGCCCAAAGCAGTTTCATTCTCTGGTTTCTGATGTACTGTAGTAATACTAATCTATTATGAACTGGGATGTTTTACCACAAAGAATCAAAATTTATTCCATCATGGTCTAAAAACGGTTAAACTTTCTTTAAACTTACCATTAGGCCAGTTCCTTTTACATATGCTTCTGATTTCTGAACCTGCCCTCTCTTATTTTCCAAGAACATTACCATGATTTTTATTGCTTATTAAAAATGAATTGCTGGCATTTGTAGTGAGGAAGGTGAAATAACATCCCTTCCTTCCAAAGGAACTGTTTGAATACAAGATAAATTAGGAGGAATGCTCTGTAAAATAAATAAGGGCAGATAAATATTTAAAAGCCCCTCTTTTACTATTTCAGGAAGCCAGCAATGGTGCCAGAGAAGATAGAATTTTCTCCTTTCTGGTATTTATGCTGGAACCCATAGCTTTTTCCCTGGGTTCTATTCAGTAGGTCTCATGATCACATAAAGTTTTGCAGCATTCTTCATTTGATTTATTAAATCAAATGGCTGCCTGAACCACTTGTACTAACTCCTGGTAGCAAATGATTAAATTCATCACAGTTGCAATCAGCCCAGAGAGTGAAGCACTTGTCCTTGGGGAAAGCCTGACTGGAGAAATGAGTTTGATGCTCTGCTTTGGGGATTAGCAATTTGCATCCGCTACACATTTCTAGAACCCAGTTAGCAGTGCTTTTTTCCTTAAAGGTGGGGCATAGAAAGGACGACTTGGGAGATCTACCACTAATTAACTGTATGCCTTTGACCAAGTGGCTTAATCTGTGGGTATCAGTTTTCCTACCTATAAAATGAAAAAGGATAGAATCAGTACTACCTGATCTCTAATATCTTCCATATATTAAAATTCTTTCTTAAAAAGCTATTTTTTCAACTCAGAGTCAAAAAAGCTGTAATTAGCCCTTACCTAGTCCAAATAAATGACTGGGGGATTTTATTAAAGAAGGTGATACTTTGTCTTTCTTTGGCAGCAAGTCATAATGCAGTGCTGAAGCCTCCCTTGAGGATAAAAAGAAGCTATGGCAGTGGTGGGACCAGCTATAAACAAGCCTCTCCTCTCAACACTTTTTTTGTGGTTGTGGAGGGCTAGGGCACAGTATGTTTCTATTGCAGTTTAAGGATAGGACAGCTTCTCTATTAGGCATGGACAACAACAACTGGTATGTATGAATAGTTCAGTCAGGTTCAAGAGAACCTAACACTGGTTCTCATTTACCATTTCTCCAGGGACCAGCAGATAATTTAGTATTTATTCTCCTAACTCTTATTTTTTAATTTCTTTCAAGACTGTGTGAGGAATGAGAATAAACAATTGACCCACAAGCAAAAATGTTTCTCGGGTACCTAGAAAATAGAAAGTCTTGAGATTAAATTGTTACATATGATTTGAACATTGGGAATCTTCACTGTATATGCTAAGCACTACTCTAGGGGTTCAGTTATACCTGAGACACAGTGTCCACCCTCTCAGAATCTAGAGTCTGGTTGGTAGACCAGTTTATTCTGTGTGAAACCAGTGCTTATACAGTGCATTCTATTGTCTTTTTGCCTGGAAAGACCCTCCTGCCCCTTGGACTATTCCAAAAATTCACACTCATTCCTCAAGTTTTAATAGTCCTTTATAGCCTAGTTTTAGCAATAGCCTTCTCAGAGCCTCCTGGTAGAAGTATTATCCCTCCTCTGACTCTGTTTGAAGGGCTAGACTCTGGTCTTAATACAAATCTGATTGCATTTTGGAGAAATCGGACAGCTTTTTTTGAGTGAGGGGGTGGAATTCATGATAGGGCACAAGGAACAAACTGTCACCACAGGTAATAGATAAGTGTTATCAGTTTGTGATTACTCCCTAAGGGCCATTCTGAGGATCCGATTATTTCCTGAAGGCCTTTTGAAAAAAGGTTCTTCTAGACCCCTGCTGAATCCAGTGTCTGTTAAGCCCAGTAATACTGTTGGTGTACTAACTTGAATGAGTCTAAATTATAAATTTGGTCCCATCCACTTTTAACCAACAGATATTCAGGAGTTGAGCAGTGGTAGGTGTTAAGGTGTGGGTGGTAGCAAGTGATGTTTTCTGCACCCGTCTTGAATGTGGCGTCCAGCTAACATTTAATTACAGACGTGTTTTGTGTTTGAGTTTTTCTTTGCTTTTTGTTTTTGTTTTGAGAACTTGTCAGGCAGAGTTGCTGATCATTAAATACAAATATAAATATCTTCTGTTTTCCATCTCACAAGTGGCCACGTTTTCTTCAGGAGGAGATTTCAGAAAGAACCACTTTTCTTATACTGGGTATATACCTACCGTGGACTGAAAACTAATAAATATTAAATCTCTGGGAAATTAGTCATAAGATTTTTGGTATAAAAGGTGGTCTTATTAATGACTGCCCTATTTCTAAAGCTCTCTTGTATTGCATAGTAGGGTGTGGGTTGCACCCTTGTACTTGTTTTATAAAGATAGAGCTTTTCTGTTTTGGCAGTGTTTTATATGGAGGGAAAAGTCTTTGGGTCTGCTTTTTCATTTTGACAGATATTTGGCATGATGCAGCAAAGAAAATCAGAAAAATAAGCATTTCCTTAGCCCTTCTGTTTTTATTTTTATAGTTGGCTCTCGGCTCTTGAAAGCACAAAATGGCTCCATCACCTATCTGTGCTTTTGAAGTCAGCACTTCTGGTAGTGCATGCTGTGGATCGTGATCAGCGACCAGTGCTAGTGCACTGCTCAGATGGCTGGGACCGCACCCCCCAGATTGTGGCATTGGCTAAACTCTTACTGGACCCTTATTACCGAACCATAGAGGTAGGTGTGTCCAAGAATTAGGATTTGGTACTTCAGGATGAGTTGGGGAAGAAACCTTGGAGGGTTTTGTGATCAGTTTTGGTCATGTGGTGAAGGTCTAATGAAAGTGAAATTTTGGTTTTTAAATCTTTGTTCCTTTACTTTGAGCTAAATTGTGGTGGTGCCCGCCTCAGCTTTTGGCTCTTAAAGTGGGGCAGATTGTGGATAACAAGGTACTGAGAATACAGACATCTTTTCCTTTATGGTCTACCTACTTGGAAAAGTTTAGGCTACCCCAGGAAGATGGGGCTTCTATAAAAGGATCTTGGCATGTTTACATCATGGGTGTAGATACCACCGCAGAGTGTTCTGTGGAGAAAGAGCCCTACTCTGAAATAACCACCTATTGGGTTAAAGATGTTAAAAAAAAAAAAAAAAAACCATAGAGTTACCCCAAAATATATGTAAATATGGGATGGGGAAAGATTTTACAAACATGAGTTTGTAAGTCTAACATGAAAGAAATTTAAAAAGTTTAAAAATTTAGAAGAAAAATGGGGCTTTTATATAGTGGATGAAAGAGTACCCATTTGTTGATTATGGAATGGAGTCCAGGGAATTGGGAAATAGCCCTAAGCATGTGTCCCAGCAGGGATGGAGCCTTGGGCTATGGGTTTGGGTCAGGGGCCATTGATGAGCTTAGTGGGAAGCTGTTAAAAGGATTTGCTGCCAGTGATACCAGGCTCAGGACTATTATAGTCTGGATAGACAAGCACAGATAGTCTCTTGGGTGCTTCCTCACAGGGTTTCCAGGTCCTGGTGGAGATGGAGTGGCTGGATTTTGGTCACAAGTTTGCTGACCGGTGTGGTCATGGGGAGAACTCAGATGATCTGAACGAGCGTTGCCCAGTGTTCCTGCAGTGGCTTGACTGCGTTCATCAGCTTCAGAGGCAATTTCCTTGCTCTTTTGAGTTCAATGAAGCATTCCTTGTGAGTTTGGATTTGTGATTCTTCCTTTTTCAGGACTTTGTAAATTTTGGGGGTTATCAATACAAATGTTAGTGGGCCAGTTTTCACTTGAAAAACTGTGTATCCTTTTTAGAATTTAAGAGAGGGGCCATTCTTCTATTTTTTTGTTAAAAATAATAATAAACAAGTATATCTATTCAGTGAATGCAGATGTATGAGGTTTTCATAAAGTCTTTGAGTTGTTTTAAACTTAGCTTTTAAAATAGAAAATAGAAGCCCTAAATAGCAGTTAGAAATAGAAACAATATAATGTCCTCTGTTCCATTCAGTCTATCTACCAAACCCCCTACATCTGTCCTATGCTCTTTGCCCCTCCCCTGCGATCAAGGACATGCATTTCTTGCCTTCTTCCAGCCCCTCCTTCCACTTGTTCACCAGCTCCTGCCTCCTCTCTGCTCAGCTGTATAGCTCCAGCATTTTTCTTCTCTGCTTTTCGCATTGGCATATTTCCCTCTCTAGCAGGTCATTGCCAGCAGCATACAAACATGGTGTAGTGCCTCCCATCTCATCAAACTTTTCTCAGCCCTGCACCCTCCTCTAGCTGTTCTTATTTCTCATATCTCATTTCTTCACAGCAGAACTCCTCAAGTCTTCTGCATTTACTGTCTCAAATTCTTATCTTCCCATTCTCTCTTAAACCCATTCCAGTCAGGTGTTCACCTCACCCCTTTACCAGAGCTGCTCTTGTTAAGGTGACCACTGACCTTCATATTGCCAGTCTAGTGGTCAGCTCTCAGACTTCATCTTTTTTGTAGTTGAGGAATAATTGACATACATTATATTAGTTTCAGGTGGGCAACATAATGATTCGATATTTGTATATGTTGTGAAATGATCACAGGAAGTCTGGTTGACATCTGTCACTATACTGTTAATTTTTTTTTCTTTGAATGAGAACTTTTAAGATCTTCTCTCTTAGCAACTTTTAAATATGCAATACAGTATTATTAACTATAGTCACCATGCTGTACATTACATCCCCATGACTTATTTATTTTATAACTGGAAGTTTGTTCCTTTTGACTGTCTTCATCTTCTATGATCCATCAATTACGTTTGGTAGAGTTTAATCACTTTTTTCTCGAAACACTTTCTTCATTTGACTTTCAGCATGCACTCTTAATTCTCCTTTACTTTACCAGCTGGTCTTTTCTGTCTGCTTTGCTGATTCCTCCTTACCTTCCCAGTTCTCAATGTTAGAATGTTCTAGGCTGCTTCTTTGTCTGTCTACACTGTGTGTCTAGGAATTTCATCCAGTCCAGTGGCTATAATTGCTATCCATGATTCCCACATTCATACATCTTCAGCTCAGGATCCCTCCACTTAACTCCATACTCACATATCCAACTGTAACTACTCAGTATCTCCACTTGGGTGTCTTAATGATATTTCAAACTTAGCATTTTCTAAACTTAGTTTTTGATTTCCATATCTCCCTGCCCCAAAACTCATTCTTCCAGAATTCTTCCATCTCACCAAATGACAATTCAGTCCCATTTATTTAGGGCAAAATCTTTTATGTCATTCTCAGCTCTCCTCTTTCTTTCATACGTCACACTCTGTCAACAGATTCTGCAGCTCTGCTTTCAAAATATATCTAAAAACATGATTACTTATTGCTGTCTCTGTTGTTTCCACACTGGTCTAAGCCACCGTCATCTCCTGCCCCATTTCGAGAGTCAATCCAGCAGGGAACCTTCTAGAGCATAATACAGACCACATCATTCCTTGGCTGAAAAACATCCAACAACTTTCCATTTCATAGAGAGTAAAAGTCAAAGTCCTTAAAATGACCTGCAGAGCCCTCCTAGATGTTACCTGTCTAGCTTTATTTCATACCATTTTCCTCCTTGTGCAGTGTACTTTAGTCACACTGGCCTCCTTGTGTTCCTCAGAAATCACAAGCGTACACTTAGTTCAGATCATTGTGCTTGCTGTTACCTCTGCCGAGCATTTCCCTACCAGATATCCACATGACCTGCTCTGTCAATTCCATCAGAACTGGAGCTAATGAGGCTTTCCCACACTGCCCTACATGTGCCTTGTCCCTCTTACTCTGTCCATAGCACTGGTCATCCTTCTCTAACTGGAATAAGTTCCATCAGGGCAGGAGCTGTCTAATAATTGCATATCCAGCCCCATAGAAATGTCTAGGGTATGTGAGATGCTCAATAACGATTTGTCGCATGAAAAGTAGAAGTATGCTCTCAGTTAAGACTTGGGTTGCACACTGACCTCCTATACCCAGTTTATATGCTGTTGCTCTTGAGGGTAGCTGTTAACCTAAGACCTCAGAGACTGTGTGCCGGGGGCGCCAAGAGGAGTAGGTATGCCAGTGCTCTGTCTTTGCTCTTTTGACTCAGGGGTAATGGTAGTTGGAGTTGGAGCTCTGAAATTGGTGTTGTGAGGAGGTGGCTTTTGCATGGTTTTACTTGGTTTCCCCATCCTTACTGACTGTGGACCAAAGTGTTTCGGGAATGTCCGGGAAGGGTGGCTCAGCTGGGCTGACCTTCCCTGAGAGAATGTTCTCTGTTGCTTCATTTTTATCCCATTGGACTTCCATAGGTGAAACTGGTGCAACATACCTATTCCTGCCTCTTTGGAACATTCCTGTGCAACAATGCCAAGGAGAGAGGAGAAAAACATACTCAGGAACGGACATGTTCCGTGTGGTCGCTGCTTCGAGCAGGCAACAAGGCTTTCAAAAACCTACTGTATTCTTCTCAGTCAGAAGCCGTATGTATCTTTCAGCCTTTCCTCTCTGATCAGCAGAAGGAATTTGGGGTTGGGGACATATAGGAGCCTTTTTAGTAGAGACCGTTTTCTCGAAGGCATCTCTGTTGTCTATGGATGGTTTGAGTCCATTTTTTTCACTACTGTTCTGTCTTGAGAAAGGCCTGTTTGCTGGTGATGCTCTGACCTGCTTTAACCACTTTTATTCAGGGGGGTTTGATTTAATATACATCTCTGCTGTGCTACTCTAGACACAAATCTTTTCTGGCGCCTCTGCCAGAACTTAACTCATTCCTAGCATGTTCTGACAAGTAGTAGAGGCACTTAAGTTGTTTTCTGGATGCCCCTGGTAGCTCAAAAGGAGATGCCACCAGGCCCCCAACACTCTTCCAATGTCAACAGGTGATGATACCCACTACATCTTCTGTCTCAAAGAGCAGAAAACTATGTGACATTAGCGTGTGCGTCTGTGTGATTCTCTGCTCACGTAGAGAACGGCAGGCCCTCTAAGACTTTGTTCCTCAAGGGAACACCTTCTGTTAAGCAGAGAAAAGGAGGCACTTACATCAGGGTTGATAACATAGTAATGTTACTTTTGTCAGAATGTGTCTTCAATTTTAAAGTCAAAAGGAGGTTTATAGGAGGTTATATTGCTTTGCTTGGACTATTACACTTCTTACCACATTTAAGTAGTGAGAGGAAAGATTTAAGCTAACTGCTTTTGTCTCCTTCACTGTGCCTGCTGGGGAAGTAACAATCCAGGAATAAAATTCTCTCCTTTTTACACGACTTATTTAAATGATCCTATAAAACAGGTTTGACGGTATCTTCTGAAGCCAGGTTTTTGTACCAGGAAAAGACAGTCACCGTCATCTAGTGAAATGATTCACTTTCTTATGCAGTAAATGCAACAAATTAAGCTAATGAAAGTCAGCTGTTCAATAAAGGTGATCTGAGAAGTGGATTCTTATAAAATCCTTTAGGTGTTCATGCCCACAAGAAGCTCTGAGGTGAAAAATGTTGCCTAATCGTGTATATAGGCCCCCTTGGAAGATAGACCTGTGTCCTCTGATGCTAATTTCCTTTGGAGATTTGCCAAGACCTGTTGGGTGTTCCAGCTTTGTGCTTGTTCTTGACCCTCATTTCTAGACATTTTTAAAAGACTTACTGGGACTTGTTTAAACCTGTGTCCTCTACTCTCTTCTTAGGTGCTGTACCCTGTGTGTCACGTGCGTAACCTGATGTTGTGGAGTGCAGTGTACCTACCTTGCCCATCTCCATCCACCCCTGTGGATGACAGCTGTGCACCATATCCAGCCCCTGGCAGCAGCCCTGATGATCCACTCTTGAGCCGGTGAGCCCAGGATTGAAGCCAAGGAAGGCCTCAAGTCTTGTATGATGTATTTCTCTGTTAGGACATGCCCATGGTTGGTCAGAGATGATGATATTGGCTGGTTCCACACATTTTATATCTCTGAGGCTTTCTCGGGGAAGGTGTAAGGGTTTTGGGATATCAGGCCAAAAGAGCCTCATTTCCTAAGATGTTTGGGCCCATTGGTACATCACTCTGCTGCAAGCAGTACTTCAGTGATGGAGCAAATCCTCTGGGTACTTTGTGATTCTCTGATTTGAGTTTCAGCCACTGAATCAGTTTTATTGAGTTCAGACTTACAAATAATAATTTAAAATAATGTAATCAGAAAATTAGCATTACTACTTTTTTTGCCACTAGTTGAGAAACATAGTAGTATTGATCCAGGACAGGGTAAATTTCCCCAAGTGGGCCTGCACAGAGAGAAGGTTCTTTGAGCTCAAATGCCCACCAAGTTAGAGTCAAAAGGAAAGTTTAGTAGAGAAGGGCAAAAGCTAAGACAAGAGAAAAATAAAGACAAAAAGCCAAGACAAGGAAAAAAAGCCCTGTGTCAGGGAGAATCTAGTTTGTATATCTTTCTTAGTTTTTGTGAATTACAATTTAAAACTTTGTTTACCCATTTTTCTTTGATATGGGCAAACCGTGAGAAAGGATAAGGAATATGTCTTTTTGAAAAGGTATGAACATGTAGTGTGAAAGACCTGCTAGCAGTTCCGAGCCTTTGATCCATAGGTTCCCCATGATTTTAGCTATAGGAAATGAATGATTTTATTTTGTGTAGGGTGCCACTTAAAGACTCTGTTTTCCCTTCATGGTGTGGAGAAATGGTTTGTTAGCAATCCCAACAGAAATCTTCCTTTGTTCTGCAGGTTTCCTCTTGGTCTGGCTGTAGGGCTGAACAGCTATTGCAGTCTCTGAATATAGCTTCATTTAATACTTTAGTTCTCTTGCCTCCTCCCTATGTTATTTCCTTCTCAGAGATTTTATTCCCTTATCCTTAAGGGAATGTTGGGGGATGGAAAGTCTGTCTTCTGTAACTTCTTCAAAGCTGATAGAGGGCTGTAGTCTCTGCTGTTAATAAAAAGCCTATTCTGAGAGCCCCAGATGCAGAGAACATGGGGTTGTTCCAGAATTTGGAAGTGGCAGGAAGCTTTGCAGTCTAGAAGAGATAAATTTAGCAAAAAGATTGAAAAGACGAAGGTCAAAAATTAGTAGAGGTAAATTGACAATGAAGTTATTTTTCCATGATAGTTTGTTAATTTAAGGTAAAGACATACAGTGAAATAAGATTGAATTATTTTGAAGACAGCGTAGTGGCATAGACACTGGGCTAAGAGAATAATTATCCAGAAAAGTCCCCTGATCTCTTGGGACATGTGGCCTTGTCTATTTTCCAGAATAAGAGTTTAAAATCTTCCACAGGTTCACAGGAATAGGTCACACTTCATGTTCAGTTTTCTGCAGGGAACTTATAAGAAACTGGTTTGAGGGAAATGTACCCAGCTGTAGATTCCTTGTAATTGAACAGCAGTTGGGGAGCTTAATAAAACTTGATAGGGCCCTTTCCTTTTGTGTTGAGGGCTGACCTTCAGTAGATCACAGGGAAGGAGCTGTTCTGCCATGAAGGAAACCCCTACCCAGAAGTAGTTTGTCTACCAATGGTTTAGCACTAGGTTTCCCAGAAATGTGCGTTGTGTGATGGGAAAAGGCCACCCCCTTTCCTGCTGTGTTCCGTTTTCCAGACGAGGGGCTCACTACTGGATCTTGGTCATGACGTACCTCAGAGTCTCATTTTCCCCAAATTTCTTTCTTATAGGCTACCAAAGACTAGATCATTTGACAATCTGACCACAGCCTGCGACAACACAGTGCCTCTAGCCAGCCGGCGCAGTAGCGACCCAAGCCTGAACGAGAAGTGGCAGGAACACCAGCACAGGCGCTCGCTAGAATTAAGCAGCTTGGCTGGTCCTGGAGAGGAGTCTTTTGATTCTGACAGCCTGGGGAAGTCAGCCAAAGTGCTGGGTGGCGCCGAGCTGTCTGTTGCAGCTGGAGTAGCCGAGGGGCAGATGGAGAACATTTTGCAAGAGGCCACCAAAGAGGAGAGTGGGGTGGAGGAGCATACCTACAGGGGGAGCATCGAGATGCAGGACGATAAAGAGGAGGCACTCTTAGAAAAAGTGAGCCGGGGGAAGGACCATGAGGGCTCAGTCATTGTGCTTCGTCAAGCATCAGAACTAGATGCTGCTGCCCTGAGGAGCCAACCAGGCATAAGTCTTTCTCTCTTCTCACAGGGTATTCCTGAGCAGCAGGGTGGGCACAGTGTTCTTCCCAATTCTCTCCAGGAGCCCTCCAGGGGAGAAGATGCCCAGGAGGTCCCTGTGGATCAGCTTCAAATAGAAGCTATTGCAGAGGACAGGGAGGAAGCAATTCTTCCAATCCCAGTAGATATAAAAATTGATTATGGTACCTCACCATCAAGTTCTCTGCTGCCCTCCCAAGTCCTATTTGAGGACAGAGGACCAAACATAGACAGTTCTGTGGACATGTTAATGGAAGATAAAGTGAAGTCAGAAGGTGGGCCCCAAGGCCATCATAGACCTTGCCTGGTAAACAGTGGCAGGTTCAGTGGCAAGGACATGCTTCCTCAAGCCATGGAGCCCAGGCCCTCAGAGAGGAGCCTGGCTGATAGGCCCCAAGCGGGATCTGTGGTGCATAGAACTTCCCGTGGCAGCACATACAGCCCTACACATTCTCCTTGTGCCTTGCCTATAGCCGAATGTAAAGAGGGGCTTGTGTGCAATGGTGCCCCAGAGACTGAAAATAAGGCCTCAGAGCAGCCCCGAGGGCTTAGTACCCTCCAGAAGTACCCCACCCCTAATGGGCACTGCGCCAATGGGGAAGCTGGTAGGAGCAAGGACTCACTGAGCCGCCAGCTGTCCACCACAAGCTGCAGCTCTGCCCACTTACACTCGAGGAACTTGCACCACAAGTGGCTGCACAGCCAGTCAGGGAGGCCATCTGCAGCTGGCAGTCCTGACCAGCCTTCCCGCAGCCACCTGGATGATGACGGCATGCCTGTGTACACGGACACTATCCAACAGCGTCTGCGTCAGATTGAGTCAGGCCACCAACAGGAAGTAGAGACCTTGAAGAAACAAGTCCAGGAGCTGAGGAGTCGCCTGGAGAGCCAGTATCTGACCAGCTCCCTACGCTTCAATGGGGATTTTGGGGATGAAGTGGTGAGTTTACCGTTCTACATAGCTACCCAAGAACACAGTGTACACTGAGGCTGGGCACCCTTTGTGCCTGGTGCATGGCGATTGGTACAGATTTCTAAAAGAATTGGTAAGGTCCAGGGTACCCCTGTTGAGAGAGGCTGGAGATCAGCCTCAGCCACATGAATGGCAGTCTGTCTCTTTTTCTTTTCTGCTTTGCTTTCTTTCCTTGGGTGTCCTGTTCAGTTAAAATAGGAAGAGAGTTAGCACTCACTCACTACATGGTTGGTCGAATCTGGAGTATATGTCTTAAGGGCATGAACTGGGCAGAATGACATTTGTAGGGCGATGTCAAATATTCCTGTCAAATTGTAGTTCCTGTCCAACCCCAGTAGCTAGTAAACTGTTAGCCACCCCAAACATAAGTTATAGCTGTGAAGGTTTAGTTTTCTTTTAAGATATTTGTACCCACCCTGTGGCAGATGATGGCAATAGAAATGGAGAGAAGGGATTGATTTCTAGCACTGTTGAGTCCTGGTGACTGGAAGTAAGCATACCTGAGGGGAGGTTCTCAGGGAAGCTCTTTCCTCCCTGGGCGTTTAAGTACTCAGTGTTTAAGTACAAGTGTGAGCCTGGCTCTGAAGTAGTCAGCGTACATTAAAGGCGGGCTCATCCAATGACTTTCAATTAAAACTGACCTCTCATTTTTTTCCTTTATACTAATGATAATTTCTCATTTTCCCAAGAGTCCTTCAGAGAAAGGAGGACATGCCCAAAGTACTCAGTTTCAACACACAGATGTAAGTGGCAGAGTTGGATTGACAGGCCCACTGGAGCAGCTGACACTGAAGTTCCCATTCCATCCTGGTCACTTCTGTGCAATTCACTTCCTGGAACCCAAGGCCCATCTTTCCACTCTAGAGTCACTGCACACAGCCTTAGACCTGTGTATCTCTCTTCCAGCTGAGCTCAACTCTGTCTCTGCACCTGCTCAACTCAATTCTTGATGGCTCATGCACCTACAGATTTGGCAGCCCTAACACCTAGGTCTACCTAAAGTCCCTTCTTTTCTAAGCCCTGTCTTCTTCTGGGAGGAGACCAGGTTCATTCTCTTCAGCTGTGTTTGTTTGCCAACAGACTTCAATCCCCGACTCGGAAAGCAATCTGGATCAGAACTGTTTGTCTCGCTGCAGCACAGAGATTTTCTCTGAAGCCAGCTGGGAGCAGGTGGATAAACAGGACACGGAGGTACAGCCTCAGCCCCTGTTCTGAGTGCCATCCATGCAACTATTTTGCAGTTTTTCTCTATCCCCATTCCTACCCTATGTCCCTGGCCAAAGAATGACCTCATATCACACTTAGCCTTGAGCCTCTGTGAATCTCAATGCCTGTGAATACCCATCAAGCCTAGAATTTCTGAGCCAGGGAGACTCAAGCTGGCCCTCTCTCCTCATTGCTTCTATGAACTTGAGCTTTGCCAGCTCTCATAGTAACCCAGGTTGCTGCTGCCTGCCATTTTATCTCAAGGGAATTTGGAGTCCCCTCCAGGGAAACGATTTGGACGCCTTTCTTGTACTGCTGACATGACCTACTGGTCTGGTGCCACTGGAGTCAGTGTGGTCCTTGTGACTCTTGCTGCCCCCAGCATGGCTCTGCTGGCTCCAGCTGGATGGACCATTTTCTGTCACTAACCTGGCCCTGTCTGTTTTGCAGATGACCCGCTGGCTCCCTGACCACCTGGCTGCCCATTGCTATGCGTGCGACAGCGCCTTCTGGCTCGCCAGCAGGAAGCACCATTGCAGGTGCCATTAGGGAATGTGGTGGGATGGGCCAAGGTGTGGGGGCTAAGATTTGGCCCACGGAGCCTGTAGATTGGAGAGAGGCAGGCTTCTGGTTGGCAGTATTCTGAGGCAAACCCCAGGGTCTACAGGACCCTGACTCGTGCTTTATGCCCCTGAAATTGGTATTCACAGAACTACATTTGGTGTCTCTTCCAATCAGAGCGATCGTGACTAAATTTTGGAGTGTGAAAATGGTATCCCTTTTTGTTTTGTTTTATTTAGCTTCCTGAATTGGTAGAGCAACAGCCACTGCCTAAACCATACACCACTTCTTATTTCTAAAATAAAATTGCTTCCCATTCAACATGGCTGCTATCAGCAAAAATAGTTTTCCTGCTGTGGGCAAGGAACTTTATTTTCTTACTCCTTATCTTGCTCCCTGACCCCAAACTTGTTTTCCTTTTGCCAGTCATGAGCAGAAATAGCTGGGGGGAGTAGCGAGACAGCTGAGGACACAATCTTCAATTCTTAAGGCCCCTGACTTCTTCCCTTCTTCCTTCTTGTTTGGGTTGTGAGTTGCTAGGGATGTTTTGCCCCAGCTGGGGTGGTGACTGGAAGCTGTTCAGTGTTCTTGGAATAGGAAGTTTATCTGAATTGTGGCACGTCTCACACACATGAGTGAACCCGGATTGAAAGTGGAACCATCTCTTTGTCTAGTATTGATGTTTCTAGGACTGTATATCTTCCTGCCCTGCTCCCCAAACCCAGATGTCTTCAGTTGGCTGCTCCTCTGAGCTCTTTCTCCCCTCCTTGCAGGGACACTGACCGTGTTGATCAAACGTGGTGAGCATTTGCAACAACCTGTCTGTGATGTCTGCACATCTACAATAACTTCTCCACACTAACACTGCCATTTCCTCTTCTCTGCACTCATTGGGATGAAGCCTGGGGCTGGGGACACAGGCAGGCAGGTGGGCTTGGGAGAGAACCAAAGCAGCTGGCTAAGTAGACTGTTAAGACTGAGTCGAGCTGCAGCCCTATACTCCCCTCCTGACTACGTAGGTCAGCTGAGCTGAGCCATCGTGCTTGTGATGACAAGCGATGCTTCAGCAGGAGCTGGTCTTATGGAGTAGCCTGTTGGGTTTTTAGAGCTACTTCTTTTGGGTCAGTTATTCATTGAGAAGCCAGAATGATGCTAATGACTTCTAAGTCAAAGAGCATCGCTGCTCTTTTTTTTCCAAAGAGATCAAAATTGAATAGAGGTTGTCTTTCCAGAGAACTGTTTCAACATGAAAGACTAAAGGAAAACTCCACTTAGGGTCTGTCAGGATCCCCTGAAAGAAGTGAAATTGAAAGGCTTAAATGATCAAATTCATGTCAGGCTTTTGAGCTGAACTCCAGCAGGTATGTTAAATAAATGTAGATATTCAGAAATTTAGGTAATTTTTCTGTGTAACCACAGGTTCTTGCTGACTTGACTCATGCTTTTCGGAAACAGAGTTGTGAAGTACTGCATTCTAGAAGATGAAGTTTTGTGTGTTTTAATTCTGTCCCTCTATTGCCCTGTGTCTAGCCTTTTCCTTCTTTGGGTGGTTTTTGTTTGTTTGTTTGTTTTCCTGTCGCAAAAGGGTATTCAGTATTCTGCCCCCTGTGCCTAAGTGGTTCTTAATCCAGCAGTGGGTTTGCATTCTGAGGAGCATAAATGAAAAGATAGTGAGCGATGCTGGCTAAGGAGGAAGATTTCCTTTCCCTGCTTTCCCCATGTCTTCAGTGGGCTGTGTCAGGCTCCTTGAAGTCTCCCATTCTTGGGTTCATTGGGATTGATTTTTCATTTAGGGCCCAGCAAAAGTGGGATTGTAAAATGGGCAGAAACTCACCTTCTTCCAGTTCCCTTTCCTTTTAGCTGTGAAGAGCATGTTTGGGTGTGTGGATCTGTCCTGCACAGACACATCAGAGCCAGGCTTTCAAGTGGAGGAGAGGAAGGCCTGGGGCCTGGGGCCTGGGTATAGTCAGGCCTTCAGGTAGCGCTCTGATATTCCCTAGAGATGCATGCAAGCAGGGGAGTGAGTCATAATCTACTGACACCTATCTAATAAGGGGGTGTATGTGCACGTGTGTTCATCTGTGTTCTTGTCCTTTCACGCTGCGCATGTATCTGTCACTGGTTGCTTGTCTCCAGGCTTTGCATGCTGAAAGCAGAGTGGTCCTAGATGGCAGCAGTCTCTTTTCCGTGTTGCTGCCTCCGAGCCTCTAGGGAAGTGGCCCTATGGGCAAGGCTCCTAATTCCTAAGCTGGGTTGGATAGTGTCTCTCATCTGAGGGGCTTGGAGGCAGTTCCATTGGACTGTGGCCTCTCCTTGATTATAAGCTGCATGGAGGTCATTGCCCAGGTAGGTGTGACCACTGGGTTTTCCCGGGCCAGGACTTACCCATAGAGCTAGCTGCCGCTTCTGCCCTGGGCCTCTTTGTTCTCACAGATCTCTCTTGAGCAGCATCTTCCTGTATACCTGGTAACCTTGAGCCATAGTGATGAGGCAGCCAAGTGAAAGTGGCATGTGACTATGCTAGGTAGGGATTCCCTCCCTGCCTGGCTTTTTCATGGCTAGACAAATGGAAGTGTTCACTCTTAGAGAGGAGTCTCCAGCACATTCGAATTACATACAACAAAGTTCTGTCTTTTAAAGTTGGTTTCCCGAACCCATACCTGTTACCGAAACTAACATTGTTTTGTTTCTTTTCCTCACCTCAAGGAGTTGTGGGAACGTATTCTGCTCCAGTTGTTGTAACCAGAAGGTTCCAGTTCCCAGTCAGCAGCTCTTTGAACCCAGTCGAGTGTGCAAGTCTTGCTATAGTAGTCTACATCCCACGAGCTCCAGCATTGACCTTGAACTGGATAAGCCCATTGCTGCCACTTCAAACTGAAGCTCAGTGACCTGGGGCGGACAGAGGCCAAGCTGCTGTTCCTTTGACAGGCCCACACATCCTGGGCAGACTGAGAGGCCCGTGCACTTTGGAATGGGGGCATGGAACCACCTGTGCAGAGTGACAGAAATTCAGGATGTACCACTGGATTGTAGATTGATTTTTCTTTCCTGTTTTTTTTCTCCCCCTTTCCCATATTCCTTTTGCCTCCCCAAAAGAAAAAAGTCCCCCGGTTGTCTTAAAAAAATTTTTTTTTGAATGGAAGACCAGAGGTTGCCAGGCCCCCAGTAACTAGTGAGCTGCCTGTTGTTAGGTGATGCTGAGGCTTGGCTTGGTTCCTCAGGATGGGAGGAGGCTGGTCAGAGTCTTGTAGAGGCCTGAGATAGTAAATGGGGAAGAAGCCAGTGCTGACATCTGTGACCATTCCTCATGCCACTGCCACATCAGAGCTTGTTGGAAAAATCTTTATTGCTGAGGAGGCTGGAAGCATCTTCCTTAAGAGCACTACCCGGGGTGCCCTCTCCCTTCTGCGAGGGGCTGGGATAGGCATTTGGAGAGAGGATCACATAGAAATGGATAATAGTAAAAGGCCCCTCTTTGGAAGAATGAAGATGTATACTCCTCTGAGGCAAATGAGAAAGGTTAGGATGGGTGGCCAGCTTGTTCTCCCTTGTGGGATTCTGTTTTTAACTTGACTCAGATTGTCTAGGGCTCCCTTTACTGTCATGGATGTGCCTCCCTCGGCCAGGCTACATAATGCTTCCCACCCTCAGGCATAGAAGTGCAGACTGACCAGAGTGTGTTTTCCTGTTGCTATGGCCAAGGTCAAAGCCTGTCCTGCACCTAGGTACCTGAAAGCCCCTTCTGGGGCCCGGTTCCTCATACAATCTCTAATCAACTAGCACAGAGAAATCCAGACTCAGGGTTCCAAAAATTTCCCATTCCCAAACCAAACCATGGACCTCCCTCTTAAGGGGTAGAATCAGCCTTTTAGAGTGTAAGCCTCTGGAAAACGGAGTATGTCCCATACAATCAGCCTTCCTCCTCTTCCCCTTCTTGGGGTAGCAGGAAGGGCCCAGCAGTCCCCCTGCCCTGCTCCTGTGCTGCTGGCCAGCAGTGAGGGCCTACTTGGTGACTCTACAGTCCTTAGGGAAGTGACACAGCTTGTAGGCAATTTGGGGCACCTTTCCTCAGTAAGCTTTGATATGGTCCAAAAAGAGCCTTAAATCAAGAATATTTGTGGTGGAGGTGGGAATGGGGGAGGAGTGGAGAGGAGTTTAGGTTTGTGCTTTGTAATCTTGGCATCCATGTTTTGTGCCTGCCCTCCCTCTTGGGGGAAGGGCCATGCTTGGCTCTGCTAAAAGCTGCTAACTGGTAACGGCGGATTGTGAGCAGTGGGGGTGAGACCAGGGAACTCTTCTGACCCTTTGGAAGCAGCTCCCTGGCCATGGGCAAGTTGTGTCTCAGGAAGGTGGCGCCTGTGTGTACCTGGGTATGGTTAAGACGTGGCCCAGAAGTCTTCCCTGGAGCTGTCAATCCAGGCAAAGCCAAGAGCATCTGAGCACGTCTTCCACCTCCCAGTGGCAGCAGGTTGCTTGGAGTTTGAATTTAGTGAAACAGGGTGTAATGTAGTTCTCCGCACTCTGTGTGGTCTGCCCTTGCAGGTAGGGAGAAGTCAGTCTAATTGAAGATTGTGCAGTTCCTAGTGACAGGTGCCAAGAGGTTATGATACGGGTTTCTTGGGTCTGATGTACAGTGTGAATAAACGCTTGAGCTCTTAGCCCTTTTTTGATCAATGAAGCACTTTTTTATTAATATTTTTCTTTGTATGTAAAGGAGGAACCGTAACTCTCCGTAGCTGTACATATAACCCTTTTCTCCTAAAGAGGAGTCAGTCAGTGCTCCTATATTTTTCATTTTTTTGTCAAAGCAAGAAGTAAATACTTTAGAACTGTTATATATATAAATAAAGTGAATAAAGTTTAGTGTTCTGCATGGTAGCATTTGCTAACACGTTCTAATTCTTTTCCCATGGTTTATTCCCTTTTCATCCCTCTTCCCTTTTACGCAGAAGCAGTCTGAGGTGCTGCTGGGTAACTGGACTTTGGCAAAGGAAAACTACAGATTTCTTTTCAACTTTGGACCTTCGCAAAGAGCCATACCACAATGCCCAAGCACAGAAACACTTTCCTTAATGGTTTTTCCCCTAACATCTCCAACGCTAAGAAGGCCAATCATCCGGGCATTCTGACGATCAATGGTTCGTCCCTTTTCTGAAGAACTGAGTATCAGTAGTAATTAAAACTACCTCTGGCCTCCAGGCTCCTTTTTTTTTTTTTTTTCCCTGCTTCTCTGATATCAGGGCACCCAGTACTTTGGCCCTTAACCCCACCTACCCAGGGAGCATCAGCTGTACCTGTAGCCGTGGTTAAGCAGAGTGTTCTACATGCAGTGGAGTGAAAGGAGATGTTGGGGAGAGGGTGACTAGAAAGTGCTTCTTTCTTGTTCTTAACTCATTTCCTGTTAAGAAAAAAAATGCAGTTCACTGCCAGTGTTCATTTAACATCATATGTAGGGAATGCTACATTTTCTAGGATTTGAAAATTTTAGCGATCAAGAATTACTGTTTTATAAATGGAAATACCACTACTAAAAACAGGATGCTATAAATAGAATCATTTGTTTCCAAAAACTATTGGTATACTAGAGCAATGTGAAAATAATAATAAAAGTGAAATATTTCATGGCAAACTTTGGGGTAAGGTTAGGACTATATAATCTGAGTTATCTTGGCGTAAATGCAGCTGCAAATGTCGCTGGCAAGTATTCTCGGGGGCACATGGGAAATGGGTTAAATGAGAGAGTATGGGTGGGCACAGAGACCTTCCAGCAGAAAATGAATGTGATTGGATTATGCACCTAACTAGAGGTCTCCTAGTTATAAGGAACTTCTGCTCCTTAGATAGGCAAACAGCTGCGCAAACAGCTGAGCAAGGCCATAGATTCTAGTCACTTGTTGACTAGTTCCTGCTCTTCACAGAGGTGGATTTTATTTCTCCTGCGTCGCTGTTGGGTATCCTTCAAGGGATGTTATGTTACATGGTTCCTCCCTAGGGAAGGTTGGTGTTGAGTGGCGCCCAGCTCTGGGGTCCCCAGCCCAATATCTCTGTGGTGGGTTGTCTGGGCTCTGAAGAGTGACCTCAGTGCCCTACTGAGGGCCTCAGGCACTCCAGGGTCACTTTCTAGATGTACTTCTGACTAGTACACAAGCACTTAAAAACAGCCCAACAGGTTCTAGTATGAAATGTTTGAGCCCATGTTTGAAAATTAGCCTGTTTTCTGGAAGGAGAAGATAACACCTCAGCTGCCTTCAGTCCATTGGGGAGCCCAGTCTTAGTTTCAGACCAATTTATAAAAACATGTATCATAGCCAGCATGTGTCTACACATAGCTCCTATTCCTGAGATCTAGTGATTAGCCCTCAGTGAATTAAAACACTAGCAGAAGGAATCTAGCAAGTCTGTTGATGCCCATAGATGGGAAGCTGCTGAGAGCAGGAAGAATGAAGAGCCTGGATGCTCATAAGACCTGCACGGTGTGTGTTGAAGGCAAGGAATTGCCTTTGAAGTTGGCTGTAGGTGGAGAAAAGCAGTTCTCCAAGGACAAGACCAGCTGTCTTTATCGTGTGGAGTAATTTGGCCTGAAACAATGGGGTATTAACAGTGCCCGAGCAGCTTTGAACTTTCCTACCCTGGCACTCAATATTTCCCTTTTTTTCTGTACTTTGGACCCCTTAATCCCCCTCCAGAAAATGATACGGCTGCCTTAATCCACTGGGCTTTTCTAGTGAGGATGTATAGAAAACTTTTTCTTTGGTAATTTTGCTAACATGCTCACTGTTCACTTTTATGTTAGCAAAGAATATTCTGAGAATTTAAAAGAAATTGTGGCATATTTAAAGGAGAATGAATAAAATGGTGCCAGAGGATCTGTTGAACAATTTCCAGCTATTAAAAAATAACAGGTGGGAACTGAGGGTATACTCTAGAACTATAGGTTACAGGCTATAGACCTTGGGATGGCTGATAAGACTTGGCTGGTGCACATTGAGCCTGGGAAATCCATGCCTATTGAAGTTGTTAACTTTTGCCCTGACCTCTATTGAATGAGGGCTGATTTGCAGGTGCTGTTGCAGGATTTCATTTAGCTGGTTCAGGTGACCACCCAGTTGTTTGAATTGAGGATAGGGCCAACAGCAGGGTTAAAAATGGGCCCTGGGCTTTGGGGCAAAATGACTCTCCTTTTGAAATTTTGGATAACATAGCAGGAGTCTCAGCTGTTTCATTTCTAGTCACATTTTCTAAGAACATTTCTTCTGAGTTGAGGTTACTGACAAGATTTCTTGGAGGCAGGACTGGATTGTGTGAGGCTTCTAGCAGGAATAGGAGGCGACCCTTCTAAGCCTCTGACTGTTAAACATGAGTCTTGCTGTCCCCAGCACATCACTGATACTTTGTTCCTCACCCTTTTGTGCAGCGTTAATCTGCTGTATATTCTGTGCACATACCAGCTGCCTCCCCAATCTAATAGGCCTCTTCTGGGCTAGCAGTTGTTCAGAGGCATGACGGGTATGGGAAAGGGAAAGTGTACCCTCTCAAGCAGGAATACAAACTTTTAAATGCTATTTTATTTACTGCTTAGTTTTTCCATTAATATCTGAGTTCTTAATTTTTCTTAAAGTGTTCATAGCAATTGCATTTTAATTGTATTTTCAGTGAAATTTGTTTCATATGGCATTTAAAACTGGCCTTTAACTACTTCCCAATTGGTTTGTAAGATTTCTTCTAAAAATGCGAGTATAACTGCGAAGCTCAGATATTGTTTAAGAAATATACTGTGTGTTGCTGCTGACAATAGTGCTTGCCTATTGTAAGAGCATTGGTTCTGCTGTAGCCTCAGTGACCATTTAAACTAAATGTGTCGTTTTCACCCACAGTTGTTCAGCCCCTGGATTTGTGTTCTCTAGTCAGTGCTATGACCAGTGAATTAGGTGTGAGAGGTGAAATCAACTCAGTCCCTTAATTGGTCTAGCAGAGAGGGAGGCCTGGCAAGGAAGGGGTGGCAGGGGACATGGAATCTGACTTGGAGGTGAAAGGGAACTTAGATTACCTAGTTTCATGCTGTTCTGTCTGGCCTTTGTGGGGAGGGAACCCCCCCCAGGCCCATTCAATATTAGGTTTCCAAGTAAGATCTGATTTGAAGGAAGGTTTGGTGCTTAAAGTCTGAAAATCATCAATTTATTCTAACCTCCTGGGGTTTTTGTTTTGTTTCTTGAGGAAACAGAGAAGGCAAAGATTCATCCAGGGTTACTGATGAATTAACAGCAAAATTTGAATAAAAAACATTCTTTCCTGACCCCTCCCCCTCAATGCTCTAGGCTTACAGAAGACAGCCTTAGATAAATAGCTATTTTAACCTGGTTCTCTGAGTTAGCTGAGCCAGAAACCTTAGAGGAGAGCTTAGTAGTTGCTACCAAAGGCTTATACTATGAACCCTCCTGTCCCTTTTAACCCAAATCAAAAGGTTTCGATATTATAATCCAGTGTTTTTCTTTTTAACCTTATAAATACATAAAAACAAATGTATGTTATTAGCATGAATTGTCTTAAGTTCAAGTCAACATTGTCTTAAATCACTGGGGTTAGTGGGGAGCATTTTTGACTAGTGCAAATGGGTTAATTATGAACTGTCTCAGTATCCAGTTTATTTCTGAATTTGTTTTCTTTGTATGGTATGGAGAAAAACTCCCACTTTCATATATAGAGAAGTGGTTACAGATGGTAATAGTTTGCCTGCAATCTCTGGTTGTTATTGACAAAACAAATAGATGCTTGAAAAAAAGGATTCATAGACTATCCAATACCTGTTTTCAGTTCTCACCCTCCGTATATCAGGTAAGAACCATCCAAAGGTTATAATCACTAAAATTATTCCATGGTGAGAGCCACTAGCATGGAGTTGCAGCTGGGCTCGGTGATCACAGCACTGATCATCATCCTCTTGATCAGTGACCCCTGAGAAGCCCACATAAGCACAGCAATGGAGGCCTTACTGTGAAGTCTCAGCCTAAACTAATGCGTGTTTTACACCTGTGTGTACATATTAAAGATGATTTTTTAATATTTAAAGTGAAATTTGAAGTGAATATTTGCACAGAACCCCTGAAACACTGCCACAGAAGCCAGTATCAAAACCACTAGTTTGATGGGAAGAATCTGGGTTCCTGTGCCACATCCAGGTTGGAATTCCAGCCCCACAGCACCAGCCGAGTTGCCTGTGGGCAGGTGAGGAACTGAGCATTTCCTCATCTAGAGCAGAGCACGTGCCATGAAATAGGGTTTGGAGGTGGGAAGCTTAGCAAATGTTCTCCCCACTGTCTTTAAGATGAGATGGCATTTCTGTCTCTGGCTGCTGGCAGACATTCTGAACCATCAGAGCCAGACGGCGCTTCCATTCTACCACATATTTAAAACCAGAAGAAAGCTGGCTCTGCCCTGGCTTCCACCTTACAAAGCTGAAATTTTGACCTTGAGGTATTCTCATCTGAGTTTTAAAATAAATTGTAAACTTATCACTAGTCAAAGACTTTCAAGTTCATGTATATATTTTATTAAAGAATTTTTTTAATGGTTTAAATATACGCAGGTCTACAGGTACACTGACACTTTAAGATTAGAGTAAGAAACTGCTTGTTGGGGTTGAGGCATCTTTACTCTCCTGAGTCCTGTGAAGATTGATGTGGCCTCGCTTTACTGAAAACTGACGAGTTTTAGGTTCCTGACTAAAGACTGAGCCGTAAGATGTAGGCTAACTCTCCAGGCTGAGGAGTGGGGCAGGCAGCCAGCTGGGCCCTAACATCTATGCAGCACAGATGACTGAGGCAGAGACCTGGACCCAGGTTGTGTGCTCTGTGAGGACCCCGGAGGCCAGGGTTGGGAGAGGAAGTGAAGACCTTGCATTCTGATGATCCTACAGTCTCCAATGCCAAAGGAGTCCAAGGTAGCTGAACATGTTTAAGGCTTTGTCACCCAAGTTTAAATAGATGTAAGTCAGTGGTAAATGGAGTCCCTCCTGTGCTTTGCCAATTGGAAGATCAAATTACTACAACTGGAGGTTTTTAAAAGTCATCCAGGAGAGACTGGTACCTGCTGTCACACACTGCACTGTGGTGACCTCCCACTTTTAAAGTCCCATCAGCCCAAGACATGACCTGCATTCCCTGACACCTCAGGGGTAATCTGATTCTTTCTGTTCTGTCTTTAGATAAGCCAGCCAGCTGTGGCCTCAGAGACTTCCACTGCTCCCAACACTGTTCTCAGGTGTCCCTAAGGACTATGTACTCTAGCCCTTGCCCCAAAGCATTTCTTCACAAGCACCCCACAACACAGCAACCTTGATAAACCTGCTGGTTCTTCTCTGTGATTAGCCTTTGGGGGCTTTGCCAGATAGTTCTTTTCCTGCTCCCTAAGTCCCCTAGGTGTTCTTGAGGTTCAGTTCTCTGCCCTCCTAACACACATGCTTCCTTGGAGGTTTATAAGTCATAGTATTTAAAATAGAGACTTTCAACCATAGTCCCATATGACCGCCAGGGATGCAGTGAAGACCACCTTCCCCAAGGGCTTGGGAAACTGCTGGAGCATCGGGCCATGTTTCACGTGCACACTGTTCCACCACGCCCTCACGCAGTTCTGAGCCATTAACTTGGGGACTGTTTCTCATGGACCTGAGGACTGCTAGCTCAGTCTTGTCAGTTGAAAGGAGGGTTCAGCCCTCCCTTTTGGCTGTTGAATATAGGGTGTAAAGCAGTAGGATATCAGTGGTTCCTTCCCAAGTAGTCAGCTCCTGGAGCAGGGGTGAATAGTGCTGCCAATTTGCCCTTCCCCCCCCCAGGTACGAAGTTAACCTCTTTCTAGATTGTAATTGAAATCCCCCCCAAAAAATACCCACCCACTTTCCCCAAGGACTGGGAAAAGCATCATCATTCAGTCTGTCGATGAAGCTCAGTCATAGAAAGTTATGAACCAGAGCACCTTAAGCCACTGCAGATGGCTTCTGTGTGCTGCCCCAGGGGAGGACAGGGATTGCAACAAAGGCTTCTGCCTCCCCTGCCTTGAGCGTCCCAGATCACCCTTGCTACTCTCTTCCATGTAGCCCTGCCCTCCGAAGCACTCCAGACCTTTGGAGATCGCTGCCAATGCCTGAAAGCCTAGATCTGGGATGAAGACGAACGCTGGGTGCCTGAGGTCACCTGGTCACCCCTCATTGCTGGGAACCCTAACCGAGGCCTTGGCAATGGGGTCTTTGCTTCTAACAACTCTGGATACACTGGGTGACTCATTTAACAAGTAACCAATGGACATGGCTCTGGCACTGTTTGACCTCAAGAGGGTGCTGTTTGTTAGAGAAGACTGGGCAGATAAGACTCATCCAAAAGAACTGGGACCGGAAAAAGCCTCTTAGAGTCAACCCACTTAAAATGGAGACCAGAGGTTCATATAGTAAATAGTGAAAAAGATTTGCTTAGAACTTTATCTTGCAAAATGAAACTATTAATAAGTATCTGTTAATAAAATGTAATTGTAACTATGGACTATTCTTAAAACTAAAAGAATATTTTAGATATATTTCTCTCCCACAATTATATAATTGCACAATAGGTCATCATTTCATGTTTGATTTCCACAGTGCAATCAATCACGGTCATTTTTGCAAAAATAGTCAAGGGTTTTCTCAATTTTCCTGAAGGTCTCTCTTAATCCTTTAGCTCTTTGATATTCAAATTACCCCCTCTGAAGCCCAAAATTAGTAATGGGTAGCTAGCTATCCACTTCATTTGTCTATAACTCAGGATTTTATTTGTCATTGACTGCACTCCTGTGTGCAGTTTCCCAACAATACTTTCATGACTTTATGAAATTATACATAGTTTGCAAAACTTAAATCATACTTTGGCACCTCTTTCATTGTATTTTCAATGTCAGGAATTTATGACATCACACAGAGACAGGAGAGATGGGCTATAATGGATGGAGGGTGTCACAGAGGGAGATTTCTAAGTGGAAAGTAATTTTATAAGTGGTCAGTTGTTTGGAGAATATTTTTCATGTCTGATGACTAGTTTTCCTTCAGGACATTGTGGCTACAGCAACCTGGATACTGACTAGCTCAGAGGGAAAAAAAGCCCATCAACGTGTCTAAGTAGAGAGCCTGACCCTGAGGAATAGTGGTGACTTCCACTCATGATGGGTCAGCATGAGCCAAGGCAGGAGGGCAGGTTTGGAGAACTGAGCTAGAGTGCATGGGTTAGTGAATGAGGGAAGGCAGGGAATATTTGTTAAAAGTCAAGGGAAAAAGTATTTCAGGCCAAACACTGGTCTCAGTTCTACTTGAGGTTTTGGAACAGAATTGAATAAGATGATAACAGTTATAATTTATTATAGGCCAGGCACTGTTTAAGTACTTTCCATGAATTAACACATTTAATTCTCTCTCTTACCAATCTGGTGAGGTCAGTATTATTATATCTCCATTTGAAAATAAGGCAGCGACTGAGCCAGCATTGCTGTTAAGCTGCTTGCCCAAGGTCACACAGCAGATAAGCAGAGCCATGTCTGAGTGGGGACCATCTACCTGCAGAGGTTACACAGCAAACTACTGCACTACCCAGTCTTCTCCTGAGTCAGGGCCAGCTGGGAGTGGGTGCTGGGAGGCACGGGAAGATGAAGTGGGAAGAGTAGTAAGAGGGCCACATGTAGGATAAAAGGCCTAAATCAGTAGAGAAGGGTTCAGGAGCAATTCCAAAGGAACTCTTAATTTTAAAGTACTAGTGCTATTACTTTGGATTTACATAAGACTGTTTCCCAAATCCAGAACTCTATTAAATTATACACAAAGCAGGAATTAGCTGCTCACTAAATTTACTAAGTTTCTTAGGAGGAGCTCTGTCACTCCACTATAAGGCTTCTACATCTAGCAGCAGACACTGACTCCATCCAAGGTTGAAACAGCTCTCAGCCTGAAGAAGCTAGATTGGCGTCTGCCTGGGCGAGTGCCTATTCACACGCAGCTCAGTACACCCTGACCCAGGGATTGTGGGACCTGTGTTCTAGCCTCCTTGATTGCGTATTTAGGGCATGGCCTTGACCACTCTACTCCACTTTGATTTCTTCTCTGTGGGGATGTTTATCTAGTAAACTAACGGGGCTGTCGAGCATCCAGTGAGGAAACAGACCATGTTTCACAAAGTCTGGTTGCACTATAGCACAGTGAGTGGCATCCTGCCAAAGCTTGCACTTGAATATCTACCCTGACTGCCAACAACTTACCTGGTGTCCAGTATAATTCCATGCAGCCTGCCCTGCTCCAAGGCCATGGCACTCTTCCTCTTACCTGTAGTGACCAAACAGAGAGAGGAGGGAATTACTCAGATCTTTCAGGGGGCAGTAGAGACTCCCATCCATCTCCAGCCATGATGATCCCCAACGTGGAATACTTCAGATTCAGCCACTATGGCTGGAGGGTTCCCAGGGATGGGTTTTCTGGCTAAGGTGGGGAGCTCTGCCCTGGGCTGCTGGGATCGCCAAGAGACGCTCTCAGGGGAAAACCTTGCGTCCGGTGCAGGCGAGGGCTGTGGGAGCAGTCAGCAGTGCTGGCCCCTTCCCTTCGAGGCTCTGACTGCCTCACCTCCATCCAGGCCAGTGTCTGCTTGTGCAGTGGGTGATCCCTGAACCTCCAAATACGAATCTCTCAATGTATGTCTATCCTGTAAGGAGTCACCAGAAGCCAGTTTGTGGTGTTTCTCTGTCCCCCTAGGGCAGTATTTTGCTATAAGCTGCTTTACCTGCCCCCAGCCCCATGCACGCAGAGCTGCCCCTGCACCCCAGAGCAGAGAAGAGGCATCAGTCAGCAGGTCTGGAAGGTGGAGAAGTTGAGCGCAAGCCTGCTAAACTTTCTGAGCGTGGCTTTGGGAAGGCAGAACACTTGCCCTCGGAGGGGACATGCACCTCTCCAGTCTCAGAGTAGGCACAAACTTCACAGGAGCCCTCC
Source organism: Rousettus aegyptiacus (assembly GCF_014176215.1). Taxonomy (NCBI): domain Eukaryota; kingdom Metazoa; phylum Chordata; class Mammalia; order Chiroptera; family Pteropodidae; genus Rousettus; species Rousettus aegyptiacus. The sequence goes on along the minus strand of NW_023416308.1, from coordinate 16,746,934 downwards.
TGTGCCTTTTCCTCCCTCCATGGTAACTAGTCTTGCTCTGCACGTTAGTAGCCCTGCCTGACCTGAGAGCCCCTCTTACCTACCCATCCCCCTTGCCTAGAGCTGCCTCTGCATCTCCCCCACCACCCCTTTCCTTCCGCTCCCAACTCTGATGGAGGCAAGCCATCCAGGACAGCCTCATACTAAGGCATGAAAGATACACAAGCTAGAAACAGCACAAATGTCCATCAACAGGGTAAATAATTTGTGAAACATTCATTCACAGAATGAAACATAGCCATGAATGAATAACTAGTTAAACATGCAACCAACCATATGAACGAGTCTCACAAAATATTGAATAGAAAAAAGAATAAAATTGTGTAGTATGATTCTGTTCTTTAAAAGTTCAATGACCAGGCAAAACAAAACTATTGTTTTGGTATGCAAAGATGTAACTACACAAGCCAGGGCACTTGTCATCTCTAGGAGGATAGAGCAAGCAGGTAGGGAAGGATATGTAGGCTTCCGGGATGCCAGTGATACTCCAGGTCTTGATCACAGTAGTGGGTTTCATGGATGCTCACTTTATAATTCATCAACCTCCGAAGATGTTTTATGTGCTATTCTACATATATGTTATTTCACAAAGCTGAGAAAGAAACCAGCCTTCCCCACTCCCCTCTTTGGGCTTCTCAGGGTGCTAGCCTCTTAGTATGCACACCTCTCATGCAATCTGCCTAGTGGGGAGCTGCCGAGGCCTGAGAAGGAATTGGCCCAACTGCTCAGGAGGCCCTGGGTCAATGAACCATGGAGTTCCAACTTCATTCCTTCTCGTGGAGGGTCCTCCTGCCCCTAGTGCTGCCACTTACTTGCCACAGCTTCACTGAGTTCTCAAGGAAGTTTGGTTCTGCTGACCTGCCTTGGGTGGGCCTTACATGACCTAGGTCTGTTTCTTATGGAAGGGACCTGCTATGATGAATCACCTCCAGTGCCCTAGGTGTAACTTGGACTGGTGGGATACTCTTGGTCTCCACCGTTTGTTTATGTTAATGTGTTCATCTGCCCACTTACTTATAGTTAGAGGGTAACGTTACAGGGACCTATGCCTGGGGACCTTTGAAAGATACCAAATAGCAAAATATAAGTTCCTACTCTATGTCAGGCACCTTGTTGGGCAGAAAAAACAATGATCCTTGTCCTCATAGAGAAGACTGTTATGGAAGTCAGATAAGTGTGATGAATGCTGCAGAGCAGTCTGGTGGTCTGCGAGAATCTGTGCTGAGTCTGTGGCGAGTTAGGAGAGGGGGCCCTAAGGAAGTAATGTGTAAACTAAGGCCTGAAGAATAAAGAGGGAGAGAGAGGGAAGATGCTAGTTCATTGAGAGCTGCAGTAATACTAAGCCACTTGCACCATTTCATTTAGTCCTGACAGCAACATTTTAAGATAAGTATTATTATGCCTACTTTGCAGATCAGGAAACTGAGGCTCAGAAAGGTGAAGAGCCTTACTACCAAGGTCACTGGGTAACATATGGTAGAATGAGTACCTAAACTCTACTCTGTATGATTTCAAAGCCAGTCAAGGAAGAGGCTGTTGTCATAGTCATGGCCAGAAATAATGGATGGTGGCAATAGGGGACACTGAGAATAGAATTGATGGGACTTAGTGAGCGCTGTTGAGGTAAAGGAGGAGGAATCAGTCAGAGACGGCTCCTGGTTCCTGCCTTGATGGGTGATCCACCCAGTTAGATCTCTTACCAAGATGGAGAAAAGGGAGGAGCAGGTTAATAGGGAAAAAAAAATCATTCATCTAAATTTGACACATTCTACTTCAGTTAAAAGAAAAATGGCTCATTAAATGAAAACAAAACAGGGATAATTCTATACCTAGAAACTCCCCTCGCTTCATGACTCCTCAGTCCCAACCCAAGCAGATTAGGACCAGGAGGACTTGCAAGAAAACGTTGTCCTCGACCACACCAACCACATACCCTTGGAAATGGGGCTCAGATGGCCTTGTGTTCCAAAGGGCCCTATCCTTGATTTAATGCTCTTCTATTGCAGTCTTGATAGTCCCATTGTATTTAAAAAGGGGCCCCACACTTTCATTTTGTACTAGGTCCTGCAAATTATGTAGCCTGTCCCATATGTATGTCTGCACTTTAATGACGTGAGACAGTGGCAGCCTATCCCATCTGTGAATGAACATCATTTCCAACTAGGAAGACCCACTGTTTTAAATCAGAGGGAGATAAAGCAAAAAAGATCTCTCTTCCTTTGTTTCTATGAAATACACAGTTTTATGTTACTTCCTGGGTAATAACTTAGGAGGGAACCTTGGGTGTTGAATATGGAAATAAATATGGGTTGTTAACTGTGGTAAAATGTTTCTTTATAGCTTAGAGTGGAGGCACGTTTGAGTTGCTCTGGTCCTCAGTTACAGGTAGGGAAGTCGGTTTGCTTAAAGACAACCTAGGATCACTTAGGAAGTGGAGAGAAGAGAAACTGAGTAATCCCACCCTGGTTTCTAAGCCTAAACTGCCACTCAGGCCTCACCTGCAGTTAGAGTATGTTCTCTCACAAGCTTAATCACTGACTGATTAGGGATCCCTTACCTGAGATCCCCTCAGCTCTGCAGGTATGAAGGTGTGATGAGCTGTCTGGGCATCCTGCTACAACAGCCTTCGGGATATAACTCACGCTTGTACCCCAAAAGTTGGTCTAATCTGCAACTTGGGCTCCAAAAGAGCTCCAAATCCTTGCTCACTTTAGTTAATGCCTGTTAAAAAAATTAAACCAAAAAAAAGTTTGGATTCCTTGCTAAAAAAAAAGATGCAGAAATGCTTCACTGCCTATTACCATAGCTCTTCACATCCTAATGAGCTAATGGATGAGCTAATGAATAAAGTACTAAGATTGTTGAGTGGAAAGTACTCCAGTGTTATTTACTTGCAGTAGTAATATCAAAAACTCAATAAGTACCCAACCTGGAAAATATAATCCACTGCAAAATTCCTTGTTCTTAAAGACATAGCTGATATCAATCCAAACTGATCGTCAAAGGCTTTTTAGAATGTACTAGGTCATCCCATTCATTCTTCATTGATCTGATCATAAAACTGTCCTGCCCTGGAAGCTTGGCTGATTTCACAAAATACAACCTGAATTCCTCAGTCTGGCATCTGCAGGCTTCCTGTTCCAACCCAAACTGGCCGCTCCAGCTCTATCTCCCCAGAGCCTGCATCCCAGCCATGCTAGCTTTTGTTTTGTTTTGTTTTGTTTTGTTTTTGTTTTTACCCCATGTACTTTCTCCTCTTTATTCTTCTCACCTGTTTCTTTCCCCTTTCACATTTTTATTTATTGAGAGCCTACCCTTGCTAGGACCTGGGGGTTATAAAAGAAGGAAACAGGCCCATTTCCTAGCCTAGGGGACTTTCAGTCTAATAAATTCATAGATTATGCAAAACTTCCTGGCAAACTGTGAGAAGGGCTGTGAGGAAAAGGAAGCAGGGAGGAACCCAAGTACCCACATCAGGGTTTGGTCTAGTTTGGGCAGCAGGAAAGTTTTCCTCGAGAAGTACCATTTCTGTGGAAAGAAACAAAGGTGGTAACTAGGCACTAATTAGGGGACGGGGAGGATGTGAGGAGGGCACACTCCAAGCCAGGACAACAAGAGCAGAGGCCTTGGAAGCAAGGCCATTTGGAGGGAGGCTGGAGCACAGAGGGCAAGGAAAGATGTGAGCCAGGTCAGATAAGCTGAGTCTGAGCTTAAAGAATGTGGTCTTCATCCCTAGAGCCACAGGAAGTCTCTGAAAGATTTTCAGTAACAAGAAACACCAGTGTTGTGTTTTTAAGAAAAGCCTTCTAGAAGAGGTGCAGGGCACTTGCAAGGGCATTAGTTACAAGGTTATCATGTTCGTGATGAGAAGTGGGGAGAGGTGCAATAGAGTTTGGGTTGCAGAGAAGGGAGAAGCCAGATCTGTCCTGCAGAGCAGGACAGTCAAAGGTGTCATCCACTGAGGGTTTGCGTGTACTGGAAAAGAGTGGGGGTTCATTTTGAAGAGGTCTCTCCAAATGTCATGCTCCAAGGGAGGTCTGGGCTAGCAGTAGATGTGTGAGAGTTGAGGCAGCGTGATGGAACCGAAGCAGTAGATGGGAAAGACCTTGCCCTGTGAGAGAGAATAGGAGGCCCAGGACGAAGCTCAAGGCCAGGGAGAAGAAATAAGGCTGGCAAAGAGTGCCAAGAAAAAGAAAACAATAAGAATATAGTGCCAAAGAACAGGGAAGAGAGGGTTTCAGGAAACACCAGCCCCAAAGGACGAATAGAAGCGAGCCCCCAAAGAGAAGGGAAAAAGAATGGCTGAGAGAAAGAAGAGGAAGTTGAAAATTGAGAAGGCAGAGCATGGTGAGTTTGGGAGCTGGGGAAGCTGTGGTGATTTGTTATAGAAAATTAATACATACTCCATTGTCAGAGGTCCGAGTTCTAGCTGTTGTTGGGACCCTCTTCCAGGCTTCTAGGTTCCCATAACCCCAAACTCTTCCCTTGTTTCCCCAGTCCAAGGGGTGGTAGCTGTTTCCTGCAGGTACTACTTCCATGATACCTCAGGGGTTCCCTTCTGCCTTTCGAGTCCTCCATTTCTGTTTAAACCACCCTCTGGATTAAGTACTTCCTGTTAAAATAACGAATGTGGTTGCTGTTTTCTTGGCTGATTCAGTATCTGCTACAAAGAACTCCTGCTGCTTTTATTATAGTCACATCTCTATTTTCCCCATTTATGATTTTCTGATTTTGTGATATGCGTAAGAATTCTTCCATTCCAAGATTTTTTAAATTTCATTTTTCAATTTTATACATACTTATAATTGCAACTTTATATTTAGTTTATAATCCATCTGAAATGTACCTTTTTATTTAATAGGAAATTAAGATTTAATGTGATCATTTTCCCCAAATGGCTAATCTTCCAGCATCATCTAGTCCACATTTTCCCCACTGATGTGAAAACTATCCTTGTCATAGTCTGTGCTTCAAAAAGATCAGTTGGGTGGCAGTATAAAAAATGGTTGTTTTTTTCTTATTTGTATTTATCAAAAATCTTACCAATCTTTCAAAGCCTAGTTCAAATTTTCCTGTTCCAGAAATCCCCTCTTCATTTTGCCCAATCTCTTAGCTAGAATTCTCCTCTACTTAGTTCTCCCAATAAAAGAGAGAACTACTCAGACTGTAGACCCTTTGAATTTGGGAATCATGGTTTTCATCCTCACATGCTCCACAGAGATAATTCTGAGGACTAGACTTAATAATGTTCACAGAATTATTCATACACTAAAAAACCATTTTAGTGGGGCAAAAGAATGAATAAGTGAGCAACTTAATACTTGTTTGGAACTTAAGCCTTCTTTAAATATGGAGTTTATCTGCAAGCCTCAAGATATATATAATCAAGGAGCACAGGAGGTATTTTCTCCACTCTGGACTGAAAGGTCCTGACCTCCCTGGAGTGCTGATGTCGAAAGAGATTGTCTGGAAAACAGGTCCTGAGGCCAGCCTGTTTTATTGTCAAAAGGCTTTAATAATATCCTGCAACGCTGAGGGCTGAGCGCTTCCTTTTCACCTTGCACAATACATTGAAACTATTGCCTTCAATGGACTATCGACATATGGGAATGAGTGGTATGGGAATGACCTGCTTTTGAAAGTTTTGTCCATTAAATTTATCTTTCCTAAGATCTATGCAATTCAGTATTAGGAAAATGAAAGCTTATATTGAACTCCTGTTCTGCAACTCAAAGATCGGTTCTTCTGTTTCATAATTTAAAATAACTTACGGAGAAAAAACGTCATGCGCACAAAGTATGTTATCATTTAAGGAAATACTGAAAATTTTCTGTGATTTCTACAGAGTCTGTAACCAAAATAAATGAGCCTGAGTAATCCATAGAATTAACAAATAATTTAAAAAATATATCGTTGGCTATTAGTTAAATATTATTCTGAAAATAGGTAGCTGCCTCTGGGAGTGTGGTGGGGACAGGGATTGACTAAGAAGGGCCAAGAGAGAACTCTCTGGGGTGATGGTCATGTTTTATAATTTTTTGTCATATTTTATAATTCAACATGGAATACATATGTGAACACATTTGTCAAAACTCATCTAATGGTGCACTTACCATTTGTCCACTGTGTATTATTATTTTATGAATAGCAGCCTTTGTCTTCTACAGACAGAGCTGATTCTCCTGATTTGACTAATTCATTAAAAAGACTTAATTTTTTAGAAAAGTTTTAGGTTCACGACAAAATTGAGAGGAGGGTACATATATTCCCTATATCCCCCCTGCTCCCACACATGCATAGCATCCTCTATCAACATCACTCACCAGAGTGACACATTGGTTATAAATGATGAACCTACATTAACACATCATAATCACTCAAAGTCTATGACTTACATTAGAGTTCACTCTTGGTGTTGTACATCCTATGGATTTGGAAAAATGAATAATGACATGTATCATAGTATAGTATCATTATAGTATCATACAGACTATTTTCAATGCCCTAAAAATCCTCTACACTTTGCCCCACCAACCCTTGGCAACCACTGATTTTCTTACTGTCTCCGTAGTTTTGCCTTTTCCAGAATGTCATCTGGAAATGTCAGTTGGAATAATACAGTATGTAGCCTTTTTAGATTGGCTTCTTTCACTTAGTAGTACGCATTTAAGATTCCTCCCTGTCTTTTCATGGCTTGATAGCTCATTTCTTATCCCTCCCCCTTTAATTCCCTTACCCCACCACTCCCACCCCTGACCTATGGATGTTGCCGTTTTCCCCTTAAGAAGTGGATCTCTGAAGGCAGGGTATCTCCTCACACATGGGGCCTTGCCCACCAGTGGGGGCCTGCCACACCCGGGGTATGATCTGTGGCTTCACCTGGGGTGCAAACCCAGGATCTTCTGTGTGTAAAGCAGACGTGCTAACCACTACGCTATGGAGCCACCCCCCTCACTTCTTTTCAATGGTAAATAATATCCCATTGTCTGGGTGCACCAGAGTTCGTTTATTCATTTATCTGAAAGGTATCTTGGCAATTATGAATAAAGCTGCTTATAAACATCTATGTATACATTTTTGGGTAGACTTAAGTTTCCAACTCCTTTGGGTAAACTGTATATGAATTTTACTTTATAAAAACAAATAAGCTCTAGTCTAAGATATGCATACTGAAGTGTTCAGTGTACTTATGTCTGCAACTTACTTTAAAATGCATCAAAAAATAAAATGATTTCTGAATGGTGGAGGGGTGGATAGGTAGGTAGATATATGTGATAAAGCAACCATAATAAAAAGGAAATTATAAAATCTAGGAGGTGAGTATATGAGTGTTTACCACATGATTCTTTCAACTTTCCTGTATGCTTTAAAACTTTCATAATAAATTGTTGGAAAAAATTATTCTGAAGCCTATGTCCCATTCTCTAGTATTAGATACATTTCAGAAAGTCAACCGGTACCTTGTTTACAGTCATTTGGCAACCCCAGCAGCATAGTCCTAAACTATAAAGACACACTAAGAATCAGGGAAGCACCAAGTCAAGGTCCTTTAAGGCAGCCCTGCCTCTGGAAAGGATAGTGATGTGAAGTGGTGGCGTAAGACAGTGAGGTAGTACTCAGTCCCTGTCCAAGGTGCTTCCTATACGCTTCTAGGGATGACTTGTTAGATGAAAGATGAAACAAAGACTAATTTTAGCAGCAAATTAAGATAATTATGCTAAGAAGGTGGAGAGCAATCGAAGTCACCTTGAAATGGAGCTCAGCCCCTGCTGTGCTCACATGTCCTGCTGCTTTTATCTACCTACCTGCTGGAATATGGCTACTACAGAGGACAGGGCTAAGAGGAAAAGATGTTCTTGCCTCCAAAGCTATTGAACCTAGAAAATATAGGAGAGGCAGGGGTAAAACTGTGGAAGATTAGAAAGATACTAGGAAGCTGTATAATAGGAGCTAAAATGAACCCTAGTCAAAACTTAGACATTTTATTTCTCTTCTAACAACATGATAAAGAAGCAGCATAGATGGGCAGGTTAGAACAGTTGTTCTCAGTGTGTAGTGATGGGCACTTTGGGGGCTCTGAGACTGTTTCAGAGGATCATAAGGTCAAAACTATTTTTATAAGCTGGTATTTTTTTTTCACTGAATTTATCTTACAAGTGTGTACAGTAGAGTTTCCAAAGGCCGAACAATGTGATATTTTAATAAATTAAATGCAGAGGCATGTTTGGGACTGTAGCTGTCTTCTTTAAGCCAGATATTTAAAAAATTTGCAAGGATATAAAATAATGCCACTCTTCTAATTTTTTAAAAAAGAAAATACAGTTGTCTTTCATAATAATATTATTTACGTAAATGCATAATGAGTTTAGTGTTATCTTAAAATGAGTTAACATTTTTAAATTTCCATTTCAATTTCTAATATGGTAAAATTTGATAGGTATAACTCACATAAATGAAGGCTCTTTGGGGATCCTCAGTAATAATTTTTATTTAAATTTTTTTCCTGAGGTATAATTTACATACTGTAAAGCTCACAAATCTTAAACATATTGCTCAATTAATTTTTACATATGTTCACATCACGTAACCTCCACCCATTCCCATCACCCTGGAAAGACTCCTTGTGCCTCATCCAATCAGTACCCAATCCACCAAAAGTAACCATCATTCTGATTTCTATCATCATAGATTAGTCTTGCTTGTTCTTGAACTTTATAAGAATAGAATCATATAGTCTACATTCTTTTGTGTCTGGATTTTTCTCTTAGCATACTGTTTTTGAGATTCATTCATGTCGTTCCATGTATTAGTAGTCTATTCATATTTATTATTGGTGGTAGTGTTCCATTATATGATTATATTATTGTTTTATTTTCCAGTTAATGATATTTGGATTTTCTCTATTTTTGACTATAATGAATAAAGCTGCCATGAACATTCTTGTATGAGTTTTTTGGTGAACATATAAACCACATTTTCTTGAGCATATGCCTATGTGGTTCCCACAGGTATATATTTGGCTTTATAAGAAATTGCCAAATAATAATGTATGAGAGTTCTCGTAACTCCTCATCCACATTATCCTGGATAATGACAGTTTAAAAAAAATTTTTTTTAGCCATTCTGATGAATGTCACTGTGGTTTTAATCTGCAGTTATTTGATATTATTCTGAGTACCTTTAATATCTTTATTGGCCATTTGGATATCATCTTTCATGAAATACTTATTCAGGTCTTTTGCTCATTTTAAAATTGAATGTCTTTTATTGATTTCTATAAGTTCTTTGTATTTTCTATATATGAGTTCTTTATCAGGATATAGCTTGCCTATTTACTTTCTTAAGATCTTGGTGTTCGGATGTTCTTAATTTTAATTAAGTTTAATTTATCAATTTTTCTTTTGATTTAGTGCATTTTGTGATCTGACTAAGGAATCTTTATGGCAATATTAAGAAAATATTCTCCTATGTTTTTAATTGGAAGTTTGATTGTTTTAGCTTTTGAATTTAGGTCTATAGTGTATTTAAAAATCCACTTTTTGTATATAGTTTGAGTTAAGGGTCAGACTTCATTTTTATGCAGACATATTTGGTTGTCCTATAATTCCCCTATATAATTACAGTAGCATCTTTAATGTAAATCAAATGAAAAATGGCAAATCCATTTGAAAAAAACATTAGACAAGTTCTTATAAACATATTCTTACTATATGACACAGTACTTGCTTTTAGATGTTTACCCAAGAGAAACAAAAACATGTCCATACCAACAGCTGAATGTGAATAGTCATAGCAGCTTAATTCATTATAGCTCCAAATTGGAAAGAACCCTGGAATCTTTCCAAGGTGATGGGAATGGCCTGGAGGTTACATGGTATAAATGACTTGTGAATGGATAAACAAATTGGAGTACATCCATACAATGAAATATTACTAGACAATAAAAAGGAACAAACTACTGCTATACAAATTAGCATGGGTGAATTACAAACACACCGTGATAGGTTAAAAAAGATAGACACAAAAGAATACATAGCATATGATTCCACTTATATGATGTTCTGGAAAAGGCAAAATATAGGGATGGAAAACAGATCAGTGGTTGCCAGTGATTGGAATGGAAAGGGTGAGGAGAGGGGACTTGACCAAAAAGGAGAATGGGGAATCTTTTCAGCATGATAGAAATGTTTTGTGATATACATTTGTCAAAACTCACAACTGTATACTTATAAAGAGTGAATTTTATTGTATATAAATTATACTTCAATAAATCTGACTTTTAAAAATAAATTTCAAAAATTAATACAAAAATGTTATTACCTTGCAAACAAAGTATTCCCTTTAAGCATAGCCTGATATAGAATGCAGAAGAATAAGATATAGAATGACGCTTTGGGTGAAGTAAGTTGGAAACAATAAGAAAGAAAAGAATATCTCTTGTATATATGATTTTTGCCACGTAGATTTAGAAGGCTGAAGAGGCCTATGCCAAGTCTGTAGCCCAAGGCATGATCTTATTTATCTCTGAGATTTTGGTGTTTTCTAGCATTTAGCAAATAAAAGGCATTCATTAAATGTTTATTGAAATTAACTTATGCTTGATCCTGAGAGACATGTAGCCTAATTGCAGCAGTGGGTATAGTAGATTAGCTAGCTCAATATGAATGATCCCCAAGACCATCCTTAGTTTCAATAATTCATTAGAAGGGTTCATAAGGTGTGGAAAAAGCTGTTATAGTCATGATTATATTTTATTATAGAAAAAAGATGCAGATTGGAACCAACAAAGGAAAGCCACATAGAACAAAGTCTAGAAGAAACCAGGGACGGGCTTCCAAATGTACTCTGCCAGTCTCGCAGTGTTTAATTCTCCTTAGCAGTGATGGGAGACAACAAATGCAAAGTGTTGCCAATTAGAGTAGCTCACCTGACCCTTGGTTTCCAGGATTTTTATTGGGGGTCAGTCACGGACTCTGTATAACTGACCTTACCTATTAGTCTTCAGCTCCACACATGTCAACTTCATACTGTGTGCCCCAGGGTCTCGTGTGTATAAAAACAAGTGTTCATCGTAAATCAGATTGTTAGCATAACCTTTCTGGTCAAACTGACACAATGTGGCACAAAGCCTCAGGCATATAAAAACAGCCTTCTCAGGAAGGATGTTCTATAGGCTCAGAAGTTATATTCAGGAGCTGATCAAGGACCAGTTCTTTTTTTGAAATGTGCAGGGTTTGAGTAACCCAAGCCTGATGAGTTAACATTCTATAGCACAGACTGTACCAAGATTTTTAAACCAAGGTCCATAGGATTTATGAGGGCATACAAGACTCTCAAAATTTATCTTGTATGTCTATTTTTCTAGGAAAAAGTTTCACAGATTTCATCGAATTATCAAATACCCAGAAACTCAAAAGTGTTAAGAATCTGGAGTGATGTTAGCAAGATGAGGGAAAAGGAAACTCTAGATCTTGTTTCCCCGCAGAGACACTGATTCAACAACAATTTATGATCCAAAAAGCCTTTATGAGAACTCCAGAAACCAGTTAAGAAGTTGTAGTACCCCAGGCAAGCACAAAGCCAAAAACAGGAAGAGTGAAATGGGTAAGAAAATGCTATTTTATTTCACCACAATAGCCCTAACTCTAAGCCAGCACAACTCAATGTGATCAGAAGAAAATGTCCAACTTGCAGCTTTTCCCTTGGGAGGAGGTATGCCTAATGTTCTGGGTTTTTTTTTTTCTTTCTTCCTTTTCTTTCTTTCTTTTTTTGGGGGGTGGGGCAGGGTTTGCTACTAAGAGACTCGTTTCTTTCTTGCCTGATTTGGAGTGCTGATGAGGATCTGGCATACTTTGGATGCCTGAAGGCCACTGAGAACAAAGGAGAACTTGGTGGGTTGTTGCAGAACCTGGGGTCCCATGGACAGACATCAGAAGCAGGAAAAAATTACAAGTTCCTGAAAAAGAAACAGGCAAATCTCTCTAACTGGGAAATAACATGTATAAGCTTAGAGAAGATGCATCCCAGAAGAGGTGTAAGAAGTTTCCAGAATCTTTTCCTGAGGTGACTGGTGAAGGTCTTTCCCTGTATGAGGCCAGTCAATAAAGACTGGGAGAAGTGGTTGCTTTATTAAGTGCCCAACTCCCAGCAAAAAAAATAACAAGACACATGAAAAAACAGGCAAATGTGGCCCACCAATGTACAAAATAAATCTCCAGAAACCAACTGTAAAAAAAGATCTATGAATTACCTGTCAAAGAATTCAAAATAATCATCTTAAAGGTGCTTAACAAGCTATAAGAGAATACAGCTAGATAACTAATGAAATCAGGAAGACGATGCATAAACAAAAGAGAATGTCACAAAAAGGTAGAAACCATAAAAAAACCAAACAGAAATTCTGGAGCCAACAAATAAAATAACTGAAGTGAAAAATTCATTAGCTAAGTTCAACATCAAACTTGAGCAAGCAGAAGAAAGAATCAGCAAACTTGAAGATAGATCATTTGAAATTATTGAGTAGGAGGAATGAAAAAAGATGAAGAAAGAAAAAAGTGAAGAAAGCATAAGAAAGAGACTTATGGAACACAAGTAAGATAACTAATACACACATTTTGAGAGTTCTAGAAGAGGAAGAGAGACAAGGGAAGAGAGTTTATTTGAAACAATAATGGCTGAAAACTTCCCAAGTCTGAGGAAGGAAGTGGGCATGCAAATTCAAGAAGCTCAAATGACTCCAACAAAGAGAAACCTAAAGAGGCCCACAGAAAAAAACATTATAGCAAACTGTCAAAAGTCAAAGTCATGAAGAGACTCTTGAAAGTAGCAAGAGAAAATAACTTTTCATGTACAAGAAATCTCCTGTAAGAGTATCGGCATATTTCTAAGCAGAAACCTTATGGACCACAGTGGAAAGGTATAGTCAAAGTATTTAGAGAAAAAAAAAAAAAAACCTGCTAACCAAGAATACTATGTCCAGCAAGACTCTCTTTCAAAAATAAATGAGAAATAGATATATTCCCAGATAAACAAAAACTGAGGGAATCCATTCCCACTAGACCTGCCTGAGAAGAAATAGTAAAGGGATACTTTCAAGTTGAAACAAAAGGATTCTAGATAATAACATAAAGTGCATGAAAACATAAAGCTTCTGGTACAGGTAAATATATAGACAAATACAGAATCCTGTAATACTGTAATGATGGTGTGTAGATCACTTTTAACTCTGGTATATAATTTAAAAGGTAAAAGTATAAATTATAACTATAACTATAAAACTATGTTAATAAACATGAAATACAAAAGATGACATCAATAACATAATAAGGAGGGAGAGGCTAAGGAATAGAGCTTTTGTATGAGATTGCAGTTAAGTTGTTATCAATTTTAAATAGACTGTTATAACTATAAGATGTTATATGTAACCCCCAGGGTAACCACACACACACACACACACACACCCCTAAAGAAGGTACACGAAAGCAGATGAGAAAGAAATCAAAGTAAATTACTACAAAAAGTTGACAAAACACAAAGGATTGCAGCAAGAGATGAAAAGAGGGACAAAATATTTATAAGACAGAAAACAATTCTCTATCAGTAATTTAAATATAAATGAATCAAACTTCCCAATCCAAAGATACAGAGTTGCTGAATGGATTAAAAAATATCAACAACAATATCCAACTATATGCTGTCTACAAGAGACTCACTTTAGATATACAGACACATATAGACTGAAAATGAAAGGATGGAAAAATATATTTCATGCAAATGGTAATAAAAAGAAAGCAGGGTGGCCATACTTATATCAAACAAAATAGACTTTAAGTCAGAAACTGTTACAAGAGACAAAGAACATTATATGAGAGAAGGAAAATTCACCAGGAATATATAACAATTATAAATAATATATGCACATAATAATCAGAGCACCCAATTATTTGAAGCAAACATTGATAGAATTAGAAGGAGAAATAAATAGTAACACAATAATAGCAGGAAATTTCAATACCTAACTTTCAATAATGGATAAACTGACCAGACAGAAGGTCAAGAAGGAAACAGAGGACTTAACCTAACAGATATACAGAATATTCCACTGAACAGCAGCAAAATATACCTTCTTCTCCAAAGCATACAAACATTCTCTAGAATAGGTCACAAAATAAGTCTTAAAAAATTGAAAAAGTTGAAATCATCCAAGTATCTTTTCTGACTACATGACTAAAACTAGAAATCAACAGCAAAAGGAAAACTAGAAAGTTTACAAATATGTAAAAGTTAGAAAATATTTTCAGCTGAATGAAAACAAGAAAGTCTAAGAATCTGGCAAACAACACCAAGGATGATCAAGTTTAGTGAAAAGAATATAAGATTTTTAATAAGTTGATCTGGGTTTGAATCTACAACTTACCACTTACCAGCTGTGTGAACTTAGATAAATATTTTTAGCTTTCAACAATTCCATTTCCTAAACTGTTTTAAAATGGGAATAATCAATTTTTTCATAAGACTGTTGAAGGAGCAACTGAAATAATATTTTAAATGGGCCCTTATAAATGGAAAGGCTGGAAATGTCATCATCCTTTGTTACCTTTATCAGCACTCACTCTTACCCTAGTTGTGGCTACTACTCTGGTGCTACTTGTTATGTATTGTAGCTTGAAAACAGCAATTCTGACCCACAAAGCCTGTTTTCTTAATAAGCTGTTTATGTTCACATTGTAAAATATATAACTTAGAGCATTAAATCTAGATTACAGAACTGATTAACTCCTGGTTTTGCCAAACACTAGATATGTACTCTGGGAAGTTCCATAAACTTTTACGTCTTTCCTCATTTGTGGAAAGGCAGAAGTAATTCGTGCCTTGTCTGTCTCTGAGGGTGCTTATGTTGATCATTTAAGAACATATATGGAAAAGCATCCTTAAAACACGATTATTATTATTATTAGCCCATCTGCCTGGCGCATGATAGAAAAATAAAGCTTTGTCCCTTATTAATTCTAATCCACAAGGATAGCCTCAAATAGACATCTTCAAATAAGATACAAGTTGGTTTCTTCAATGAAGACCAATGTCACTAAGAACTCCAAGAACACAGTGATAGTGTTACCTAGAATATTTAATAAGAGTATGTTCTTAAAATCCCTTACATTGCCCAAGTTAGAAATCTTTCTCATTTCTCACCTGTGACTGTTTTAAACTTTACTTTCTCTGAGACTTCTGGATCACACTTAAACTTCTCACTCTGAGCAAATGAACCCTGAAAAAGGCAAAGAAAGCCCTCTTATTCTCTCTCACCTGCCCTCTAATGTTAAATAATATCTATATATCCTTAGCATCTGAGATCTTATCTGAGAGGATAAAGGCCCCCCACCCCCGCCCTTGTTTTTAAGGCAGGTAAGTGTTCGTAGTCCAATTCCCTTTCATTCTTCTAGGATTTTATGCCATCAGTCACTTCCCATACAATTATCTGCAGTCACTCCTCTGCCACAAGATTCTTTCCAGTTTACTGATATGGATGTGTTTCCTCCAATGTAGTCATCCTTGCATTTTGGGGGAAAAATTTAACTTGGTTATGGAGAAGACAATAATTAAAGCATATTTAGAAAGAAAACCAGTACAGTTTGACTTAGAAAGGGGAGAGCTAGAAATGAGTTGTTAAGTTGGGCGTTTTTATAGTAATCAAGGTAAGTAGTAAATGGGATCTGAGATAGCACGTGCCACAAGAATGAAAAGAGGGAATAATGCAAGAAAAGTTATGTAATTAAAAATGATAAATCTTGGCAAGTGATTGCATGTGAGATAGAGGGAAAGGGAAGAAAAAAAGAGAATGGTTTTCAAGAGAGACTCCTATAGCTTACACGTAAGAAAGAATACAGATTTTATAAAATTCATTTAGGAAAGTCAATAAATAAGCAAACAGCGATGACAAGCCCTAGGGAGAGGAGAATCTGATTTCCAGAGTTGCCATACTATATTATTTTAAACGTCCTGTTTTAATAACAATTACTAGACACACAAAGAAACAAGAAAGTACGACACACACACACAAGCAGTCAAGAGAAACTATCCCCAAGGAAGCCCAGACACTGAACTTACCAGACAAAAACTTCAAATCAGCTCACAAATATGTTCAAAGAAGGAAACCACGAACTAAAGAACTAAAGGAAAGTATGAGAATGCATATCACAAAACCACTGATTTTTACAATTTAAAGTGGTAAATTTATATATGTATATGTCAGTAAAAAGTACATTTAAAAAAGAGGATGGTTTTACAGCCACTATGGAAAACGGTCTAGAGGTTTCTCAAAAAATTTAAAATGGATCTACCTATTGACCCAGCAATTCTGGGTATTTATCCAAAGAAAACCAAAACAATAAGTCATAAAGATCTATGCACCCCTATGTTCATGGCAGCACAATTTACAATAGCCAAGATATGGAAGAAACCTAAATGCCCATCAACAGATGATCAGATAAAAAAGTTATGGTTCATATATTACTCAGCCATTAAAAAATGAAATCCTACCATTTGCAATGACATGAATGGACCTAGAGGTTATTATGCTGAGTGAAATAAGTCAGAGAAGATAAATACCATATGATTTCACTTATATGCGGAATCTAAGGAACAAAAAGAACAAACTAATCAAAAACAGACTCACAAATATAGAGGACAATCTGGTGATGACCAGAGGGGAGGGGGGCTGAGGTTGGGAGAATGAGGTGAAGTACAAATTAGTAGTTGATAGATGGTCACAGGGATGGGGAGCACAGCACAGGGAATGCAGTTAGTGTTAATGTAATGGCTAAGTAAAGAGCAAGAGCAGTTAGCGGGATTGTTTTATAAACTATATAAATGTCTAACCAATGTACTGTATACATGAAACTAATAATAAAATAAAATTTATAAAAAGAAAAAAAGGAAAGAAAAAAGAGTAAAAAACTGTAAACAATGTTAAAAGAATGGTTTTCTGTATGCATACTAGAATAAAAAAATTCACTCAAAAATATAATGGTTTCAAATTAGGATAAATAGAAAAAATAATGCGATCAATAGAAATAGGAAATTGGAATGTATCTTTTCAAAGATCAACTTTGTTATGCATGATGTGAACACATTCCAGTTAATTGCTTGAATAATATTCTAGGTTCTTCCAACAACATATGTGCATTCACTCAACATGTTTTTATTAAACATGTTCTAAGTCTAGGCACTTTTCAATGAATAATGAAGATGGGGAATGTCTACAGGTTATCGATAAGGTCATACTTTGAATTTTCCCAATGCCTCTTACTATAATACATCTTTCTGTGCTGTGCACTGATATGACCAATGTTAAGATAGTCCCTGGCGTATTTGAGAACATGGCTTGCGCAGAAATCTGGCTTTCTTGGTGGGGGTAGTTTTCTTAGGCGTAAGTTACAATAAACCTCTAAATGATGCCTTTTTGAAATTCTTTCTTCCTTCCATTCTCAAAGCTTTGTAGGTAATTTTCATGTGATGTTTTACTTCCTTTCCAGTTTAATCTTTGGGTGGAAGGGAATCAGTGTTTGTTTGTTTAATGAGAAGAGAAGTTAGATAAACCTGCCTCAGATGTTTTGTTACTGTATTCAGATCATGCTAAGATCATAAGTATTCTGAACCTTAAATTAGGGACCTTCTCAAACAGAGGTAATTAGTACTTATACATTCAATTTATCATTAGTTTAGTATAAACTAAGGAGAAAAAAGGCCTTTTTGGAATTGAAGCAGCACTATTGTCTCATAGGAATTCTAAACCATTTTTTGGTAATTGTCATTTTTCCAAGCATCGAAATGCATAAGAAGCAAAGGGCCTCAAAATATGGGCTGTCAGTAGTGTGGTAAATTTTGAACATCACCTCATTTCAGATCTCTGTGCAGATGTACCAAGTGTCAATCGTGGAAAGTCAGTTTAAAATCTATTTCATCTATTTCATTTGAAACCTTTTCTATTAAATGATAAACATTAAGAGGGACAACATAATTTTACATGTCACCAAAACTTCATAGTCATCAGAAAACAGAAAGAAGTAGCCAAATAGAACATTTCTAAATGTTTGAGAATTCAATATCTTCCTTGGTATCATTTCTTAGTAAGGGCACTCATGCAGGCAGAAGCCTGTCACTTACCTCCCCTGTCAGTTCCTGTTCCAACTCATTAAACCCTAGGCTTTCCCCAGAAACACATGACTCACATGAAGATTCTTCTGCCAATAGGAATAGATCAATGTGAAGGATGCAGAAATTGATTTGTAACCCTTTAGTGGGCACGAATGCCATAATAAATTGCCACCCACACATGGAATTATGTTTTGTAGGTCAACAGTGTGTAGGCAGAAGCAGTAAGGGCTCATTTTTAGACCTTACAGTCAGGGCTTATATCACATTGATTGGCCTCTCTTTGGCTGCCAAAGAATGGATCAAATTCAGAAGCTAAAGCCAAGTTGGCAATCCTTTATCTTTGCCTTTCTCTCTAAAAAAAAATACCCTAAATGAGTTAGACAGTATAGCACTTTATATATTGAGGCTTCATTCATAATTCAGTTCTCTAAGTCATTTTGTCTCCTTTCCTTCTCAGTAATAATTAAAATTCTAGGACTCCAGAGCCACATTCATAAACACATTTATAAACACTGCTGACCAAAAAAAAAAAAAAAAAAAAAAATCACGTGGCATGCTCCAATGGAAACCAAGATAAAATAGTACCCTAATGTGAAATGAGAAGTCTTGAAATAATGCAGCTGGCACGAGAGAGCCATATTTGACCTAAACTTAGTGAGGAAGAAGACAAAGATGAAAGGGGATTCTCTCTTTTCAGCTCTCTTCTTAACCACAAGTGATGTATTTGGGACTGCAAAAGCAACATTTAGCTTTCAGAAGCATGTTGCTGTCAGGAGTGGAAAAAAAAAGTTTTACACCTTCTTTTCATTCCTAGTTCTAAAGTGGTGGGCAAATGTCTGCTTTTATTGGTTTGAAGGAGTCTAATCATTGCCAAAGAACAGGCAAAGGAAATCATATGCACGTGCCATCTTCCTAAAATACCAGCTTCTTTGTGAAGCTGTCTTGATTCCCTATTCAGAATACATAGCTTCCTTTTCTATACTTTATCATATAAATTACTTGCAAACTATTTTCTATGTGAGTAATGTGTTTACAGGTCTCCCTCTCTTACTAAACTTCCATAGCTCGGGGACCAAGTCATTATCTCTCTAGTCTCCCAAAGCGAGAGTGCTTTATAAATGGTAGGTGCAAAATAAATGCTTGATGAATGAATAAATATGGTGATGTCAGCTTTATAATGACTGGAAATTATGATGATTTAAAGAGTTTTAATGAAAGTTGAATGCAAATAGGATAAAAAAACAACAACAACAAAAACCACCCTTCCTGCATGGCTGCTCCCTTCACCCCAATCTCTTTTCTCTGTATTCAGTATCGTCACCGTATACATTGAAGGAGAAGACACATCTAGAGATGTCCTCCTGGGAATACATTTTATATTCAATATGTCCATTTTGACAACCCTCTAGTAAATCACCTTTCAGAGATTTCCAAGGTTAAACTGAACTCGATGGTGAAGTTTCAATCAGTCAGACCAAAGGTATCTCTACTTCCTGTGATACAGTGTGCTGTGAGATGCCTCAGAATAAACTCCAAGATTCTAAAAGGTGACAGCATGATTCCATAAGATTCTACTAACCAGATGTTACCTACATAAAATGATCAAGAAGAAAGAAGAAACCTGAATTTCTTTTAACTGAGAATGAAAAATGGTATTTAGCTCCCAAAAACAAGGGTCTAACTAGAGACTGATTAATGAGATGTGACAACTGTTTCAGGTACACAGAGTAAAATAAAACATGTGTCTAAAGAGAGAAAGGTCAGCTTCAGGCCATGAAAGTCATCTCAAAGAAGATATTCTATCCCTCTATTTTCATCTGTTTCACATTTTACAGGGTTTGGCAAAACTTTAACAACTAGTTATTTGGAAATTTCTAAACAATGATCAATTTCTACCACATTGTACATTTTTCCTTCCAAAACAAACATACTTTTGCTTTGACAGGGACAATTTCCAACCTCTTATCATGGAAAAGTACAGAATAGGCTAGGAAATTACCTGAATATCATATAGCACTTTTGAATTCATTAGGCCATTATCTTTAGGGTTGGATTTAATCAAAAGATGAAGAATACAAGCTCAAAGGTTTCAGGTGATAAGAAGCAAGTCTGGCTTGGGATTTTTGTGTTTGAGTTGTAAGTCAGGTTCACAGAAAAGTAATCAGAAACTAGACTGGCTGGAGAGATAAGAAAGAACCTTGAAATGAGAGGTTTGAGACTATGGGTTATGCCTGTGACTTAAACTTTAATCTGTAAAGTAAGATACTAGACTTTGATGATTTCTAAAGCCCCATCCAGCACTATTAATTTTTATCTAATATTATTCCTTAAGTCATGGTTTGTTCATTCAACTATTTGAATATCTTCAATGAACATAATAAAGGACAGTGTCATCCTCAAGGAGTTAATAAGTCAGTGGGAAAAGTGAAGGCTTTACCCACAGCTCCTAGAATAGGTGTTCATCCATTCAAATTCAAGTTACAAGAAAACCACCAGGGATGAGAATGGAAAGGAGCAGAGGAAACTCCATAGAAGCACTTAGGAGGAAGAGAGGGTAAATGTATTGTTTCAGTACATCAATGTTTATTGAATGATCTTTGTGTGACACACACTGTGTTGGGCACTAGGGATCCTGGGGTGACTCTGACAGACTGATTGGGCCTCTGGTGATGCTTACTTATATCCTAGGTGATGGAGAAAGAAAAACAAGTTAACAAATAAATGAAATCCAGATTGTGATAATTTCTATGAAGGAAACAGAGTAATAATGAGACACTACTGCATTGTGTGTGTGTATGAGGTGGGGGCGGGGGCGGGTCAGGGGTGGACTGCCATCAGCAGAGGGCCAGGGGGAAGACTCTTTGGAGATGGTGGTAGTTGACTAAGCCAAGACCTAAAGGCTGATGAGAATGAGGACAGCCAGCATAGGGGAGCCACTAATCCAGCAGAGAGAAGCAGATGAATGCTGAGGCTGGAAAGGGTTGGGGAAGAGAGACCATCTGCTGATTGGTGCTTAAAGAGCAGTTCCTTCTGGAAAGTACAGGCTTAAAGCAGTAGTTCTTAACTAAGGCCAATTTTGCCCCCGCAGGGGACATCTAGACAGTGTCTGGAGACAATTTAAGTTGTCATGATTTGGGGAGTAAGGGGTACTAATGCTGAGATTGAGAAACCCTACACTAAAGGAATATTACAACCCAACTTTTGAGTTTAGTGATTGTTATAAACTCATGATTCTACCAACCTGAATCTTTTTTCCCTTTACTTGCAGAAACAGAATAAAAACAGATTTCTTCATCTACTCTCTTAGGAAATCCCACAGTAGAGGTTTAAGGGATCCCACGAATCTTCGAAAAGTTCCACAGGTTAAGTATTAAGTATGTACCTGAACGCATGGGAAGGGATTTGAGAAGATTCACCCCCACTGCTCACTGCAATTACCGCTGCGGAAAGGACATGGGTTAGGGGCAACGTAGGGAGAACATATTTATCTTTTATTTGCATAATTACAAATTA
Source organism: Rousettus aegyptiacus (assembly GCF_014176215.1). Taxonomy (NCBI): domain Eukaryota; kingdom Metazoa; phylum Chordata; class Mammalia; order Chiroptera; family Pteropodidae; genus Rousettus; species Rousettus aegyptiacus. The sequence continues at coordinate 16,725,226 of NW_023416308.1, read as the reverse complement.
CTGTTAAAGCAATGCAAAGTTATATTCATTCATAGGGAAGAAGCAGTGATGCCCTCAAGGACTGAAACCTCTGTCTTCTTAAGTTCTAAATACATCCGATGCGTCAGCGTTGACCCGACCTCCCAGACTCTATAGTCTTCTTTCCCCCACGTCGCCGCGTGCTGGTCTCAGGCCTCTCTGGGACTCGTGGCCCGGGCCGTGGCCCAATTAACCCCAAGGTCCCTCGGCCTCTAACCCAGGCCCCTCACGGCCCACGAGGGCCTCCCCGTCGCCGCCTCACCTCCGCGGGCAGGCTCTTCCTCAGGAAGTCCACGCGGCAGGCTGCCCTCGACCTACCAGTTGCCTAAGCGAAAGTCACCGTCAGAGTTCTCGCGCAGCCCGGCGCCCCAGGTTCCCGTCGGCGCTGCGAACTCGGCGCGGGGCTAGCCCTCAGAAGCGCGGGAAACACGGCGGCACAGACGCGTCGCCGCGGCAGGAGGGCAAGCGGACCAGGCACACCGGCGCTGCGGGGCGCAGAAGCTGGGCGCCGAGCCGCCACTCTCCCCTTCTTTGCATATTCATGAAGAGAGAGTGAGTGAGTTAGAGAGGGAATATGGACGCTTGAGCGAGCTGGGGAGAGGTAATGAATAATTCATGAGGAAGCTTTTCGCCCCGCCCAGAAAGGCCTCGTTGATTATTCATAAGCCTTAGAGGCGGGTTTGGGCCGGAAAAGGCAGTTGAATCCCCTTCTGAGGGAGGCGTCGAGCAGCGGAGGTGAGGGATGACCAGATGCGAAGTCTCTGGAGAAAAAGGGTGCTCGAGGACTGTTAGTTCTCTAGTCTTATGTTAACTTTTTGTTTCTCTTCACCCGAGACTTTAAGTTTGATTTGGAAATATATCACTGAGGCCCCAAATACTCTGAGAAGCTTCGGGAAGACGAGGCTGAGGAGAAAGGCAAGAGGGAGTTTCTTGGTAACATACCCCCCTCACACCGCAACACTTGAAGAAAGATTTCACCTATACGGGGGAAAAAAGTGGGAAAACATTCTCACTATCTACGTAGGTTTTAAATTCAGATTTTGGTGAGAAAGAAGGAATCAGTTTTGCCGAGGACGCAGCAGCGGTGATTAGCCGCCGCGCAGTTGGTCAGGCTTATGAGGGTTTGTGTACCGCCGGAAGTAGGGCATGAAACTCGGAGTTTATTTTAGCTAGGTCTGGTTTACTCCAGCCATTGAGGTATTCTGCCAAAATCAATGCTTGACACAAACCTAGAGGTGAGAGGTAGGAATGAGTCCCCACGAATGACCTCAGCTCCTCTTTCCCTTTATTCAGCATTCGCTTTTTAATCTCTGTGGACTTTACTTTCCCAAATAGTACGGGGGCCAGGGGCGGTGGGGGGGGGGAGTATCTTGGAACTCAACATTAGCCAATCACCAAAATGTGTTAAAGTGTGCAGAGCATTGGACAGTGTGTGCAGTACATCGTGTACTTGGCTGGTGAAAACGAGAGCAAAGGAGTTTTTAATCTAATTAGGATGATAATCTAATTTCTCTCTCATTGGATCATAAATTTCTTGAAATGTGAACAGTATTTTACAACTTTGTAATCCTACATGAAGCCTGGCACTTTGTAGTTGCCCAGTAAATGTTGAGTGAATTAATAATTGAAATACATGGAGAAGATTTTTTAAAAACCAAACAGCATGAACAAAGTGAACAAATACCCAATTAATACAGTGGAAACCAATTACTCTGAGTGAGCATGGAGTAGGGAAATTATCAAGGTCGAATGGGATTTGTTAAAATGGTCAGTAATAGTTTATGGAAGCAAACCGAGAAACCTCTGAGTCACTGGGTGACCTTTGGCAAACCACGTCCACTTGCTGGACTTCACTTACCTCTTCTTTATAGTTTTATGTTACATTTAAATTCATGATTCATTTTGACTTAATATTTATATATAGTATGAGATTTAGGTTGAGGGTTTTATTTGTTTGTTTTTGCCTATAGATATCCCATTATTTCAACACCACTTGATAAAAGAGACTCCTTCCTCCACTGAATTGACTTTCCTTGGGTTAGTTGTAGAGGATGTTTCCTCTTCCTTCCAACTCTATGTTGTGGAACTCATTTATGTTGACATGTACTTCCTTTGAGTAAAGCCGTCCTTCATATCATGCATGTGTCAGAAAGTTCATCTAGTTGCATTTTAGAATCCTGCTATTGGATATTGTTCACTCAATAGAAAGGGGATTTTCTTGTTTTAAAAAATTGTTGTGGAAGTTTGGGAAAGATGGGCAGAGAGCGTTAGGAAATCAACTATTATTGTCTTTGGGCAAACATAATAAAACTTTGGTTTTTGCTTCACTTGGAATGTTCCCCTCTCCCCCCCAAAAAAGATGGTTTAGACCTTCATAAATTTCATAAGATGGTTTATCTTTATCTGAATCTTGGATTCACAAATAGAAAGGTAAAGTAGTAAGTAATTGTGCCACCATTTTTATTAGGGCAGTTGAGATGTAAATCAAGAGGTAAGTCCAGAGCGAGTCTTTATCTGAGAAACCATAAGAAATCTTGTCTCTTTCTCAAGATCATAATCCTTGTCACAGAGTGGACATATAAAGCATAAGAGTGAGTGGTATTGATACCTTGTGAAATTTCAGATGATTGTGGATACAACACGCAAGCAAATATATCAGTGAAAGACATTGGAAAGTTAGAGTTCTGTTCTTAAAATCCATAGTTATGAAGTGTCTCCTAGGTTTTTAAATAATTCATCAGAACAAGGTGATACGAAATATATAGTCATTATCCAAGAGTCCATCATCTGTAGAGTCATACCTTCTTGGACTGTCAACTTGTGAGCTTTCAAAATTAAGCAGTTAGTACTTGAATAGGAGACCTCTACAAAACACTTGCTCAGAGGGAAAACAACAGTAGGAACAGAATAGATAGAGGAAGGAGTTTGGCTGTTTAAAAAATTATTTAGATCTTTTTTTTTCCTTCCTGAGGCAAGCTCATTCTAGAATCCCAGAAAGAGACACTAGTAAAAGTGTTGGTAGTACATCATTTTAGATGAAATGAAAGCAAAAGAGAATTTCATTTTGGGGCATCATTTTAGGAAAGCCCTTAAATTGGGAGTCAAAATATCTTGAGTTTTATTCTCAATTCTGCATGATTGTTTGATCCTGAGTAAGTCAGTTGACTTCTCTGGACCTCGATTTCCTTATCTAGAGAATTAGATGTTTAGTCTAGATGACATTTAAAGTTCTTTCTACCTCTAAAATTCTTTAATTCTTTTCTAGACCCTTAATTCTTCCTTATGCCTGTAGTACTTCCCTGTTGACTTGGCAAATATTTATTGAGCATCTAGATCTTTTGTTCTAGTGCTGTGATAGTGCTGAAAATTCAAGAATGAGCTAAACCATGCAGAAAAAGTCACATATTATATGATTCCATCCACATAAAATGTATAGAATAGGCAAATTCATAAAGGTAAAAGTAGATTAGAGGTTGTAAGGAGTCAAGTGAGGAGAGAATGGGGAGTGATGGCTAATGGGCATGCGATTTCTTTTTGGAGTAACAAAAATCTTCTGGAATTAATAATAATGGTTGTCAAACTTTGTGAATATACTAAAACCCATTTAATTGTTGTTGTTGTTTTTTTAATTTTAAAAGCTTTTCTTAACCTTTAAAGAATGAGCTAGATAGACACAACTTTGCCCTCACATTAACCCACTACAGGATGGGATGGATGCATAAATGGAACCATGAGATAATATATATTACAATGGGCCTATAATCCGGACTTGGTAGTAGCGGTGAATTAGGAAATAATTATTTGAGAAAATGATACTAAGCCAAACCTAGGAGATGAGTAGGAATAAGGAACAGAGGAGGATGTTTCAGGTAGAAGGAATATTAAGAAAGCCTGAAAGCTGGAGAGAATATACTATTTTAGGGTAATTAAAGTAGATAAGAATAGCTGATGCACAAAAGTGTCAAAGAAAATTATTAGAGATGTGGTTAAGGAGGCATGAGCCAGATCTTGAAACCATAGTAAGGAGTTTGAATTTTATTCTGAAAGCAGTGGGGAGCCATTGAAGTATTTCAGTCTGGGAAGTTACATAATTAAGTTTATAATTTAAAAAGAAAACTCTGGCTGTAATACAAAGAACAGACTGGAGAAGGGTAAGACCAGTGACAAGCAGACTGGTGCTTGTAGCAGTCCAGGCAAAAGAAGAGGCTGATCTGATCTAAAGCAGAGATGACAATGTGGATAAAGTGAGGGGTGGACATTTAAGAAATATTCAGGAGACCAGATATGGAAATGGTGATGGTGCTGGTGAGGGGACAGGATTCAGTCACAGTTTTCAGGCCTGAGCAACTGGGTTTTGATGATGTTCACTAAGCTAGGGAACAGAAATAGGTTTGGGGAAAAGGAATTCACATTTGAATGTGTTGGGAACATCAAAAGGGAACTGTGTCTTCAACAGCTAGAGGTATAAATCTGCAACTCCCCAGAGAGACCTGGGCTTGGGGTATACATATAAGAATCATTAGACTAGAAATAGTAATTGAAACAATATATTCAGGGAGTATATTTAGAAGTAAAAAAGAATAGCTCCTAGGACAGAACCCTGAAGAACACCAAAAGCTAAAAATGGGCAGAGAAAAAGTCTGAAGAAGAAAATGAAAAGGAATAACTGGGAGGCTGGAAGAAAACCAAGAGTTTGATTACTAATACATTATAAGATTTTTAAAAATAAACATGCTTTGTTACATATAATGAAATGAGTGTCAGACTGTGTTCAAGTGTCTTAAAAATAACTCATTTAGTCCTGACAACAACCTTGTGAAACAGGTACTATTACTATCCTTATTTTACAGGTGAGGAAACTGAGGCACACAACTTGCCCAAGATGTGAGTGAATTGCAGACCGAGATTTGATCCTATATAGTTTAGTTCCAGAAGAGTCCATGTGCTTTTAACCACTATGCTATGTTACCTTTCCAGATAAACACATGCCTGGATAAACACTGCAAGAATCTGAAAAGTTGGATTTAATGCCTCTGTTTTACAAAAAGTAAACTGAGGCACAAAGAGATTAATTTGAACAAGTCATAAAGTTACTAGGTTGTTGAGTGGAATTTGAAACTAGGTTTTTTAACTCCAAAGCCTCTTTCCACTAGATTATACTGCTTGTTATTTTCCTATGTATAAAATGTAACTTTACTTACTTTGTAAATGTTAATTCCTCAGCATTTAACAAATACTAATAGAGACTAATTTTAAAATCTTCCTCAGAAGCAAGTGCCTTTAATGTCTAGAGATTTCAGTGATAATATCAATTCAATCCAGGTTATCCGTACATTCCAAAAATATGGATGTCATAATGCATTATGTTCTAATTTACTTTCTGAAGCAATTAGGCCTTGATTCTCTACAAATACTGTCAAAATGTCTTATGATTTCAGAAAATTTAAAAAAAAAATATGTAGAAAGCTATTTAAAAATCATTATTCCTCTTATTTTTGTCTCTAAGACTAATAATTACCCTCAGTAGGAGGTAGTTTACCATATTTCAATGGCCTGGGACTAGAGCTTAAATTAAACTCTTGTAGTTATTTTTTCCATTTTATTTCTTGAAGTTGTAAGGGAGACAATTGATGTGTCAAGTTAGATTTGAAGGTTAGACTTAGGAATGAAGATTATACTCTGAAGTCAATAAGAGATACCTTAGAATCTTTAAGAACCAAAGGAATATTGTGTGGTTTTCAGTCTCATATAAAATATTATAAAAGAGTGTCCCCTAGTGCTGCTTTGAAGAAGTAATCTGATAGAAGTCGAATACTACCTGTGTATAATCTCTGTCACCACCTTGTGGCCTCAAATAATTCTGCCCTCTTTTATTTACAAAATCTTCCATAATCTTGCATTTATCTAGACCACAAATAGGTCACCAGCTATCCTGGGTGATACTGAATGGAATGTCTTAAATGGATTATTTTACAAATATTTTGGTCAGAACTCAGAAAAACCTTGAAAAGAAGCCACGGTTTAAATTAAATTAAGGCCTTTGAAAAGAAAAAAGGAAATTCGCTTTTTTTTTTTTTTTATGTTAGTGAAGCAATGGAAAGGAAAACTATTTTAAGCATTATTATTTTTTTATTATGGCAAATGTACATGACATAAAATTTACCATTCTCAAGTGTATAATTCAGTGGCACTAAGCTCATTCACAGTGTTGTGCAACCATTACTACTATTCATTTCTAGAAAATTTTCATTATGCTGAATAGAACTATGTACCTATTTAACTCCTTATTCCTTCCAACATTTAGCCCCTGGTAACCTTTATTTTACTTTCTGTCTCTATGAATTTGACTATTTTCCTCATAAGTGGAATCATGTAGTATTTTTCCTTTTGTGTCTGGCTTATTTCACTTAGCATAATTTTATCCATGTTGCAGTGAGTGTCATTCCTTTTTAAAGCTGAATAATTTTCCATTATATATACCACATTTAAAAAATCCATTCAACTGCTGATGGGCATTTAGGTTGTTTCCACTTTTTGGCTAATGTAAATAGTACTGCTGTAAACATTGATGTGTTTGAATCCTTGCTTTCAGTTCTTTTGGGTATATACCTAGAAGTGGAATTACTGGTTAATATAGTATTGTTTCACTTTTTGAGGAACTGCCATACTGTTTTCATAGCAGCTGCACCATTTTACATTCCCACCAGCAGTGCACAGGGTTCCAATTTCTCTACATCCTCAACAATGCTTGTTATTTTCATTTTTTTTTTTAAATAGCCATCCTAATAGGTGTAAAGTGTAAATATTAACTTTTGAGCTGACTTCGAAAATCAATTAACGTGAAGTTAATTCAAGAAATATTTTTGAGCTGCTGCTACATATAAAACACTTATAATCTGAGGGAATAACAAGGATGAGTAAAACATATTACTGAATCATTAGGGGATTTTCGATTTATATTTCTTCTCCAAATGTATTTGGGAACAAGTAGTCAACTTAAATTTCATTGGGTGGTTGGAAAAACTAATACAGAGACTTCATGCCGAATTTATAGAAAATTGGTAATGGAGATAAAAATGTTTATTAAACTAATTTACCAAAGAATATAGTCAGATGCTAATTATATAGTTTTTCTTTGGAAAATTCACAATAAGAATTATGTTAGAAAGGTCTCTAATTAATTTTTTTTTACAGGTTAAACTTGTTAAAGAATCCTGAACATTACTAATGGCCACTGCTCAACTCTCTCATGCCATCAGAATTCACAAGGCATCTAAGGTATTTATTAAGAATTAAAGAGAATCAATGACTATTTAGTTAGTTCAGAATCATGACTTCAATCTTTGTTGTTTTTTTTTTTAATAGCAGTTTTATCAAAAAAAGTTAATTGGCACATAATAATATTCTGACAGAGTATGTCTACATTTTAACTGCCTAATGGACTGAGGATGTTCAGAAAATTAGAATAGATTCCTACAAAATAACTTATTGGGTGCTTGGTTCATATTTCTATATTTAGATTTTCTAGGGTAAATGAATCAGAAACAAAAAAGATATTTAAAGAGAATGGTTCTTTGTTAGACATTCACTTCCCAAAGCAATTAGGAAACTTATAATGTACAATATGATGTAATTATAAGAACCAAAGGAGAGAGCACTGAAAAAAACTTGGATGCTGCGACCCTGGGGAAATGTGCCAAGGCCAGGCAACCTTGCTGGGTTTACCTCCTCTAGTTTATCTTGTTCCATGACAGTCATTAATGAATCATTTATTTATTCATTGAAAGATCAATATTACATAATACATATATATATATAATACTGTGCTATTCTCTGAAAGAATAAAAAAAGAATCTTTATCTTCCAAAAATTTATCATGTGGTTAAATTAAGATTTGCAAGAGTTAAGTCAACATACAAAGCCATATATACATTACATATGTGTGAAAAAGAGTAAAGCAGTACAAATTATAGGAATTTAGAGATTTTCTGTAGACTGAAATGGTTGGTATATTTCTCATGAAGGAGATGGGACTTAAGGTGGACCTTGAAAAATGAAAATGGTTTGGATAGAGGAGAGAGAATTCCATGAGGAAAACCTAGCATATGGCTTGGCTCAGAATAAGAAATAAGCATTGCATGTTTCAGAAAATAACAAAGAACCCTATTTTAGTGGAGTGGAGTGTCATCTTGTTGAACAGAAGCAGGAAATAAAATTGAATAGAAACTTTGAGGACAAAATAATACGATCATAAAAGGCAGGGTAAGGAATTTATGCTTTATTCTGCAATCAATGTAAGTCAGTAAGTTGGATCAGGAGAGTGAGTAAAATTATTGTTTAAGGAATATTAAGCTATAGCAGAAGTTTGAAAGATTGAAAAGAGGAGAATGTGGGCAGAGAAAGCAGTCATCTTTCTGGCTCGAATTCAGTATACTCACCAAGCAGGCTCTTGATCTCATTTAGTTTTCTAAGTGTGCTTCTTTCCTGGAGGTGGAAATGCTGATATGGGTATATGAATTGCAATCGACTTGGTAGTTATTTTTCACTGTAAGTTAACAAATTGAAGTTTTGATATAAACAAATCTTCGCAGTTTGGACTGCATGAGCTACTTCTCCCAGTAAATATTAAGTGACTGTACGATTTTGCTATTTAATACTTAATAATAATAACTATAGAAGCTAATATTCAACTCTTACCATGTGCTGGGCACTGTGTCAAGGCTTTATATTATTATTTCAATTAAACCTTGCAATAAGGAGGAAACTGAAGCTCAGAGAAGTAAAGTAACTTGCCTTAGGTTATATAACTTGACAGCTAAGCTGTCAAACATCTCATGTCATTAGCATACTATCTTATTAAAATAATTTTTAATAGTGTTTTTTATTATCAAGCCATAGTTTCATGTATTAGACATTTATAAAAACAACAATAATAATCTTTAAAGTATTAGAAGACCAGCTGAGCTGAGAAAAAAATCCCTGGAGTCTAGAGAAGTAACAGAACTCTATAGGCTTTTCTAACCATTGGCATTCATGACTACGAATGGGCTTTTAGATTCTATATTTAAAGTAAATGTCTTTATACTTTCAGGTTATTTAATCTTACAAATGATTATTACTCAAGTATTGCCTCTAAGTTTTGGCATATTTTCAGTAAGTTACTATATATGCATGCCATGCCAGCTATTAGCCAATTACTGAAAAGAACTTTATTTTCTCAAGATTTATGGCTACAAAAATCAAAGAGCAATTTTCTCTAAAATTTTACACACATATACACATGCACATTACATACACACCTAATTCCTTCAGCTTCAGTCTTTCCTACTTCTGTGTAATATTCTCAAAGCAATTGTTTTACTCTCTCACCTGAACAAACCTACTGACTTTCCATTGATTGTAGAATGAAACATAAATTTCTTTGCTTGGCTTTTAAGATCCTTATTAATCTTCCCCTCGCCCCCCGCCAAAGTTCCTAGCATACATGCAAGAGTAGTAATTTTATTATATACCTTTTTAAAAACTGAATATAATCTGGTTTGACAAAAAGATGAATTTATAATTCATTGCCACTACATAGTATACTAAAGAAGAAGCAAGCTTATATAGCAAAATTATGTCTAGAATGTCCCAAAGACCTTCTAGAATGAGATCTAGATATAAAATTGCTTTGGGGGAGTTCTCTTTCATCTAAAGTCATATTTAATTATTAAATTAAATTATTAAAACTTCAACAGTTGAAACTGCAGTAGAGTAAAAGATCCCTGAATTTCAATAAGGTAATCAAACACCTACCATTGTGATTTCTAACAGCATAGATTAGTTTCACCTTCTTTTGTACTTTAATTAAATCAAATCATACAGTAGTACTTATTTGTATCTGTGTTTGTTGTTGTTGTTGTTCAGCTTTATGTGTGAGAGTCATCTATATTGTTAAGTATAGTTGTAGATCATTCATTCTCATTGCTCGAATAGTATTCTATTGTGGGAATATACCATAATTTGTTTATCCATTCTCTTGTTGATGGACATTTGGGTAGTTTCCAGTTTGGGACTATTATGAATAATGCTATTATGAATGTTCTTTTGGTGAACATATGTATGCATATTTGTCAAATGAGTAGAATATGAGTCATAGGATATGTGTGTATTTAGCTTTAGTAGATGACCTCTAAGCAATTTTCCAAAGAGGTTGTACTCATTTACACTCCTATATATCCTTGTCGACATTTGGTATTTTTTTATTTTTCAGTTCTAGCCATTTTGGTGGGTGTATAGTGTTACCTCGCTGTGATTTTAATATGCACTTCCCTGATGAAGTTTGAGTACTTTTTCATTGTTTATTGGCTATTTGGATATTCTCTTTCATGAAGGGTCTGCTCAATTTTTTTGCCCATTTTCCTTTTCCATTGTCTTTTTCTTAGTGAATTTAGGTGTTCTTTATACATTCTGGATATGAGTTTTTTGGCAGACATATGTATTAAACTATCTTCTCCTACTCTTGAGTTGATTCTTTGCTCTTAATAATGTATTAATGAACAGAAGTTCTTAAGTTTAATATAGTCTAATTCACTAATATTTGGAAAATATTTTAAAATTATAATCTATTGACATAACACCAGCTGCAGTTCATGAGACACATTTTGTGTTTAGATTAAAAAAGACAGCAAAAAGCAATCTCATAAACTAATTAACTGACAAAAATGATCATTTTTTAATTTTTATGTTAATATATGTACACAAAAAACATTAAATGATATGACAAACATGTTGAAATAATAACTCAAGATATAAAACAAACTATCAGCAAATACTCTGTATGCAAAATGACCGTTAGTTGGTAGACACTTCTTACATACTGAAGTAAAATTCATGTATCTGTCACTCTTATGACATTCCTAATGTGGTACACTATTTCTTAAGGAAAACTGTCCAGTCCTTTGAGAATAATAGTATAAATTGTTTAATATGTCACACATACATATATACATATATACATAAACTTTAGAAGGAAACTATTATTAGCATTGATATTTTTTATGGAACACTATCCGACATCTTACAGAACCTTAATGTTAAGCAGAACTCTATCTTAAGCAAAGCACAAAGGTATGGAAATACATATTCGCAGAATAGTAGATAAATGGTATTTCCACATGACTAGAGAGCAGGGTGCATAGGAGAGGATAAGGGAGTAGGGGTAGCGAGGAGGGGGTGGGAAATGAGGCCGGAGAGTTAGGCAATAATAAGATTTAGATAGTTTTCAAATGCTCCACTAAGGTACTTGGACTCTATCCTGTATGAGCATCAGAAGTGTTGTGATAAGATTTGTATTCTTTAAAGTTATTGATGGCAACATGAAGAATAGTTTGAATGAAAGGAACTGTTGGCAGGGAGATCAGGGGCTATTGCAGCAATAAAGAGAAGTGAATATGTCCTGAGCCTAGACAGTGGCAGTGAGAAGGAGAAGGAGAAAACATATTTGAGAACACTTTAGAGAGAATTCATAGAAGTTAGTGATTGGATATGGGTATGAAAGAGAGAGAGAAAGCAAAGATGACTCTACTTCTATCCTGGATAATTGGAGTGATGCTGATTTATTTGTCTGAGAATGAAATTTGGGATCAGGTTTTGGCCATAGGTAGTAGAGATAAACTGAGTTTGAGGGTCTACAAAGTGGTCTAGGTGCAGATGTCCAGAAAATAAAAATATAGAAGTGGGGCTCAGAATAGAAATGAGTACTCAAAGTCTCTATATAGGCTGTAGCTGAAGCAGTGAGACTAGATGAGATTACCCAAGAAGAGAGAGTTATGAAAAGAAAGGCTGAAGGCAGAATCCTGGGCTGAGACCAACATTTAAAAAGCAGAAAAACTGGAAAAAATAAAAGAGATTGAGATAGATACAGAGGGATGGGTGAAAAAACAAAATAAAATAGTATTATGGTAGCTGGGAGAGAGGAGGGAGAGTGTAGCCAAGTGTCAAACACTGCAGAGAAGTTACATAGCACTAGGACCAAGAAGAGGTCAATGATAGGATATGCTTCAGGGATGATGGTATAGAATGGATGAGGTAAAAGACAGATTGCAGTTGATTCTGAGGAGTGTGTAAAGGAAAGGAGATTATATAATTATAGTAAAACTCCAATTTTGCCTCAAATCCATAGATTATTTTGAAATAAGTTGTATTAGTCTTGAATTACTTGGGTAACTAACTTTCTTTTCTGCCTACCTGTGGAAATCTAATTTAAGCAATATTCAAAGCCTGTTTTCTTTTGATTATCTATAAAGGTATCAGATTTGAAGTCCTGAGAAATCTTTCCATCATGTCTGTGGTAATGGCATGATGGACTGACTATATTAAAGAATACTAATCGTTTTCATCTTTGTTTTTTTTCCAGGAAACAGTTTTCCCATCCCAAATTACTAATGAGCATGAGTCATTGATAATGGTGAAGAAACTTTTTGCTACTTCTATCTCATGTATAACATATTTAAGGGGCCTGTTTCCAGAGAGCTCTTATGGAGAACGCCATTTGGATGGTAAAGTTTAACTAAATGATTACTTTGGCTGTTGTAGCCCTTTTCTGTCTTTGGCAAGAGTAAACCTTTAATTTCTCACAGAGCATACTCATTCAAAGTCACGGGCATGTTCTTTAAGATCAATTTGCTAATTCATTTTCCATTTTGATTTCATCATGTTTAGTGGTTTTACTTATAGGAACCATTAGTTCCTGGCTAGATACCAAATGACAGACTGAGGAGAAAAGAAATCTGTGTAAACAAGCCTAGTATTTCTAAACTATAAGTATAAAAGCAGCAGCCAGATCAAAATCTCTTTGGATGCTGTAGATTTGTGCTATTTTGCATCTCAATTGAATTCGTTCTTTGAATTATACTTTGGCATTGAGGAAGTTTAATGGAGCTAGATGAAAAACTCTTCTTCCTATTAATACACATATGCAGATATGCTGGGAAAGAATGAATACTCATGCCAAACTCATTTGTTAATTAGCATGGATCTTTAGACAATTATTATTCTATTATCAGCTCCAGTCTTTTTGTAATTTCAGGTCTTCTACTTTCCTTCCTTTTGTTTCTTATGTCCCTAAACTTATGATTTCATTTCCTTATATTACAAGCTGTTTCTGGTTCCTTTCCTCCTCTCGTATTAAAAAAAATGTCCATTATTCTTGTGCATTTAGGTTTCAAATAATAAGACTTCAATTTTTCAAAATCTTATTATTTGTTTAAAAAGCTGGATTATAATAATAATTCAGAAACTCTTGCTGAATTGTCACTAAACTGGAAACTATCATTTGGAAAATATAGAGAGCTACAGATTTCCTTGTAAGAAGTTATTTTTTAAAATCTAGGCATGATGGGTAATACCATTCCTATAGCTTTATTTTTTGTGACACTTTTAGTGAGTTATATGTCTCCCACTCAATGTTAGTACTTAAAAATACTCAATACTCCTATGTCGCTCTTTTTTGTAGTCTAATTGTTATACCAACATAGAATACTTTTAATATCCTTCAATATAAGTAGAGATGACATCAATTTTAGGATAAGAGAATATGTAAAGGCGAAGTGACTTGTGCAAAGTTGTACGTGAATCAGTGATTGATTTTGGACTGATCAAAACCCAAGCTCCTTTAATATGATTTTCTATTCTTCCCTGTGTCAACATAAGGAACATCCAAGCCTGTAGAGAATTTTTGAGTTTATTTGAGACAAACCAACAACAGGCTGGGAAACAAGATCTCAAATGTTCCAGAGAATAACAGTTTTGCAGTTTCTTTTATACATTTGGAATTACGGAGGAAACATAAGGAAGATTACGTGAAGGTGGGAGAAAGCCAGGCAGGGAAATCTCTATGATTGGATTACAGGATAATTAACTACTCTTGAAGGTGGCTAGGCCTCCTAGGGGTCTGAAAAAAAGGATTACTCTGGCATTTCAAAGGTGTGTTAACCTAAATGCACAAGAACAATGGACAAGGCTTGGCTTAAGGCAAAAATAAACCTTTTACTAAAGCAGTTATATGCCTAAGGGGAGACTACCTACCATAACCTGCCCAGTTAGGAATTTATGATCAGATCACCCTGTGAGGTTACTTTTGGTCACTTGACTTTTCAGATTTATTACAGAGCTCCTTTATCATCAAACCTAACTATAGTAAGATAGTTGAATTTCAGATGGAAATTAATATTTAAGGATAATTCTTGGAAAAATTTTTATTTTTATTTTTTACTAAGAAGAGAAATATCAGAGAAGTGACTTGAGATTGAGGTGTATGTTTTAAATTGGTTTAATGGTGATGGTCTCAATACTAATTTAAGGTTACTTAGAATTCAACAAAAGCAAAGAAATGACACAAATTGGTTTTGCAACCAATTCAATGTGCTACTTTGGGAAGAAAAATTTTTCCTTCTAGGTTCTTTGGGTTTTTCTAGTAATTAAGTTGACATGAAAATTAACAACAACAACAAAAAAAACAAATTTAACTTTGTGCATACAGGAGACCCATACAAATGAAGCCAAAGGCAATTCAGGCAATTCAGGCTTTTATGCCATTCTGAGCTAAGGAATGGGATAAGGGCCTGGGGGCTTCAAAGGGGAAGAGGGCAATTCACAGGAAGATAAGAGACACAGGTGTTTGGTAATCAGATGTTTGCCTAGCGATGCAGTTAAGTCTTTTAGATAAAAAGTTATCTCTGGTAATAGTTCTCTTTTTGGGCCATACCCCACATATAAACTTTTTAGTCAATTAAAGGAGAGGTAAAAGTTTTCCTTGAGTCAGCTGGGTCTTGATTGCTGTGAACCAGATAATCCATATGCTAAAGTTGCACGTTCTGAGATGGCATATTCTGCTTCCCTTCACTACATCGTGTAAGGAGAGACTGCAAAACTATAATCAAAATAAGAACTAAGCTAATTATCAATGTAGGATTTTTAAAGATGGTATTTAGAGATTCAAAATGTTTTTATAAGCTATAAAACTAAGTTAATAAATAAAATAGTTGAAGGAATACCCTTATTTAGCATGGATAATTCTAGTACACAGTAATTTAATAGATGAAAATAGACCATGTTTCTATTTTTGTAGACCTCAGTTTAAAAATCCTCCGAGAAGATAAAAAATGTCCTGGGTCACTGCATATTATCAAATGGTAAGTAATTGAAATTTTATAAAAGTTGAAATTACCTGTAATTTCATGGCTGAAATTACCCATAATACTTTATTTGGTAACATTTCCTTAAAACTTCTTCTCTTTCTTTTAATAATTTCGTAGAAATTTGTAACCATTATTCAATATTATTTTAAGGTACTGATTTAGTGTTGTTTTTGAAGTAAATGGATTTGTATAAAGGAAGAAAAATATCAATCAAAACCTGATTACTCATGAGCATGTTTATGTCCTAAACATTACGGGAGCTGAAAAGAAAAGATGTGATTCTTTACCTCAAAATTGCTTATCTAGTATTTATAAAGTTCTATCAACATGTTAAAAGATATTTGAAGTTTAAAAAATTAATTAAATGGGAAAAGTAAATGATTATCAATTTAATGTATTTCAAAACAAAAAACATAAATTAATTCTGTACTTGGAATTCTTTTTGGCTTTGCATCTAGTTGACATCAAACATTTATTTCTTGACAGGATTCAAGGTTGTTTTGATGCTTTGGAAAAGAAATACGTAAGAATGTTTTAAAATTTACACCAGAATCAAAGACTGATCTTTTATCCCTTAAAAAAATAGTTTAGCCTTTATTTTGTTGTTGTGTTTTAAGGGTATACCAGTGCTTACATTTGCATTCATGGATGAGTTTCTTTTTATGTCTTTGTTGTCCCATTAATGTTTCATTTATATTAATTAGAAATGAAACCCTTGTTTTTTCTCTTTTACATACTCATATCTTTTTTGACCACAGAATTTCCTCTGAAGTCACTGGGAGATATCCACAGGATGTGGGAAAGGGGAGACAAGAATCTACCATTTGGTACATTGAATATGGTCAAAATAGTGGCAGATATAAAAGGAAAAAGTGATCTTGAATCATCTGTTTTTATTCTGTGCTGGTTACTTTGTTAACCATGGTACACGTATATAACCTGTTCCCCTAAAATAGCTAATATTGTGTGGCTCAAATATTTTAGAAATGCAGCTTGAATTTTAAGTGCATCAGATCTTTTTCACTGCCCAAGACAGCTATGAAGGGTGTAAAAATTATAGGCTCTAGTCCTAGTTGAAGAGATAAGATATATATAAATGAACTTTTTGTCAGTACTTCCTCCCCTTTTCCCCATCTGTGTTTTCTTTTTACTTCTTCTCAATTTCTATTCCTTTAAGAAATCTTCAGGTAAATAAGACTTACATTGGATTATTTAGTCGCACACATACATTTCCTTTTTCACTGAACAATTATTATGTACGATTTATTCAGCACTGACCTGGGGGAATGAGGGGTACACAAATAAAACAGATATAAGATTGTACACTCAAAGAGCTTATAGACCATGACAGAAGATATATGATATTCACAAGCATGGCTGATAATCAGCTGTTACACATTGGCCCAGCTGTACCTGTTGTTAAAATATTGAAATACTCTATATCAAGTGGAAAATAGCTGTTTCTCTGAGACCCCAAGTGACCCCACAATGTCCTCCCTATCACCCCACCACTGTCTCTTTTGGGATCTCCCCCAGACAATTCCACAATCTAGCAACTAAAGGGTTAATGACCTGGCCACAGGAGAACTTCTTGGCTAAGTTTACATCCTTTCTGATTAGTCAATACCTGTGCCTTATTGGGCTGTTAAGTATTGATTTTTCACATTATATTTTGACTATCACCTCTATCACAAGTATAAGGAACCATAATGCCCAATAGAAAGTGATGCATGTCAAAGGAAAAATACTGATTATGTGCAATGGAACTATGGAAAAGGAAGGGTTATATCCAGTTAGGGGCAAGAAGGAGATCTTTGGGAGAGAGGAAATGGCTTTCAAGCTTTGAAGACCGTTAGTATTTGGACAGGTTGAGAAGGGAGAGAAAGTCATCACCAGCATACTGAACAGTGCTCTTTCATTCTCCTTCATCTATTCATTTAACAACACTTCCAGAGTGTCCATCATTGAGGAGCAGTACAATGTAGTACGAGCTCAAGTTTTGGAATCGGACAGTCTTAAGTGAATCCCAGTTTTGCCACTTATTGACATAAGAACATCCAAACCCACAGAAAAATTTTATCAGAGTTTATTTCAGCTAAACCGATGATAGTTTCCGGGAAGCAAGATCTAAAATGCTTGGAAAAATAACAGTTTTGCAGTTTCTTTTATGTTTTCAAGATTAAGGAGGAAACATAAGGAAGAAATAACAAAGTGGGGATTGGATTACAGGATAGTTAACAAGATTATGTACTGTCTTAAGGGTGGCTATATAGCCTAATTGTCTCCTTATTGCCATTCTCAATCCCCTACCATTCCAATCCACTGTTCACACTGCATTCTTTTAGAAACCTGAATCTGACCATGTCATTCTTTAGCCTAAAAATATTCCATGGCTTTAGAAATAAATTTCAGAATCCATCACATGATCTACAAGGCCCGTATGATCTAGTCTCCATCTGCCTTTCCAAAGCATCATTTTCACTGTCGCTCACTATGTTCAAGCCACATAAGGATTCTAGAGCATGTAAAGTGCCTTTTACCTTTGAATATAGTGTTCTTTTTGGCCTGGAAATTTTTTTTCCCTACCCAACACCTTTTACCTGGCTAACTGCAATTTATAATTTAGGTCTCAGCCTAAATATTTACTTCCTCAGTGAGGCCTTCTCTGACAGCCCTTTTTCCCAGACCAGATTGTCCTTCTGTTTGATGTTTTAAAGTACCCTGTGCTGCTTCTTCATAGCAATTAACACATATTTGTGTAAATTTTTTGTTTAATGTTTTCTTTTCTACTGGTCTGCATGTTCCCTGAGATCAGGGGCCATGACTATTTTTGAATGAATGAACTTTTAATTAAATAATTAATATATAATAGAGCTTCACTATGTAGTCTTAAATCAATTGTATGCAGTAATCAAAATAGCCACACAGTGTCACTAAAGTTTTAGTCCTTTGGGTGAAATAGGTGAATAATTTGATATGGAATTATGGTCCTGAAATTTTCTCATTTCTATTCTATTTTTTAAAGATTTATCATAGGCTTTATTATGTCTCTATCTCTATATCTATATATTCTATTACTTTTCGGGGAGAATCTGTTTCTAGTAACATATATATGTAGGGAAGGCACAGATTTTATAGATTTATACCAGACTTTACATTTTTTACTTTAGTAGATTAGTTTCAAAAGGCACAATTTTTTGAAATACTTGTAGCATATTAAATTTTTAGTAATAATAAATTATTTTGTATATCTTTTGCCTCCCAAACTAGAATAAAGCTTATTGAGAGTAAGGATATTTATTTTCTTTTTTGTATCCCTCGCTCCCCAGCAGAACCCTGGGTATGTAACAGGCACTCACTTGAATGAATGGATAATTAGTATCCCCTTTTCTGGTCTTTCGAATAATATTTTTTTTTTCCTACCCCAACTTTTGGAACCGCTCTGAAATTCCATTTTAATTAGCCTTTAATGAAAATAATAATAACTTAGTTGCAAGTATGTAATATATAATAACAATAGTTTTCTTTTCTCTTGAAGCTACATATGGCAGTACTTACAGTAAGTAAATATTGAAGGACCAAGACTCTGTCTATACTTCGTTGTCATTTGATGAGTAAAACATTAAAACAGTACTCTCCCTCTGCCCTCTTGAATTCTTTTATCTGTCTTATGACATTTTGGAATAAAAAAAAGAATCAGAAGTTTTTATAAAAGATCACAAACTATAGATTTCTTTGGTATATTACAATACATGAGAAAATATATATGATATACTATCTGCTTCATCTATTGGCTATCAGGATTTTGTTTGAGTTACTTTATAAACTTGAAATTTTTATTTTTGAAGTTTTGTAGACTTTTTTGAAGTTTTGTATACTTCTGAGTGTAACATGGTGAATGTAGGTAAGAATAGAAGGAAAATGAGGAGATACCATTGAGAGTTTTGGATATATGATTTATTTAAGAAATTTTAAACCACAAAAAGGTATTTAGAATTTATTTGTAGCTCAGTCACAATAATCATAAATATCTGTTTATCAATTTCCTTATAGTCAATATTCACAGACTATTCCTAAGACTCTCTGTGTTTATAGAATAAGAGCTTATTCTATCTCGTTTGAACTACATATCTTAAGATATATCTGTATATATACACACACACATATATGTGTGTGTGTGTGTGTATAAAATTCTCAGTACTCAATGAATATAGCACAAATTGAATTCTTTACCTAGAACATGCATTCTGTGAGGAATAATCTTTAGTTTCAGAAATTAAATGCTGCTTATTTTTCCTTAAACAGCTTTACACAAATCCCAAGGAACCTGAGGTAAGAACACACAGAGAAATGTGCAGTATATGTATATTATATTTAAAAATGTTTATCTGAGTTGAGGCAATAGATTATGTTACTAGCAAAGTAACTCATAGTGGGCTCTTTCAGTGTGTTTTTAATAAACTTCAGTAATTCTTTATTATGAGGTTTTTAAAACTACTTAAGGGCATTGAAAAAAAAAAGCTTTGAGTAGAACTGATCCTATTCTCTAACATGTTAACATTAAGAATCTCTGCTTGTATAAATACCATATTTTATTACTTATTTTAACTGATTCTGAATCCTTTCTGTTTGTGGCATTTGAAAGACATGGCCTATTCTAAACTTTTTTTTTCCAACTAAATTCTCCCTGTCTTATTGACCTTTTCATAGATTTTCAGAGCTTTACCTTGTTTCTCTCTCTAAATGTCTTCCCTCTGCTTTTTGAGTCCTACTCATTCTCAAGACCCATTTATATTCAAATATTTCATGAAAGTCTCTTTGCTTATTTTGTTCACACTAATTTCTTCCTTTTCTAAATTCCTTTCCAGCAGGACCCCACAATTTAACACCCTCAACTGATTCATGGAGATTATCTCCCTAACCAGATTGTGAATTCTTGAGGACAAGAGTCTTGTCTTGTTTTCTGTCTCCCAGAGTGAATATTATAGTCCTGGACACATAATAGTTACTTGTGCTACTTCGAATGGCAGCTGTGGTGGTGGCATAGAAATAGAGGGAGAAGCCTTTTTCTTTCTCATTCTATTCTCTTTATTCTCCTAACTTTCTTTCCCCTTCCCCTTCCTTTTTCCTTGCTTTCAGTTTTCCTTCTCTAAGCCAGTGGATTTAATCTTAGTGGCATTCAAGACTAAATTAAGCATTTTTAGTCTTTAACATCCTTGATTGGCAAGATTACACATAGCTATTTGAACAAGGTGGAAGAAAATTGGCGCATAGTGATGGACAGCAATTTTTCAATGCCCAAACTACCTCTGTTTATCTTTGTCTCTTGTGTAGTTTCAAATGCTTTTTTTCCCCTGTAGATCTGAGGAGACATTCCCTAATAAATTGTTCAGAAATCGATCACTACCTTAGTGCCATAAATTGTTATATTTTCTTGTGCATGTAAAACTCCTAGTCTGAAATGCTAAGCAAATTGGGCTTAACTACATAAAAATACTACCCAGTGGGAAAAAGTATTAAATGAGCTTTGATGCAGGCAATATATATAATAATGAAGTTAGAAAACAAAATTTTGTCTACAGCTATGCCACCCTGAACAAGCCCAATCTTGTCTGATTTCAGAAGCTAAGCAGGGTTGGGCCTAGGTAGTACTTGGATGGGAGACCACCCAGGAAGACCAGGTGCTGTAGGCAAAAAAAAATTTAAAAAATAAGGGATTGTAAGCTGACAAGGTCCTTGCAATCTGTGAAGTCAACCAAGGGTTGCCTCGCCTAAAAAAGAAAATATTTTATTTTATTTTTTGATTAGTTCTGAGCTGTCATGACCCAGAAAAAGTATTTGAACACTTACAGATTCTTCCCTATAGCAGTAATCCCTGGCTTTTCTGTGCTCATGGCACACTTTTGATTACTAGAAAATTTAGTGGCATGTTTGAAGGTAAAGGTTAAAAGACTCAAAGAGACGCCAAGCAAATCTATAATACAGTATAACTATGTATAGCAATATTCACAGTGCCTGAAAGTATCCATGGGGTTACACTGTTTTATGGTTGTTGAGCATCAAGACACTAATAGAACTGTTTACCTCCCTGATCTCATTCTTTTATAAACTCACAAAACAATAATAAACACAGTCTTTCTTTGACATTTATCTGATATTGCACCATGTTGTTTGACTCATATCCATAGAAGTGTATCCTCCTCTAAAGGAAGCTATACAAATAATAACAATGTTAATATTTACCTGAAGCAGAAATACATTTTACACATAGATTAAAATTTGAAGCACTCTTTTGAAGAATCTGTTCTGATACACAATTGAGAAACTCTGTCTTAAATCAAAAATGTGCTTACTTAGTCCAGAAGCCAATAGAGTTTTGAGCATTATTGCACAAAGATGTGGTTCTTCTGCACTTGAAGTTTTGTTCTGGTTGCTCCATCTCATGAAAGAGGTAAACTGACAAAAGTAACTAAAGTTACTAAAGTGAAGAAAGATAGTGTAGCTTTTCTATACACATACACTACAAAATGTGTGGAGGGTTTTAATAAGATGTGTAAGCCAACATGTAAATATGTTAAGGAAAGATTTACACACCTCAATGCAGGATAGACCCATAAAGAATTACTGTATATTAATATCGTGAGGACACAAATCTTACTGTTTTACCACCATCTTTCCTTTGTGACTGTTGGAGGTGGTTCAACACCCACTTTTAACAGACTGCTTCAGGAACTTAGCTTTAGATGGTTTCTTTTTAGCCACAGTATGCTTTCAGAGACTTTATGTTTTTATTATTTTTCAAAATCTTTGTTGAAATTCTTGATGAAATGCTAATTAAGTGTGAACTGTACACTGGCCGAATATTTATTCAATCAGCAAATATTAATTGGGTTCTCTTTATGGGCCTAGCACTGTTCAAGGTAAAAAAACACATGAGGTAATGGGATAGACAAGGTCCCTTCTCTCTGGAAGCTTAATTTTAATGCGGGAGTATAAAAAATAAACAAATAAATGAAGATTAGCAAATCAATTTCAGATAGTTTATAATGCTATGTAGAAAAGAAGAGAAGTTAGTATGCGGGAGAGTGCTGAAGCTGGCAATGAAAGAGGAGGGATAGGAGGGCAGTCCATGGAAGGCCTCCCTGAGGGGTCACTGTTTAAGCCAGAGGAGTCAGCCTATGTATGTCTGTGAGAGGCAATGGCATGTGACTAGCTGAATAACACCATAGTTAACCTTTCAGGTGCTGGAGTCAAATCCCAGCTCTGTCACTTAATAAGCTTCATCTAGGATAATAATACCTACCTCAGAGTGTTGGCTACATAGGAATAAATAGATGTAGAACATTTAGGGTAGTCCTTAAATATTATCGTTATTATCATTAACTGGAGACAACATGGTACAGCTGTGCAAGGGTTGTAGGGCAGAAAGGCTACATATATGTTCGTGGACAGAGAGGGTGCCCTGAGCCTGGAACCTAGAGAGTGGGAGGAAAAGAGGCAGGAGATAAGGTCAGCAAAAAAGGCAGAGGATAGATTGGTAAGGCTTTATGGATCAAGGTAAATTTTGGTTTTATTCTAAGGACAGTGGGAAACTGTCGGGAGTTTTATGCAAAAGAATAACATGGTCTGATTTTTATTTTCAAAAACTCTTTTTGACCATAGAACAGAGAATGAATTATAGGAAGAGTGATTTGGAAGCAAGTAGATCAAATGAAGAGAGATGGTAATGGCTTGGATAGGGCCATAGTAGTGAAGATGAAGAGAATCAAATGGACTTGGGATATGCTTTGGAGACAGACTTGAAAAAATCTATTTTTTTGCCAATGAAATGGAATGTAGAGGAAGAAGGAGAGCCTGTATATGTTTCTGTTGCCTTGGTTGATGTGGATATATTTAGTGTGATTAATAAAAACCATTGATGAGCTGTTTAAAGGGTCGTCTTTATTAAGCAACACATTAATCTAAAAAGCAGGAAGACATTATATGAGGTGTTAAGAATAGACTAGTGCTTGCTGTAAATATATACTTCCTTGATCAGAGTCAGAGTAAAGTTATTAAGGATTAGCATCTTCTGTAAAACAATTACAAACATAACTCTTTTATTATTTGCTTTGGGGACCAAATAACAAACTGTTAATAAAATTGTCAGTTACTAAAAGATCTATTCTTGATACAATTTAAAAAACAAAAGAAAGCTCAGAGCATCAGAAGCTAGAGTTGGTTGAGAAATATGGGCAGGAAGGGAGAATAAGCAATTTGTTTGACAATGCAATTACACTCAGCATCAGCGGAGAGGATGCCGTATAATTAATCTTTTTTTCTGGAGTGAACCTGTTACTGTAGGCACCTCTAGTCTCACATACCTTTCCTATTGTACGCTTGTCCCTTGGTATCCTTGGGGGATTGGTTTCAGGACCTCTGCAGATAAAAAAATCTATGGATGCTCAAGTTCCTTATGTCAAGTGGATTTGTATATACATAAAACCTACGCACATCTTTCTACTATACTTTTAATAACCTCTATGTTACTTACAGTACCTAAATACACTATAAGTGCTCTGTAAATAGTTGTTATACTGTATTGTTTAGGGAATAATGACAAATTTGTATATGTTTCATACAGATGCAACCATCATAGGCCTAACTACATAGTACACATCAGCAACTACATAACATTTTTTTCTTTGAATATTTTTGATCTGTGGTTCGTTGAATTCACAAATGTGGGGCTTGCAGATACAGAAGGCCAATTGTATTCACAAAGTACTTGGTTTGATTTCTTAAGTATACTGTCTTATTAGGAAAATATTTTTCTCTTTTAAAATTAACTCCATTACAAATCAGTTCTTCGAGCTGAAGCAGCATGAGCTTATTTCTCTAGGACCTGACCACTTGTGATTAATAGAATACCAAATTTTAGAATAGAGAAAAGTAAGAAGAACATTGAGACTTTTTCTATTAATCTAACATCTTCATTTCCACATTGTCAAGGAACAAATACTGAAACAGATGAATGAAGGGTATTTTTTGTGTTCTGACTTAAATTCACATACACTTTGCCTGTTTTTAACACCTCCAGCTCTGTGGACAAACGACAATGTATCTGGGCCAAATGTTTGCTTCAACTACTAGACAATCATTTTGAGCTTCTCTCTCATGAGGAAATTTGTCCCTTATTTCTATCTTTTATAACAGTGAGGAGAGCAGATAGCAGTAGTATCTCGTTTTTAATGCAGGATCAAAAAAAAAACAAGACCTGAAATCATAGATTCTGGTTCCTTTTCTAATTTTTCCAGTTTTCCTATTGCCATTCTAGTTTTCCCTGAATTACTGCAGTAGCCTCTTAATTGCTCTCATGGTTTCCAATTCTTCCCTTCTGCACTCTTAAAATAGCCAGAGTGATCTTTAAAAATACAAATCACTCCCATGCTTAAAATCCTTTCATGTAAAATAAATACTAAACCCCTTACCATGGCCAACAAAGCCCCAAAACCTCCTTTACAATCTCATCTCCTATACTCTCACCCTTGCTTACTTACTGCCAGGCACTTGACCTCCTCTTTGATCCAGAAAGAAAGAGGCATTTTCCCCCCTACTTTAGTGCCTTTGCATTGCTGTTTCCCCTGCCTGGGGCACCCCACTGTCCCCCAGATTTGCACATGACTGATCCCTCTTATCAATGAGGCTCAGCTCAAACATGACCTCTTTAGAGAGGCCTTCCTTGGCCTTTTCAAACCAAATCATCTCTCCCCTTCAGTCACAGCATCTGCTTCATATTGTTCACAGTACTTATTACGATAGGAAATTATCTTATTTTATTTGTTTACCTATTTACTGACTGTCTCTCTCTCCAGGTTACATAGTCCAGAAAAACAGAGACCTTTTCTGTGATTTTCACTGACGTGACTTCAGTGCCTGACACAAAGTTTAGTAAATATCTATTATATGATAGAATGGTTTCTCAACCAGTTCCACTGTTATTTACCTATGCTGGGTCAGATTCTTGACTCTGTGCCTTAGTTTTTCTAGCTTTAAGATTGTAACAATAACATTTGCCATCGAAGTCATTTTTAGCACGGAGGAGAAAAATTGTTGTCTTTATATCTGCAAATATTACTCCTAAATAATGTAATGCTGTGAAATAAACAGGTAGGGAAATATAGTAGGTACATAATGAAAATATTCCTTATCGATTTCTTTCTCTATTCTCTTTGATGTTTCTAGAAAGTGACTGAAATATACCAGTTCAAATTCAGATACACAAAAGAAGGAGCCACTATGGATTTTGACAGGTAGAATCTAATTGTTTAATGAACATGAGAAATATATAGGATTGAGGTAAACATAAGCCTCTTGAGGCCAGAAATAGAGCTTATACTTCCTTTGTAAATTCCCCAACAACCCCAGAAAAAATCCATGGTTATAGAAAGGGATTGTAATAATTATTTACATTTCTGAAATCCATAGATTACTGGTAGGAATAGAGGCTTCCTTTGCCTCTTTCCCTCTTTTCCTCATAGGTAATGTTAGTAGGGTCTAAAGGCAGTTAAGTTTAGTGGTTAAGAGTTCCATTTCCTAAGGCAGAAAGACCTAGCTTGGAGCCCCAGCTCTGACTACGAATGGTTATATAATGTTGGACAAATAACTCAATCTCCCTAAATATTGGTTTTCTCATCTGCACGGTGGAGTTAATAATATCTACTTCATGTGGTTGCTGTGATTATTGAGTTTTAATGCATAATAAAGCTTTGCCCAACACTCAGTTAATGATACCTAAGTGGTGGTGGCAATGGTAGTTCGTGGGCGGCACAGGAGTAAGGTATTAATGAGGCTGTCTATGTGGTGTTGATTGAAGAACTCCATAGGCTCTCTCTATCCACTAAACCAACATTTCTCAATTGCTATGCCAAGATAGTGATCCTTTCTGCCCTCTGTATAGCCAGACTGGACCTGGGGTAGATGAAACCCCTGAACTATCTGCTTATAGACACAAACATTCTCATCTTCTTACCCCAATATGTTGTACAAATATAATTATCTATGTGTGTCCCTGTATGGAAAAGACTGGAAAGCACTGCATTTTCCTATCAAGTCTAAAATTCCAAACTTTAGATGTATTAATGGATTAAATAGTAAAGACAAGGACATTTGCTTCAGAAGGTCCTTAGTGCAAATGTAGATACTTTATTGAGGAGCAGTATTTATTTTCTTCCCAGTAGCTTTTGGGTTCAGATAGAGCTAAAAATTGCTGATGAGACTGAATAGAAGAAGGTGGAGCAGATGATGGTGAAAAGCTTCTGGTAGCAGAGGGCTCCACATCAGGAGAATGAGTTTCCCAGAAAGAAATGGCTGAAGAGAAATGTGGCCTAATTCTCAATTTTCTATACTCTTAGCCCTATTTCATTTACTGCAAGTTTGAGGATTTCTCTCCAAGATTCACTTCCTTAATTATCTTCTCATTTGTAAAACTTATAGACAGTACTAAGATGTGAAGAGAAAGTCAGTTCTAGGAATGAGAATTAGAATATTCATCATCATTAGCTAACATTTGCATAGCACTTTATAGATTGTACAGCACTTTATATATATATATTCTCTTAAATAAAACACTTGCCTTTTGCTCTCTAAAATTTAAATGTAAGTACAACTGATAACCAGACTACTGTTACGAAAGCACATATGCCAAGAGGTGAGCAATGAAACAGAAAGGCCAAATTTTCTAACTACTAAGGAAGAGAGAAAGTAATGCACATTACTAATTTCCTAGAAACTAAAGGTAGGCATTTGTTTAAATGATCATTCTTATAAAATTATCTTATCACCTCTTCCATAGTAAAGATAATTACTCTTTTAAAAGGGAATCTTAACTAAGATTTTACACGAATATGAGGTATATTGAAAGATCCCATGAGCTAGATAGCTATAGCCCTTCACTCTGGTTACCTATTTCAAATTGGTAAATCCTGGTAGACAAAACTTTTAAGTTGTTCAAAAGTGAAACAAGAGCAAACGTATTTACTTAATATTTGTTTTATGAATTCACACTGCCTCCAGTAGAGTTCAATTACTTAGGATTATTTTTCAGTATTAAGTGCTTATTATGTGAAAGACATTGTGCAGATATATTGCAGTCATAGTCCTTTCTGGAAACTACTCAAATGTGAGACTAATTGGAGAAGAAAATTTTAGAGAGAGAGAAAGAATATTTAGTATTGGAAGGTAATTTAGTCTAATTTGTTCATTCGCTCATTAATTCAACAAAAGTTTATTGTATACTTACTGTAGCTGGGCACCAAACTTAGTATTGTGGAGATGAAAGATATAGCCATTTATAATCTAGAGGGGGAGACATGCAAACAGTTATAAACGGGTGAGGTATGGGGATTAACAGGGAATACTTTCTTGAAGAGGTGATACAAGAGCTAAGTATTAAAGGGTGAATTGAGGAGAGTCATGAAGAGAATTGGGAAAAGCAAAAAATAAGCAAAGTGAACAGCATATGCGAATACATATGGATGAAAAGGAACCGGTAGTAGTTGCAGATGAAGGTGGAGATGAGGGCATAGCTGGTTGTTCACGAAAGGCATTATACACACAACCCTCGATTTTGGTTGAAAGGTGATGAAAGTAATAGAAGAATTTTAAGCAAGAGAGTGACGTAAGCAGATTTTCCTATTAGGAATATTATTTCGGCAGTGATGTGGATAATGTTTTGCAGTGTGAACAAAAAGAAAAGCAGGAAGAATAGTCATTGTCATAAGCCATGTAAAAATGAGGAGGGGATTTCTCTGAGGGATAACCATATGGTAGAAAGGCCTAGGGATGATTATTGATTTTATACTTGAAGAAGTGTGGAAATGTGTATGTGAATTCATCTCACAAACGCGCTCCTGACCTAGAGTGTCTAAGTGACTTGACTGAGGTCATTCTGCTACTTAGCAGCCGAGCCAGTATTAGATGTCAAGTTTCCTAATTCCAAATCCATTGCTCTAAATACTATAGCATGTGGTTATTTGTAAATCAAATTTTAAAAAATCAGGTTATATTTAAAATAGCTTAAAAGAACTTGCTATGTAAGAATCCTTTGTATAAACATTGCAAAAAGTACAATCTCTCCTTTAATTTACATTCTAAAAATAGTCTCTAGTGTCCTATTTTTATTTAATCATATAGTAAAAAGTTTTGTATTGTATACGATTGAAAAATATGCTGTTTTTTTTTATGTGGTTGTAGCAGTAATACAAGCTTCGAAAGTGGGACAAATAGTGAAGATATTAAGAAAGCTAGTGTTCTACTGATTCGTAAATTATATATATTGACGCAGAATCTTGGACCCCTTCCTAACGATGTTATACTTACTATGAAGCTCCACTACTATAATGCAGGTAGGTGGAGACTCTAGTCAAATTCCTTCTTAAGTATTGAAATAATATTTTATATAAATAGAAGGATTTTGCAAGTATCTGAAAGAGATATCTGTTGCTATATATGAAAGATTAATCTGACTTGTTCTGTTGAAACTCAGTTTTCTTTTCTTTTCATTTTACAGTGACCCCACATGATTACCAGCCCCCTGGTTTTAAAGAAGGGATAAACTCACACTTCCTGCTGTTTGAGGGGGAGCCCGTAAACCTACAAGTGGGAATAGTCTCAACAGGCTTTCATAGCATGAAAGTAAAAGTTACAACCGAAGCCACCAGAGTGTCTGATTTAGAGAACAGTCTCTTTCAAGAGAACAACACTACTGAGATTGCCCATCAGGGTCTAGACTGTGATGAGGAAGAAGAAGAATGCAACAACCAAGTAAGGCAAAGCTTTAGTGATGCTCTACTTCTTTGGTTAATAACGGTTGACATTTTTCAGTTCCTACACAGACCATATCATAACAGAGTCTAGTGGAGTGTGCCAGGTATAAAAACAGAAACAAAACTAACCCCTAACCTCAAAGAGTCTTTATTCTAAAAAAGTACTATTTCAAGAAGCAAATATATTTTGTTAGAGGAAATTGTCCATTACTAGGACAAGAAAAAGATTTTCCAATATACTTCTTCTGTGAAAAGTACCCATGAATTTAGAAAATTTGGGATTTTATTTCTTTCATTTATAAGTAACAAATGTACTCAAAAAGAGTGTGGAGGCTTTGCGAGAAATAAATGATGGAGATTTATTTAAGGGTCTTAGAGTTTACAAACTGGAAACACAACTAGGCAAAAACCCGGAAGTGTTCCAAAGAGAAAGAAAAGTTAAAAGTTTTTATGGCAAAATGTACATTCTTAAGAATCGTCAGTCAAGCATTCTTAGCCTCAGTATTGGTCCAGGATGGTTATCAGCCAAATGACAAGCAGTTAAGATGTTGGATGCCAGATGGTCTGAATGATGCGTGCTAGGAAGTCTGGTCATGTCCTGGTGATCTGGATAATGGATGTCAGGTGGATGTATACATGAGTCCTTCACCGGGTAATTAGAGGGTTATTTGAAGGTCTATATGTATATCCAGGCATTGGCACAGGACTGGAAAGTTCAAAAAAGTTTAAGTTTCCAGAGTAGTTAGAACAAGAATGGAGTCTTTCCTCATGCCTCAACTTTCGTAATGTTAATAATTTTAGCAGCTTGGTTAAAGTGACTCCATTTTATATGTTCCTTATTTTTACTCTTTCCTCACTTATTTTTAGGACTTAAATATATTCTAGGTGTTCATTAATTCATATTCACTATAAGTATAAATAAGTTCTTGATTACTAGGGTAATTGGGTGGGAGAGGGTTGGGGGAGAAAAAATTTACAGATAAACTCGGGTCATAGTGAAAACAAAATGATAGTCAGCTTTTGGTTATGTGGAGAGAGACAAGCTTAGGGGCTAGGTCTCTGGAGAAAGCCAAGAGGCTCGGATTGAAGCCGCTGGAACCAAACGAGCTCTGAGCCCTTTACCTTCCTACTTTCTCAAGGAGAGGCTTGATGTTGAGTACTTACTAGGGCCTCACTGTGCCCTAGGTAAATCCACACTCTGATGTCTGGGTAAGAAAGTTTACTGAATGACAACATAGTATTAAAAGGGTTCTGAGGGTGTGGTTACATGGTGTAGTGGTTAGCATGTCTGCTTTACATGCAGAAGGTCCTGGGTTCACACCCTGGTGGAACCATGGTCCATGGTCTATGGCCATGCCACCCTGAACAAGCCAAATGTCTGATCTCAGAATCTAAGCAGGGTCGGGCCTGGTTAGTACTTGGATGGAAGACCACCTAGGAAAACTAGGTGCTACAGGCATAAATAATAATAATTTCTTTAAAAAAGGGTTTTGAGTTAGACATGAAGAATTTTCAGATGCCTAGTGGGAAAGGATGCTGTAAAATCTTTTGGGAGACTTTTTAAAGATTAGGATGCTAATTTATTTGCTTGAAATAGTTTGAGTCTTAAAGATAGATGACTATAGTAGGTAACCTTTGAAGGTTCCTTTCTGGTTCTTTAATTCTATACTATGTTTAATACATAGAAAAGAGTCTTAATTCAGACAGGATTTTTTTTCATTTTTAGTAAGTATTTTCATAATGTAACACATGATGATAGCTTTAGATTTTGATGCAAATTTCTTCTGTTTCTACTCAAGGAAGATATAGCTAACATCGATTGGTTTAAAATAGATTGGTTTAAAAAATAAAGGTTAAGCAAAGAATGAGCATATATTAACTGGATTTTTATCTTTTAAAATTAAGAATTTCTTTTTACCAACTGAAAGTCAGATAACTTGAGAATGAATAATTCAATTGATAGATTGAATAAGACATGTGATAACACTGTTCCTACTAAATTTAGTAGGAACTATATACACTTGACTCCAACACAAGTTTGAACTGTGTGAGTCTACTTACATGCAGATTTATTTCAATAAATACCTGTACTGTTTTCAGTCTGTGGTTGGGAGTCTATGGATGCAGAGGGCTGACTGTATGTGTTGATCTATGCATTGTACATAGGGGATTTAAGCATCAATTGATTTTGGTATCTGGGGGCGGGGTTTGGAACCAATCCCCTGTGATAAAGAGGGACAACTTACATTTTGGGGGACTCAAAAGTTTTACTTGGATTTTTGACTGTACAGGGGTCAGTGCCCCTAACCCTGGTGTTGTTCAAAGGTCAACTGTGTACAAATATCAGGACTTGTGAAAAACTCAGTCAATTCAAGTTCCTCGCTCAGCTAGCCAATTATGAAAGAATAATAAGTCTAGTGAAGTGCTTATTGACATTTCACACTAAGAATTCTGTTGTTTCTTCATAAAATACACTCACACACATATGTGCACGCACAGACACACCTATACTCACATAAACATGTAGAGCACTTCATTGCCTTCGAAAATATTTTATTCTGAAATATACCATGCACAGCAGAGTATACAAAATAGTATGTATATTTTAAAGAATAATGAGTATCCATATACCCTTCATTCAAGCTTAGAAGTAAAACTTTGTCGCTACCTTAGAAGTCACAATGTGACCTGTCTTTATTGTACCCTCTCCTTCTCCTAAATTCTAAGATAACCCTTTCCTTAGTCTTTTTTATAGCTTTACCATCTATGAGTATATTTGCTTTTTTCAAAATTTTATAAGAATGTAATGATACTCACGGTATTCTTCTCTGATTTACTTCTTTTGCTTGAACTTCAAAAATAAGATATATCCATTGTGTGGCTGTCCATTCACTTTCACTACTGTAGACTATTCTATCTATTCTTAATATTCTTTCTTTTTAATTGTTATAAACATTCATGTACACACCTCCTGGTGTGTGTGTGTGTGTGTGTGTGTGTGTGTGTGTGTGTATATGCAGGAGTGTCTCTAGGGAATATACCAAAGAGTCCTGGGGCTTTTCAACTTTATTAGGTAATGGAAAACTGTTCTCCAAAGTGGTTGTACCAATTTTTACTCTACTAACAGTGAAAGAGAATGCCCTATACTCTTGTCAATACAATATTATCAGAGTTTATTTTTCTGCCTATCAACTGGATGTGAAATGGTCATACCACATGATTTTGATTTTTATTTCTCTGATTATTACTGAGTTTGAGTATCTTTGCATGTATTTTAGCCATTCTGGTTTTCTTATATATCAAGTAACTATTCAAGTCTTTCATGCATTTTTCTATTGGGTTATTTATCTTTTTTTCTTTTATTTAAAAAAAATATTCTACATAATTTTTTTTTACTCATTTGTGTTGCAATATTTTTTTTTCAGATTTGTGGCTTGTCTTTCCATTTTCTTTAGTGAAAGAACTTTTGCTAAAGAGAAGTTCTTAATTTTGATGTAGTCAAATCTTTTCCTCTAATATGTGCTTTTGGATAATCTTAAGAAATCTTTCTTTACCTGAGGTCATTAATAATATTCTCCTATATTCTAAAAGTTTTAAGATTTTTCTTTCTACATTTAAGTTTTTATCCCACTTAGAGTTTATTTTTATTTGTGCTATAAGATAGTCCAGACTCCTTTAATATTTTTTAATCCAAGTATAAAATATATACAGAAAAATATGCATATCATAATGATACAGCTCAATAAATATTTACAAACTGAACATCAGGGCTGAGGTGAGGGTGAGGCAAACAAGGTGAGAGTGAGTGTCTCCTTAAATTTTTCTTCCTAGGTATCTTGTTTGCTTCACCGTTGCCCCACCCCTGTGGAATAAACATGTGAAATCATCACCCAGACCAAGAAACAAAATACTGCTAGACCTTCAGAAAACCCAGCCTTACTCTGTAGTTACTGTTTTACTCAACAAAAATATTTCTACTTGACTTCTATTAGCATAGTTTCTTTTGTTTTTTATTTTCTAGATGCAGAATCATAGAGTATGAACCATTTTTTCACTCCACATTATGTTGCAATATTTATCCACATTTTTGCATGTTGCTGTTGACTATTCTCACTATTCATCTAGTCTTAATGGGCATTTGGATAATTTCTTATTTTTGATTATTATGAGTAGTACTGCTCTGAACATTCTGAACATGTTTTCTAGTGAAATATGCACACATTTCTGGTGGGAATTGAACTGCTAGGAGTAGAATTGCTGGGTCAAGGGATATGTTTTCATACGTA
This sequence comes from Rousettus aegyptiacus, assembly GCF_014176215.1. Lineage (NCBI taxonomy): Eukaryota > Metazoa > Chordata > Mammalia > Chiroptera > Pteropodidae > Rousettus > Rousettus aegyptiacus. The sequence goes on along the minus strand of NW_023416308.1, from coordinate 16,691,938 downwards.
CACAAAACAATTTCCAAAGTAGTTGTGCCAATTTACACTTCCATCAGCAATATGTGAGAGTTGTGGTTGCTCCACATCCTCACCAAACCTTGGCATTTTCCATCATGTTAATTTTAGCCATTCTGGTGGGTGTGTTGTAGTATGTCATTGTGGTTTTAATTTGCATCTCCCTGATGACTAATGAATTGAGCTCCTTTTCATATGTTTATTGGCCATGTTGGATAGATATCCTCTTTTGTGAAGTGTCTTTTCAAGTTTTTTTTTTTTTTTTCTATTGGGTTCTGTTGGATTGTCTTTCAGTCTTATTAATGTGTAGGTGTTCTGCACATATATTCTATGTACAGGTGCTTTGTCAGATACATGTATTGTGAATATATCTTCAATTTTGAGTTGACTTTTTACTCTTTTATTGATGTGTTGTGATGAACAGAATATTGATTATATTAACTTCAATTAATATATTAATATAGTCCAACTTATCAATTAATTTGGCAGTTTTTATTTTTAAAATTTTTTCTAAAGTGTACAGAGACATACTCTGTTTTTCTCTAAAAAGGGGAAATACTTATAGAAACGGAAGAGATTTTTTTAAATTATAAAAGACTTTCATGAATAATTTTATACCAAAAAATATAAATACCTGACCTTTCTCTCCCCTACCTTCAGGTATTCATATATTTTGGTATGAGATATTCATGGAGGTCTCAATATTTTAAAATCTCTCCTATTTCTGTAGTTATTTCCTTGTTTTCATGTCCAGCGGTATTTATTTGTGCTCCATTTGTTTTTCTTGGTTATATTTGCCAAAAATCATTATTTTTATCACACTTTTTAGAGTCATCTTTTGCTTGTGCCGACCACTTTTATTGCTTTTTAAATTCATTTTCTGTATAATTCATGTTTTGCTTTTATCTTTGTCTTCTTCTGCTTTTCTGGTTTGGTTTTGTCTCCTTGACTACAAATTGATCTTTCCATCCATCAATATATATAGACATATATAGCATACGAGTACTTAAAATTCAACATCTCTAAATGGAATTTCAACTTCTGACCAAACATGCTCTTCCCCTCTCAGATTCCTTATCTTGGTATTGCATCATCACTTTATCAAAAAAGCCTGATTAGGAATGTGTTCAACTCCTATTTTTTTTCACTTCTCACATCCTTTTAGTTACTATTTCCATCTGTTTTGTCTTTGAAATATTTCTCAAGTCTGGCCGTATTGCCATTGTGTTGATTCAGACTACCATCATTGCTTTCTTGGTGAATGACAGCTGAGACTCCTAATGAGTCTCCCTGATATCAGCATTGCCTCTCTAATCTGTCTTCTAGAGTGACAGAGAATGAAGGTAGTAAATCTATGATGATCATTTTCAAATATTTTAAGTTGATTTATTTTGTGTAATTTCAAGGGCAGAATGAGAGCCATAAATGAAAATTGCAAGGGAGAGAGGGAACAGGTTGATTTTGGCTCGATAGAAGGAAGAACTTTTTCTTAAACCATCCTGTCAATTCTGTTATCATTTTTATATATTTCATCCCCTCCAGTCTTTGCCCACAGATATATATATATATATATTTGTATATGGTGTACATATAAATCTGTACATATAATCATGGTGTACATATAAATTTGTTTTACTTTTATACTTGACATTAATTTTATATATGTCTCACCTTAATCTTTATATTTTTACTTTTAATGACCTTTATTTCATTTAAGTACTTACTCGACTATTTGTCTACTTTTAGACATTTTGGTTAAATCATGATTTTGCTATTATCAATAGTGTTGTAATAAATACCTTTGTATGCATGATAGATTTATTTTCTAAGGATATAGTATTAGGAATTTGCAGAAAATTTGGATAGCTCTCAATGAGTATTGCCAAATCATTTTCCAGAAGCTGCCAGCTTCTTCACCTCCTCAGAATGGATTTTCTAACAATGACAAGTACTTAATAAATCTGACTGTCTTAAGAAGGGTGAATGCCTTGTTACCAGCTGTGTGCAAATATAGATATATACTGTTTTCAAAATAGAGTATAGATTATTGTCTCTAGGGTGTTACAAGAGAAAATCATGATTGAGGGGGAAGATTGAACTAGATTGACCTCTGAGATCTCTTCCATGCTAAGATTCTCTGGGGTATTTTTTTAATTCCTAGTAAGAGCATAATGCCCTGCTAAGTGCTGTGAGGAAAATAGACATGTAAAGTATAATTTCAACCTTGAGAAATCTGTCTGAAGAGATAATACCTATATAATATATAATGAGAAATAATACTGGAGAGTGTATGAATGATAGAAATAATATTAACTAATATATTGAGCATATTCTCAGGGCTTTACATGTATTATCATTTGTAATCTTTCCAACTATTTTATGAGGTAGATTCTATCATCTTGATTTTACAAGTGAGGAAACAGACTTAGAGGAATTAGGCCAAGGCTATGTACACAGTGAATAAGTAGCAGGGCCAGAATTTAAAACAAGGCAATTGGACTCTAAAGCCTGTGTTCTTAGGGTACAGAAATAAGGATAAAATGGCACTGTGTGGGAAGGTCTCATTGAATTGGTGATTTTATGTATGAATCATATTTTGATTAGCAGAGAATAAGATGGAGGACATTCCAGGCAAGTTGGAAGGAACAGTATGGTAGCATTAGGACTTTGTCTCTATGACTTAAAATTCCAATATTGAACTTCCCACACCTTTCCCTGTATAATATATGGCTTTGCTGAGATTTCTACTTTTTGGTAACTTCTAACTCAAAGATTTTTTTAAAACTTTTTTAATTTACAAATTTTTTTTATTAAAAGAGAGAGTTTATAAAATCTTGATCAAACAGCTTATACCGCTTTTTCGTCAGTAATCTATAGTAAAGAAGCAATTTAACATAATTATCTTGTGAGAGTATTTTAAGATTAAAAAAATTATAACTTTTTTAGGTTATTCCTTATCTTCATCACAAAAAGACAAACATAAAAAAATTTCTATGGGTAGTTGAAATTCTTCAGTATTTGTATTATTCATTTTCTGGTGTGATCTCTAAGATTTGAGGGAAAATGTAAAAGTAAGGTGGTGATCGGCAGTGCATTCAGAAATGATAAAAGCACACGAACTTGAAATTTAAAAATTCTTAAATTATAAGAATTCTTAAAAGCTAATTCTACTTATAAAGAAGGACATGGAACTTGCCAAGTAAGAAATCAAAAAATCCTGGGACAAAACTTGGTTATGTATATCGGTATGACATACCCTGTCCTAAATGTGTCCTTATTTTATCTGCCTCCACAACAAATTTGGGACAGGCCTACATTCCTAATGGGAATTAAGAGATGGTTTGGGCTTAAGACCTAGCTAGTAAGGCCATACAAACACAGCGACACCTCACAGTGCTCTGGGAAGTTGGGCCTGTTTTCTCTATTACAATCAATTGGGCAGATAGCAGTAGATATATACAGCAGAAAGAGACTCCCGGACAGTTTTCTTTAAAGAACTCACCTATGTGGTGACAACACATGTTCTGGAACTGGAATCTTATTTCAATTTTATGTTAAGTTTAACTGTTGAAGGAAACAGGCGTCTTAAAAACTAGTAATTACTGACACATACAAATAGCTATAAAAAGATGGAGGGCTAATGTTGCCCAGGTTTACTTTAGAGACTAGTGGTCTTAGTTTATTAAGCCATTGCAGCTCTTTGGGAATTCATATTTTTATCTAATTTTTAGGTAGGGGTCTATATACTATAATTTTCAGATTTTCTGAGATCCTATAAGTCTTTTGTTAGAAAGAGTTTCTAGCTACTCTGTACAGATTTTTTTCTTGACCTATCCTGAACCTAGGAATCTTGATCCAAAATGATGTATTTTTCTCACTTGTAACACATTAATTTAACAGAAGCATAAATAATTCATGTAAATGATGTTTTTTGAGGATGAGAATATTATTTTATTATGAGACCCACAAGTACTTCTAATCAATTCAATAGTTTATCATTTGATCTAGTTACAATGAATGGTTTGCTTTTTACACATAGGTCCAAACTTATACACTATATCTCACTATTTTCCAAGTGTAGTAAAAAAATGGTTTTCATTTTACGTAGATTTTTGTGTTTTATTTCAATTTAAAAATGGTATTTTGAGGTAGCTTTTTTCTTTTTGATGAATTCCACAAAAGGATATCTTATTGTAACAATGTATGACTTACCTGGATGCATTTTTTTTCCTGTGTGAAGTCCATGTTTCACCCTTTTGTGTTAAAACATTTGATTAAAGTGTAAATGATTTGTTTTTGAAAAATTAGAATGTTAAATACATTGGTGCCAAAGTAAATGGTACCATTTAATTGTGTATTAGACAGGTACTTTCTGAATTTCTTAGAACTGCTTTGTATTCTAGCCAATGGATTAAAATAAGAGGCTTTTCATTCAGAAACTGTTTTTTTCCCACTAAACAGTGAACTTAAGTTTTGCAGTTTTGAAGAATAGCCTGATGATTTTCATAGCATCACATCTATGAAGCATATATGCCTTGTTTGATACAGTGTAGTGTTGGCAAGAATATCCTAGATTCTTGCAAGTAGAGTTTATTATTGAAAATGTTGGAGGAGGTACATAATCTACAGAAAATATTCAGACTTAAAAACCACACATCATTCTTTATTTATCATGGAACTATAGTCCTTTTCACAAAGCTGCTTTTTACCGAATAGGAAATTTTTTCAATTATGTTTTCTGTTTTGCATACAGAATGTAATTGTTTTCCTTTGTTAACTATGCAAAGTCATTTCTTTTTTTATATGAATCATTCTATAATATATCAGAGAATTATTTTCTTACTGTTGTGAGTATGAAGAGTCACACTGATGATCTGTGTGTATTTCACTTATATAAAGATAAAAGACAATGTTGATATATATTATAGCAGAAGAAAAGTTGAGCCTAGTAAGTAATCTTAGATAGAAACACTTTGAATGTTACCATTATTAAATTCTAGCATTAAAAGAAATAAGTTTTATAAAAAAAAAGAGTAAGACAGAATGTTCTGTTTGTTAAAAACAAATGTAATAGTTTGAAAAAATGTTATCATTATATTAAAACCAGTATAATATTAGGTTCTATTTAAGTTATAATTTTTTTCAAAATGAAAATTTGGGATTTAGTCAATTGCAGATTGGAAAATATAACGATAATGTTAGTTATCTAGAACTATTCAGTCAGCTATTTTTCTAACACTTATATGTGCTTCTAATTTTCCAGTTGAGACTAAATTGTCTATTGTCTGGATTATGGTTCATAACAAATTTAGGCATGGTAGGGAGAGTATTAGGATCTCAAAATTGAGATCTAAGACTTCAAAAGTCAGTGCTTCAGTCAGTAGTAAAGAAGAGCTAAAAACAGAAGTATATATACTTCAGAGAGCCTTAAATTTGCTTTTCCTGAATAATGAAGGGCGCTTCCTGCTTTGATAAGCAAATTCAGAACAAACAGAAACATTAGAGCTAATGGCACTATTTTGATAATTAAATAAGTCTACACAAAGCTAAGTGTGATGAAATCTTAAAATAATATTCTAAAATATTCTAATCAACCACAAGTTACCAAAATGTATTCACTCAAATTTATATTGAAGCCTACATGCTTGAGTCACTATACAAAGCTAGTGTACACAAAGATAAACAGGTCGAATGAATCTCTGATTCAAAATTGCTTAGGAGAAATGAAACATAAACACATGGCTGTTGTATAAAAAATAACAATAATTATTTAGTGCTTACAAAAGTCGTTATATACACATGGCCTCAATTAGTCCCAACAATAACTTTGCATACTATTTTATAGCTCAAGAAACAGAAGTTCATAGATCTTAAGTAGCATGTTCGAGGTTTCCCAAGTAGAAAGCATCAGATCAGTATTTTAATCTAGGTCTCTCTGGCTCTAAACCTTATATTCATTCATGTAGAGGAAAATATGAAAAATTTCACAAGACAGCAAAAACTCTATAGAATGATCAAATTCCACTTTTAGTCATGAAGGAATATTGTAACAGGCTTGCTCTCCTGCTGTAAACAGGTAGGAAACTGTTTATATGAAGCAGTTGTTTTCAGACATTAAACAACAGAAAGTACAGAATTGTGATCCCTGAGAGAAAATCAAGATGACCCTTAAAATTGCTCTGACTTTCTGTTAGGAGGTTTCTGGGCCACTGGAGCAAGGAGGGGGAACCCAAGCAGAATGTGGCAGGCAGTCTTGCTGGGTTGTAAAAGCAGAGATTGGTATTTGAGAAAGTTGACGCAGTTGGAGACAGAGCATCAGAAAGGAGGGACCTATAGATAGGAAGAGCTCCAGAAAATCAGCATAAGGGTCCCCTGAATCTTTGGTTGAATATTTAGCTTCTCAAGTATGGGTTGAAATTCTATGAAGTTGTGCCAAAAACAAAACAAAACAAAACAAAACAAAACTATTAGGGAACTGTAAGCTAAGCAATTCCTAGAGTTCTCATAGGACTAGAAGATATTTACATAATGATCAGTAATGTGGGGAGACCTTGCTGAACAGCTGGAACATTTATTTGAGATTCTAGAAGGGTTACACATTAGCATTAGTGCTAAACCAGCCCTTTAGTGAAGACCTCCAAACTTATCTCTAACCACTTAAGCCTTCAAAGGATCAAGCTTATTCGCCCTCCCGAACAAAATTCAACACTTTTTAGAGGAAGAAAACAAAGTCCAAACACTCAACTATATAAAATTCATAATGTCCAGAATCCAACAAAGATTTATTAACATAAAATAGCATGAAATTTGGCCCATAACCAAGGAAAATTAGTCAGTGGAAGCAGAACCAGAAATGTCAGCAATGATAAAATTAACAGATAAAGACTTTCAAACAGCTCTTATGGCAAATCCAATGATAACATATGTTTACACAAAAACATGTATACAAATATTTATAGTGTAATGTTTATTTGTAATATCCACAGACTGGAAACAACCCAAATATTTCTTAGCAGGAGGAATGGATAAACTTAAAAATAAATAAACTACTGATACATGCAGCAACATGGATCAATTGCCAATGCATTATGCTAAGTGAAAGAAGCCAGAATACTGCATACTGTATGATTCTATTTACATATTTTTTCTTTCTTTAACAGCTATATTAAGATATAATTCATATACTGTACAATTCAGCCATTTAAAATATACTATTCAATGGTCTTATTATATTCACAGAGTTGTGCAACTATCACCACAGTCAATCTTAGAATATTCTCATCAGCTCAAAAATAAATTCATTTAGTTATTGCCTTCTTATTTCCCTGTTCTCCCTCTCCCCCAAGTACTAAGCAACCATTAATCCATTTTCAGTCTCTATAGATTGCTAATTCTGGCTACTTCATATAAATGGAGTCATGTAATATGTCATCTTTTGTGATTGGCTTCTTTTACTCAACTTTATGTTTTCAAGGTTCATCCACGCTGTAGCATATATCAGTACTGCATTCTTTTTTATGACTGAATCATATTCTCTTGTATGGATACACCAGATATTTTTCTATTCATTAGTGATAGACATGTGAGTTGTTTCTACCTTTTGGCTATTATTAATAATGCTACTATAAACACTAATGTACACATTCTCTGTAAACTCCTATTTTCCAATCTCTTGGGTATATACCTAAGAGTTGCATGTTTAATCATTTGAAGAACTCCAGAACTGTCTTCTAAATTGGCTGCACCATTTTATATTCCCACAAGTGCGTATCACAGTTCCAATTTTCTTCACATCCTCACCAACATTTATCTCATGTTTTGATTCTAGTCACCCTAGTGGGTATGAAGTTAGCAGTATCTCTTGGTTTTGATTTGTATTTATCTAATCACTATTGATGTCGAGCATGTTTTCATGAGCTTATTGTCTATTTATATATCTGCCATGAATGTTTACTCAGATCTTTTGCCCTTAAAGTTAGGCTCTTTGTCTTTTTGTATATTCTAGGTATGTGATTTGCAGATAATTTCCCCATTCTATGGATTGTCTTTTCATTTTCTTGATGATGTCCTTTGAAGCACAAATTGATTTTAATTTTGATCAAGTCCAAATTATTTATTTTTAAAAGCTTTTGCTTTTCTTTGGTGTCATAATTATAAAAACTTTGTCAAACTAAAGTCATGATTTACTCCTTTGTTTTCTTCTAAGAATTTTATAATTTTTGCTTATATATTTAGGTCTTTAATCCCCTTTGATTTAATTTTTGTATATTGTGTGAGGTGAGAATCAGACATCTTTCTTTTGCATGTGAATATCCAGTTTTCCCAACACTATTTGTTCAAGAAACTACTCTTTCTTCTTGAAATGTTCCTAGTGCACTTGTCAAAAATAAGTTGACCATATACACATGATTTTATTTCTAGACTCTCAATTTTATTCCACTAGTCTATATGTTTTATTGTTATGCCAGTACCACACAATCTTGATTACCATTGTTTTGGAATGCATTTGAATCAGGTATAAATCCTCCTACTTTGTTCTTATTTTTCAAGATTTTTTAATCTTTTCTGAGTTCTTTGTAATTTCATATAAATTTTAGATCAGCTTGTCAATTTTTACAAAGAAGTCAGCTGGGATTCATATAGGGGTTGCGTTGAATTTCTAGAGGAATTTGGGGATTATTGACAATAATATTAAACTTTTTGATCCATGAATATGGGACACTTTTCCATTTATTTAGATTTTCTTTAATTTCAGAAATGTTTGTAGTTTTCCAAGCTTGCAAACTACAAACCAAGTTTGCAGTTTCCTGGGTTTGTTCAATTATTCCTAAGTATTTTATTCTTTTGATGCTATTGTGAATGTAATTAGTTTTTTTCCATTTCATTTTTGGATTGTTTATTGCAAGTGTATAGAGATGAAATTGAATTTTGTATATTGATTTTGTATCCTGCAAGCTAGCTGAATTTTATGTGTCAAGAGTATTTGGAAGATATATATGTGTGTGTGTGTGTGTGTATATATATGTGTGTATATATATATGTGTATATACATATATATATACACATATATATATGCACACACATATATATACACACACACATATACATATATATACATATATATATATATATAGATGAGATTAATGTGAGATTAACATTTAAATAGGTGAACTTTGAATAAAACACATTGCTCTCTATAATGTGAATTAGCCCCATCCAATTAGTTGAAGGCCTGAATAGAACAGAAAATACAGCCTCCCTAAGCAAGAGGGAATTCTCCAGCAGACTGCCTTCAGACTTCATCTGTGCTATAGGTTCTCCTTGGTCTATAGGCTACTGGCCCTCAGACTGGAAGGGCTTCATCAGCACTCTTAATTTTCAAGACTGCCAGCCTATGTAGCAGGTTTTGGACTTGCCAGACTCCGTGTTTATGTGAGCCTATTTCTTATATTAAATCTCTTACTTTATATACATACACATCCTATTAATTCAGTTTATCTAGAGAACTCTTACTAATACACTTACTGAACTTGTTAGTTTTAATAGCCTTTTTAGTGGGTTCTTTAGGATATTTTATTTATAAGATCATATTATCTACAAATGGATACTCTTTTACTTCTTCCTTACAATCTGGATGCCTTTTATTTCCTCTTCTTATCCATTTGCCCTGGCTAGAACTTCATTACATTGTTGAATAGAAGTGGTGAGAGTGGACATCCTTGTTTTGTTCCTGATCTTAGAGGGAAGCATCCAGTCTTTCACCACTACTATGTTATTGACCAAGGTTTTTGTTTGTTTGTTTTTGTTTTTTTGTTTTTGTAGATGTCCTTTATCATTTTGAATAAATTCTCTTCTATTTCTAGTTTCTTAAATGTTTTCTTTCTTTTATCATGTAAGGCTGTTGAATTTTGTCAAATGCTTTTTCTGCATCTATTGAGATGATCGTGTTATTTTTTTCTTATTCTTTTGATATGATGTGTTACATTAATTGATTTTCAGATATTAAACCAAGCTTGCATTTCTGTGATAAATATCACTTGGTCACAGGGTGTGTGTGTGTGTGTGTGTGTGTGTGTGTGTGTGTGTGTGTAATGTTGGATTTGGTTTGCTAGGATTTTTACCTCCATATGCATAAGCGATATAAATCTGTAGTTTTATTTTCTTGTGATTTTTTTGTCTGGTTTTGGTATCAGGATAACACTGGCCTCATAAAATGAGACAGCAAGTATTCATTCCCTTTCCAGTTTGGAAGAGTTTGTGAAGAATTGGTATTAATTTTTTAAATGTTTGGTAGAATTCAGTGGTGAAGCTATTAGGGGTTGTGCTTTTCCTTGTGAGCAGTTCTTAAAATTATTATTATTATTATTATTATTATTATTACCATTATTATTAATTCAATCTCTTTACTTGTTATATATCTATTAAGATTTTCTATTTCTAGTTGAGTAAGTTTTGGTAGCTTATGCCTTCCTAGGAATTTTCCATTTCATCTATGTTATCTAATTTATTGACATATAACTGTTCATAATATTTCTTTATAATGATTTTTTATATTTCTGTAAAGGTAGTAGTACTGTTTCCTCTTTTATTTCTGATTCTTGTAATTTGAGTTTTCTCTCTTGTTCTCTTGGTCAATCTGGCTAAAGTTTTGTTCTATTCTGTTGATCTTTTGAAGAACTGGTTTATGGATTCACCAATTTTCTCTATTTCTTCAATTTCCAATATAATCTTTATGAGTTTCTTTCTTCTGTTTGTTTTAGATTTACTTTTAACTTTTTAAAGTGAAAGTTTAGATTATTTGAGATTTTTCTTCTTCCTTAACATAGGTATTTTCACTTATTAATTTCCCTCTAAGTACTTCTTTTGCAGTGTTATGTTTCGTTATGTTGTGTCTTCGTTTTTATTTATTTTAAACTATTTTATTATTTCTCCTTTGATTTATTCTTTGACCCATTGGTTATTTAGTAGTATGTTGTTTAATTACTATCTATTTGTGAGTTTCATCAATTTTATTCTGTTCTTGAGTTCTAATTTTATTCCATTGTGGTCAGAAAACATACTTTTAATTATTTTTATATTTTTAAATTTATTGAGGTTTTTAAATAATAAATTTATTTATTTAAATTATTTTCAAGTATATAATACATTGGTTAGACATCTATATCCCCCAGTTGCTCCTTCCTTCCCCTGGCCCTCCACTTAGCCATTATATTAATGCTAACTGCATTCCCTGTGCCATCCTCCCCATCCTCATGCCCAATTATCAACTACTAATTTGTACTTCTTTAACACTTCACTCCATTCTCCCAGCCCTCCAACCCCCCTCCCCTCTGTCTGTCACCAAATTGTCCACTATATTTGTGAGTCTGTTTTTGATTAGTTTGTTCTTTTTATTCCTTAGATTGTGCATGTAAGTGAAATCATATGATATTTATCTCTCTCTGTCTGACTTATTTTACTCAGCATAATAACCTCTAGGTCCATCCATGTCATTACAAATGGTAGGATTTCATTTTTTTTAATGTCTGAGTAATATTTCATTGTATATATTTATTACTGAGTTCTTTTAATGCTCTAATGTATGGTCTTTCCTGGAGAAAAATGAATAGTTGGCCAGATATTGGCTATAATGTTCTATAGATGTCTGTTAGGTCTGGTTGGTTTGTGCTATTATCCGTGCCTTTATTTCCTTTTTAACCTTATGCCTGGTTGTCCTATTCATTACTGAAATTGGAGTATTGAAGTCTCCAACTATTATTGTTGAATTGCCTGTTTCTTCTGTCAGTTCTATCAGTTTTTGATTTATGTGATTTTCTGTGTTATATATATAATATTTTTATAATCATTTTATCTTCTTGACAGATTGACTCTCTTATCATCATGAACTGTCCCTCATTATCTCCAGTAACAATGTCTGCATTTTTATTATTACATTATTTAATCTATTCAAATTAATATTTTATTGATATAGTTAGATTTATGACGGCTATTTTGCTTTGTGTTTTCTGTGTTCTCTATTTTTAATGAAGCATTCACATTTCTTTAATGATTTTTTTTTGCTATATGTATATATATTTTTAATTAGTTGCTCTAGGGCTTGTCATTTACACATTAACTCATCAGAATTACCTTCAGGTTCATGCTAGTTTAATTCCAAGGAGATATAGCAATGTTACTCCTATATAGGTCTAATTCCTTTGACCCATTTTTGTAGTTTTATTGTTACCTGAATTACATCTATTAATGTTACAAACCCAACAATATAATGTTATAATTATTACTTTACCATCTATAGTTATTTCCTTAGCCCAGTGTAGCTTTGTTCCCACTCACCTCCTTTGTGCTGATATTGGCAAATATATTATAGCTCCCTATGTTATAGGTTAAACAATATATTATATACATATTATTTTGTACTTCTTAAATCAGTTAAGAGAAGAAAGGAAAAAATATTTCTTTACAAATACATAATTACCAATACCACTGCTCTTTGTATTTTTGTGTTGGTTCAAATTATCTACTGGGATATTTGTTTTCAACCTGAAACATTTTCTTTCGTATTTCTTGTAAAGCAGGTATTCTAGTAACACATTCAGTTTTTGTTAATCTGGGAATGTTTTTATTTTACATTTTGTTGTTGTTGTTGTTAAAGATAACTTTGCTTGACATAGGATTCTTGGTTGACAGTTTTTCTTTGAGACCTTCGAATATGCTATCCTACTGTCTAATTTGCCTCCATTGTTTCTGCTGAGAAGTCAGCTGTTAACCTTATTGAGGATTCCTTGTAAAATATGGGTTATTTTTTCTTGTTTCTTTTAAGATTTTCACCTTGTTTTTGGCTTTTAGCATGTTTAATATGGTGTGTCTGTTTGCGGATCTCTTTGCATTTATTTTAATTGTAGTTCATTGAGCTTCCTAAATGCATAGGTTAGTGTTTTTCAATAAATTTGGGATGGTTTCAGTCATTATTTCTTTAAATATTTCGTTCTCGCTTTTATCCCCTTCTAGTTCTCTATTATGTGTATGTTGGTAAGCTTAATGGTGTTCACCATTTCTCTTAAGTTCTTGCCATTTTTCTTCATTCTTTTTCTTTCTGGTTTTTGGATTGCGTCATTTCTATTAATCTGCTTCGAGTTTGCTAATCTTTCTTCTGCCAATTCAGATCTGCTCAACCTCTCTAGTGAATTTTTCATTTGTTATTATACTTTTCAATTACAGAATTTCCATTTGGTATTTTTAAAAATTTGTAGCTTTTTATTGATATTCCGTATTGGATATGACATTGTTGTTATACATTCTTTTTTTTTTAATAATAATTTTATTTAATTCTTTGGTCATATTTATAATATGACTTTGAAGTCTTTGTGTGTTAAATTTGATAGCTGTTTGTTCTCACAGGCATTATCTGTTATCTGCTTTTTTCCTAGTGTATAGGTCATACCTTCCTGTTTCTTTGCATGTCCTATAATTTTTTTTTTTTGGAAACTTTACATTTTAGATAATATATTATAGCAACTATGTTTGTGGTCCTTCTCTCACCACCCAGGGCTTGTTATTGTTATTTCTTCACTTATTTGTTTAGTGACCGACTGATTATTTTAGTGAAATATACTTCTCTCTGTAGTATTAAGCCTCTGAAGTTGCTGTTCAGATAATGCAGCCTTAGATATGCCCACCATTATCTTGGGATGATGAGGGTTTTATCACGGCTTTTTTGACTGTCTTTTTTCTTGACCACACCCAGCTGTTAAATTCAACTAATTGCTGGTGACTGTTTTCAACAGTGTTCTAGGCATAAATTTCTCTGTAGAGATTAGTATAATCAATTTGGGCTCCTTCAAAGGTACGGTTTTTGAGGTCAATGTTTGAGATTTGTTCTGACCTCATGAGGGCTGCTCCCAGCTGTCTCTTTTCCTAATTGTCTCCTGCAAACTAGCCAGCCTACAGGTTAGCTTATATCTCTAATGATTCAACCAGTATCCTCTTAATTTTTGTCAACATAACTTCCATCATATTTGAGAGCGCCCTTTGCCTTGAATTTCTTTTATATTCTGCTGTAAATAAGTTACTTTCCTTGGAAAAATTTTAGGGGATATCTGCTTTATATCCTGCTTCTGCCCTCTGGTAAAATCTCTAAGCTATAAATCTGTAATGGGGGATTAGGACAATGGCATGCATGTCTCTGAGTAGCATTCTTGTTTTAGGAACTTAGTGCAAGGGGAAGAGGGGAAGCACTGGCTTCTCAGTTTGCTTCTCTTAACATGGGTCCACTGTCTTATGAGCTAGAGAAAGAGTGATTAGGGGTCTGGCACTCTTAGAAGTGCTGCACCCAGAGCAGAACCTCAATTTCAGCAGGGAGGCTAGGTGGAACAAAGGAGCCATGGATCTTGGCCATACCGACACAGAATTTAACCTCGGCAATGCATATAGCTAAGGCTGGGATGAGAAATGCTGATGTTCTGACTCTCTCATAAAGATAGTCCTCTGAGTAAGAGCTAGGGGAGAGGGTGCTATGTATTCTTGGCTGTACCAGTTTGGAGTGGAGGGGAGTTTCACAGAGCTAGGAGAGTGGAGGGAGTGGTTTTGGTTCAAATACCACAGACTTTTGTTGTTCTTGCCAAAATTTAGTAGATTTTCTTGCATAGGGTTTTCTTCATTTTACTATATGCCCTTAGGATTATTCTAGGGACTTTAATATTTAATTTAAATAGTTTTCATTAGTTTTTCTAGGGGCAGGTCTGTGCTGTACCTCATACTGATGTGCTGGAAATGGAAATTGATTTGTTATACAACCTTCTTACAAAATTCAAATTGTAGGGAAAGATAATAGATCAATAAGTTCCAAGGCCGAATGTGAGATTTAACTGCAAAGGGGCATAGTGGAGTTTTGGGGGGTGATGCAACTGGTGTATATTTTTGTCTGTATTCATTTGTCAAAATTCACAGAAATGTATACTAAAAAGGATGATATTTACTTTATATAAGTTATACTTAAATAAAATGAATGAGAAAAAGCTATGCTCAAGGATTTAAAGAAAAACATACATAATAAGGAGAGATATGGAGAGTGTTAAAAGGGGAGGCAAATAGACTATAGAGCTTAAAATACTATATCTGAAATTTTAAAATATCACTGTATGGGTTTAGCAGCAGATTAGAAACTACAAAAAAATATATATCAGTCAACTTTTAAGATAGAGCAATAGAGAAGAGCCAAACTGAAGCATAGGAGGAAAAAAACTTTGAAAAACAAAACAAAAAGAATAGTACCTCAGTGACTTATGGGGCAACATCAAGTAGTCCATCTGTAATCAGAATCTCAAAAATTGGGTGAGAGGTTTAAAATATAATGGCTATAAATTTTACAAATTTGGTAAAAATGATAAAGACACTTTTAGCAGAAATAATGCAAACTTTAAGACAATGAAATTGCCTCTTTAAAGTGCTTGAAGACAAAAGCTTTCAACCTTGAATTTTATACCCAACAAAAATATTTTTTAAAAATTAATGTGAAATGAAGACATTTTTAGGGGGAAAAAAAGCTGAAGGAATTTATTGTCAATAGACCTGCACTACAAGAAATACTAAAGATATAAAACATGAAACAATAAATTGCATAGAAGAAAATAGGTACTAAACTTATGGACCTTGGTTTTAGAGAGGATTTTATGAATTTGACCTCAAAGGCAAGAAAAATAAAGGCAAAAATAAATGAATGAGACTATAGCAAGCTAAAACGCTTGCTACAGCAAAAGAGACCATCAACAAAACAAAGAGACAACCCCTACCCTTTTTTTTTTTTAATGGTGAGGCAATCCTTGGTTGACCTCACAGATTGCAAGGACCTTGTCACCTTACAATCTCTTATTTGTTATTTTTTTACACCTATAGCACCTGGTCTTCCTAGGTGGTCTCCCATCCAAGTAGTAGGCTCGACCCTGCTTAGCTTCCGAGATTAGATGGGATCGGGCTTGTTCAAGATGGCATAGCCATAGACAAGAGGCAACCCTCTGAATGGGAGAAAATATTTGCAAGCAATGCCTCCAATAAGGGGTTAGTATCCAAAATGTGTTAAGAACTCATACAACTCAACAATGAAAAACCAAACAATCCAATTAATAAATGGACAGGAGACCTGAACAGACACTCCTCCTAAGAAGACAGACAAATGGCCAATAGACATATGAAAAGATGCTCAACTTCAGTGCTATTAGGGAAATGCAAATCAAAATCACAATGAGATATCACCTCATCTGTAAGAATGGCTATTATCAACAAGACAAGCAATAACAAGTGCGGGAGAGGTTATGGGCGAAAAGAATCCTCATACACTGCTGGTGGGAATATAAATTGGTACAACCACTATGAAAACAACATGGAGCTTCCTCAAAAAATTAAAAATAGAATTACTATATGACACAGCAATCCCTATTACAGTTATCTACTAAAAATTTTAAAAACATTTATCCATAAAGATAAATAAACCCTGATGTTTACTTCAGCATTATTCTTGGTGGCCAAGACATGAAAACAACTGAAGTGTCCTTTGATAAACAATTGGATAAAGAAAATGTGGTACATAGATAGAACAGAATATTACTTAGCCAGAAGAAGAGATGAAATACTGCCATTTGTGACAACATGGATGGATCTTAATGTAATAATGCTTAGTGAAATGAGTCAGACAGAAAGGGTGGAGAATTATATGATTTCACTCATATATGAGATACAAAACTAATGAACAAGACAAACAAACAAAAACTTATAGACAAGCAATAGTTTAGTGGTTACCAGAGGGAAATGGAATATGGTGGGGAGGTAGATAAGGGTAAAGGGTGATGAAGGACCTTCAACTTTGGCTGGTGAACACACAATGTAATAGACAGATGATGTATTATTGAATTGTTCACCTGAAACCTATATAATTTTATTAACCAATATCACCCCAATAACTTTTATTTAAAAAAGAAATATTAAAGAACTTCAAGTTGAAAGAAAATTACATGAGATGGATACTTGGATCTACACAAATATGTGGTCAAATAAAAGGAATTTGTGTCATTTTTTAATTTTCTTAAAGATAATTTATGGTTTAAATAAAAATAATAACATATTGTGGAATTTATAACATGTAAAAGTAAAAGCATGACAATAGCATAAAGGACAAGAAGCAGGAAATGGTAGTACATTGTTTTAAATTATGTGTGAAGTAGCATAATGTTACTTAAAGGTAAATTCTGTACATAAAATATGCATTTTATAAACCCTTAAAGCAATCATTAAAAAGTGATATAACTAATAAGTCAGCAGCCAAGATAAAATGGAATATTAAAAAAATACTGAATCCAAAAAGGCAGTAAAAAGGGAATGAAGAAAAGATAGGACAGATAGAAATAAATAGAAAAAGATGGTAGACTTAAACTCAATCATATAGATAACTTAATTAAAAATAAGAAGTTTGAACATTTTGATTAATAATGAGGTTAAGGAAGGAATCAAAAGATATCCAAAGACAAATGAAAATGAAAACAAAACAGTTCAAAATCTATGGGACACAGAGAAAGCAGTCCTTAGAGGGAAATTCATAGCAATACAGGCCTACCTCAAGAAACAAGAAAAAGCTTGAATAAGCAATCTAACCTTACACTTAAAAGAACTAGAAAAAGAACAGCAAACAAAGCCCAAAATGAGTAGAAGGAAGGAAATAATAAAGATCAGAGTGGAAATAAATGAAATAGAGTCTAGAAAAACAATACAAAAGGTTAATGAAACCAAAGCTGGTTCTTTGAAAGCATAAACAAAATTGACAAACCTTTAACCATACTCATCAAGGAAAAAGAGGACTCAAATAAATAAAATCAGAAATGAAAGAGGAGAAATAACTACAGATTCCACAGAAATATTACGGGTTGTAAGAAAATACTATGAGCAATTATGCATCAACAAATTGAACAACCTGGAAGAAATAGATATATTCCTAGAAACATACAATCTCCTAAGACAGAGTCGAAAAGAAACAGAAAATCTGAACTGACCAATTACCACCAACAAAATCAAGTCAGTAATCAAAAACCTCCTCCAAAAACAAAAGTCCTGGACCAGATGGCTTCAGAGGTGAATTTTACCAAACATTCAAAAAAGAATTAACACCTATCTTCTCAAACTATTTCTAAAAACTGAAAAAGAAGGAAGGCTCCCTAACTCCTTTTATGAAGCTACCATTACCCTGATTCAAAAACCAGACAATTACAAAAAAGAAAACTATAGGCTGATATCTCTTATGAACATTGGCGCAAAAATCCTCAACAAAATAATAGCAAACTGAATTCAGCTGTTCTCAAAAAATTATAAGTTATTGAAAAAAAGAATTTGAAAAAGATACAAATAAATAGAAGCATATACCATGCTCAATGGTAGGAAGAATCAACATCATTAAAATGGCCATATTACCCGAAGCAATCTATAGATTCAATTCAATCCCTATTAAAATACCAATGGCATTTTTCAGAGAACTAGAACAAATAATCCTAAAATTTATATGGAACCATAAAAGACCCCGATAGCCATGGCAATCTTGAGAAATAACAAAGTTAGAGATATCGTACTACCTGATATCAAACTACACTGCAAGGCTACAGTAATCAAAGTAGCATGATACTGGCATAAAAACAGATACATTGATCAATGGAACAGCATAGAGAACTCAGAAATAAATCCACACCTATATGCTCACTTTATATATGAAAAAGGAGACAAGAATATACAATGGGGTAAAGATAGTCTTTAATAAATGGTGCTGGGAAGATTGAACAGATACATGCAAAGAAAGAAAGAGAGAGAGAGAGAGAGAGAGAGAGAGAGAAGAGGAAGACTTGAAGAACTAAACGTCACAACGAACGAAAATCCCGAATCCAAAGCAGCAGCCCGCCCCAACACTCCCCCCCTCCCGCACCCTCCCGCACTCCCGACCGAACTCCCTCCCTCCCTCCCTGCAACCCAATCCTTACGGCGCCCCATAAGCACTCCTCCGCCCGCAAGGCCGTCCGTCCCTTCCTGCAGGAAGGAAGGAAGGAAGGGAAAGAAAGAAACTGGATTACTTTCTTACACCATATACAAGAATAGACTCAAATGGATTAAAGACTTAAATGTAAGACCTAAAACCATAAAACTTCTCGAAGAAAACATAGGCAGTAATCTCTCTGATATTGCTAATAGTAATTTCTTTTTGGATATATCCCCTCAGGCAAGGGAAACAAAAGAAAAAATAAATGAATGGGACTACATCAAACTAAAAAGATTTTGCACAGCAAAGGAAACCATCAACGAAACAAAAAGACAACTGACTGAATGGGAGAAGATATTTGTTTATGATACATCTGATAAGAGGTTAATATGCAAAATATATAAAGAATTTATGCAACTCAACAAAAAACTAACAATCCAATTAATAAATGGGCAGAAAATCTGAATAGAAGTTTCTCCAAAAAAGGAAATACAGATGCCAACAGACATACGAATAGTTGCTCAAGGTCACTAATCATCAGAGAGATGCAAATTAAAACCACATGAGATATCACCGCACATCTGTCAGAATGGCTATCATCAACAAATCAAAGAACAACAAGTGTTGGCAAGGATGTGGAGAAAAGGGAACCTCATACACTGTTGGTGGGATTGCAAATGAGTACAGCCACTGTGGAAAACAGTCTGGACGTTTCTCAAAAAATTAAAAATGAATATACCTATTGACCCAGCAATTACACTTCTGGGTATTTATTCAAAGAAAATCAAAGCAATAATTCATAAAGATTTATGCACCCCTATGTTCATAGCAGCACAATTTACAATAGCCAAAGTATGGAAGCAACCTAAATGCCTATCAACAGACAATCAGATAAAGAAGCTATGGCTCATATATACAATGGAATATTACTCAGCCATTAAAAAAAAATGAAATCCTACCATTTGCAATGACATGGATGGACCTAGAGGTTATTATGCTGAGTGAAATAAGTCAGACAGAGAAAGATAAATACTATATAATTTTACTTATATGTGGAATCTAAGGAACAAAAGAACAAACTAATCAAAAACAGACTCACAAATATAGTGGACAATTTGGTGACAGATGGGAGGTTGGAGGGCTGGGAGAATGGGGCGAAGGGTTAAAGAAGTACAAATTAGTAGTTGATAGATGGTCACAGGGATAGGGAGCACAGCACAGGGAATGCAATTAGCATTAATATGTTGGCTAGGTTGAGGGCCAGGGGAGGGAGGTAGCATTTGGGGGAATCATTTTATGAATTATATAGATGTCTAACTAATGTATTGTATACTTGAAAGTAACTAAACTAACTAACTAACTAAATAAATAAATAAAATGATGGGAAAAGATATACCACACAAAGACTACTTGTAAGAAAGCTGTAATAATAATATTAATATCAAACAAAGCAGACTTTAAGATAAGGAATATTATAAGAGATAAAGAGGGATATTATAAAATAAAAAAGAAGTCTATCTTAAATGTATATGCAGTTAATAACAGAACTTCAAAACACAAGAATCAAAACCTAGCAGAACTACACAAGAAGTCAACAAATCAGTAATTATAATTGGTGACTTGAGCACTCCTCTTTTAATCATGAAACAAATAGAAAATCAGTAATAATATAGAAGACTTAATACACTATTAATCAATTTGACTTTATTAACCTTATAAAATCCTCCATCCAGTAACTATAGAATACATATTATTTTCAGGTGTTTGTAGAACATCCACCAGGTTAGACCATATTCTGGGTCATAAAACAAGTTTCAGTAAATTTAAAAGGATTCTAATGTTGTATAGTATTTCTCTGATCACAGTGGAGTTACATTAGATATCAATAACCACAATATCTAGAAAATATACAAAAAATCATAAAATATTGAAAACATCAATAAGACTGACAAACCTCTAGCTAGCTTGGTTAAGAAATAGAGAAGACAGAAATTACAAATATTGGAAAGGATATTGCTACAAATCCCATAAACATTAAAAGCAAAATAAGGGACAATTGTGAAAACTGTATTCTGATAAATTTTTCAACTTAGATGCAATAGATATTTTCCTTGAAAGACAAAAATTACCAAACTGACTTGTAGAAATAGATAAACTTAATCCTATTTTGTTTAAAGGAATTGAATTCATAACAAACCCTTCACATAAAGGAAACTCTAGGCAAGATGGTTTCACTGGTGAATTCTATGAAACAAGGAAGAAATAATGCTAGTATTTAACAAACTCTTTAAGAATACAGAGGAGAAGCCTTCACGACTCATTTTATGAGGCCAGCATTATTTTGATACTACAACCAGACAAAGACATTATAAGAAAACTATGGACTGATCAATATCCCTTGTGACTATAGATGCAAATGTTCTTAACAAAGTATTAGCAATATATGGAAAGGATAATCGTGACTAGATAGGGTTTACCACAGGAATGCAAGGTTGGTTTAAGAGTTAAAAATCAATCATGTGACTCACTGTATTAACAGAATAACGGAGAAAAACCATAGGATCACCTCTAAAGATGCATAAAACATATTTGACAAAATTCAACATTGATTTTTAATTTTTAAAATAAATTTCTAGAAAACAAGGATGAGAAAGAAACTTTCTAACATTATAAAAAACATTTATAAAGAACCTGAATGTAGTATCATACCTAATGGTAAAAGACTAAACACTTTGCAACTAAAACATGATATCAATTCTTACCATTTCTATTCAATATTATCTTAGAAGTCCTAGT
This sequence comes from Rousettus aegyptiacus, assembly GCF_014176215.1. NCBI lineage: Eukaryota > Metazoa > Chordata > Mammalia > Chiroptera > Pteropodidae > Rousettus > Rousettus aegyptiacus. The sequence continues at coordinate 16,670,133 of NW_023416308.1, read as the reverse complement.
CAGTAAATTAAGGTAAGGTTAAGCAACAAGAGGCACACAGTTTGGAAAGGAAAAAGTAAAACCGAATTTCTTTGAAATTGTGATGATCGTGTATCTAGAAAATTCTAAGAAATCTACAAGAAAGACACTACCAGGACTAATACATGAACTTAGTAAAGTTCCAGGATATGAGATCAATACATAAAAACCTAATGTATTTTTTTTTTTACTATCAATGAAAAATTGGAAAATGAAATTTAAAAATATCATCTACAGTAACATAACAAGTCATGATATACTTTGAGCTAAATTGATGATATATGCTGAGATCTTTACAATGAAAACCAAAAAACATTACTGAGATAAATTTAAAAGGATCTAAATAAATGCAGAGATTTACCATGTTCATGGATTGGAAGACTCGATTAAAATGTCACTTTCCCCAAAATGATCTATACATTCAGTGCAATCCTAGTTGAAACTCCACAGGCTTCTTTTGTATAAATTGATAAGCTGATTCTAAATTTTAAGTGGAAATGCTGAGGACCTAGAAAAGACACAAAACTTTTGAAAAAGAACAAAGTTGGAGAACTTACTCTATCAGATATTGAGATGTAAATGTACAGAAAATAAGACAGAGCTACATTGTGGTAAAAGACATATGAATCAATGGAACAGAAAGCAGAGTTCAGAATTATACTCACACATATATAATCAATTGATTTTTTACAAAGATACCAAGGTAAAAGATATTTTTCTCAACATATTATACTGAAACAACTGGATATCCACATAGAAAAAATGAACCTTAATTCTTACCTCATATCACACACAAGATTAACTCAAAATAGATTAAGGACCTAAATGTAAGAGCTAAAACCATAAAACTTCTAGAAGGAAACAGAATTTTCAGCAAAATTTCTTAGGCAATTCTCTAAAAGCACTAATTATAGAAGAAAAATGGTGATAAATTAGACTTTATTAAAATTAAAAATTTCTTTTTCAAAGACTTTGTTTAGAAAATGAAAAGGCAAGCTAAAGTCTGGAAGAAAATGTTCTTAATCATACATTTGACAAAGAATTGGTATTCATAATATATAATTTTATGTATGCATATTATACAGATTATTTTTTAAAATGTCCAAGAATTTGAAGAAACATCTTGCCAATGGCCAAATAAGCATGCAAAAAGATGCTTAGTGTCATTAGTTGTCAGGGAAATGCAAATTAAAACCAAAATGAGATACTAGTACACATTCACTAGAATAATTAAAATTAAAATTGACAATACCAGGTGTTGTCAAGGATGTAAATCTTTTGGAATTTTAATACATTACTGGTTGGTATATAACATGGTATAAACATTGGAGAACATTTTGTGAATTTCCTATAATCATACACTTAGTATATAATGAAGCAATTTCACATCTTGTTATTTACCCAAGAGAAATGAAAATATGTAATTAAAAAAAGACACACATAAATGTTTATAGCACCTTCATTCATAATAATTTCAAATTGGAAACAATTCAAATACCCATCAACAGGTCAAGGGATCAAGAAATTGTGATATCTTTTTAAAATGAATTATTGTTAGCAATAAAAAGAACAACCAACCAATACATGCAAAACTGAAGACATTTTTAAAAGTCTGCAAAAAGTCAGACAACTGAAAGACTGGTTCAATAAATTTTGATAGACCAATAAAATGAAATACTATGTAGTCATTAAGAACATATTAGAGAAATAAAATTATTCATCTGGAGAAAACATCTGTACTTTTTTGGTAAATGAAGGTAACATAAAACCAGCCACCAAATAGCCTTCCAATAGATAATATAATCTGGATTATGTCAATAAATTACACTTATATTTTTATAACTATATAATTCTATACAGAGCTGAGTTACACAGTAAGCTATGATTGCTCTTCCCTTTTTGCATATTTTTGTTTTCTCTGCAGTTAATAAGTTTTCTTATATTTATTCCTAATTCAACTTCAAATTTTCTGCTGATTATCTGAACTTGAACTGTCCAAAAATGTTACCAACTAACCACATGCGGCTATTAAAATTTAAATCAATTTTAATTAGATAAAATGATAAGTTTAGTTCCTCAGTCACACTAGCCACATTTCAGGTACTCTTTGACTAGTGACTACTACTGTATTTGACAGTGCAGATATAGAACATTTCCATCATTACAGAAATATCTAATGGACAGTTCTGGTCTAAATCTCTTCTCAGATATTCAGAAACAATAATTTTATCCTCACTGAGAAATTTCTCCTGGAGCTTTTCACTTTTGACCAGATTGGGATAGTTGCTGTCTGGTGCCTGGCTCTCATCCTGGAATCTCCCTTCATCAATTTCCAGAGAATTCTTTTCCTCTCCTGTGTTAGATTTCTTGTTTCCTTTTCTTGGTTTACTCCCTCATTTCGATGGAGCATATCCTCTGGTAACTTTTGTAGAGATGGGTAATGGAAAGTAAGATTTTGAGGTCTTACATGCCCTAAAAATATTCTACTCTTATGTTTGATTGAGAGTTTGGCTGGAAATAAAAATCTAGGACAATTATTTTTTTATGAGAATTTTGACGCATTGTTTCTTTGTCTTCTCGCTTTGTGTGTTGCTCTTAAGAACTTCCAAGCCATTCTGATTCTGTGTTTTTTGTATATTATCCTTTCTTTCCTGTCCGAAAGCTTTCCCCTTAGGATTCTGAAATTTCATAATGTTCTACCTTGATGTAGGTCAATTTTCATTCATTATTTGTGCTTGTCACTCAGTGGCCTATTTGATTCTAGTAACTCAGCTTACTCCTTCAGTTTGGGAAAATTTTCTTGAATTATTTCCTTGATGAAAATTATGTCCCCTCAAATTTCTCTGTTCTTTTTTTCAGGTTCTCCTAATATTTTGATAGTGGACCTCCTGTATAGGTACTCTTATTTTTAAAAATCTTTTCTCTCCAAGTTTTCATCTTTGTGCCTTTGTTTTGTTCTTGTGGATAGGTCCTCAACATAATCCTACTCTTCTGTTGAGTTTTCACTTGTGCTATTGTATTTTCATTTTCAAGAGACTTCTGTTGTTCTTTGAATGTTCCACTTTATGGCATCCTGTTCTTCTTCATGCTTATAGAGTTGCCTTTTATCTCTGAGGATATTATCTCTAGATAGATTTCTTCTCTCTGTATGTCTGTTTTTGTTTCTTTTGTTTCTTTGCTGTTTCCTCCTCTACTCCCTTACTTCCCTCTCCTCAAAAGTCCAAAGATGGCTGGTAGTTCTTGATTGTCTGCTCATATTTAAAAGTGGAGGAACTGGAAAACTCTGAGCTTGTGGATAATTGTGCTTTTGGCCTTCACTGTAGAGTGATCTGGTCAGGCTTTTGAGAGAATTCTCACTATTCGTATTTAAAAATTTTTCCTCAGAATCTATGTTGGCCATCAGTGTTTTGGGAGCCAAACAGAGGACTGAGAGTCTCAATAGTCAATATGCATATCTTCACTTAATTCCATGTTTCTAGTACCATAACGCTGCCTCAGCTATGCTTTGTATCCCACTATCCAAAGACCTCTATCACCCTCTTCAGGGAATAAGATTCTGATTTTATGCCCAGGTTGGCAAAGGGCAACTGTTTGATTCTGCAAAGATGAGGAAGGGATCTGAGGATTCCAACTGCTTCATAAATGTCTTTTAGTTGGTCTTATTTTAGTTCTTCTACCCACTCTCTTGATCTCCTCTTCCAAGGGTATCTGATGCTTAGACTAATGTAGATTTGGATGGATGGTTTTGCTGGTTCATGTTACCAGTTATATTAGTTACCTCTCATCCATCCGATTTCCAGCTTCTAAAAATTCATTGCTGTTATCTTTTCTCTTATTCTTTCTGTTCTTTGGCTTTTCTGCTTTTTAAATAAATCTCTTTACTGACATTCTAATGGGGTTTTGGGAGGAAATCAAATAAATTTGTGTGTCAATCTACCATTCTCACCCAGAAGTCAGTAAATACATTTCTTAAAAAAAAAAAACAAATATGTCAAGAATTAGGTTATAGGACAAGCAATGAATTTTTTCTTTAGGTACTTTGTTCTGAAGGATAAAGATAATATTACTTATTCATACAAGATTTCTGAGAATTGGTAAAGTATTGCTTAACAATTTTAACATGAAAAACACTTCATAATACTATAAAATACTACAAAATTATATTTAAAGAATTTAAACAGTCTCAAGAAGAGAATAATTATCTCATAGTCATCTACTTAGAAATAAACACCTCAGATGGATAGAAGGCTACTGGGTATAATAATAATATCTGAAAATATTTGCATGTTTTTAATTTCTCATTCATATTGTGTCTTTTCAGAGCTTGCCAGAACATCTGGCAATTTAGAAAAAAAAATTAGTAGAAGATAGTTTGAAAGTCCACAAAGATACCTTCCTATTAATTTATAAGAACACACAAAGAGATCAAATTCCTCCACATAGTTTTGGATGCTTCACGTCATACTTTTGACTTTGTTCCAAAGCAAGACTTTGAAAATCTCAGAGTAGAAAGATAGGAGGAAAATCTGAATGAAGTTGGTCTAACTATTAGATAGAAAAGCTCTCATGTGACCTTGATTACCCCTCTAGTTACTTTGCTGTTTCCTTCCTTTCCTTATCAAATTTCTCTCATGATGCCATCCATTTACTGCATCCCTCCTCACCTCCTCTTCAACTCAGAAAGCTAGCTTCTTATCTTCACTTTCCTAACTACTTTCTTTAAACTATACAATGATCCTTGAATTAATTGACCTCAGTCTTTGCTCCTTTTTCCTTCTTGACCTATTTTATGATGTTGACTATATATATTCTTTTTAAATGTTCCTTCTTATTTCTATGATATACTGTTCTCATTCTTTTTCCATCTGGCTGAACTGTCATCTATTTCTCTCTGTTATTTTTATTCCTTCTCCCACCCCTAACTGTGGATGAACTCTGACATCGCCAAGGTCTCTGACCACATACTATTCAATTTCTATGTACTTTCCTTTAGAAGACTCATCCATTCTCAGGGCTTCAAGCATCACATGTATGCAGTTGACTCCCAAATACCTTATCTTGAGCTCCAGTTCTGTATTTTAACATTCTGTTGGGCATTTACATTTTGATGCCTCATTATCATTTCAAATCCAGTATGCTCATCTTTTTATTCACCACTGCCCCCTTTCACACTCAGAACAAGTTTTCGCTCTCAGTTTTCTGGCCTTTCAACATCACCTTTATCCTCTCAATGTCTTAAGTTCAGAATCCTGAAATCATTCTCCTTATTTAGTCAGGTAACAAAATTCCCCTAAGACTTCCCTTTCCAGTCTATTCTTTCTGCCAAAACTCGAGTCCAGGCCTTCATCCTCTCACATTTGAGTTGCTGCCACAGCCTCCAGGCTCTCCCACAACCTCCTTCTCTATCCACTATACCACTGCCAGTCTAATCGTCTTTAAATGTAACTTTCATCATATCACTTCCCTAATTAAAATAGCTCATGACTCCTACTTCCTACTACATCAAGTCTAAACACCTCTAACTGGCTTTCAGGCTTCTCATGATCTGGCTTCAAGTTACTTGTCTTATTTCCCTCTCTTACCCAACATGTTCCCCTTCCTTGTAAGGTCAGTTTTTTACTGTCACGAGAACAAGCCAAGTTCATTTCTGCCTCCATATCTTAACAAATAAACTTTCTCTTGCCTGAAATGCCTTTCTTTTTTCCATCGACCCCAAATCATATCCATCTTACAAGAAGATTTTCTATGCTTTCTGTGTCCACTTCCCGGTTTTCTATTTTCTTTAATCGGATGTTCATCCTCATCACTCCACTGTCCAATACACATTTCTCATTTTTTTATCATTAGTCACTTCCTCTGTGTCTCTCACCTCAATATATGACACCATCATTTACCCAGTTGCTCTAACTAAAACTCTAGGAGCCATCTTTGATTCTTCTTCCTCATAACCCACATCCAATCCACCAGCAAATCCAGTGAGCTCTACTTTTAAAGTATATTTCAAATATGACTACTTCTCACTATCTTATTGCTATCACTTTAACCCAAGTAAACAGTACCCCTACAGTGGTCTCCCTATTTTTATTTTGCCCTCACACAGTTTATTTAACATAAAGCATCCAGAGTCATCATTTAAAGATATGAATCTGTTTATGCCACTTCACATTCCATGGCCTTGAAGGCCATCCATACCTGATCTTCTGTAGCCCAAGGCTCTGACCTTATCACCTGTCGATTTCCCCTCATTCCTTCATCTCTAGTGTATCTGGCCTTTTTTCTAGTTCTAAAACAAGCCAAGCTCATTAACATCTCACTAATACATGGGCACATTTCAAAATAATTACTAGGTAGGTTTGAACGGGATAATTGTCTTCAGTTTCTATAATATTTATCTGTAAAATATGTATTATATTAAAAATAAAATGTACAATATTTCTAAAATTAATATTTTTTAATAAACTTATTCTTGTTTTGAAACAATTTCTAACTTTCAGAAAAACTGCAAGTACAACACAAATAATGTTTTTTTCTGAACTAATTGTTTCATCGCTCATGAATACTGCAGTATGCATTTCCTAGAAGCATGGATATTCTCCTGCATAATCGTAACACAACCATGAAAACCAGGAAATTAATTTTGATACATTGCTATCATCTAATCCTCAGACTCCCAAGTTTTTCTAATTGTCCAAGTTATGCCAATTATAGCAAAAGGATCCAGGTTCGATCAGGTGTTGCATTTAGATGTTAAATTTCTTTAGCCTCCTTTGGTTTGGAACGGTTCCTCAGTCTTTTCTTGATTTTTGTGACCTTGACATGTTTTTATAGAATGAGCCAATTATTTTGTAGAAGCTCCTTAAATTTGTGTTTGTCTGATGGTTCTTCATGATTAGATTAAGAGTATGTGTCTTTTTCAAGAATACCATAAAATTGGTGCCAAGTACTCATTACTTCCTGTCAAGTGGCATATGATTTTGATCTGTCTATTACTGATATTTTGGTCACTTGATTAAGTTGGTTTCTGCCAGGCTTCTCTACTGTAAAGTCACTCTCTTCCCCTTTGTAATGAATAAGTAATTTGTAAGGAAGTGCTTTAAAACTATGCAAATTATCCTATTCCTTATTAAACTTCCCATTTATTCATTATGTATCAGCATAGTCTGTGAGTGCCTGTGTTATCCATTACTATCATTATTTATTTTTATGTTCTCACTGTTTCAGATTTTGCCAGTGGGGGCCCTTTCAGGATGTATTTTTTGACATGCCCTACTTTCTTACATTCTGGTACAACAAGCCCAGGCTTATCTTGTATTTTCCCTGTCCCAGTCCTGGAGTTGGCCATTTCTCCAATGACCCTGATTTTTTAGTGGTTTCGTTTAGTAGCCAAGATGTGGGCTCTCTCAGTGGATAGAGCTAGAGAATATATATACGAACACACAGGCACACACACACACACACATATACATCTATATTTATGTCTCTGTGTAGAATCCATGAGTTCACACCTATACTGATCAGAATTCTGATACAATACTATAGAGATTATTTTAGTTTTCCTTCTGTCCATATTTGTAATCTCTCCATCAGTGAGAAACTTAGCTCCCTTTTTAAAAATACTTAACATATTTACTCATTTTATCAGTCCCCTCAAATGTAACCAAACTTCCATCCTTGCCACCTTCCCCACACACATATACCCATCTCACCCGATTAGCGCTCTGACTTTCTTGCCCTGAACCTCTTCCCCGTGTAGATGCAATGTCTTCCTCTCCCTGCTTGGTCTCTGACAACCCACTGTGGGTCAATACTTGTGAGGCCCTCCTCAATTCATTCAGCCTCTGACTCCTCATGGCAGGCCCATCCTCTACATGGATGCCCTCCTTAGCCTAGGCTCTGATACCACTCCATGAGGATCCCCTTCTTGCTCTGCCATACCTAACACTAGCATTAAGACTAAGGTGTTCATCGAGGGATGGGAAGAGGAAGGAGAACCAAAATCAACGTTTTATTTAGAAAAAGCTTTCTAGTTAGTGTAGATTTGACTACAAATTGAGAAGGTTATAACATATCCCCTAAAAAATCATATATTATCAATATTAATCAGCCTGAAATACCATAGTAATCAGTGGACAAGAAACCAAATCATTTCTGAAAGAACACCCAACCTAGATCAATGTAGAAACAAAACATCCAGATAAGGAAAGATACCTTCACATTTTTTTCCATCTTTTGTTCAAATATTTTAGTATTATAGACACAGCCTCAGAATCACAATTAAGTGTTAATGATTATAAGTTCACAAACCTTACATTTTGAAGATGATGGTTTCTGATGCTCGAGGCCCTTAGATTAAAATTAATTCCATTTTTTTAAAACTGAGAAATGCAAATATTTTGTCATATTACTGTCATTCAGTTATATCACAGGACTTTGCAAGACAATGTCTGCATTGAATTAATTGTCTTTCGAAACTTTAGAACTACAACCTCTGCAAGATAGCCCTTGATAACTATTTGATAGGTATGAAGCACTGATAAGGCATCAGGATATTGCCATCAAAGAGACTACCGCTGGAGACAACTTTCCCAGGACAAAAATGCCCAAGTTTGCCTCCAAATCCTTTAAAGATATAAACTAACCATTCCAAGAAGTAGCTTTCTCATTCCTACTTTTACTTCAAATTGCCTTTGTCTGAGAAAGGCAAATTTAGCCTTTCTTCTAAATCAAGATATGATATGACTGGACTTTTGTTTAATTCTAAGCCAAAACATTCCCAAACTCCCACTGCATTCCTGGGAAGCCCTACATGCTATTGAAGTGCTCTCTTGGCCATGCCTCATTCCTTGAGAGAGTCAAGCACTCTCAATCTGCACACTCTCAGAGACCATGAAAGGGGAACATAGCCTCCATGACTACTCCGACCAGGTGGGTCAGATTAGCTTTACGGTCCACTTGTGAGGAAGCTAACAAGGCTCCTCTGTCAGTGTTTGAACACACTTTACAAAACTGCTGATGACCTCATGAGCCAAAGAAAGCAGGTCTCACATTGTGGACTAAGCCTAAATATTAATGCTATTTTATATTTATGTAGTGTCTTTTTTCCAAGGAGCTCCAACCTCTTTACAGACATTATGTCATTAATCCTCAAAGCATTGCTGTTTGGTACACGGCAAATATTACCCCCCTCCCTTTTTTTTACTGTGATGGAAACTTGCAAGTCAGTGATGGAACCCAGCCCCCTAGTTCTCAGTCTTTGCACTATACCATGAAAAAAGCCAGATGAATAATTTTTCAAGCTTATTCATTGCTTCTTGGGTGGGATTTGAAAGGATGTCTCAGTTTGAATGTATTTCGATTTTCTCTAGGTTTCACACTCCTCTTTTCCTTTTTTATTTTAAGTTAAGCATTCCCAAGACATTTAGTTCATCTTCCACTGTTGCATTTACAGGAACACTAGAAATTTGTAGCTGAAATTTGAAGTGAAAGACTTTGTTATTGAATATGTAATGTCACTTACCCCAAGATAAGTTAGATTTTTTTTTTTAATCTCTGTGCCAGCTCAGGGCACATTTCATTTATAGCAACCACATATTCAATTTGTATTGAGTGGTTAATATGTACCATATATTATGCCAAACATTTTCAAATACATGATTTTATTTTATATACGTAATAGTCCATGAGAACCTATTAGATTAGGTCTTGTGTGCGGAAACATTCTCTTAGAGTAGGGCAAGAAAAAAAAAAGGAACTAATAGAAATATGGCCTCAGCTGCTATAATGAAAAAAAAAATAGAGAGAGAGAGAGAGCTCAATTAACTCTGATTCCCTTAGTGGAAATCCTTACCATAAATATTTCCACAAAAAGGGAAAATGTGGGTAAATCCTAAAAACCACCAGGAATTAGCTCAATATCCACAAAGTAAAAAAAAAAAAAAAAAAAAAGGATTGGTTCCTTCAGACTGAACAATACAAAGTACACAGAAAAGAATGAAACACAGCTTTATCTAATGACGACAAATATTTCTTGTTTTCACTTGGTTAGACACTTCCTAGTCAGGAATATTAGAACCAAGAATTAAGAACTACAGTGGCATTATTTTAAATATTCACAAAAATTAGTTTCATATCTCATTTTTTAATTCTTTTATATGACCAACTGTCTTGCTGTTTTCCAAAATGGTGGATGTCTGTACATTGCTGAATTAGATAATAACAGTGAAAAGAGAGATTCTCGGTGCTGGGGGGGAACAACTCTTCTTCTAAAACAAGGAGAACTTCAACTTTCAATCATTAAATTCTGAAAGCCTCATAGTAAAACGTGCCAGATGCTCTGCAACAATAATACTATTCTATTCTGCTCTCTGGCACAGCCTGATTTGAAATAACCCTGCGTTTCTAAATAAATAGTGTTTAATTTGAAACTGAGCAGTCCTACCCCATCATGGAAAATCTTTATAGGTTGGAAAATATGTACAGTATGTCATACTTTAGGTATATAATCTAGCCAAATTCTGTAGCATAGCTACATTGCAGTTTATACTCAACAACCCTGGTTTTTAAGGAAATATATTCATAACATTCTAAATGTTTGTTTTTTCTAGTCATAGGCAATATTAGTCAAAAGGAATACCCTGTATGCCAAGTAAAAATTTAATGATGGGGAAACTTAAAAAGTGGTAGTCAAAATACTGATGTTTACACTAGCAGGGTCACCATGCATGGTTGTATTGATTGTACACTGCACAATTCCAGGGATATCTGAAACAGAGACCACAGTGTGAATGATGCCCCCTGGAAGTGAGCAATGCCCTGCAGCTCTGATTTTAACTAATTAGGAAAGCTTTTGAAAATGCTCATTTTAAATTTTTTTTTATTTTTCTGATTCACAACTGAAGACCAGTTGTGACTGCAGTAGGACTGTTACTATTATTCCTTAAATTTCTTTTGTACGTATGCAAAATTCTTAGTTTTTCCTCTTCATGCTGATTCCAAAAGACGTCCCTACACGTCAGCACACTGATCTGGCATTCTGTCAGCTCTAGGTTTTTTCATGAGTCAGGAAAAACATGTGCAGTGTGAGAAGAAGCTCGTCAGACATGCTCAACCAGCCCTGGGCTTATTTATGAAGTTCCTCCCCCGCCGCCCCATTCTCCTTCTCCCTCTACATTCCTACAGCATACTGCTTGTACCTTTATTTAGCCCTTACTTCATCTCACCTGTGATAGATTAGAGTTTGTTTACACATCTATATTCCCTATTATCTTGAAACATTCTACGGCCCATCCCTGTTTTGCCATCCTGCGGCTCCCATCACCACCACAACATTTTGCGTGGTACCTTGAATCTCTGCTTTCCTGACCCTCCTTTTCACCTTTCTACTCTTTGATTCTCTTCTATTTCCTTTAGTCTTGAGGAAAATATGTGGTCTCTAGATAGGGAAGATAACCAGCAGCAATGTGAAGAAAGCCTACCTCCATAGAATATGAGACCAGGAAACACCCTGCAGATCAGTCTGTTACTTGGGCACAGCCGTCTACCTCTTTTACTTTTACTCTGGCCAGGCCTGCTCCAGCTTTAGTAAAACAATTTGAAGAGACTGATATTATAAATTTTATAGCATTTTAAGTTTTTTAGTGGTACAGTTGATTTCAAAATGAAAACAGAACAGACATTTTCTGGAAAGATGTATAAGAATCTTTGCGTTCTAAGGGTGAGGCATCAAGTGGCGCTCAGATGGCAGGGAGAGTCTCAATGTATAGCTTTAGTTTAACTTTTGAATGTCATACTATGTAACTGTATTAGTTATTAAAATAGATAAATAAAACCCCCCAAAAGGAAAAAGGCAATTAAATACTAGACATGAACTAAATCAATACCATAGAAAATTCTGTAAATTATAAGAAAGGATTCCAATATATTAAAAATAAAAGTAGATCAGAAAGAGAGGTATGATTATTTTCATTTTGTTTTCAAAACTTTGAAAATGTTTCATCGTTTGCTGGAAAAGTAAAATAAAAATTAAGTTTAAGGGTCTTCCCTTCATATAAAACTTATCCTCACTCTAAACACTCCACTATTTCTCTTTAGGGTTTTTTTTTTCTTTTGTTTTTTTTTTTTTCTCTTCAAATGAAACTTAAGGCAAACTTAAAGTGAAAATCTGACGTTTAGTGAATGTATTTTTGCTACTCTGCCTCCACCTTGCATAGAAAAACTATTCAGGGGATGCCAGAGTTTCTACTCTCATCTACTTTACTTTCTCCTTCCTGCCAGTGAGAGTAGGTAGTTATGACCTGAGGTTTGGCTATCACATCAATAGAGATCTTCCATTTCAGTCAGTCTTCACACCAGAGTGGTCTTTTTCTGTATATCTTATGGGACCTATCTCTATAGTCATTTCTGCACTTACAGTTATACTATGTTCCTTTCAACACCTACTAAAGACTTTGTAACGAATCAGATTCAAGGAAGTGACCTACATACCAAGTCTATGAGAAGCAGTGTATCACATTTCCAATTCTGTATCTATTATCTGTTCATCTCTTTTTTGAAGAATCAGCAAACCTATGTCAAGTCTAGTACATCTAATAACACCATCATGCCATTGCCTGTAGATTTCCTCCTACATGCCGCAAACTAAGAAACAACTTTTTCATTTTTATAATTACTTAAAGTATGTGCTCGAATGTGTTTTAATGTGTTTTATATGTCTGCCTTTAGCTACCACAGAATTAATGATTAATTACCCAGGCATTTGAAATTTAAAAAGTAACTGATATTTTTCTATTGAAAAGTATCTAATAATATTTTAGAATATTTTATAATTGTGAAAGTTTAAGCCAAATAAACTTTAAGGTTTTTTTTATGTTTTTATTACCGTTCCAGTTTACAAATAAAAATAATTTCATAATACTTTCATCACATTGAAATAAAGGAAAACAAAGAGATGAAGTAATAAGCATGTTGATAAACATATCAAGTAATAAAAGGCATTATTTTAACAGAATTAATAATCAAATTAATGTGGAACTTCATATTTTTAATTTTAACTTTAATATTACAAGTTACACATGGATACGATCTCAAAGATAATTTAAAAACTACCGATAAGGATATTTCACACCTTTGACTTTATATTTAAAACAGACATACATGCGTGCATACACACACGCCTATACACCTGTAGGCAATAGCCACATGTGGTGTCTGAGTAGAGATGCCTTATCAAGACAGTGTACTAGGGCACTGGTTTCCAAATGCTACTTCAAGGACTGCTACTTTCACTGACCTTATAAGAAGTGAGAAAAAAAGCTAAATTTACTCAATTTAAATGATTCTCCTTTATTCTGAGATTATCTTTTGTTATTTTTTCCTGCTGAAATGGCCTCTCTTTAATACAGTGATTTTCAAAGTGTGGTTTCCCAGACCAGCTGCATCAGCATCATGTCCAACATGGTAGCCACTAGTTACGTGTGGCTATTAGGAACTTGAAATGTGGCTTATTTGAGTTGAGAGGTACTGTAAGTGTAAAATATACACTGGATCGTGAAGATATAGTATAAAAAAAGAATATAAACTAGCTAAATTTTTATATTGATTACATATTGTATTAAAGAAAAATAATTATTAAAATTTAATTTTATCTGTTTCTTTTCACTTTTTAAAATATATCTATAAGAAACTTTAAAATTATATATGTGGCTTATATTGTGGCTTATATTATATTTCTGTTAGACAGCGCTATATAGATGTATGCATATATATAATGTATATACACATATATACACGTACATACATATGTGCATATATTTGATTTGTAGACTTTTTAAAACATTTATATGTTAATACTCTTTTTCTGAAACTTGATTTTTTTTACTTCACATATATTTTGGAGATTTTTCCTTGTTAGTACATGTATATATTAACCTCAGTCTTTTTAACTTTTGCATAGTATTCCTTAGTAGTAAAGTGCTCTGGTTTATTTCAATTTTCTGCTATTACTGGAACATTTAAATTGTTTTTGCTTTTTCTTAAGAACATTACTTCAGAGAATGCCCTTAAACATGACTCTGTGTGCATATGAGAGCATTTCTATAGAGTAGATGCCTAGGGGTCAGAGGATATATGCATTTGCAGTTTTGTAGATTGTCCAGATTGTCCTGTTCAAAGACTACCACCAGAGGAAATATATTTTTCTTTACAGAGTCATCTATTTTTTATCGTTTGCCACTTTTATTTTGACTATTTTTTACTGTGAGAAAATATACATAACATAAAATTTATCATTTTAACTATTTTTAAGTGTATAATTTAGTGGCACTAAGTACATTCACATTGTTGTGCAAACAGAACTGTTTTCATCTTCCCAAACTGAAACTCCATACCCATTAAACATCAAATCTCCATCTCTCTCTCTAACTCCTGGCAATCACCATTTTACTTATGTCTCTATGAATTTAACTACTCGAGGTGCCTCATATAAGTGAAATCATACAATAGTAGTCCTTTTGTGCTTGGCTTATTTCACTTAGCATAATGTCCCCAATGTTCATCTATGTTGTACCATGTGTCAGAATTTCCTTCTTTTTTAAGCTTAAATAATATTCTATTATGTATATTCCACTATACATATGTATCATATTTTGTTTATCTAGTCATCTATCAAAGGACATTTAGGTTTCTTCCACCTTTTGGCTATTGTGTATTATGCTGCTGTTAACATGGGTGTACAAATATATGTCCAAGTTTCTGCTTTCAGTTCTTTTGTGTATCTACCTAGAAGTAAATTTGTTGGATCATATGATAATTCTATTTTTAATTTTGGGAGGAATTGCATACTGTTTTCCATAGCAGCTGCATCATTTTACATTCCTACTGGCAATGCCCAAGGGTTCCAATTTCTCCAGATCATCTCCAATACTTTTTCTTTTCTTTTCTGTTTAATAATAGTCATCCTTATAGGTATATAGTAATATCTCATTGCAGTTTTGATTTGCATTTCCCTAATGATTAGCGATGTTGAGAATCTTTTCATTTGCTTTTTGACTATTTGTATATCTTTGGAGAAATGCCTATTCAAGTCCTTTGCCCAGTTTTGAATCAGATTGTTTTTTCATTGTTATTGAATTGTAGGAGTTCCTCATATATTATGGATATTAATCTCTTATCAGATACATAATTTGCAAATATTTTTTCTTATTCCATGATTGTCTAGTCACTCTCTTGGTAGTGTCTTTTGATGCACAAAAGTTTTTAATTTTGATGGAGCCTGATTAATCTATTTTTTTCTTTTGTTGCCTGTGTTTTTGTGTCATATTCAAGAAATCCTTGCCAAATCCAATGTCATGAAGCTTCCTCCTATATTTTCTTCCATGAATTTTATAGTTTTAGTTTTATCTTTAGGTCTTTGATCCATTTTGAGTTAATTTTTGTATGTGGTCTAAGGGTACAATTTCATTCTTTTGCATGTGGATATCCAGTTTTTCTAACACCGTTTATTGTAAAGACTTTCTTTTTCCCATTGAATGCTCTTCATACCCTTGTTGAAATCATTTGATCATGTAA
Source organism: Rousettus aegyptiacus (assembly GCF_014176215.1). Classification (NCBI taxonomy): domain Eukaryota; kingdom Metazoa; phylum Chordata; class Mammalia; order Chiroptera; family Pteropodidae; genus Rousettus; species Rousettus aegyptiacus. The sequence continues at coordinate 16,654,551 of NW_023416308.1, read as the reverse complement.
GTGAGAGTTTATTTCTGGACTCTCTATTCTATGCTTTTGTCTATATGTCTATCTTTATGCCAGTACCATATGTTTTGGTTACCATAGCTTTGCAGTAAATTTTGAAATCAGGAAGTGTAAGGCCTCCAACTTTAGGATTTTGACAGGAATTGTATTGAATCTGTAGATTGCTTTGGGTAGTATTTACATCTTAATATTAAGTCTTCCAGTTTAGAACTATGGGATGTCTTTCCATGGTTTTATATCTCACTTAAGATGGTCTTTCCAATGGTAAAGTTATAAACAAAATTTTATATATTTTCTTCTATTAAGTTTATGTTTTTGCTTTTTAATTTCATTCCTTATGCTAGCTGAGATTCTTTTTTTTCCAGTGTGAGAACATTTTCCCATTGTTTCGATCCTGCTTGAATTGTCTGCCCTTTCTCTGCTAATTTGGATGCCATATTTATCATAAACTAAAAACCGATGTGTATATAGGTTTGGTTTTAGACTGCTATTCTTTTCACTGATCCATGTCTACTTCTATATTACTGCTATTATGCTTTAATTGCTCTAGCTTTATATTATGATTTTCTATCTGAAAGAGCAACCCTTTTTCCCTCACAGTTTTTTTTTTCAGTATTTTTAATATTTCCACACATTTTCTCTTTGAGATGACAATTAGAATCAGTTTAATAAGTTCCAACAGACACATTATTGGCATTTTGATTGGGATTGCATTGACTTGATAAAATAATCTTGGGAAAACTGACATTTTTACAATAATAAATCTTTGCATTTTGAGAAAAAAATATTTCCAGTTTTCATATTCCTATTATCACCATAATTTCGAGGAAGCTTTCTGTTTTCTTGGATTATACCCAGATTGCCTCTGTAAAGCAGTTCTGTCCAATTGAATTTTCTGTGATGATTAAAATCTTCTATAGCTGTGATGTCTAATATGTGGCTATTGCACACTCACATGTGGCTATTAAACACGCAAAATGTGGCTAATACAACTGAGGCATTAAATTTTAAGTTTTATTTAATTATGATCAATTTAAACTTGAATGGTCACATGTGGCTAATAGCTACCATAATAGTGTAGCTTTAGGATATATGAATATCTGTGTAACTAAACATTTTTATAGGTAGTAAAGGTAGATGGCAAAGAATTATTGATACCTACTTATAAAAGACACTGCATAAGACATTGTAGAGACTCTAAAGACCATAATATTAAATACAAATGAATTCCTAACGAACTTAAAACACAGTTTCAGGTAAAGACTAAATTGCTTAAAAATATTTATGCTGTCAGAAAAACACAATTATAAAAATGTACCGTGGGGATTTGCTAAAGAAAGAAAGCTTGTATCTGATTAAAAGAGCAGGAAGGGGTTTGTGGATGAAATACTTTTAGAGATTGACCTTGAATGTAATTATTCAATATTGAAAATGAGTAAACAATAAAAGATTTTTTGTTTTCTGAAATGTGGAGGAAATAGAAAAGAGGGAAAAGAATGAGGTGTTTTTGGGGACTGTAACTATATTAGTTTTCTAGGGCTGCTATCACAAATCACCACAAATTTAGTGGCTTAAAACATCAGAAAATTATTCTCTCACTAGAGGCCTGAAGTCCAAACTCAGTGTCCCTGGGCTGAAATTAATGTGTAGGCAGAGCCATACTCCCTCTAGAGGCTATGGGAGAGATTCTATTCTTTGCCTCTTCCAGCTTCAGGTGGCTAGCTGCTGGCATTCCTTGGCTTGTGGCCACATCACTCCAGTCTTAGCCTCAGTGGTCACATTGAAAAATGGTGCCCCAATTTTCAGCTTACCATACCCATACAGTTTGGCTGGAGTAAGGGATATCTGAGGCAGTAGGAATAACAGCCATCAGTTACTGGATGATTTGCACATGTGATGTTTTACCAGGCTCTCTATCTGTGCTATTCCATTTACTCATTACAAGAACTCTGTGTGGGCATTAGGGGATGACAGAGGAATCTAAGGTGACTGTGTTTTTGACCTTTAATGATTGGGAAATGGTGAATAACACAAATTGAGAAGTCATGAAGAAAAATTGGTTACAAGGGAAAAACAATGAACTCAGCATTGGCTATGTTTAGTTTGAGGACCAAGTAGGCTATGCCTAAAAAGGGTCAACCCCCAGATAGAAGCCTATGAACCCTCCAGAGATTTGTAATAGTCTCACCTGCAATTTCCTATCTTTGTTTTCCCCTTTGGGCTGAAGAAGCAAATTATAAGGAGCACTAAATTTGAAATTGGGAGACCTGGGTTCAAGGCTTCCACTTACTAAATGTGTGAACTGGGCAAGTCATTTCACTTCTCTGAGCTTCAGTTTCTACATTTGTAAAATAGGAATAAAAACCCCCTTCCTGACATCACACAGCTATTGTGAGGAATAAGTGATAAAACATTTTTGATATTCTTAGCACAGTATATCGTCTTTCATAAGCATTTAGATCTCTGTAAAATGAAAAGCAAAATTTTTAATATGTCAAACTTAAGTATTTTAATTTGAAGGTGATATATCTTAAAGCTATCTGGATCCTAAGCAACAGTTAACATTAATTTGAAAAGCCTATTGTTCACTTCCTTTCCCATTGTCCATAACTTCATCACATAAGTGTCTTAAGCACCCCCTTAGACTTCCCTCCAATTCTAAGCAAATTATCTAAACTCTACTTCATAGAAATAAGTAAAGCTGTTGAGTATGAATCATTCAACTTCCTGTCCCCAAATTTAAAGATGTACCTATATTTATATCCACTTTTACCTCCTTCCTTCCAGACCTCAAGTAATATCACCTCTCTTATCCAAAGTGAATAAACCTTTCTACATGTACTCTTGGTGCAGTTTTGTCCATCATGAACTCCAGAACACGTAATCAATGCCATTGTGGACATATTCATTTGGATATATCACCTCGAATTCAAAATCTTAAAATGGCCAATTATTTCTCTGTCAGTCCTCACCACCATATTCCTATCACCCACCTCCTTGGCTTCCTTTGTTTCTCATCTTGGTAAATGGCATTACCAGAAACATGGATAATTTTTGTCATTTTTTACTCTTTCTTTCCTTTGCCATCCCTGTGCCCATTCCAGTTAACAAGCAAGTCATGTTAGGGTTCAGGTTCAGAAATTCATTCTCTCTCTCCTCTATTAGTTCTCTCCTCTCTAACCTCACTATTGCTCTTGTTCTTGCTCTGATCAATTCACATCTGAAATAGTCTCATTGCTTCTTGTCTCAGTCTTCTCCAGTCCACCCTTCACACTGCTGACATAGGGACCTTTCTAAAACAAATTTGCTCTAATAGCCAGCCCTTCCATGGCACTCCATTACTGTACAAAGTCCAAACTAAAGGAATGGCAGTGTCTTAACCAGCCCACCACTCTGTGCCCTTCCTATTATTCCCTGTAAACTTTTCCCCTTTCTCAGAGGTATTCTGCTTTATATCCCTGTACCTATGTTTCTTTTTCTAGAATGTTCTCTATGAAACTTCCATCCCTATACCATTTGTCTGGTGAATGTCTGCTCATCTTGCACCACTTAGTCAAGCTTCACAACCCCTTTGAAGACTTGCCAGGCCTCCCCAGGAGAAGCTGATAAAATCTTTTTGGAACTTCTGCTGTATCCTATACATGACTCTATCATTTCATCTGTAACCAGTTTGTTTCCCCCACCAGGCCCTCTTTGAGGACATGAGTGTTTCTTGACCAGTTTAGTATCTTTTGTGCTTATTAGCACAATGTCTGGCACAGAGAAGATGCTCAAAAACATTTGCTGAATAAATAAATTAATTCTAGCACTTTTAAAGCCATATGATGCCTTAGAAAATGTGGAGGAAGGGCGACTTGATATAATACCTTTTGAAAGTTAATGGAAATATGTAGCTATGACTTTAAGGAAAATACATATTTACCTCCTAAATAGAGATAACCATGGTCCAGAACCCTGGTCATAAACTACAGAAAACCAAGAATGTAAATACATGGGAAAACTTCATAAATCCCAGTAAAACATGAGACACTTCCCAACATATCAGAGAGCTCACAGCTCCACTGAAGTTGGAAGTAAGTGCTCTCTTTAAGCATTTGCTTTCTTACTGTTCATTCATCACAATGTTAACATTAATGCTAATAGCATTTATTTTATAATTGCTATTGATATACCTTTCACTGTTCAAAAAAAGGTAAATGTCCAGGGAAAAGAATCAAAACTAATATCACTGCTATAACAATTTACTTATAGGGGTGCAGACCCTCTCTGAGCCATAACATTCCTTGACTTGTGAACTTCCACATCCAAAGATTCTATACTCGATTATAAATCTATACTGGTAAGGAACTGGTTTTCTCAAGAGAAAATATTTTACCAGCTTTGGCCTGACAAATAATTTTGAAGTAAGCAAAATTTACTACACTTTCACCCCAGGCAGTAGTCACGACATTTCCTGGTTGCTTGGGGCTGCCCCCACTTTCCACCTTGATTCCCCACACAGATCTACCTCTTAATGCAAAGTAAGTACTATGCCCTGGACTGCTCTTTCTATATTGGAATTTATCTGTCTTCTTTCTAAAAGCTGTGAGGCCCCACTTTCAGCGAGCTGCCACTTGGAGACCATTTAGTAAGTTAACTTATACTAACATCATATCGAATAATAATTCCAGGAGAATTTACATTTTTAACAGAAGTGTGTTAGATACATAACACCTCACCCCCAGTGCCAATCAAATAAAGGGATATTTCTCCTATATCATATACCTTCCACATCTTTTCATCATTTAATATCTTTAAACATGCCTAATCTTCTGTCTAGAATGACTTCTCCCACCCCTTCCTCTTGCCATCTCCAGTCTGGTGAATTCCTACTCATTCTTCAAGGCCTAAGTCAATGTCCCTCCTGCCAAGAAGCCTTCTTTAAATACTCCCGGCTGAGTTGGTCATTCCTCTTGACTTTTATAAAACTTTTAATACTAGATGTCTCAATTACTTTTATTTATAAAACTTTATATACTAGCTGTCTCAATTTTCTAATATTTTTATGTACTCTTCAACTGACTTCAAGGTGACTTCTGCTCCCACCAACCTATTTTATACCTTGTACCCTCCACATGGCTAAATCATGCAGACATATTTCAATCCTCATCTTCCTTGACCTCTCAGCGACACCTGACACTATTGACCACCACCATCACCCTTTTCATTTTCTCCACTCCTTCTTCTTAAAACTCTCTTCCCTTGGCTTTGTATGACAATCTGCTAGTCTTCTTTTATCTCTCTTTCTTAATCTTCGTTGGCTCATCTTCTACCTAAATGTTAGAGTTCCTTAAGGCTATGTCCTGGCGCCTTTCCCTTCTCACGCTCTGATCTCTTAAGAAGCAAACTCTTCCACACCCATGGCATTAATTAGCCTCTGTATGCTGATAACTCTCAAATTTATATCTCCAATGCAGTCTTCTCTCCTGAGCTCCAGACTTCCATATACAGCTGCCTATTCAATATGTCCACTTGGGGTTTCAAAGATACTTCAAAATCAGCATGTTCAAAACTGCCATTGTTTTCCACCTAAGAAAACAGTACCTCTATCTATGAAGTTAGCTAAACCAGAAACTAAGAGTCATTATTGACCTTCCTACCTCTCCTTTACCATTGTATGCAATGCCCATTCTTCTAACTCTACTTTCTAAATATTTCTCATTGTTGACTTCTGTCCATCTGCACTGTCACTCAGGTTAACACCTGATTACTACAATGACATGATTCATAACCCCACATCTACTATTTTTCTACACTGCAAGCAGAGTGCTCTTTGAAGATTCATTAATTCAGTGAAAAATATTTATCCAGCGCCTACTATATGCAATTTGTGACCAAGTCAGGTTTGTCCCTGATCTTCTGGAACTTTATGTAAGGGAATATGGTGGTGTGACCTAACTTAATTGTAATGGGGGTAAAGAAGCTTTCTTTGTGGAAATAATTTTTTTATCTGAGATATGAAGAATGTGTAGGAATTAACTAAGCAAAGAGAAGGAAAAGAGCATTTTAGGCAGAAAGAACATCATGTGCAAAGTAGGAAGAAGCAAGATATGAGAAAACTGAGAGGGAAGAGAACAAGAAGTAGAATGGAAATGATGAGACTGGTACTGCTGGACACAACTAGGCCCTGTGGGTCAGTCACTCTAATTGGGAGGTATTCAAGGGGTCTCAGAACCTCCTCGAATGGCCTTTTATAGTGGACTAGTGTGTGAATGAAGGTGTGAGCATTTTTCTGACAAGAGAATGCATAGCTTTCATTAGGGTCTTATAGTAAATTTGTGACCCCTCTTCCTCTCTAGGAATGTAAAGAACTACTAATGGTGTATGAAAACAAAAAGATATGGTCTTTGGACTTTGTCCTAAAAGTAGTGAGATGCCATTGGAAATTATTAAGCCAAAAAATGGCCAAATTATAAAATCTAAGATGTAGAGATTTTTATGTCTTTTGTCACTGATGAGTCCCAAGCACCCAGAACAGTACCATGCATAGAACTGACACTCAGTAAATAATTGCTGTGTTGTGTTGTATTATATTATAATCATGTGCTTAATGACACTCCCTTATAAGATTCAATACTTGAAAATTACTGTCTTATTCATCTTTATATCATTAGAGATATGGCACTAGTGCCCAGTATAGTGACTGGCTTAAAAATCAATTTCGAAATACATTCATTCATTCAGCCAATAATTTAAGAGCATCTAGCAGATGCCTGGAACTGGGAATACAAAGATGGCTAATATAGTGTCACTAACCTCAAGGAGTTTAGATTCTGGATGAGAAGACTGATAAGTAGGCCTGATAACACTATGCAGTAAATGGTATAGAAGGGGTAAGAGCAGAACACAGCCCTCGTGGTATCAGGAAAGGCCAATAAACAGAAGAAACTCCAGGAGTAACCCTAGGCCTTGTAATGAAGGGAGAAGCAGAACATGAGAGTGAGCATGAAAGGCAAAGCCTACAGGGGAGAGAGCAGGGCCCATTTGGAAAATTGTTAAGTGGCTAAGTCAGTCTGGGACAAGATGAAACTGTAGAGGTGGACTCTAGGGCCATAAGGAGTCTAGACTTTATCCCAAGGACAATGGAAAATCATTAATGGGTGAACGATCAGTCAGAAGAGCAACATGGTCATATTTAATATAAGACTACTTAGGCTCCAGAGTGAGGAATGGATCAGAGAAGCAGTAATAGTGGGAGTCTCAGGTCCAGGAATTGAAAGAGATGTTACCCTGGGCTAAAGTAAATGCAGGGACAATAGAGAAAAATAGATGGATTCGAGAGATATTAAGGAGATAGGAACAACAAGAATTAGTGACTAGTTAGATGTTAGGGTGAGAATGATGGAGTGGCCACGTATGACTCCCAGGTTTTTAACTTGAACAACTCCAAGAGAATCACAGAGATTGAGAACAAAGATTGGAAACAGGCCTAGACAAGCAAATGATCAATTCCAGTTTGGACACATTGCATTTGAGTTTTCTTTGGAAAAATCTCCATGTGGAAATTTTTAATAGGCAGTTGATTATACACATGGATCTGGAATTCTAAAGCAAGATCTAGGCTAAATATATAAATGTCGTAGTCTTCTGCTTAGACATGGGAACTGGTTCCTAGGATTCATACCCAGAGAGAGTATAGAGAATAAGGAGAAAAGATAACCAAAGACAGTAACAAACATTCAAATATCAAACTTTTTTTAGTAAACAAATAAATAAATAAATGACAAATGGAGTCATTTAGGGGAAAGGACTCCTTCCAGTGCTGTTCAAATAAATGCTACCAAGTCAGATAACTATCCCATCTGTGCATAAGGCAAAACCTGCTCTTTGGCTCCCCAAATGGAGAATGTTACCATACCAAAAATGGAAAGTGGAGAAATATCATACAGCAAAAAGTAAGCCTTTGAAGATTTTTTTCAGACATATATGTAGATGCTTTACTCCTGAGGCCCTATTGGTAAATGGAACATAATAGCCTCTCTTTAGTCTGTATACAAGAAACATGTTAAAACTATCTGTTTAAAATATAATATGCCATGCATTAGATATCATTTGATGACCATCCAGTATTGCTGAAATCATCCAGATAATCTATCTAGCCTGCCTCATCAATGGCCCTTTGCTTGCCTGGTTGGCTTTGGCATCAAATATGCAAACTCAGCCACCTGAAAAATGTTTCTTTATATAGATAAATTTGTTGGTTTATATAGTATCTATAGACTATTCATCTATGTTAGTGTCCTCTGACTGATCGCATACTCGCTTTTGAATCTAGTAGTTTTCTATGAACCATTGAGAGTTCTTAGGCCTCATTGGTTTCTTTGAGATTGCATGCATTATTAAAGATGTTTTAATTTAACTCACTGCAATAAAATTATAGTTCTTAAATTTGTAATAAAACTCTGGTTTACTTTTGAGCAAAGAAGGAAAAGAACAAAACTATTAAACCATCAGATCACCTTGTCATTTGATTTGTACATCTATCTTCTTTTCTTCCCAATGTGCCTAGACTTGATAGCAGTGAGGATAATAATTTTATTTGAACGTAAAGAATGCCCAAGTAACATTTCTAGAAATTTTACCAGGTAGTTTTTCTAACAGTAACAAATTCATCTCCTAGGTAAAGAAATTAGTTTTTATACTTTGAGTTTTTATGTTGCTATTTCCCTTCTTTTGAAGTAAACCCTTTCAAACTTTTACATATCTAAGCAAACCAGATATTTGACATTTTCTCAAAGATTTTTGTTCTATATAGCTGATGTGTTAGTTTAAGCTGAAGAGAATTTGTGATTTCTGAGATCAAAATTTCAACTGCTTTCTAAAAGTAAAAGTTAGTGATTAAATTAACTATTTGTAGACCCAATCTTTGGTTTTAAAGGGTACTTAAATGTTTTATTCACATTTCCACTATTTTGTAATAATAACATCAATATTAATAATAATAACAACATGCATCTATAACAAAAGGAAAAAGGATAATGTTGGAACCTCTACTAGATATTCTGACAAGTCTTGCTTAAAAATACTTACTTTATTTTCCAACCAAAGAAAGAACAGAGGACATGGAAAAACCTTTCCTTCCATCTAGTGGCTAGAAAATATAAAATTGTCCTCTGTGTATTTCCTAGAATTCCAGGCATTGGAGATGGTCTGACAAATTATAATCCATCTAGCTGTTCACTCTGTTAAGCAAAAATAAGTTGAAAATCTTTACCAAAACTGAACCCAATGGAGAATTATATATCTCTAATGACTCACTAATTAGCTTGTCTTTAATCAATAACATATACTTCTCTTCAAGCAGTAAGAAGGGTCATTGTCCTTCTCATTTCATTAATCTCCACCTATGATAAAAAAAAAAAAAAAGATAAGGTTGTATGTTTCTGCTCACTGAAATTGGGACTTAAATTCTTTTGCTTTGCTGCTAAAGCAATCAGTGCCCTAGATCTCTCCTGACCCTTAATTGCTCCTTGTTGGCCCCATACTTTGACAACTCTTCCCTCAAGAGATGGATGTGCTGAATTCACTAAAGAGAGCCAAGAAACTGTCCCTGAAACAGGCTGCCTCCAAGGGACCTCAGCTCCTGAAACTTGGAATACCAGACTCTGATACTGGCAGCAGGGCCTCTGTGCAGGGCCAAACCAGCCCACAGGAAAGCAGGTTTGGATCCGTTATGCAGCTAGAGGGATTAATACTTGGTCTACCTGTCTTGTATATGTCTTGTGCAGACATCAAAATCTCTGCTGAATTGTTCTTCTCTCTGGTGATTCTCACAGATTCAAAGAATGAATTTAGTACACAGTCAGCAAAGTTCTGAGCGCTCCAGGAAGAAGAGGAAGGTCAGCGAACCAGTGAAAGTTTTCATCCCCGACAGAAAATGAAAGTTAGATGCCTTGGCTACCTTTATTCTAAAGTAATTTTATTTTGCAGCAAACATGCATGAAATGTCTTAGTAGGAAAGTAAGTTTCTGTCACCAAAACCTTTTACTAAATTTGTGCTCAACTTTTTAAGTCAATTTACTAAGTGCTAAATTACTGGATAGTACATAGGTTCACTTTGCCACAAGGAAACAAGGTCACCAGGGCTGCCTTGGAATAGCATTACTTCAAGGCTGAGTTAGAAATGAGACACCCTTCATATTTATAGGGAAACCACAGTAGCTATTTTGAAAAGAAATAAGCTGTTGTTCTCAAAGGAAAGAGGGTTTTCTTTGCATAATTAAACTTCCTAAGTATTTAAACTACTGTGAAGTGTTTTAACTTGTTGTAACCTGTGTGCTGGAATCCCTCTATAGCTTTATTAGAATTCCCACAGAATTGCATAGAATGTGTGTAGTAGTGCTTATTCAGGTGTGCTTTTTGTGTTAACTTCAATCACGAGATTGATCAGCTAAGTGTTGGACCAAAATGTTCTCTCTTTGTAAAGTTCCTCAAATCTGTTGGCTAACCCAAGACTGGGAAATAGGCTGCAATGCAAGAGCCTGGCTCCCTTCTTAAGGTCCATGTTGAATGCTTCCCAGCAGGCACTTCAGTTTACACTTCAGTCTGTAACCTGCAGATGATGTTACTAGTTCCTTCCTTATTCTGAAAGAATTTTGATAGATTTAATGATTAATATCAAATAAATTATAAATAATTTAAAGGGTTGTTTTTATTATTTATATAATTTAATAATTTAAATGGACAAGACCAATAAATTAAATGTTAAGCTTTTTGGTTAAATAAAGCAAAATGAAAGGTATTTTTTTGCTCTGCTTTTCTTCGTCACTTAGATCAATATTTCTCCAAGTGTAGGAAGGACATCAGTACTTGGAGTGCTTGTTAAAATATGTATTACTGGGCCTGCTTCATATCTACTAAATCAAAGTCACAGGAAGTGGAACTCTATGGAAAGCTCCCTGGATTATAATGCACAAAAGAGAGAGAATCGGGACCTCTGACCCAGACCAACAGGAGAATCTCTGGGGTCAGACATGCGCTTTAGCCAGCAGAGGCTGTATGTTATTGTAAGAGAGAGGAAAATCTGGGGGAGCCTGCCTGTTCAGCACTGCCCTTTGCCAGATTCTCATCCATTTCTTACCATCCACAAGTAGCTTACAAACTGGGATCCTGAACGGAGCTGTACACCAAGGCCTGCTAAGGAGGAACATTTTCTCTTCTTTCAGCATATAAAGTATACTCACATAAGCATACTTTGCTTACTCTTACTAAAAGGAGGAGGGGAAAGGTATTGGGTTTATTATATCCTTGATAGAATTGTAGCCTGAGTCATCACATTTTCTTTTAAGAGAATCACATAAAGAGATTAGCTGTCTACTAAAGGGATTAGGTTTATTTTGTGTCTCTCCAAAGGATAGATCTAAGACCAAATTGTTGAAAGTTATAGGAGCTCAATTTGGCTCAGTATAAGGAGGAATTTTTAACTCTACAGGTTGTCAAAATTTTGATATGGGCTGCCTTGTGAGGTAGTGAGTGTACCTCCGCTACAAGTGTTTGAACATAAAGTAGCTTTACAAAGACTCACGGAGTCTTTGACTCTGAAAGCAAATGAATTAAATGGAGTAATTAGTCAGTCTGGATTTTAGGATGAACCATTTTGTTTAAAAGGGGGATTTAGCTCTCAATCTATATTTATAATTTTAATAAACTTAGCCTAAGGTTGGTAGATTCTTTGAGTCAAAGTTTAGAATCTGACTCCGTCTAGAAATTTTCTGTAGTGATTTTATTGTTTCTATTAACACCCTCCTGCCCCAATGGAACAGTCTCTTATCGGTGCCAATAGGTGTAAAGTGTATGTCTAATGCAGGGTACGTATGAGGCAACGGAGAGTAATTGCTGGGCCTATGCCCTTGGCGGGCACACAAGGAAGGAGATTTGTTATCAGGAGGATCTGAGAACCATGAAAATGTGAACTAGCTGATATTACATAGGAGAGCTAATATATGCAAACAGCTATCAAGATCAGAGGGTATCCAATTCTATTTTCTGAAAGATTTATTAAGAGGAAAAAAAATCTCTTAGTCTGTTCATTTCTGTCCTTAATAGCAATGGAATGAGTAAACACAAATACATCAGGAAGCTGGAACTTCAGTGAAGAGAGTGAAAACTTAGACCCTGAGCTGTCCCACACCAGCCATTCCCTCACTCTGATGGTGCTTGGTTCATCAGTGTGATTATAAAGATTAGATGATAGCTTGGAAACTGGAACATTGTTAAAATAAAAATTATGCAGGGGAAATCTGACTTCATCTGTGTGGGGTTTTTCTGTCTTTACAGAAAGTTAGTCTAGCTGGAAAGAGATGGGTTAGGCTCTTGATTGCCGCCAGCCTTTGAAGCCAGGCACCAAAACCACACCTTCATTTCCCCTCTTTCAGGTCCCTCTGGTGTCTGGGTTCTTTCATTCTCCAGCTCACCTCTGCCAGGAAGAGGCTGGAAATGAGGCTGAACATTTCATCAGTGTCAAAGTTGCACTCACACAAGTTCAAAGTTGCGTATGTGTTTTAAAAATAAAATTAACCTTTAGAGCCAGTTTTTATTGTTTAAAATGATCAACGTATGATTTCAAAACCAAAAGTATTGAATCCTTACAGATTTCCACAGCTTCTTATAATAAAAATTATTCTCAGTTATAATCATCATCATTCAGAAGGACAACCCACATGATTCAATGAGACAACACACTCTGCTTGTAAGAGTTAAGGCAAGGTCCTTCACATTGTATGCTTCTAGATTCTATGCAAATGAGAAATACCTTTGTCCCAAATGTATTCTCTTTAGAAATGATTAGTTTGCATTTTAAAAAGTAACATGTTAAGTGTGATTTTGTGTTTGTGTAATAAGGCCCTGGAGGAGACTTGCTATGCAGTTTTCAATTTCTGTAAAGGATGAGGATGTCAGTGAGGGCCTAAATGGGCCCTTTGGTTATGCAATGGTAATGCCAAGATCTTACCCAGAAATGGAGAGACTTGAGCTACTAATCTGTTCATATAACTTCTCCTTGCATATACCACATCTCTGCAAATCAGGTTTTACCTTCTGTGAGTGTCGAAGGTGTTGAGACTGACTTTTGTAAGGCCTGGTGGGCTCAGAGGTACTGCTGGCTGACTGTGCAGGGGGCAGTAGGTAAACTGATGCCTGCAACCTGGCTGAAAGTTACACATGAGATTTGCTCAGTAGGGGACCCTAGGAGAAAGTCTCAATGAACATTTCAGTCTTGTCTTCACTGTGCCGACAGGTTCAGTAGTACAAGGGTTTCCCTGTGGCAGGAGTGGAGAGGCAAGCTAATTAAAATAGCCAAAAACATCTCAGGCTGGTGGAGCACAAAACATTCCTTGGGGACTCAAGTACTTAGGGACAGAAACCTGAAATAAGAGTAAACTTTTGGGGGGTCATTATTTGGATATTACAGGACTCTCAAAGTCTGGATAAGTCTGAGGGATATAGGTTCCATTTGCAAAATTACTAATCAGCTCTAGGGTAAGCAAGTAAGGTTAGGTTTTCACTTTCCTTTTCACAAGGTAGTTAAGAAAAAGCTTAGTCTGCTGCCTTCAAAAGCAAACTGCCATTTTCTAAACAAGTTAGAAATTCTGTAGCCCTCAGTTCACTCAATCTGTAACATAAGGATAATAATACCTACCTGGTAACACTCTTGTGAAGATTAAGCAAGGTGATTCAAACAAACTGCCCAACACACATAGTGTCAGTGCTTAACAAATGTTCACCATTATTACTACTTTTTAATTTGGCATGTATTCTTTTTTAGTCTCAGGAGCATGGGATCCCTGTGTTGCTTTCGCCTACCCAGAGATCCTACATCAACATCTTCTCCAAGCCCAGACTAGCACTTGAACCATGTTCCCAAATGCCTCTGTCCTGAGCACTCTTCCCTACTCTTTTCTCCAAATCAAAATTCCCTTTCCCTCAAGACAGTCTGATGGAAGGGAAGCATCAGATTAGGCTTAATGTGTCGCCCTCCCACATTTGCATTTTAAAGCAGAAACTTGTTAATAAGAAAAATGAATCTCCCCTAAGGAATGCAATGTAAGAAGAGATCGAGCAAACAGGCAAGAAGAAAGTCTGAGAACTTTGTAGCTGTCTTCAAATATATATGGGGCTGTCATAAAATGCAGGAACCGCAGACATAATCTGTGTTTTTCCAAAGAGTAGAACAAAGACACAGTTGAGATGGCAGAAGTTGAGGATGGCAGATATGGGCTCAACATATTGAAGATTTTCTCCCCCATGCTCTAGCAAAGTGCCTGGCAAGGAGAAGGTGATCAACATTTTAATGTTTTTGTTAAAAATTTGATCTGTCAGTTGGTGGCTACGTCTAGCTGTAATGAGTTCCCCACCACTAGAGGTGTTCAAACCAAGTTGTCCAGGATGTTGTCTCCGGATAAGAATTGAATCATATGAATACTGAGGTCTCTTCCCATTGTAAAATTTTATGACACTTTTACTAATAGTAGAATTTCAACAGAGATATTTGGGAGCAAAGGAATATTTTATAAATTTTTCCTCAAAAAGCAGTAAAGTAGTTAAAACTGAGGATTCTGGAGTTACACATTGCCTGAGTTCAAACCCTGGTCATCCTGCTTACTAGCTGTGTGACACTGGGTGCGTGATTTGATCCTTCTGTGCTTCAATTTTCTCATGTGGAAAATGGGAGTCATAACAGTGATTTCCTCAAAGAGTTATTGCGAGAACAAATGAGTCAATACAGGTAAAGCCCTTAGAAGAATGCCTGGCATATAGAAAGTTAATGCTTAATACCTGTTAGTTATGAGGTATTATCCAATACCCTTTTTACATCTTTTTAGGATGTAGAAGGATGTCTTTTGTAGCAAAATTGACCCTGAACTTGTTTTTTCCTAAATCATAGGCCAGCCATGGGCATTGTAATTAACCAGGGTACTCTCTGTCTCCAGTACGCAAGCTTTAAAGCTAAACAAGCAGACAAGGCCTGTGATGCGGTTTATGAAGGATTTCACTAATGGACCAATCATGGCTGCGGACACCTTAACCCTGCCATATGTCTGGCAAGTGGTAGATGCCCAGTAAATATTTGTTGAATTGAATGGATGACTTTGGCAGGGTTCTTATTATCTGCTACATTTTATTTATTTATTTTTGATTAGGTAATATATTCACATGATTTAAAATTCAAAAGGAACAAAAGGCTATAGCAAAAAAACATCCTTCCCACCCAGTCCCCAGCCACCCAGTTCCCCTCCCTGTAGATAACTAACATAACCACTTTCTCATATATCTTTCCAGAGCTATTTTAGGCATAAATAAGTAAACATACAGCAGGTCCTCGAATAATGTCATTCCATTCAACGTCATTTCATTATAACGTCAATGAGATGCTGTAGGAGCTTAACTCTTGTCAGTATCAATTAGCCTATGATAAAACTGGTTTCATTATACATCATTTCACTGCAGTTCCAAAAACCTATTGATGACATTAAGTGAAGACTTACTTGACTAGCACATGAACATTAGTTTCTTTCCCTCCTTTGAAAACCAATGGCAACATATACTATACTCAGCATGTTTATGGAAGTGGGCCCAGAAGTGGAGGTGAGCATGTGTACTGTAAGGAGGAGTTAGAGAGGAAGGAGCTCAGAGACAGAAAATCAACCAGGAGACTTTTGTTTTAACTCAGAAGCAAAGCAATTAGGGCCTGGACTAGTATATTAAAGGGGTTAATGAGGAAAAGAATTGTTTCAGTAGTTCTTTTTTAAGCTTACACAATGGTAACTGCCACCACAATCAAGATATAGAGCATTTCTTTCACCCCCAGAAGTTCCCTCATGTCACTTTGTAGCCAATATTCCTTCCCAGGCCCACACACCCACTCCTCTGCTTTGTCAGTTTTTCAACTTTTATGTTTTAGGCCTATGTGGCACAGTGAGACTGCCAGTCAGCAGAGCTAACCATAGTATCAGTCAACATCAATGGCACTTGCTCTGTCTGGGACAGGCACTCTTCTAAGCACCTATGTATGCTCATTCATTTAATCCTCTCCACAACCAAATGAGGCAGATCTCAATCAGACAAGATATCTAAGATACAGAGATGTTAAATCACTTGCCCAAATTTACGCAGTTAGTAAATAGCAGAGCCAGAATTTTGAACCCAGAGTAATCTGATTCCAGAGACCATATGTGAAAATAATCAAGAAAATATTCAGATTCCAATAGAAAGACTTTATTACTAGTTAACAAGATCAAAGGAGAAAAAAAATCTTTAGTAGGTTAACACAGAATGGATTTGTACAGCAGCTTTTAAGTGTGCCTTAAATGGTTGGTAGCTGTTTTTCATAGACGTTAGAGTTTAATTCCCTTGCCTTCAATGTACACAACCAGCCACACTGCTTTCTACTAAGAAATTATAACATTTAGAACTGTCTTTTTATGTTAAAGAATTGGTGTGGTCAGGGTATTACTGAGAATGACAACTATCTCTGCCTATCTATGAGTCCCAGAATATGCATGTCATTCTGAAACCACAAGGAATGTGGTTAAGTCCCTTGGTCACATCTCTCAACAAAGATTTATCTGTTTCACTATGCCTCCAAAGAGCTTTTCTCCTGCACTAAGATGTTAATTCATAGTGATGTCTACTAATGGGCTTTCCCTAAAGAGGAGCCTATTAAAGGAATTAATTACATCGCAGGTTCAGAAACTTCCCGGCATAATGAAATGACTCCCCAACTGTAATAGTATGAGAAAGAAACCACTGAACTAATTTATAATGAGAGGAAAGTTAGCTAAGATAACTGCAGACCCTAGGAGAAACGGATAGTGAAAATGTTAGTAATAAAACCAGTTTTCACTCACTGATGGAGTTTTATTAAATATAAATCATATTTTTCCAAACATTTCAAGTTTATTATTACCAACTCTTATGTGAGGCCCATGTTTGCCATTTATTAATATTGCCAATTAAGCTTAAAATGCAATTTTAATGGGTTTTTAATAAGGAAAAAGTTACCTCCAGTCAACATAGAATAAAAGAAAATGGACTTAGGATGCGCTAGGTGACATTCAAATTTGAGACAAGGTGGTAGAATGATCTTTTCTTGAAGTCTAGATTGATTTCAGTGCAGTGCTGCCTAAAGTCTGGGGAGCAGATTAGATGAATTTCTGGTCTCTTATTCCTCTGTATAGCCCATTTTCACACTGTCCAAATTTCCAGAAATGACAATAGCAGAAGAAAAAGATAATGGCAGAAGATGAACTGTAGTGCTAGGGATTATGCTAGTTATCAGTAAACCACCAATTCATTGGTTTCTAGGTAGGCTGAGAAGAGTGATGCAGGAGAATTTACTAAAAATGTATCAGTTGAAGTCTGCATATTAACTTTAATCTTGGTTCTTCCTTTATTTCTGGATG
The DNA here is from genome assembly GCF_014176215.1 of Rousettus aegyptiacus. NCBI lineage: Eukaryota > Metazoa > Chordata > Mammalia > Chiroptera > Pteropodidae > Rousettus > Rousettus aegyptiacus. The sequence goes on along the minus strand of NW_023416308.1, from coordinate 16,637,107 downwards.
AGTAGTTTATCTCCTCTTTTCCTCTCGTTACCTGCAAAATGTGGATGGTGACCCACTTTGGGTTTCAAACAATCAAAAGATAGAAGCAGTGGGTGGTGGCAGTCTATCTTAAATTTGCCATGGTATTTGGAATGCCTCTGCCTGGGCCCTGGGATAGCTTGGAGGAAGCATAGAGAGTTCCCTTGAAGGGCCAGCCCATTCATCAATGGTTCTAGAGAGAACTGGAAACCTAGGAGCCAGGAGAGACCAGAAATTTCTCTGGCCCCTCCTCTAGACATTGAGATTATTGTTGAGCAAAAGCAGATTCATCTGAGCCTGGTCTAAGTTAAGTGGTTAACAAGGTGAAACATGGGCTTCAGTCAGAATGAACTCAGCCTTAAGGATGGGGCTCAGGGGAAAGATTTTTCTTTTTAATTAATGAAACTCATTTATGATTACAGTATACATAGAAGAGCCATTTGAATGCTATAAACTCTTTAAGAGATTATGGTGATGACACACTATGTAAAGTGACTTTGAAAAGTTACAGAGGTTGCAATATGATAAAACACCTTTCACTATTTTGCTGTTGCTTGGATTTTGTGTTTCTTAGAATGGATAAGCTACATAAAATCTAACCTAGTTCTAGCTAAAAGTCTAACAGTTCTAATGGAAACTGATAAAACAATTCTGTAACCAAAAAGACAAGTAGCTTAAAACTGTCAGGTATCAGTATTATTGTAATATTCCTTTTATCAAAAACTTATAACTGAAATTTATAGGTAAGAATTTACAGTAAGTAGCAGTACTTGGAAACTTGTCAGTTAACGTTTCCCATTATAGAAGAACTTCTGCTGTAAGCTTTTTAACTGTCTAAAGTCAGAAAATTAAAAAAAAAAACTTTCACAATTAGTTTCTAAGGAAATTATATAAAGGTCATGATACTAAGAGAAAAGCTTTAGGTTGTCATTGCCAATAGGACAGAGACTCCTAAAGAAAAAAAACAACTTTTTGTGGGGAGAGGAGGGTAGGGGTGTATATAAATAATAATCAAAATCTATTTTCCCTATATATTGCTTTAAAAGATAGTTAACTAAATCACTTTAAAGTGACTTCATTTCCTGCTATTCCCTCAACCTCCTCAAAATTAAGACCACAACAAATATTTGCATAGGTTTATTATTCACATTTAATCATGAATAATTCACTTTGTACAGACAGCTGGGTAAACAAGAGATTTGAAGTTTCCTTTTCCTAGAATATTTTTCCCTTGCCTGAAAGGAAACAACATCAATGTGGTTTTATATAATTTTCAGTGCCATCTTGTCCTCCCTCCCCTAAGCACGAGGCACCCCACCTTTTGGACTTTTTTCCTTTTTTCTTTTCTATTTCTTTCTTTCTGTCAGTTCTTGGGCTACACCTCACCAACACCTTTTTATTATATAATGACAAACGAGTCCAATCACTCATTTCTTTAGTCTGCAACACAACATAAAATATGTTTATGGATTTGCTTTTATGTAGATACTCTCTTAATGTTGGAAAAAGATCTTTCTAAACGCGTTCTGCCTCGTCATTTTATCCTTCATCTTCTCCTATCAGTCATTAACAATTTCACAATTATTTGACTATCTACCACAAAGCCGGTTCTCATTTCCCTCTGCTCCTCCCAGGCCTACGTGAGGAAGTAAAGCACGTATCACTGAACACAGGTTTACCCAGGGCATTTCAACCTGGGCAAGGGGGCATCATTTACCAAAGGTCAAGGATCCTTCCAGTTCTATGAACGTCATGAATCAAATTGTGATAGTATAACTTGTGGTTTAGGAGAGAATTAGGCTTGCCATAATTAGGCTATGACCAAATGAGGTGGGGGGAGGGAGGGGTGGTCATAGTATACCCTTGGGAAATTCCTGCTCTTTGTCATGACCTGGCAAATAACTTTAGGAATTTTAGCCACCCATCAAATGCCATGCGTCCACCCTATCTATATTAGTTGAGGGCAAACATAGGCATAGGGTTATATGTATCCTCTCTTCAGCAACACATTTCATAAAATGTGAATGTAATAGAAATATGACCAATAGTATTCCAGAGAAAATTAACCACAATTTGACTAAATTAAAATTTATTATTTTCTTCATTTAATTTACACAGTGCTTACTATGTACTAGATATTTTCCAAGCACTTTATCATATTAACTCTTTCATTCTCATAACAACTCTATGAGATAGATATAATCCTTTCCCCATTTTACAGATGAGGAAAATGAGACAGAAAAATTAAGTAATTTGCTTAATGTCACCACAGGAAGTGGTAGAGCCAGAATTTGAACCAGGCAGCCTGGCTCCAAAGTCTGTACTTTTAACCACCATGCTCTACTTCTACTATGAGTATAATACCTGCTTATGGTAGAAAGTTTGGGAAAAGAAGAAAAACATAAATTGAAAAAAAATTACCCATAATCTCGCCATCCATTTTAGTGTATTTCCTTTGTGTGTGTGTGCGTGCGCGCGTGCATGTGTGTATGTGTGCACAAAAACATTTAATTTAGCGGAATCTCTCTCTCTTCCTCTTCCTCCTCCTCTTCCTCCTCTCTATTTCAGTTAGCTATATCTTGTGAATTTTCTCCCAGGAAAAAATATGTATTCGATTAAACATTCAAACAATTTTCTTAGTCTACTTTGTAAATACCAGCCCAGCCACGTTTGAAAGCCCTTAGGATTGGTGGGTGGGTGGGGGTTGCTGGTTTAGTAGATGCCTTATCTCCCCGAGCTCAAGTGCTTCCCTGAAAATGGACTCAGCTTGATTTCTTTCAAGCAACCCCCCCAAAAAACATCGTAGCCTAAAAACATAGCGTGACTTTTTTCTTTAAAGCACTTCATGTCATGTCCACTTTGTATTATTCAGTTTTCTTAGGGGCGGGGCAAGAGGGTGAGTCTTGGTGCAAAGAAAAATGTAGGCTAATCAACAGGAAACCTAAGTCCTTAATACAGCACGGCGGCCTCTAATCATGCTCTGGCATGGTTGCTTTCTCTTTCTTTGGTAGGTATTGCAAAAAGAATAATAATAAATGGTTGGGTGTGGTGGGGGGGGGCCCTTTATCTGGTTTAAAAACCTGTTGGTATATGCCAAGATATTGAAGAGTAGTCCATGAAGCCAAGTCAGTAATGATCGTTGCTATGGACTGTGACAGCTTTTGGCCAAATCACGTGCCATCCTGTCAACAGCCAAGGGGTAACCAGCACAGATATGTGCAGAGCTAACCTCAAAACCTCTTAGGAGCACAAGGAAATTGGCTTGAAAAGATGTTTTCTTTTTTCCTCCTTGTTAATTGAATTTCCAGTTCTAATTAAAGAGGCAGAAACAAAACAATATTGAGAAAGGTAGAGTCAAAGAATGACTCCATCTCTGAAAAAAACAAGTCATCAAGTCCTTAGAAACACCCCTGCGTCCATCTCCACTCTTTCCTTGAGCTGTTTCACCCATTACAGGTGAGGAAGTGTAGAGGCGGGCCAAGGGCCAACCTTTACAAAGGTTGCTCTCTGGGAATTACTTTCATATGCACATAAATTTCCACAATAAGTACCTTCTGGAGTTTGCAATACAACTAAGCTGTTCTTTCAAGCTTCCTGTCCAATGTTCTAACTTGAGTTGTGCTACCAGAAAATCAGGTGTACTCAGTTGCTAAGTCAAATTGGCTTTTTTTTTTTTTTTTTTTTTTTTTAGAAACCAGAACTCACTAATGTGAGCTCTTGAATCCACCCTCATTTTTTCCCTTAAAATTACTTTTTACCTATAGTCACCAGTCCTAGTTTGCCTTGGAGCTGTTGCAGGCAAAAACTGTTTGAAATTTAAGATGCAATACCAGGATGACAAATGATAAAATGAATTTTTTCTTTGACTGGAAAACTAAGGTCAAATTTGTTTTCTCTTTCTTTCTGTTGCAAGTGTTTTAAAACTAGTTCTACTTCTTTCTGTTTGAGTCTTCTAGTCCTGGGGGAATGACAAGGCATTGGGACAGGGAACTAATCACTCTTCCAGCCAACAGCCTATAGCTTTTTAGGGTCACCACTTCTCTCAAATTCCACGGAGATTCCTTGAAGGGAGGGGTTGAAGATCTGGGGAGGAGCGGGTAGCTAGGATCGCACTAACAATGGGCCTCCAGAGGGGATTTGAGTGGATAATAACTGCGACTCAGGACAATACAGAACTCACCTTTCCGTAGGATTTACAAAGTACTTGTAAAGTATATCATTTCACTGAAGTTTAACAATTGTCTTGTGAGGTGTGTAGTGACCATTGTCCACAGCCCAGAGAGGTTGTGTTGGTTATCCCAGATCATACAGTTTATGTAGGACCTGAGTCTGAGTGCTGTGATATGTGCACTGAGGCCTTGCTCTCCCCTTACCCTTAGTCTCTCTCATCCACATCTTATCCAGCTCTAAGTAGCATCTTATACCACAGCCAAAGGCTGTCTTTCTCCAAGGCATACTGTTCAGTTAAGTGATTCTGTTAAATAGTCAGCACTGGTTTCGGCGTCCCTCTACCTCGACCTAAAGTCTCCTCTACCGAGACCCCTGCTGCCTGCCATCCCCATAGGTCCCATTCTCCCAGAACTCCCTGAGGTAACATGACACCCAGGTCTGCTTTTCTGGATAATCACTCGTGCTTGGAACCTAGATCCTTTATCCCACAATTAAACTCACTCTGTGCCCTCTCTCTCTGAGTCCTATTAGGGGGCCAATTTGTACTAAGAGACCAAAAGCTGTCAATGGTATAATATTCTAATATCCCAAACCCATTGGGACCACTTACTAGCTGTGGGAATTTAGGTAAGCCCCCCTGAGCTTCACCTGTACAATTAAGTTAATAATTCTTAACATATGAAGATCACATTATATGTTTTGGTAAAAGAAAAGTTTAGTGGAATATTATAAAGTCCCAAGGAAGCTGTAGAATTATTGAATTTTTCATGCTAAGGGAAACAGTATGTTTGATTAATCTAAACTACAACATTAAAGCATCCTAAATGTTCCAGGAGCAAAGAAGACAAATCAAAATTCAGTGCTACGAAAAAAAAATAGTCTCAAAAGTGTCTACTCACCTTTCAGAAGCATATTTAGATTTATAAAAGATTTCAGGTAGGTCTTCTTTAACTACCTTTGTAGATGTAAAACAATTTAATTCCCATATAACTTTGGAAGAAGTCAATGTAATAAATGCAGTCCACCTGCATTTAACTTCCCCCAAGTAGCATCAGAATCTGGCAGAGATGCTAATGCCACATCGTACCATTTTGTGAGGAAAAAGTTAGCTCTATTAGATCATTCAGTCCAATTCCTCCCAATTACAATTGAAAATGTTGTACCCTGTTGAGGAGGGGACTCAGAAAGAAATGATTCTGCCAGGGCCGGAACTCCCTGTACCTGCCACATCACTCACAAAAGGAGCCCCCTCTTCTCCCCAGCCTCCTGGGGCCTGCCACCTCCCACCTCCTTCAGACCAGAGAGAAACTTTTCTTTCTATTGAAACGCCAATGACTCTCATTATAAAAATGTCTCATTATGAAAACCCTCTCTGCTGCTTTCTGAGCTTTAATAAATCCTGGATTAGTATGAAAACCACCCAGGCACTGACTCTCCACATTTCCCAACAAGCTGTCTCGAGCTGGCTTCTTCCTCATGAGTAACTTCCCCAAATGTTGGGAAAATTGCCCAACACCATGAACTTACGACCACCAGATAAACTTCTCAGACCATTGTCAGTCTCGAAAGCTAGCACTGACCTCTCCCTTGTTTCTTTTTTGCTTTTTTCTTTCTTGCTCATGGCAATTCATGCCCCTCACTGCCCTTGTTTTTTTTTTTTTTTTTTCTTTTTTTTTTTGACTAAGAATGGGATTTGGGTTCTCTGCTCTGATCAAGAACTTAAAACGTAGATTTTTGTCCTGCTCTTAGCTTTGCTTTTTTATAACTTCTCTGTGATGGCGCATTCTGAGGTCAGGAGGAAGCCTATTTTCCAGTTATTTCCATTCGGTGCTTCACTATCTTCAAATGTATCATTCCATATTTCTAAGAATCTGCAATGCTACAGCTGTTCTAGAAAAAGGGCCACATTAAAGTTTCCAATCTTAATATTTTCACCGGCTTTTACTTCACGTGAGCTCAGGGCCACTCTTGTAGTTTCCAGTTTCTTTCCAGCCTCCACTTTTCCCTTTCTCATTTCCTTCTGCTCTCCTTTCCCTCTGGGGTGAGCCTCCAAGACACGAGCGGCTCAAGCCGTATGCTAGGGCATCTATCAGAGTTTTTTTGGATAATATGAAACTTGAAGGGATAAAGAAATGTATCAGTTGATATAGCAAAAAAAAGGTCTTTGGGGGCTAGAATGATGGACGAAAACAAGCAGCTGAAATACAATAGGTATAAATGTGAAATATTTCGTTTAAGGTCAAAAACATCAACTTCTCAAAGCAGATGGAGAAATACGTCTCAGCGACAGTCGATGTGAAAAGAGACCTGATGCTTTTAGCTTACCACAAATGACCTAACAGTGTGGTGTGCTTGGCAGAAAAGACTGTTTTTAGTAAGCATATAGTGAAAACATATTCTTTAATTCAACAAATCCTTATTTAGTCCCCCAGTGTCATGCACTGGGTTGAGCAGTGAACACACTGGAGAGAACAAGACACGGAGAGTCCTTGTCCTCATGCAGCCTGTACTTTACTAGGAGAAAGAAACAAACACAAAAAAAAAAAAAATCACTAAAACTTGTGACAGAAAGGGGCCTGGTGGGACATAAATGAAAGCTGGAAAGAGAGTGATGAGGGATCCATTTTTCCTAGGGTGGTCAGGGCAAATCTCTCTGAGCAGGCGACATTCAAGCTGAAGGAAGGACAAGTAGGGAGACAGAACATTTCAGTCAGGACAGAGTATGTGTTGGCCCTGAGTATGGAAGGAGCTTGATGTGTTCCTGAAACTGAAAGACCAGTGAGGCTTATCCATATTCATGCCCACCAATGTCCATTCTCCCGGTCTCCCAAAGTGATGGAGTACTACATTTCCCAGCCTCCCTTGTAGTTGAATATGGCATGGGACTGAGTTTTCACTAGTGGGATGCTAACAAATGGTCTGTGTTGGGTGCTTTGCCATTAAGAGATAAGCGCACTCCCTCTCCGCACTCTATTATTTTCTTGCTAGCTGCAACCGGGACTTGGCAGCAACCCAGTTTGGATGTGAACATCCTAAGGAATATTAGAACCCCAGTTAGAAGGTACCTGGGTTCCTAAATGAGTGCAGAGGGCAGGGGCCACGTACCTTGGACAATTGCTTGAGAAAAAAAATTATATATTCTTTAAGCCACTGAAATACTCTCACATCTCTTACCTAGTATAACCATTATAGATACTAGCTCTACCAACTGGTCCACATTTAGAACATTGCATTTAGTTCAAAGGGTCATTTTTTAAAAAGAGACATTGACGATTTGAAGCATGTTCAGGGAAAGATAAGGAAAATGACATTTAGCAATTTGAAAACAAAATCAATAACAATTTATTAAAGACACTGCACTTTAGGGTGGTTTGATGGCTGTCTTCAAACATGGAGGAAAAGGAATGAAGCTGAACTGGAGAGGCTCCTATAGGATCTATGGGTGGCTGGGATCTATGATGAGGCAGATTCTGATTTGACATAAGGGAGGAGTTTCTAATAATTAAGGGATGATTCAAAAAAGGCCAGATTGCTTTGAGTGTGAGAGGCTTTGCCACTGTGTCCAAACAGAGACCTGCTGCCTACTTGGAAGGTGACATTTACGGGAGATTGTGACATTATTGTAGAGGTTCTAGTGAATTCTAGTAAAGTCTAGGATTTTAGGTAGGAGGGGTAGATAATGCATGTTGAAGCCAGATCATAACAGGAATTGAATGTTGGTTTAGATTGAATCCTGGATGCAGGGAGAATCTTGAAGGTTTCTGAGTAGAGTAGCAACATGAGAAAAGCAAAGAACATTGCTTTGGCCAACAGAAGAGGGAGAAATCCTGATTTTCCCTGTCTGTGTTGATCATCTAGTGCTTGCATTTTCTGAACCAGTAGCAATTTAAGGAAAGCCAGGGGTAAAGGATATTGGTTTTCATTATTTTATTCTTCGATAATCAAAACAAATTTGGGGGCTAGCATTTTTTTTTTTGAAACTTATCTTCCAAGATGAATAATTCTTTTAGTCCAAGGAACTCAAAGTACTTTACACTCTAGTCTCATTCCGGCTTGCTACATATCCAAGCTGCTATGTCAGGGGCAAGACTGGCGAACCTCCTCTCTTAGATAAGAAGGACGTACAAAGAGGGCCAGTGATTTGTTCAAGGTCCTAGTGAGTCAGTGGCAGGGCACACTCCTTGACTGAGGTCTCCCAGACTGTCCCCAGCCCATGGTGAGGGTGCCCTCAATTAGGAATGTCTTCCACATACCGGAAACACCAACCTGAACCAACAGTCTTTCCATACTTGGAAATTACCCAAGACTTTCCATGTTCAACCAACTTCATTTTGCCTATGAGGAGAGTGAGACTTAGTGAAGTCACACAGGCCAAAGGCTTAGCTATGACTTGAACCCAGTTCCCAGGATTCTTTGTACTAGATCTTACCACCCCTCGTACCTATGCAATGGTAGGCCCAGGAACATGCCACACATAATTACCTGGCATCAACGGGGCCATCACCATGAGCTCCACTGTCTGGAAATATAAAGGCTCATATTGGCTTTGGCCACCAAAGAAAGAAAACACGCTGCAGTCCCTGAAAACGCACAGCTGAGGGGGGCGGGGAGAATTGTTTGAGCCTTGTACTACAAAGTCAAAAGGGAAAACATGTGTTTCACATTTGTCTTGGGATGGGAAAGAAAAACTTTTCCTTTCACTTAATCTCAGTTTAAACAAACAGAGAGACTGCCCTTTTTGTAAACTCACTGAACGTCAAATATTGTTCACCAGCATGGCATCAGCTTACTAAGCCACTACAGAGCCACTTTCCTCACGTAATGCCCTCAATTAGAAGGCACTTCAGCTTGAAGAGAGGCAACTAAAATAATACACATTTCCTCTGATGAATTGGACAAGAGTCAGCCCATGGAGTCAGATTTCCAAATCTATAACCTCTAGTTTCAGCCAGAGACCGGAGGCAATACAACTTCAGTCATGACTCAGGATTTTGGGAGTGAAAGCAAGCACGTCAAGTGATGTAAGAAAATTCCCCCATTCCCCCCATCCCACTGGTGTCCTCCTCCCTTGGGAATTCAGTCTGAGAGCACTGAAGGGGAGGGGTTGCCTTGTCACCGGGTGCCCAGTTGCCCGGCACACCTCCTATCCCTGAGGCAGTGGCCAGCGTCAGCGCTCGCTCGACAAAGGAAGTACTCAGTTACAATTACTTTCCTGTTGGCCTGTGTGCTCAGATAATTGCTCGGCGATGTGTGTGAGAACTTTATAAAGTAAACCAAGAAACAGAAGGGCCAGGTCTGAGCTAAAGGGAAGTGTCGAGTGGGGGAGGCTAGTGATGCAAGTCTACCTTTGAAGTCACTTTGTTTGTGAAGAGTCTGCTGTGCTCTCTCTTAAGGAAACTCCGCTGGAATGAGGTTTCTGTGCATGTGGGGTTTTGGGCTATTGTTTTTGGCTCCAGTGTTCACCTCAAGCCCCAGCTAGGACATGTATAAATCCCATAACAACAGCCTGACATGAAATTGCTCACCCTCTCATTGCATCAGGGGACTTTTACTCAGACGGATTTTGAATGCCTCATTGTTTAATAGGACAGGAAGTTTACTCTGATGTAAATGAGGAATCTTTATTTTCTCCTCCTTACCTCCTTGGGAGATTTTTACAGAGGCCTGCCTCGTCATCATCCCTCGTCTAGCTCCTTCCGTGAGAGCAGCTGCAGCTGCAGTATTGCCCAGGTTTCTTCTTAGAATAGGGGTTTTCTTAGGACCAGAGTTTTAGATAGGCTGTTCCCTGGAGCTGATGCTGGGTGATAGGTTAAGGACCACCCAGGGACAGGAAAGGGTTGGATCTAAAAAGGGTTGGAGTCTCTCTTTTTGGTTTTTTCAATTCTAATCTGGACCCAGGTTGTGTCTTACATACATACACACAGGGGTGAGCCTCATCCCCAAAACTTATGACGCTTTTTTTCTTGTGATATATCACATGGTGACCAGCTCACACTGGGAACATTGAGTTAGGACTCTGAAGTCTGAATGTGTATGACTATCCAGCCTCAGCAAGAAGATGCTTGATTCAGAACTATAACCCTACCTTCCATTGGAGCAAATCCCTGAAAAGGATAGAAACTTCTAGAAAAACCCTTGTAGGCTGCCCCAATCTCATGACATACTCTTTAGGCAAACTCTTTTTAAAAGGCACAAAAAAGAACCCTTTTAACTTTTTGCTGATGCCCCCAGCCAAGAGACTGTCCTCAAAGAAAGAGAGAGTTCAGAGATACTACTTTTAGTCAGAGGAAACCAGATAAGGACAATGAAGAGGTAAATGACAGGGACACTGACATTTACTTGGTTCTCTACCTCCAGAATATTTTTTCTGTACATCCGCGAAGACATCAATAATGAGTTAAAAAGAAAAGAAAAAGTCAAGCACTGTGCATAAGCCCTAGAGATTAGCGTTGAAATACCACTGCAATTTTCTTCTGCATACAGCTGCATCACCACATCCGCAAGAGTCACAATGACACCTAATAACATACATGCTAAAGATTTCTTTTTGCTTCAAATTGCAGTATCGACCAGGGTTTTTACATGTGTGTATGCACGTGTTTTCACTGGCACCCAGTCAAGTACAATCAAGCAAGAAGTAGCAACCTCACTCCTGGGCTCAGCTCTGTTCTCTGTTCTCAGACCTGCTTTCATATTACAGTCACCTGCAGAGCTTTAGACACGACTCTCTGAGTGTCTCCCCCAGAGACTCTGATTTAATTGGGTTGTGCTGGGATCTGGGCATGGGATTTTTTTTTTTTTTTAATCTCCCCAGGTCATTATTATGTGTGTCTAGGGTCACCAACCACTCTAGTTGGCCAGCCGCCTGATGCAGCCTCCCTCCACTGGCCTAGGAGGTCAGCCACACCCCCCAGCTCCTTGGACAACATCCCTCTTCTCCGTCACTTTGCTCATCTCCCTGGTCCTAACTTTGGCTGCACTCTAGGCTTCAGCATCTGGGATCTGGTCTCCCTTGTGACCATCACCGTGGCAAAAAAAAATTTCTCCTGAAAATGCCCTTGAGTACAACTATTCTAAGTTACTCCTTCACGGGCAATGACAATAACTATTTATAATGCATTCAGTCATTCTTATGTAATGTGAGAAACACCAAATTATGTTCAGTGGTACTTGACTGCCTGGCTGGACCCTTCCTCTGTGAGTCTGTGTCCCAGCTTCTTGAGAGGCCAGTGCAAATCCATCCTGTGCGAGCCACAGATAACTAACTACATGTCATGAACCTTCAGGGTTCTGGGCCTGACACAGAGCTTGGCACATCATAGATGCTCAGCAAACCTCTGATGAAAATGAAAATATTAAGTCTGCAAATTCAGGGTGCTTTCCCAGCCTAATTTGATTCTGAAAATTCAAACGACTGGATTGAGAAAAAGATGTCGCAGTGATTACAAAACCCCCTCTCGGAGAACGCAGTAAGTGGCAGAACTAGCCAAGGAAATGCAAAAGCTATCAGCAGATATGCATATGCACCGAACTCTCTCTGCTTTCCATGCCATTGCAGAAATAGCACTCAGCTCAGGGACTTCCTTTCCACCGAGACAAGCAACTTAGTTGATGGGGTTATAAGCCAGGACCCTTCTGGGTGGGGATGACACTCCACATCATAGATTGTAGATGGAGATTTTCTTCAATCTGTGTAAGCGCCCAAGTGTCCTGAATTCTCAACATTGCCATTTTGTCTTCTTTAGGCCCTGTCTTGCCCATTGTACTTCATTTTGTGCTAATTTCTGGAAGGCGTTAATAGACATTGAACCAGCATTTGTTTGCTTATGGCACTATTTTGTATCATATGCTTGCATATTTTTAGTTAATAATATGTTCTCTGCCTGATTGGACAGAGCTCTCCCAACCCCACCTTGTTTCTCTTTTTCCAGAATTGTCTTTTCCATTTTCTCTCATTCATTAAATTTGGATTTTTTTAACAAAAATCAGTGAATCCCTGGGGTTTTGATTAGAATCATAATGAATCAACAAATTACTCTGGGACTAAAGAAATTTCCTAAATTTAATATAGGGAAGCTCTTCTCATAAGCGGCCTGAGGTGACCTCTGAAAATGGTTCACTATTCACTTGATCCAGAAAACCCCACAAAATCATGCAAATCAAGAGATTCAAATCTTCGTGTTCACTTTAAGAACACTCGTGAAACTGCCCAGGCCATCAAGCGTATGCATATCTGAAAAGCTACCAAGTATCTGAAGGATGTCACTTTACAGAAGCAATGTGTGCCATTCCGTCGTTACAATGGTGGAGTTGATAGGTGTGCCCAGGCCAGACAGTGGGGCTGGACACAGAGTCGATAGCCTAAAAAGAGTGCTGAATTCTTGCTGCACATGCTTAAAAATGCAGAGAGTAATGCTGAACTTAAGGATTTAGATGTAGGCTCCCTCTCACTCTCACTCTCTGTATAGGCCCACTTGGGAGAAATTTGCCCTGTCCTGCATTAAAATTGTCTAGTGTTCTTTATCAGGATCCCACGCAGGTTTAAGGGAAGTGGTTTATGGCTTCAGGTGCTACTATGAATGAGATGTCATAGTTAGGGTTCTCAGCTTACTGGCACACAAGAACTCCTTGACGTTGGTGTATTTACTTTATGTCCAGTCATTTTTTTCACTATTTCTATTATCAATTCCAGTAGTGCTTAGCCGGTCCCTTTAAATTTTTTAAGAGGGAAACCATGGGGTTACAAACAGTGATATTTTGTATTGATGTACAAGGCAAGGGGAGTAGTGGTCCAGCGTATCAGTGTCCTGGGCCTGCCATCACAAAGTACCACAAACTGAACAGACCACATCTAGAATTTTGGGTTCAGTTCATGAACCATATTTCAAGATGTCCATTCAAAAAATCGTTCGTATCTGTGTAATATGAGGAGTGGTTATGGGTACTACATTCCACTCAGATGCAGGAGGCATTTAGAGGAGTATAATGTCTACCTTCGCTTAGTTATAGGGCTTTTATGGTACAACTAATCTGTGTTGCTCCAGAGGGTGGCACTCAGAGAGAAGCAAACTTTGGCTCACTATAATTTGACTCAAAGATCCGAGGGACCTTTGAAATTAGGCCGTTTACCCAGGGCCATCTGCCTCATCCTTCCCCCACCTGACAAATCCATACCGAAGCCTATTATGTGCCAGGGAGCAGATACCAGGCCAGATGTTGGGACCGTGACAGGCTTCAGAGAGATACAGGCCCTCAGGAGGCTTATAGTCTAGTGGTTCTGACAGGCTGGTGGGGTGAGCATGATGCTTGACATTATGGAGAAGATTCTCTAAGGATCGCTGTGCCTCTTGGAGCTAAGGAACTATGGACTTTATGATCCCTGAGAGGTAAAATGTAAAGGAAAGTGGGAGCTTGGGGGTGGAATGAATTTAAGGAAAAATAAAAATAGGTTAAATGAACACAGAGGGGCTTTCTCGGCGGGACACATGCAGAAACACAGGCTCCCTTACACTATCATGCATAGCTTACCCATGGAGAACTTTTATGTGCACAAGCCTGAGGCTTCACTCTCCTGCTTCCCATTACAGAGTTCTCAGCCTTACTCCACCCACCCTGAGGAACAGACACTCAACAAACAAACAGCCGAGACCCACTGTGGCTGCTGGGGCTGGAGCCACCTCAGTGGGGAAACCAGATTCCTCTCCCAATCTCAGCAGACAAAACAGCCTGGGTCCTAGTGCTTCCCTTCTGCCTGGGACACTCAGCCAGGGAAATCAGAGTGAGAATCAGCTCTAAATCTTGTGTTTTCTGCAGAACAGAGCCCAGGGGTGGAAGGGAGAGGCCTCTGCTCTCAGTGGCTGCTCCTCCTTAATGAGCCAAAACAAAGCCCGTGCCAGGGAAGTTAATCTGCCCTGAGATAGGGGGAGCCACGCCCTGAGGTGGAGAGGGAGCATGGCCCAGGCACTGTGGGGCCCAGGAAGCTGGGTCTGCAGAGTCCACACACGCTGCCAAGGTAAACCTTCAACCGTGATGCCCAGCGAGGAGCAGGTCAGGTCCTCCAGGAAAAGAAACTCCTCTTTGCCTGAATACTGCCCTTTGACCACGTGAGAAGATAAATACACTTTTAAAAAAGATCTGTCCTCAGTGCTGGGAAACGCCTGGTACTCAACACGGAGGAGGTCTCTCTAAACAAAGAACCCATCTGGTCGTGATCACAGTGCTCCCGCCTTTCTCATCCATCTGTTCCCTTCTTCCTGACGCATGTGCACGCGCCCTCACATGTGCGAACGTGCATGCGCATGAGCGAACATCCTCACACGCATACTCATGTGTGCACACATAGGCACCTACCAGTGTGCCTGCATTCACCCTGTTTCACCCTTCTATACATACATTCACACATGCACTCACACAGGTATGCCCACACATACACACAAGTGTGTACACATCCACCCACACACAAGGACACGCATGTGCACCCTCATATACAAAGGTGTGTGCACACACATCCTCACATAAAGCTCACACATATTCTCACTCATACGTGCATCCTCACACAAATATCCACACGTGAACCTTCTGTGCACACACATTCATACACAAGCACAGACTCTCAGTCCTTATGCACGTATGCACACATGTATGTACACATGCAAAGATAAATACACTCTTAAAAGATAGCTGTTATAGGTGTTGAGAAGCTCCTGGTACTCAATACCAAGAGAGTCTCTCTAAACAGAGAATCGCCACACACAAGCACATACGTCCTTACATATAAGTGTACCTTCACATACAAACACGCACGTGAGTATATATTCTCATATCACCACATGTCATCACACACATGCGCACATGCTTATGAACATCCTCAAACACAAACATACACACATCCTTACATAGACATGCATCCTCACACCCCCATACATGGATGCACACTCCTCACACACGCTCATCCCTTTTTTGCTGATACTTCTCCAGGAGTTGGTGTGACTCTCTCCTTTAGAAGGCTAGGCCAATGACTTGCTTACCAGGCCAAGTTTCAGTTTGAAGTTTGTGGCTTAGGTCCCAGGTTGGTAGACGGCTGGTAGGAGAAGCCCAGAGCCCAGCCATGCACAGGCCATGTAGGCATATTCCCGACATCCGTCTGTCATGGAAAGAGCCGGGCCTTTGGAGTTGGGCCAAGTTGAGCCAAAATGATCCTCTCAGTAGCTTCGTGACCTTGGACAAGTTACATGGCATTTCTGAGTCTCAGTTTCTCATCCAAAAAAAAAAAAAATGGGGGCTAATATCACCTACTTCCTGGGGTTAGGAAGATCGAGATGATACAGGTGAAGTGGCCATGCAGAGTACCTACAGTATTCAGGAGAGAGCTTGTTCTATTTTGCGGGACTGGGTCACCAGAACTCCCTATTTCCCAGGACCTCAGGCATGTGCAGGATGGAACAAATGAAATCTGAGTGTGAAATACTAAAGGCAGCTCATGTTGTTACCAGTAAAGGAGCATTTTATAAGGTGTTCAGCTGTCCTGACCCTCCCTCCCTTTGTGATTGACTGGCCAAAACATTTCCAGGGATCTTCTGAGAAAGAGACTGTGGTCGGGGGATTTCAAAGGTGATGAGAAAGATGTAGTTTTTTGTTTTTTGTTTTTTGTTTTTTGTCTATAAAGCTATGGTGCCCAGTTGGGGAAAAGCAAAGGAAAGAGAAGCCATAGGAAAGGAGATCCAATGAAACAGAACCTGAAAGAACTCCATGAGCTACTGCCTGAAACATCTGGAAATACGCTAATGTGCATGAAAGAAAGAGCACGGTGCCAAGCCATCTCTTGGCACAAGCTCTGAGAGCCGCCTGAGGGGGCTGGAGCAGACGCTGGGACTTTTCCTTTAAGTTATTGCATCTTCCTTCTGAAGCCGGCCTGGTGTGGCAGCTGAAACATGAAAACATGGTCTGAATTCTCTTCCCACCAACTGCCGCTGGGCCTTGGTTTCTTAGTAAGGTCAGCAGTACAGTGAAGATGAGCAAACCCATATTTCTGCAGAAAAATAAAAAAATAAAAGTATATTGTGAGTGCCAGACACCATGCTGAGCTCTGCACATACATCATCTATCTTAATCTTTACAAAAGCTCTGGAGGTGGCAACTGGTATGCCCAATTTTACAGATAGTGTCACTGCTCAGAGAGGGTGTGAGCCTTGCCTAACATCACAGAGCCAGCAAAGGAACAAGGTGAAGATTTGAATCCAAAGCCAATTGTCTCCCAACCCCTGTGTTCTCCTGCTGAAGAGGAACAAGTGTTCAGCTACCCAGCTCTCTCCCACACTCAGAACTTTCTGGGACAGAATTGCCGGAAATGCATGACCTCAGTCAGCCTCCTCCTTTCACAGATGCCGGGGAAAGTGAAGAAGGCCAGAGACTGGCCCAAGGTCACGTCGTGCCCTGTGTCCCATCCTCATTCCCGGACTTCACTCTCCCCGACAGCCCCTGGACAGAGCTGGGGAAAAACCTCCAGAGATAGCCCCGGGGGGAACAGCTGGAAGGCAGGCTGAGCCAGGGACTCCAGTGATGCAGTGATGAGGTGATGACGACAGGACTATATTTCCCCCTTTTGAGAAATTCTCTGGCATCGGATGAGTCTTGAGCGGAGGTAAGAGGAATTTGGCAGGGATGTGGTTACAAGCCATCTGGAAGGCAATGTGAGGACCAGAAAAGCTGCTGCCTGTTCAGCATGGTGTCATTCTGAGTGTGGTCACAGAAGGCTCAGCTGTGACAAGGGACATTCAGAGAGAGCACGGCTCTACCCAGAATCCCAAAGCAAGGCAGTGACATTCTTACCATGCCATTTTTCAGCCTTTGTTCTGTGGATCTGAGCAAGAGCCCATTACACACTTGTCTGCCCACCCGGAAGAGTATTTCACATCATTGCATCAAAAGGGTGACATTCTAGCACAAGTCATCATTGTTAAGCAACTCCTGTGTCCTAGGGATTGTGCTCATATCTTACCCACATTCTCTTGCTTCATCTACCCCACTAGGCATGAAGTCAGAACCATTATCTGCCCCCGTTTCCACTTGAGGACACTGAGGCCCAGAGAGGTTTGATGAGGTTGCAAAGGTGATAAGGATGGAGCCAGAACTCAAATCAGGGCATCGGAGATCTAGAACCCAGGCTCCCTACCCACGACACCATGATGCATCTGTCACCACTTCCTGGCACCTTGGGTGACACCCAAGCATCACTCAAGCAGAAACAGCCAGAATCCTAGCTATCGCCCCTCCCCTGCCCCACTTTCCCCTCTGAACTGGGGACCTGGACAGAGGCAGAGCTCCAGGAGATTCCTCCCGTCCCCTCGTCTTGGCCTTGCTCACCCACGGATGAGTCAGCTGGAATTTTTGGACATCCTGGGCTCACAGCCCTGGTACCAGGAGCTGTCAGGAGGCAGGAATGCATGGAATGCTGCTCGCTACACTACCCCCAACCCTGGCCAAGTCTACGGAGAGGTTGGGAAGGTGAATGACACAATGTTTGTCAAGGGTTTGGGACGACAGGTGCACATGAACACGAGGACAAAGAACGATTCTTTTCTCAGGTCTGCCAGCACAGTTTCACATCCCTCCCACGCACGTCCGCGTTCCAGACCCAGATGCTCCAGTGAAAGGCTCCAGTAAAGGGCAAGAAACCACTGATTAGGAAGGAAGAAGAAACAAATGTCTTGGGTTCTTAAAAGGTGGAATGTTCGACCTCTTTTCCCAGCTGTGACTCGGCCTTACGACTCCACCATCCTGAAACACAACTTTGATTTTTTTTCCCTCGTCTGCTCAGATGTGTTTGCACACGCCACGTGGACTTTTCCAGGACCTTCTCTGTGCAGGGCTCCGTCCGGGCCCTGGGTGGACAGTGGTTCTAGGCAGCAACGTTCTTTGCCTCTTCAGGCTTTCCTTCTAGAGGGGGCTTCAGATAACAAACAAATTCAGTCACGGCGATGATGGAGACAGACCAGGTCTGGGATGGAAATGGGCGGAAGTTACTTTAAAATGAAATCCTTCAGAGCTAGCTGTGTGCCGCCTAAATTTGTCACCTACTCATGTCACGCCCTCGTCCGTCCCAGTTCCCTTCCCTCCCACCTTTCCAGGGGGCAGCGGGATGTGCCACTCTGCCACCTTGAGCCCTTCTTTACCCACTTGCTGCTTTGCCCATGGATACTGGCTCACCTCTCATCTCCTTTCCTGGCTCATGGGCCCCTCGGGGGCAAGGACCACAGTTATCTCGCGCACCAGCACTTTGTGGGAATTCCCTCTGACACACGTGCCCCAGAACCTTTTATCTTGGCCCCAGCCACTGGAGAGACACATACTAAATACTTCTTTAGTGAATGGGCAACCCCAGACTCTGGCTGTGGAAGGTCAGGAGGATGTGGGGGTCTAAGCAAAAAAAAAAAAAAAGCCCATATGTAGGAAACGCTCAGTGTTGAGAGCCAGCCTGGAGCCTCAGGGATTCAGAGGGTCCAAAACACACACATGCCATCAAGGAAGAAGGAAAGATCGAGAGTAAAAACTGTTTGATCAGCTCCTCCTCCGGAAGTTGGGCCCACAGATCTTGCCTTGATTACCTATCGAAATGAGCAAACGCCAGAATTCACCCAAAGCCTTGCTGACGCAGGGCACTGGAGGGAGAGAAACCGCTGGGCTGATTATCTTGGCTTTATCCGCCACATCTGTTTCAGCTCAGCATCTCTGCTTTTCATCTTTAAAGAGATGGTGTAGTGTTAGAGAATCTTAGAGACGAAAAGGGCCTGAAAAGACCTCACGTCTTACCCTTCTCCCTTTGTAGATAAGGGCCATGTCACCCGGAGAGACTGTGACTCACCCACAGCCACACGGCTGGTGGGAGGCCCAACTGGGACCTCACCGTAGCTCTTTGCCTCCCAGGCAGGAGCTTTTCCCGGTTTTCCAAGCTGCCTCTCGGATCCTGCCAAGTCGTTCCCACATTCCCCTCTGGTAGGCCTCATTAGCAAGAGAAGCTGGCAATGGCCCTTTCTCCCTTCCCATCACCTCACAAAAAAAAGAGAAGTGATTCCATTCCAGAACCAAACAGGGATAGTTTTTCTCATCATCTGATGTCTTGTACTGTCTGTCTATGCCCGGCTCCCCTCTAGGAATGCAGCTCCCAGCCCTCTCATAGTGTCATAAAAGAATGTCATTCACCCTCCCATCGACTCTGAGAACAAGAGGCCATTTCTCAGCTGGTGAATCAAGCCACCATGAGGGCCAAGACATCATAAAGACTTAGCTTATCTCTTACCAACCACACATTCCTCAACCAAGGCCTCCTGTTAGAGAGCGGGTGATCCCCACGGCATGACCAGCACCATTTCCTGAGCCCCTCTCTTGGGACTGTCACCTCCACCAAGAATGAGTTGAGAGTCTCTCTTCACATCCATTCTGGAAATGAGGGATTATCATTCCCACCCCCATCCTATTTTTTTTTTTAATGGATAAAGAAATAGAGACTCAGAGAGGTTAAGTTACCTGCCCATGGTTACCCAGCTAGTAAGTGGCAGAGTCAGAATTTGAACTCAGGCCTGACTCCAAAGCCCATCTCTTTCCACAACATCTCTCTGTGCCTTGAAGGAATTGGGGCATCTTAAGATGCCCCTGCACACATGATCAGAAATAGTTCGCCTCCCCACCTGCTCAAGTGCCTGAAATCCACACCTCCCCCCCCCCCACTGGAGTCTTCTCCCAGTGACCCCAGCCTTGGGCAGCCGGGCACTCTTTCTTAATGAGAAAGGCCAGGGATGGGCAGGAGGATGGTTTATAAGAAGCCCCTCAGCGAAGATTCAATTATGGCAGGACCCACTTAAGGCTTGACCAGACCCAAAGGTGAGGGCTTGGGAGGGCTTGGGGTTGACTGGAGGAAGAGAGCAGGGAAGGGAAATTGGCCCTGGAGAAGGCTGACAAGCAGGGCCCAGAGGCTGGCCGGGACAGGGCATGAGGGTAGCACCAAGGGCCAGGGAGAGTCTCCCTTAAAATCCCACAGGGCCAGCTCCAGGGCAGGGATGAGTTTGGGGGTGGAAGGGCCCAGCGTGACTGGGAGGCATTAGTCAGCAGTGGAAGTTTATGAAAGGAGGGATTGTCTGGAGCCTCCTTACTCAGCGGGCCGATTGGGTTGTCCCCAGAGCCTGGGAGCAGGACCCGTATCAGAAGGCGACTGGGAACTCCATACCGCTCACTGCCCAGGTTGAATGGCTGGGGCATCAGGGGCCAAGCGTGGGGGCCCTGCCTGGCCTCATGGCCTGTGAGTCACAGTCCTTGGCTGGCAGGCTGAGTGTCTTCATTGTCCACTTGGCCATGCGACAGGAGGCCTAACTCCCTCCTCTCATGATAGAAGAAGCCCAGGGATGATTCACGGGGTGCTTGTCCCCAAATTATCACTCACTGACCTGCTGTCCCCTCTCCGAAATCACAGAGTTGCAGTCACTCCTGGGAGACCCCTGGCATTCACCCACCCGTTCTTTCTTCAGTCGTTCACACAGTCATTCTTTTTGTTGTTATTGTTGTTTTTCAATCAGTATATTTTGCCAGTTGCAAAAGTAATCTATTGAATATTGTTCAGCCTTAAAAGAGAATACAATTCTGACGTATGGTACAATGTGGATGAACCTCGAAGACACTATGCTGGGTGAAATAAGCCAGTCACCAAAGGACAAGTACTGTATGGGTCCATCCACATGAGATATCTCGAAAAGCTAAAATCACAGGGACAGAAAGTAGAATAGAGGTTGCCAGGGGCTGGAGGGAGGATGCATGGGGAGGATGCAAAATTTGAGTTAGGGAAGATGAAAAAGTTCTGGAAGTTATGGTGATGGTTGCACAATAATATGAGTGTACTTAATGCCATTGAACTGTACACCTGAAAATAGTTAAAATGGGAAATTTCATGTTATATATATTTTATCACAATAAAGAAACACAAACCACAAAAAGTAATCTACTGTTCAAATAATGCATACAAGTAAAAGATAATTGGTGGATGTCCTCATCCTACCCTCTGTAATTAACAGTTTGGAATATTTCAAATTTTTCTTATATTCCTATATAGTCATGTGTGTGTGTGTAACAAAAGTTGGCCGAGAGATAGGAAGGGAACTCAGGTACCAGCCACATTCCAGGTCTTTCTTTCTTTGAAGAACAATGACACAGCTGTATCTCACCCACAAACCCCAGGTGCCAACTCACAACCAGGAGACAAGGTCATGACAAGGTCACTGCAAGTTCAGGGCATTAACAATAACCACCACGCAGTGAGAGAGCCGTGTCTGGCTCCGTGCTAAGCCCTCATACACAGAACTCACTTTATCCTTATACCACTGTGGTGAGGAAGGTATACTTTATGCCCACCTCAAAGCCTGTTTCATGGATGAAGGCTCAGAGGCTTTGAGGGTGAGGGAGGTGCCTGGATCACATCACTAGGAGGAGGCAGGAAGGGAGGTACATCTCCACTGAACCGTTAGGTTGTACTTCAAACTCAAAGAGATGACTCGGCTGCCACACAGCCCCCTCCTCAAGCAGAATAAGCATTTATAGTGCACTCGCTCACTTTGTAGTAATCCCTTAGTGTTTGGCTTCCCAGGGGGAGGGCTCCTGTGGTCTTGTTCACTGGTCCTCTTTGAGCCTTGGAACACAGTAGGTATTCAACAAATAACTGCAGAGAGAATAGTTCTCATTCATGTCTCTGTTTGATCTTCTCCCACACCCCTGTGAGGTATGATTGCTGCAGGTGTTAGTCATCTGGCTAGCAGGCAAGATGGAGTGACTTCCTCCTGGTCACACGACCGACTGGGCCACTGAGCTGGAGCCCTAGGCTTCTGGCTGTCTTCCCAGGCCTTTCCAACTCTGTTGTCATGACCTGGGCCCCTGCTGTTACATGACAAAGATATTAATTGTGGGGGAGGAATCCTCTGAGTCATTACTAGCAATAATAATAATAATTGCAGTCACTCTCATTGTAATCTTTAATTTACATAAGCCTCTATCAGTAGCACCAGTGAGGTCCTATTATTATCTTGATTTTATAGTTAGGCCCAGAGAGGTTGAGCCGCTTTCTCAATATTACCAACTAAGAGGTGGCAGAGTTGGGATTCAGACACCATCTGACTCCAGAGCTCATGTGCCACATACCTCTAACATATCAAGATCAATTAGCATCCTTGGCTGGATGCAGCATAGCTCACAGCACAGCCGGGCTGAGCTTTGGTGAAGGATAGAGCTGAATGAAATATCCACCCATTCCCTCCTTCATTCATGCCATCAGTCAGTGAGCCTTCACTAAGACCCACCTGCCAAGTGTCTGGCCCTGGGACACAGACGGAACAAGGCAGGGGCCCTCCCCCACAGAGCCTTTGGCCTGGCAGGAGAGACTGATGTCATAATTTTGTGGTTAATTATTTCATTAAAGCAAAGATGAGTGCCACCGAGGAGGGTTAGGGCTCTGCCAGCCTCTTATGGGCACAGACCAGGAGCTGGAGATGGTTGCCTAGCAGGGCTGACATCTCAGCAGAGTCGGGAGAGCAGAACAGGAAAACCCAAGCAGAGAGCACGGCCTGGGCAGCAGCTCGACTCTAACTAGGGCAGAAAGACAAGCTGTGCAGCTGGAGCTGGCACGGGAGGAGGAAAGTTGTTGAGGGTGCCGGATGTCAGGATCCGTGGGCTGGCGCCAACCGGCCCAGTACCCGGTCCTCCCATAGGGACTAGGGTTACTGTAATTATCTTTATTTTCACTATTATCCTTAAAGAACAGATGGGAAAAGGAATGTGAAAAAATCCCCATTCCTTCCCAGCTAGCTGGGCTTGAGTAGGCCCTCCAATGAGCATTTACTTCACCATGCCGTGGATTTGGGCAGCTGTCTGCACTTGACAGCGTGCTCATTGTGCTGTTTGACCCCCACGACCACCTGGAGGGAAAAAAGGAGAGCAGGTGTCAGGCCCCTGTAAAGCAGAAGAAACTGAGGCCTTCCCAGCACCACGGCTCTGCACAGTCTGAGGTCCAGGCCTTCCTTTCTGGGTGGCCTTTTCTCCTCTGTAAGATGCGCTTAGTAGCACCTGAGTCTCTGAGTTGTCAGGGGGGTTACGTGGCGTATCTAGGTAAACAGCTGAGCAGGTAAGGGCTCAAGGTCAGTGTTCAGGACACAGTGGCTGCCATCATTATCATCGTAACCATCATCATTACTCTTATAATTCCTGAACTCGTTTCTCCCTCAACACCTGTGTGCCAGGCACTGTGCCAAGTCCTAGGGGGTAGGGAGGTATAAGATGTGTCCTCTGGTCCTAAGGAACTTACAGTCTAGCCAGAGAGGCAGTCAGTTAGTGACTGAAGGCAGCAAAGAAGGGGCAGGGCTCAGGACAGGCATGGCAGGGGAAGCCCAGAGGAGACAGAATTTGAGTGACATTTTGATAGCAGCTTGGACTTCAGAAATGGGAGACCGGGCAAGGACTCCAGGGACACCTGAGATGGTTAATGGTGGGCGTCCCAGGGCTGGAGTGGACAGGCTCTGGGGGAGCCATCTGTCCTCGTGAAGAAGGGAAAGGAGCTTAAGAAGCTGGGCAGTCAGGGCAGTGAAGGAAGGGGTGTGAGGAGACTTTGATCCGTCTGGTTTCGTGCTGCCGTGGCTTTATCAGGGTGCTGCAGATCTTGACAATCGTCACTGCTCATCTGAAGCCAGGCTTCTCAGAGCACGGGCCTGCTGTCCTCGAGGAGATAAGGCAGCCCCAGTTATGCAGCTCTAACTGTCAGTGACCAAGCAGAAGCCACGGCAGGGCCGATGGCCCGCGCGAAGGGAGGCCCTGCCAGCCTCTTCTGACCACCTCTCCTGGGCTGCTCCGGGACAGCAAGGAGGGGAAGGAAGGGGCAGACCTGGACAAGGAAAATAGCAGTAAGCATGATGTTTGCCTTTTGCTTCGTAAAGCACTTTATTCCCATTCTCAGAGTGAAAAGGAAAGGTGGGGCTTTGGCACCGGCCTGGGATCCAGTCCTCAGGCCACCACCTGCTGACGCTGTGACCGTGGGCAGGTGACATCACCTCTCTGAGTCTCAGTTTCCTCATCTGTCCAATGAAAGCAGTAATGTCGTTTCTCTTTTCCCAAGCTCAGTGTCCAGCCAGCCTGCTGCCACCTCCCTCCTGGCCCTGTTCTCTTCCCAGTCACTTCCCCTTCCCCCAGAGGTCCACCTCTGCCAGGCTGGGAATTGAGTCAGACCTCGGTCCACCGACATGCTGCTGGGTGGACGGGCCCAGACAGTCAGAGGATTCTTGTCCCGACTCCCATCCGCAGCCAGTGTTTGCCAGTGGAGGCTGGATGAGCAGGAGGGAGCGGGGGAAGGGAGCTCCCCATGAGAAGGCTTCAATTTTGCCAGCAAAGGCTTTTGTGCTTGGAGTGCCAGGCCAGGGCAGTCGGCTCTGCCAATAAGAAGACCGGCCTCCAACAATAATGTTTTTCCAGAAGGCATCAGCTGCTTTCTAACTCGAACCATCAGGAGCAGGCTTACATGTGCTGAGTCTCCAAATGCCTGTAGAAAGAAAACTATCCCCCATGCCAGACAAGAGCCAGCCTGGACAGAGCTTTGGCCAAGGGGCCCCTGGACATGAGGCTGTGAGTGCTTCCCTGGACCCTGTCATCCAGGCCAGGTCCTCAACTGGCACCCTCCTTGGGACACACTTGCTGCCAGTCACTCCACCCACATCTACGAGGGCCCACCGTGCACCAGAAACTTCGAGGCTTTTCAAGTGATTATCGTAGCTGTTACTGTAGTCTACAGTGATTGAGCTCATATCGACTAAGCCAAGTACTTCACATTCACTGTCTCTCAACCACCTACCATATTCTATTCTACAGAAGAGAATCATGAGGCTCAGCGAGGTGAAGAGACCTTGCCTAAAGTCCCCCAGCAGAAGTGAAAAGTTGGGCTCCCAGCCCTGGGTCTGACTCCAGCAAATGAAAGATGTAAGGCTCACCACCTCACATCCACTAGGATGTCCAGAATCAAAAAGTCAGATAACTGGACAAGATGTAGAGAAATTGGAACCCTCACACACTGCTGATAGGAATGCAAAATGGTGCAGCCCCTTTAGGAGACAGTCGGCAGTTTCTCAAACAGTTAAACATAGAGTTACCATCTGACCCAGCAATTCCACTCCTAGGTATATACCCAAGAGAAATGAACACGTCCACACAAAGACATGTATGGGAATGTTCATGGCAGCATTATTCATAAGAGCCAAAAGGTGGAAACAACCCAAATGGATAAATGCGGTCTATCCATACAATGGAATATTATTCAGCCATAAAAAAGGATTGAAGTCTGATACATACTACAGCGTGGATCAACCTGAAAAAAATGAAAGAATCCAGTCACAAAAGTCCACATGTTGTATGATCTTATCCATAAGAAATGTCTAGAACAGGCAAATCCATCGAGGCAAAAAAGGAGATTAGTGGTTGCTCAGGGTTGTGGGTAGGTGATAGCCAAAAGATATGGTCCTTTTTCTGAGGTGATGAAAATATTCAAAAATTGACTGTGGTGATGGTTGCATCTATTCTTGAATATACTAAAAATCATTTAAATGAGCAATTTGTATGGTGTGTAAATTCTATCTCAATAAAGCTGTCTTAAAAAGAAAACGTTTAAGGTGCAGTCTTCGGGAGCTCACAAGTAAAGGAAGGTCAGAGAAGTAATTTCATTCATGGCACCAGAAAGCTCAGGCCGGGGTTAGGGTGAGCGGGGTCCTGGTGTGAATGGAACATGTTTTGCACACGAAGCCATGTTAGTATAGTGCTGTGGAAAGAGAAGACAACACCTCTCAGCCTAGAGAACTGGAATGAGGGAGAAGCATTCCAGGGAGGCTTCCTGGAGTAGGTAATACTAAGCTGAGTCCTGAAGAATGAGTTGGACGAGGAAGTGAGTGGGAGAAAAAAATGTCACAGGTGGAGGGGCAGAAGCATACTCAGGAAATGTTCTGAGGGGCTGGGTGAGAGTGAAGGAGGGGCCGAGAGAGGATTTCTGCTTGGCACAGTGGGAAGGGCAGGGAACTCCCATCTGCCCATACCCAGCTGTGTTCCCTCTAGCAAGCTTTTGCCCTTCTCTGGGCCCGGATTCTGACAAAAAAAACCCTCCCATCTCTGACACTGTGAGTCTCTGAGGCTAAGATCTGAGTGAAGATGGCCAACTGATGACACATAGGGAGGCAGAAAAAGAGAGAGTTGTCAGGTGTCAGGGCCTGGAAACAGAAGGACCGAGGCCTCTCAGACACTATCTTCCTGGCCTGGTGGAGCCAGATGATGACCTGCTACCCACAGGTCATGTCCCCCTCCCTGACCTTCCCAGGAAACACGGGTGCCTGAGGAGAAATTGAAACAGAAACACAGGTGTTTCTCCCTGGGCAGATTCCAAGAAAGAAAAAGTGGCTTCTGAAGGAGAGAAACCATGAGCTTTGAAGGGAGGAAGGAAACTCAAGCCACAAGAGGAAGCGAAAGGGGAGGGGAGGTGTGAGAGAGGAGCAGGTGCCCTGGTTGTGGGCTCCTGGCTACCCCTCCTCTTCTGTTCGTGTAAACCAACAACAGACAGCTTTGAAGGGACAAAAGAAGTGTGCGCAAAGAGGGAGCAGGCCCCAGTGGCGGTGGGGCGCTTCCCACCAATGGCGCCCGTCAGCCCCTCATCGTCTCAGCCTGACGTGTTCCTCTTCCTCCTCCTCATGGCCTCCTTCGGCCGCCATGGCTCTGGCATTTATGGTCCTGTACTTGGAGCCAGAGGATCGGGTTCAGCATTTGCCCCCACTGTGTCTCAAATGGGGTCTCTGACCTTCGGTTTGCTGGTCTGTGAAATGGGATCGCCGTTGCTGCTCTGCCTCTCCTATCAGCGAACAGGGAGGAAGACAGTCCCATACGTGGAAATACCTGGCCAATGATGCGGATCTAGGGGAAGGGTGTACCTTGGGCATGAAGTTATTAACTCTTTGCACTGTTCTGTGCAGCGTTATTGCCTTTCAGAGCATCTTCCCACCTGCTACCTCCTCTGGGCATCACGGCACTAAACAAGAAAGGCCAGGCAGGTGACTTTCTACCCATTTTACAGAAGATAAAACCGAGGCTCAGAGGAGCTGCATGACAGAGAGCATTATGCAGCAGGCAGGAGACCTCGGGGACGTCGGAGGCTGGACCTGCCCACCGGCTGGGCATGCTGGCTCCTAAGTGGGCGTGGTGACATCATGTGCTTCTGCATACAGGCACGGGACCACTCCCTGACCCAGGTCAAACTTCCTGGGTCTCGTGGAGGGTGTTTGGCCTGGAGTAGGGACGATTCAAATATTTGAAGGCCTTTCGTGCTATTCCAGGGCCAGAACTAGGACAAAGGCTTGGAGATTATAGAAATATGAAAGGGATTTCAAGCCCTCATGCGAAGGAACATTGTGAATATGCTGAGTTACAGATGGAACCAGCTGCCTGAGGGGTAGTGAGCTCCCTGTCACTGGTTGGTGCTCAGGTGCAGGCCTGACAACTAGTTAATACAGATAATTCAGAGGGGAGTGAATTCTCAGGTAGGTAAACTGAGAGCCGGGCTTCTCAACCTTGGCACGACTGACATTCTTTGAGGTGAGGGCTGCCTTTCGCACCTGTAGGATTTTCAGCAACCTTTCTGGTCTCTACCCACTCAAGCCAGCAGCAGTGCCCTCCCTAACCTTTGTGACAATCAAAAATGTCTCCAGACATTGCCAAGTGTCCCCCGAGGAAAAATCACTTCTGGTTAAGAACCACTGGCTTAGATGACCTTCAAGATACCCTGATTCAGTCATTCTAGACAAGGAACCACAAGAATTGCTGTCATAGTTTGAACCCCCGTGGCCTCTATGATACTAAGAATCTTATGCACATCATCTCATTTAATGTCGCAACCTGCCTAGGTCAGTTTGTCTTCTTACACCATTTCCCCCTACTCCTCTGCCTGGCTTACTTCAATTCCTCTTTATGTGTCAGTGTTACTCCCTCTGCCGTTGCTCCCCTAAATAGCTCAGCGTCTGAGTTGCTTCTATGTCTGTCTTCCCACAAGACGGCAGGCTGCCGGAGGGCCTCCTGGGTCTTGCTCACCAATGGGCCCCGCATGGCAGGGACTCTATATACATACACGGAAGGAGAGAGGGAGTTTGATTCTGCAGCCCGAGCTGCCAATCACTTCGTGCTGCTCACGAGAGCCCCAAATGCCCCTTTGTGAAGCCTGCTGCCTGGCTATTCCCCAACTCCTCCCAGCACAGGTGCCCAGGCAGGAAGGACGAGGGGTGGGCTGCATAGGCGGGACCCTTTTTTTCCTGCAGAAGATGACTTAGATAGGGAGAGTGACTACAGACTTATTAGCAAACCCTGAGTCCCCGAGCAAGTCCCTTTCTTCAGAACTGGAACGATGTCACTTTGGGATAAATGAGGGAAGCCCAGTCAAGTCCCAGCTGGGGGATGGTCAGGGCAGAGGGTGTTCTGTTCAGTAGGAGTCATGGCGCAGGATGGCAGGAAGCCCGCCGCCCTTTGTGGCCTGGGGATCCAGCCCGCCAGTGCACAATCGGCCAGATAACCTCTGCTGAGTTGCTCCAGTGCTCAGGGCCCCAGAGGTTTCTTTGTAGAGATCTGAACTACATTGGTCGTGTCTGAGCTTTCGTGGGTGTTTTTATTTTGTTTTTAGAGAAAGAATCTCCCCTTCTTAAAGGAAACTCTCATGTACTATTCTAACATATAAAACCCCAAGCCCTGCCTTCTCGGTGTGCCTATTCCCCACCCCACCTCAAAACAGCCCTGGGTCACCTCCTCACCCCATAGGGCTCCTCAGGGTCCAGTGTGAAACCCACAGGGGTTTTTCGAGGCCCTTCTAGCCCCAGTGGTCTGCACTTCTATAACTGACTCCACCAAATGGTGAAGTGCAACCAAATACCACGAGGGTATGTGTGTTTATGTGTCTGTGGCGGGCCCTCGGGGTCTTGCAAGGCCCAGGGGACAACTGTGACTCGGGTTATCTTTGAACATGCTGAGATGGAAAATTCTGGTCATCCGAGTATTCTGTTTATTTCTGTGGGTCCCTGGATAAACAGGAATTCACAGTACCAGCAAAGATAAACTTATGGAACTCATTACCCCAGAAAGGGTTACAGGCCAAAGTCATGAGCACACCCGGGCAGGCCTCTCTCTGTGTTTGGATGACAGAGGCCAGAGAGGAGACACCCAGGTTTCATCCCAGCCTGACAGCGGCAGCCACATCCCTAAGAGAGCGGCCGTCATGAGGCTGTCACTCTAAAATGCTGCACGAGCATTTTCTTGTCCCTTGCCATAAGTTCTTTTCCCTTTCTTACTGATTAAGAAACTGAGGCTCAGAGAGGTAGAGTCATGTGTAAGCGCCTGAAGCCAGAGTTTCAACTCCACTGTCAGGGGACCTCTTACACCATCCATCCGGTGGCCATGGGCAAACCCAGGCTTGGTGTCCTTACCTTGAACCTGGAGATGTTTGACTAGAGCACACCTTCTCATCAAGACCTATGGATTAAGCGATTGCTCTGGGCTGGGGATTGAGTTAGATGTTGACAATAGAGAAATGAATAATGACATGGCCCCTGCTACATCAGAAGGACAAGGAGCCAAGAATTAACTGCCAGGCAGCTGGTGGGTGAGCATTTGGAGAAGGTTTTACCAAGAAGAGGATATCTGAGCTCGCTTGGGGACTGAGTAGACAAGCGGTAGATGGAGGCACCAGGAAACGACATTCCTTCAGAGAGAATGGCCTGTGCTAAGGCACAGAATCACAAGGGAGGATTTCAAAGGCTTCCTCCAGCTCTAACTGCTCAGGTATTGGGAGGTCATTAAGGGATGATGAGGGAGGAAGGGTAGGTGTTCCAGGATCGATATCTTAGAGAAATCAGGTTTCTTTTTCTAGAGTCAGATTCTCAGACTTCAAGGACCCTGGGGGCTGCCCATGGGAACACGTCTGACAATTGTGAGAATCTCTGAGTCAGTCCTCGTTGGAACTAGTAGAGCCCTTTACGGGTTGTATTGGTTTCCTGTGCCTGCCATAAGAAATTACCACAAACAGGGTGACTTCAAACAATAGACATTTATCCTCTCATAGTTCTGGAGGCCAGAAGTCTGAAATTAAGGTGTTGGCAGGGCCACATTCCCTCTGCAGGCTCCTAGGGAAGAATCCTTCCTTGCCTCTTCCAGCTGGCTCCTAGCAACTCCAGGCATTCCTTAGCTTGTGGCTGCATTGCTCCAATCTCCGCCTCTTTCTTCACATGGCCTTCCTCTCTGTGTGTCTCAAATCTCCCTCTGCCTTTCTCTTACAAGGACATTTGTCATTGGATTTGGAGCCCACTTGGGTAATCCAGGATTCTCTCGCCTAGAGATCCTTGACTTAATTAAATCTGCAAAGACCCTTTTTCCAAATAAGTTCACACTGATACATTCACAGGGATGTGAATGTGTCTTTGGGAGGAAGGCACCACTCAACCCACTACAGGGATCAATCATTCCACAGCCTCGTTTTGAAGTTAGGGAAGCTGAGGCTCAGCTGGGAACAGACTCTTGCCCAGGGCTAGGCAGTCAGTGACAGAGCTTATACAGGGACCCTGGTACTAATGCCACCATCGTCATCATAGTATAACATGCATATCACTTAGCACATGCATTGATCAATTCAGAGTAACCCCATTCTGCGGAAGAGAAAAAGGTACAGAGAGGTCCAGGAACTTGCCCAAAGCCACACAGCCTCTGCTCTTCCTTGGAGACCCCATGTATCTCCTGATACGTAGGAGTCAGTACATGTTCATGGGTGCTGGCAACGGAATGGACCTCTGTGCAGCTCTGAGGCTTTATGGGGACAGAACAGGGGTCTGCAGTCCAGCTGGGGAGATGGACTCACACAAGATCACTTCCTAGAATGTGGGGGAGAGGCCAGCCTGGGAGTGCAGGGAGAATTCTCTTAGAAGAGGCCGACATCGAACATCTAAGGAGGAATGAAATCATACAGAGGAAAAAGAATAGGAAGGATGTTGTAGGCATGAGAACTGGGTGCACAGACGCAGGGAAGCAGAAATGAGCATGTGTGTTCTGGGGACCATAAGCAGTTTGATTTTGCTAGAGCGTAATGCAGAAAGTAATAGGTCTCAGGGATGAGCAGAGCACAGGTTGAGGCTTTGGACTTGATCTTGAGGGTGCTGGGGAGCCTCTGAGGGTTTTAAACAGGAGCTGCGTCAGTCTATTTGTGTTTTGGAAAGATTGTTTGGGCTCCAGCCTTGATTCGGTCCCTGGGCCAGGCCTGGTATGGTTGGGAGTGAATGAGGGCATCTCTGCAGGGACCTCTCCTGTGGGTGCCATGTGCCCTGCACCTGGAGTTCAGGTATGAGATGAAGCTGAGCTTTAGGGCTGGAGGAGATGTGCTCAGTAGACTCTCCTCCTTCTACCCTTCTGTTCAAGAAGCCCGGCTCACGCTGCAAGTCCAGGGGCATGGAGGAGGAAAGGTCTGCAGACAGAACTTGGCCCTGCAGCAGCCTTAGTGTGCTGGCCTTTGGGAAAGGGCAGTAAAAGAAGTGGACAGATCAGCATCTCCCAGACCGTGTCTACAGAATGTAGTCCTGCCAGATCCACCCTGCACGCTCTACCCCCGCCTGATTGTCCTAAAGGCTCTGAGAAGTCCTGCAACAAAGACATCTTTTTCAATTTTCTTTAAACCAGTGTTTCACAAACATTTTTGATGCAAGGTTTTTCCATTTTCTGACCACGAAAAGAACTTCCCTTGAGAATGGTGAGCAGCAGAACCCACTTTGGGCCACACTGCTACTGAGGAAGGAGAACTGGACCAAGAGTCAAAAGGCTGGGGTACAGGCAGTCCTCCCAGGGACACCCACTATTTCTCCAAGGCTCCATTTCCTCCTGGCTCCTTTTGGCAGTTGTCTTCTGTATTACAATGATCACATGGCTTCCCTGTCAAAAAGATCTCATATATTCACTCCGGGGTTCTAGTACCTGGCACAGAGCCAGGCACTAAATGCATGCATGAATGAAAGTTTAAAATGAGACCTGCCTTTTCAGTAGGGCTCTTATGAAATTAAATAAATGAATGCCTATGAGATGAGTTTTACATTAGTAAACTTTATAGCCCTGTTCACCTGTAAGGGACTATTTTTTACACACTGTAACCCAGGGGGCCTTACCCCCCACCAACTTGCCATGTGCCTAAAATTCCACCATTAGTCACTTGTTTGCCTCAGGGTGCTGAAGGTCTCAATTAAAATGTAAATGTGTGACCTAGTGGTGTCTCCACTGGGCCACCAGCACCCCTGGCACGGCAACATGCCATCATCATTCACAATGTGTTCATCAGATTAATCTGGCAAAAAAGGTACAGAGGAGAAAACTCAGAACGGAGAAGCTCCCACGTGGAAGATGGAATGTAGGGGCATAAAACAATGTTGCCGGGGGTTCTGGGGATGTGGGGAGCATGGGTGGGGCTATAAACTAGGCTCGACTGCTGTCAAACCACCACCCTCAACCACTATTCCCATCTAGACCGGCCGAGGCCATTTTCCTTACCTCCCAGGACATCCGGGTCAGAATGCTGGAAGCCAGCCTCTGGCCCATTGTGCCCAGGGCTGCCTGGCCAAGGGGAGTAAGCTGTGCTCTGCAGGAAGTCCATGCAGCACAGCCCTCCCGGTCCTCTGGTCTGGCCGCTGGTGTCAGGCCAGTTTGGCCAGCTGTGGACTTGGGACAGGACACTCCTGGGAATGGGTACAGGAAAACAGGAAGGGAGGTAGCTGCTGGCCACTGTCAGGACTAGGGCCTTCCTTCCCTCTCCACTCTTCACCCCTTATTCTCTGCCTTACTCCCTGTCCCCAAACCCCCAACCCCCACCAAGTGGCAGCCCTGCTGGTTTGGTGGCCTCTCCTCTCCAGACCAAAGGGTCTCACACAAAGGGGCTTAGGAGAAATGTCAGAGCTGACCCATGCCTGCCCTGAGCATCCCCACAATCCCAAGGAAACAGTGGATGGGGAAACTGAGGCTCCTCCTCCTCCTCAGGCCTCCCCTCAAATGTCACTTTGTTGGCCACCCAACTCTGCCACAGCATCTTCGGTATTTTCTTCAGGGCATTTTCTTACCTGCTTATACCAGCTTGTATAATTGTGAATACTTCCCTTATCTCTTTTCCCAACCTGAATTGAATCTGTTCAGGAAAGCAGGACCCATATCCAGCAGCATCTAGCACACAGTAGGCATTTAAAAAATATTTGATACACAAATGAAGGAAATAAGGACTGGACCCAGAGAAGGAAAAGAACTTCGCCAAGGTCACTTGAAAGTCAGTCAAAGGCCAGATCTAGACCCCGGGCCCCCATTCCCCCAGGCCAGCGCTCTTCCTAAGTTTTTCCATACTGTGTCCCCAGGGTGACCAAGAATGCGCACCTTCCCCTACACATATCTCCTCTATCCACTGCCCAAAAGGGGGTTGGGAGGCAGTGACTCCATGGGCTGTAGACACACACCCCACCACCCTTAGACAATTATTTTCCAATATAGTTTTCCTGTAGAGAGTCAGGTACTATGTTAAGCTTTACAGACCATTGAAGTCTCTGTTGCACATACGTGACTCTATTGTACCACAAAAAGCAGCCAGAGACATTATGGAAATAAGTGGGCATGGCCGTGTCCCGATAAAGCTTTATTTACAAGAACAGGCAGCAGGCCAGATTTAGCAAATAACAATTTAAGGAGACATTTAGTTAAATCTGAATCGCAGTGTCCTGTATTTTATCTGCAACCTCAGGCCGATGGGCCGCAGTGGGCTAGCCCTGGCATAGGCGCTGGGTTGATGTGAACCTTGAAAATGACAGGAAAGAGAGCCGTCTTGGAATGCCTGCCATACAGGTGTCACTGGGCTGGGTGCCTTCTTTGTTTATCTCCTTTTGTCTTCCCAGCAGTCTTATGAGGTAAGACATGGGGTCCCCATTGTACACACAAGGACATGGGGACTCAGAGAACGAAAGTATAAGGAGCCCAGCTTCCTGTAGATAGTCAGGGACAGAGGCAGGATCTAAACCCAGGGCAGTCTGGCCCGAAAGCCTTTGCTCTCTTAAACCAATCTCATTTTATGATGCACAAACCGAGGCTCGGAGAGATGAGGGGACATGTCTAGGGCACATAGACTTCCCGGTTCTTCCTCCTCTGAGCTTTTCAGGGACTGACCAATGCTTCTGTGTATGAATTTTCTTTGTTCTTGATCCCTAGGGTTGCCGTGTGTGTGTGTGTGTGTGTGTGTGTGCGCGCGCGCGTGCATGCGTGTGTGTGTGTACATGTGTGCACATGCACCCACAAACAAGACCTGAAGGCATGGATCCAGTCAGTTCCTGGGAGAACTGGATCTTGTCTGGGAGCAGATTAGATGCTCAGAGATGATGGGTCTTTTGAAGGATTAATTTTGACCAAGGCTTCTTAACCTGGGCACTGGTGACATTTGGGCCGATGACTATTTGATCCTTTGTGGCGAGGGCTGTCCTGTACATTGTAACATGTTTAGCAGCATCCCTGGCCTCTACCTACTAGACGATAGTAAGTAACACACCCACCAGTAGTGTGTGACAACCAACAATGTCTCCAGACATCGCCAAATGTCCTGTGGTGGGGGGATGGGAGGGTTGGGATGAAATTGTCCCCAGCTGAGAACTACTGATTTTGACTAACTCAGAGGTTTAAACTTTCTCAGCGGTCTGCCAGGGGAACCCATACTCGCCCACAAACCTCTCCAGGCTTTTGGCAAAAACATTCTGGGCATCCAGAATGGGATGATTGGGAAACCCTAAAAAGCAGAAGAAAGGGTTTGTCTTGGCCAAGTGGCAACGCAGTTGCTGTGAGCATAGAAAAAACCACAATCATGCAGCCCGCATTCTACCGGCAGTGGATGTGAATGACGCCTGGAACCAGAGGCTCTGGAATCTGTCTGTGCATCAGAGTGCCCCGAGTTTGTTCGAAGGCCCACTCGGGGCCTATCCTCCTGGACCCATGTGGATTCTGGAGGGTGGTCTGGGCATCTATCTTTTTTTTCCCACTCTGCCCACACAGCTTAGCTCCCCCAACAGGTGTTGGGGGCCCACTCCTTAGGGCCTCCAAGAAGGAATGAAGTAGAAAGAATCGGGGGCCCAGGGAGAAGGTTTAGACAGGAGACTTGGGGGTACAAGACTTCTGCCATGTGGGTGGCTGACTTCTTTGCATCAGGTTGGTCTGGTGGAGAGAATGACCTCACCTGCTTGGAAGAGCCCTTGGCGGGCGCTGGGATCTGGGGTCGGGGAGGGGTCCTGAGGGCCAGACAGAGAGGAGCTTGGGGGCTGAGAACACCTCCCCCCAGGCCTGGCTGCAGCCCAGCAGTGGCTGCCTGTGGTCTGGCCCCAGAGTAGGGGACAGACCTCCCCCGTGGCTGGCACCAGCTCAGTGGCCTCTTCCCAGCCTCTGCACGAAAAGTGAGAGGGGCTGATGTGGGGCTGACCTCACACCCCGCTCCCCCTCCTCCAGCTCTCACTCAGGGGTTCACTGCTGCTGGGAAGCAGGACCTCCCTAGGGTCCCGGGCGGGGGGAGGAGGGGAGTCACCTGGAAAATGAGGCAGGCTGAACTGAGTGGGGAGTGCTGGGGTCCCCAGCCAGGGCCAGGGGCAGGTGTAGGGGGATAGAAAGCCCCGCATAATCCCAAATACTCCCTACGCTGTCTCCAAGAGATCTGAGATTCCCCTTAGAAGAGTCACCATTATGTGTGTGTGGCAGGGGGATGAGGGGGTTAAGGTCGAAAGTTCTAGAGAGCAGAGGGAGGCTAAGGGACTTGAACATTCAGATGCTACCTGCTACCAGGCATCATCACATCGATTTCTCTCAACGGCCTTAAGAGTTCACGTGACAGATGAGAAAACTGTGGCGCAGAGAATTTAAGCAACTTGCCTAAGCTCCCACAGCTGGAAAGGACAGAGCCAGGACTCAAATCCAGGCATGTCAGAGCCCCGGCCCTATTCTGGGTGTTATAGGTCAGCCCTTTCTCAGATTCGAATGTGTAGAATCTCCCGAAAATAGCACTAAAAGGCAGATTCCAATTCGGCTTGTCCAGGTGGGGTCGAGATTCCGCACTTCTCAGCTCCCAGAGCTGAGGATGTGATTCGTCTGTGCTCTATTCATTTTACATAAGGTAACAGAGACACGTGCCCGGCACAGGCCTTCAGTAAATGAAAGCTATTGTTTATACTACCTCTTAAAGCACCTACAATATGCTCTGTATACAGTAGGTGCTCAGTAAAGAGCAGGCGTCATTGTCCTTGTGAAACATGATTATATAAAGAGTTTGGTGAACTCTAGAGCTCCATGCAAACATTATAATTGGAGCTAAAGTGGACTTAGAAGAGTCAAACTGAAGGAGTCAAGGAAGACTTCATGGAAGAGGTGACACTTCAGCCAGGTCTTGAAGAACCAGAAAGTACATTTCATGCAGCAAAAGAGGAAGGGCATTCTAGACAAAGGGAAGAGCCAGAGCAAAGGCGTTTGGAAAGGCGAAAAGATGTGACATTTAACAGACCACCAAGCCACGACTGTGGCCAGAAGGATGGGGGAAGAGGGGGAGGTGAGCCGAGAAAGTTAAGTTGGGTGGGACCAGCTTCATGATTTGCAAAATGAAAATGCGTGGCCCCTCAGAAGGGGATAGATGGGTAGATTAGTGTCCTCCTGGCTGCTTTAACGCCTTATCAAACAGGGTGGCTTAAAACAACAGCCATTAATTCTCTCACAGTTATGGAGGCCAAAGTTCAAAGCCAAGGGGTTGATAAGGCCAAGCTCCCTCCAAAGATTCTAGGGTGGACACTTCCTTGCCTCTTCCAGCTGCTGGTGGCCCCAGGCATTCCTTGGTTTGTGGCTGCATCACTCCAGTTTCTGCCTCTGCCTTTATATGACCTTCTCCTCTCTTTTCCTCTGTGTGTCTCTTATAAGGACATGTGTCCTTGGATTTAGGACACACTTGGACAATCTAGGATGATCTCACCTCAAGATCCTTAACTTAATTACATCTGCAAAGATTCTTTTTCCAAATAAGGACACTTCCACAGGTTCCAGGGACTAGGATATAGATATACCTTTTCAGGGGCCACCATTGAACCCACTGTGGCAGATGATGCCTGCTATGACCCTCTCATAGATGAGGCCAGAAGAGCAGGCAAAGGAAGATGCCAAAAGTTCCTCCCCGGGGGCTGCTCATGTCTGGCCTTTGTGACACACTCTTCTTCAAAGGACCATCTTTCTGGGGACCTGGGAGGCTTCCAGCTGGCCTACTGGGACCAGAGGGGTGGGGCCATGGTGAGCGGGGCCAGGAGAAAGCCTGCTGACAGGTAAGCCCTTCCCGGCTTTGATTCATTGACCGTCTGGGCATGAGCTGGACCGAGCCTTTTGGAATTACAAAAATGCCTCACACATATTTTCCTCCGGCTGGTGGTTTTGTTCTCAGTCTGCAGAGAAGGCCTGTCTGCTCGGTTAACCCCGCTGAGCGCCCCGTCCCCTCACCCGTCTGCGGCTCTCTCTGCACGCCACCCACCTCTTCCCCTAGAGACACCCTCTCTTCACCACCCCCTCATTGAGGCTGGAGTGGGCAGGGCTTGACCACGTCCTCATAATTGAAATATTTGGCCCCTGAAATGAGGCCAGAGCAGGGCGGTGCTTCCCCCAAGTCAAAGGGAGAGATTCAAGCTGGGCCGTGCTCGGCAGGAGGGGGCGCAGGAAGTACCCTGGACATTGAAGCCAGCGGCCAACAGAAAGTCTTCTGCTGGACCCCAGAGGCCTCAAGTGGCCTTGGAGTGAGGTGAGGTCAGAAACTCAAGGCCCGCCCACCCCCAAATCCCTGCTTCCGTCCATCCTTCCCACCCCTCTCTTCCCGCACTACCTGGCGTCACTCCAGCTTCATAGTTTTCCAGGAGGGAGGAATTACCTGATGTCCACGCTGTAGGTAGAATATACATCGATAAGAAGGTTTTTCAAAATCCTGGGGACAGAGGAAGCTCCTGAGGCATATTTGGCCTCTGCCATACCCTCTGGACTCAGAAGTCCACTCAGGTCAGGTCAGGCAAAAGCCCCAGTTTGTGTCAGGGTCACCTGGAGCTCTTCTAGAATCCCCTTCATTGGGTTGCATTGAGTGTCAAGCATTAGTTTTGGCAAAGACCGCTAGAGAAACAGCCCCAAGGAATCTACTCACTGTATGTGAAGCCCATCGCTTCACCCACTACCCACCATGAGTCTCAAGGCAGAAAGCCCCAGGATAGGCTCTGAGGCTTGAGAAAACGTCCTCCTTTCTGTCCGTGAGAACTCCTTGATTGCAAATCACATTTCCCTTTTTCCTTTAGCTGCCAGGCATCTCAGAGCCAACTTTGAAGCTCAGCCATGGTAATTGTCTGGCCCCTCGTGAACTGAAAACATTTATTTTCTTTCTTTCTGTGGTTTTAGTTTTCACACTCTGTGGATATCTTCTCTGATGCTGATTTACTTTATCTATTTTATCGGTATTTTTATCACATGTCTTTTGTTGTAAACTGCTTCGCCTGCTGTTTAGAACAAAAAGGACTATAAATTTAAAAAGTGATTCCATTATGATGTTAATTTTATTGTTGAAAATGTGGTTGTTCAACATGATAAGTGAATTCCACTTCTGCATAGTCTGAATTTAGGGCAAAAGTGACCTGGGAAATTCTCTTTTTTTCTACCTCTAAGCCTGAGCTGCTTGGGTATAAAGCTTGGTTCATGGAGTCCCTGACTGGTCTTGACCAGGCAAATGACAGATGATGAACATCACAGGCTGAGTGATGTCAAGACAGTCCCTTAGCCTCCTGGAGCCTCAGTTTCCTCAACCTGTAAAATGGAGACAGTCATCTAGTCCCACTCTCAGAATGGCTAGGAGGATCTGATGATGGCTGAATAAATGCTTGTAAACTGTAAAGTACAGAGCCTGTGGGCTTATGTGTCCAGCGGGATAGCTGTTGGTCATCATCTTCTTGGGGTGGAGGTCCCCCATGTCCTGTTGACTTCCCAAGAGCCAGAATGGGAGAAGGCCCACTGGGTATCTGCCCCTAGCTCCACCACCTCCCTAAGGTGAGGCAGTATGTCTATTCAGGTCTTGTCCAGGCCCGGGGCTCCGGGTACAGTCAGGGGAGCAATCAGTTGGTAGTTTGTTTACCCTGCTTGTCCCTTTCTCCAGCAGCCTGCCCGCACCACCCGGCCTTGGACTCCCCCTTCTGCATTCACTAGGGGAGAGGACCCCTTTTCCCTCACGGAGAGGACTCCAGTGTCTGAGATTAATTCTGTTTTCTCCATCTCTAACCTGTGGATGGGCCGGCCAGTACTGATTCACGTATTTCTGTCTCATAGGCTCCCTTTGTCAGCCTTGTGAAGTAGATAGGACAGCGTTCATCACTGATTCCTCTTGCCATTTCACAGATAAGGGAGCTGAGCTCACTTGGGAGAGTCCCAGGGCTGCACGTGACAGAGCCAGCAGAGGACCCAGGCCTCAAGGGATGGGGAGGAGGGGTTTTCCCAGCAGAGTAGGGGGCCTCCCTTCCTCCCACCAAGTGATTGTTTCTTCCCCTTATTGGGAGGGTGACCCAATAACTAAGTAACAGTCCTTTGTTCTCTCAGACCAGGTCAGAGCAGAGAACAGGACACTTGCTGTCTCCTCAGGGACTGAGAACTCCCCAGACAGAGGTAGGGAAGAACCCGAGTGCCCAGGCATCCCAGCCAGCTCCACAGGACAGTTATGATCTGCCGTTTCTGTGTTTCCCTTGTTTCTGTGCTTTGGCATTTGTTTTCCTATAGTTTCCTAGTAAAGGTTTCTTTTGAAAAGCTTCAGCCTCGTTTCCCATGAGCGAAGGGGATGGGTGATGGCGGGGTGTGGCTGGCAGTGAAGGATTTAGCTGGCTGGGAGGGGCCTGAGACCCTGGAGCTGCTGGAGGAAGAGTCTGAAACAGCTGTGGGTCTGGCTCCCAGAGGCCAGCCGGCCTCTCCCTCCCAAGCAGCTGCCTGCGTTGCCCTTGGCGATGTGCACTTGGCTTCTTAATCAACTCAGGAGGAGTGAGAGATGGAAGGAGTGCAGGGTGGCCTTTCTCCGACTTTAAAGTGCACACGAATCGCCTGGGATCTTGTTAAAGGGCAGATTCTGACTCCGGGTCTGGGGGACGAGATTCTGTGTTCCTGATCAGTTCCCAGGCGAGGCCAAGGTTGCCTGATGTGAGTCAAGCCCCTCCATTGCACAGAAAGCAGAGAGACCCAAGGCCTGAGCCCCCTGCTGGTACCTAGAGCGCTGAGTGGTCTCTCCACTTTGACCTTGGCAGTTTCCGTGTGCCTCTTCTGTTGGCCACATCCCCCTGGATGTGCTCGTTCATTGTTCCCACTAGCCTGGGAGCTGCCAGAAGGCACAGACGGTATCCCATTCACCTTTGGAACCTGACCTAATGCTTAAAAACATTCATGAACAAGTGAGTAGGTAACTCTCAGAAACACTGCCCACTCCCCAAATGAATCCCAGCTCGGGGAGCCCAGACCCCAAACCG
The DNA here is from genome assembly GCF_014176215.1 of Rousettus aegyptiacus. NCBI lineage: Eukaryota > Metazoa > Chordata > Mammalia > Chiroptera > Pteropodidae > Rousettus > Rousettus aegyptiacus. The sequence goes on along the minus strand of NW_023416308.1, from coordinate 16,596,305 downwards.
CAGGGCAAAGGGCAGTGGAGACATCTGGAGCTGCTCCTGTGTCTGTGGCCATCTGGTTCCGACTTCTCTTGTTCCCCAAAAAAGGGATCCCAGGAGGTTGGGAAGAAGGTTGCAGTGGGAGGGGTTCCCTAGGTATGAGACAGGAAGAGGGACCGTAGTGTCCACTGTGGAGAGCTACTCAGGCTCAGAAGAGCCTGCGGGCAAAGCCCATTTCTTTTCCCAGCATCCTACTTGATTCTGAACAGGACCCTTGAACTTCCTGCTCCAAAATCATCACACCTGTTGCCTTTATTTACCCTCAGACGGTCAATGGACCATTTCTTGAGGACAGAGGTCTCAGTAGCTAGTATCTTCTAGGTCTCTGAAGTTCCATGTAGAGAAAAAAATCATGAGATTTGGAAACAGAAGGGTGGCCCTAAACACCCTGCCAGTGTGACTTTGGGTGAGTAGCTTCATATATATCCCTGAGCCTCAGTTTCCCTCTCTGTTTAATGGGGACGATGGCTCTGAGGAACTCATGGGAGTACAGTGCGCAGTAAATGGAGGGTGGGGAGTGACCGAGCTAGGACATCAACTAATACCCCTCCCCACTTTTGGGCAGCCCCTCCCTTTTCTGGCAGCACCCCATGATCTGGAACCCCACCCACCTTGTTCTGCTGTGCCAAAGTTCCACCCACCCCACCCCTGCCCAAGCTGGCACTCTCGCCAGGTAGAAGCGTCTCACCTTCCTATCCCTCAGCGCTTCGCCAAGCAGAGTCCTACTGGACTGGATGCTCAGGCCAGAGACCTTCCCGGACCTTCCAGCCCCCTCTCCCCACACAAGTACACTCTGAAGAGCTTGCCAAGAGCAGATTCTTTATTAATTTCTTTTTTCTTAAAAAAAAAAAAAAAGATTCCTTCAGTATAAAAAAATAAATATTTTAAATATGACATCGAATAAATAAAAATAATCTATCAGTATGAAACATTCCCACAGGGTACATTCATCAAAGAGGAATTTGTCCCCCAAGGCCAAGTCCTTTCCAGTAGAAAGGAAGGAGGGAAATACGGAAGGACGCACGGAGCATGGAGCTAGCGATGTGGGTGGGAGAGACACCCAGGCACCAGGATTTGTGGGGGAGTGATCCGAAGGTAAGAGCATCTGTACCATCTAAAGGGAAATTCAGTTCTCACTGGATGCGAGGCTGGACTGCTTCTGTCAAGGGGGATGTTCCCAACGAGAGGACAAGACGGGGAAGGAGGATGGTGACAAGGAGGGGAGACGAATAAACCAGCGGTGCTTTTCTGTTGAAATTTTTTTCTAAATAAATAAGGTCCCCAATACTCCTCTCTCAGTAAACTTCAAAATGACTGTCCTACCCCCTCATTGGCTGATGGTATCTTCCTCCTCCTCGAGTCCCCAGCCCCGAGACCCACTGTGCAAGTCAGGGGCAACACCCGCAGATGAAAAATGAGAGAAAGGACAGCTTCCTGCTCTGCAGAGCTTTTTCCACACAGAGAATCCATGATTCAGGGATGCTGTGCAAAGTGGGTGCTGATCAGCCGGCCTGGTTCCGGTAAGAGCAGAGGAGGGGTGTAAGGGGGCAGAGTGGGAAGGGGCTGAGGAGGGGAGGGCCTGGGCAGCTACAGCATGTGAAGCCCGGGGCTGCATCAGGCCCAGGGGAGAAGATTTTCTTGGGCCCCGAGCCTCAGAGGCTGCCCAGGCGACCCTGGCATGGAACATGAGGTGATGAGATGATGGCGACCCAGCAGGCCCCCAGCCTGCTGAGCCCTGTTCACTGAAGGAGCAGAGGGATGGGGGCAGCAGGCTGAGATCTGGAGCCACACTGAGACAGCATAGGAACACATGCGACTGCCAGGGCCTCCGCCACCCCTCACATCACATCTTAGCCAAAGGGATAGACAACTCCCACTCTGGCCCCCAACCCCACCCCAGGCCTCAGGGCCTGCCTGCTGCCTGCTCACCTGCCAACCAGTGGGTGTGATAAAGTGCTTAGAGAAGACAGAGAGAGGTGCAAAGTGAGTGCAAAGTACCATAATCTCCTTGGCTGAACTGCTCGGACTGCAGCCCGCTTAGGGTTTGAGAAGAAGCCAGAAGCTGCTCTTAGCAGCTGCCCCAGCTCTGCGCCCTCCTCCCCTGCTCCCAGACTGGAGGGCGGTTCTCCACTAGCCTGGCCCCAGCACAAAGGAAAAGATCAGGTTCCCTGCCTGGGAGCCCAGACATGGGTGGGGGCGTGCGGGGAGGTGGGGCAGGAGGGACCACAGCTTCCTGGTCCATGTCCCAGGGCCTCCGTGTCCTCCTCTCCGGAGGAGGGGCCTCCTCCCTGAACTTCCTGAGGTCCAGCCAGGCCCTCTCGCCCTCTGTGGGTGTTCAGCCACCCGAGAAGGAGCTTCGCCGCTGTGTGTGAGCATGCTGGGTGCTGGCTCAGGGCCCCTCAACTGCTAGTCTAAAGGCAAGCAGCATGGGGACAAGGAAACGACCACCAGAGCCGCCTTGCCCACTGCCACAGAAACACAGTTCCAGGGGGCACCAGAAGACACAGTGTAGAATGATCCCCTGGAGCCAAGCAACATGGTGGTACTAGGAAAAGGCCCTCAAGCCGCTGCACAAACTGGCCCAGCCTGCCTTGCAGACAGGATGCTGACCCCCAAAGTTAGGGTGGGGGGACGGATGGAGCTGGGTCCCCCGATCCCCGCCCAGGCTGACCAGTTCTCTCAGATCGTGACCCTTCTCTGAGCTTCATCCATAAGGCTTATCCCACTTGTAACATCGTCAGCTTCCAGACCAAGCTCTGCTAAGGCCTGGTGCTGGCTCCTATGGAAGGAGCCATCATATTATTTCTGTTGGGTAGGGAGCTGGGAAAGGGGAATTAACTTTGCCATTTAAAGCACCAATAAGTTAATATAAATAGGGCATCATAATAAATAGATAATTGTGCTGGATCAGACACACAGCACTCTTGGATCTCAGGCTTCCATGAGACCCTGACCTCAAGTTCTGCTGACCCCTTGCTCTGGGGACCAGAGATGGCCCCTGTCCCCTCGAGTACCTTTGTGTAACCTCACAGGGCCTCCATGGGCCTCAGATGTGAGCTGCCACTCTGAACTATCCAGTCCATCCTCTCCCTTACAGACCCTTGCCCAGAAGAAAAATTCTGGGTCCCCTCAAACCTCCTCACCTGACTTTGCCACCTGCTCATCTCCACATACCCCCACCTCCAGGTCCAGTCACCATACCTTGGCCATCTTGGGCTGCAGGAAAGACTACAGAGAAGAGGGAGGAAAGCCCGCCAAGGCTTTTGGGGACTCTCTTCCTCCTAGCATCTTCCTTCCCAGACCTGAAGGTGGCTTCTCTGCCTCCCCAGGAGCCTGAAGGCCAGTGGTCTCCTTCTGGAACCTTGTACCTAACAGTCCCTAGGCTTGAGCTCTCCAATCACGCATGCTCAAGAGAAGGCAGCATCTCAAACAGAGCTCCCTTCTCTAACTTCCATTCACCACAATTACAGGGGCACCAAGGAGTCCTTAGGAATCCCAGCCCCTCTGGCTTGCCCGAGTTCCAAACAAACCTTTAAAGTTTACCTAAGGGGAAGGAACGGCAATGATGATGGTCATTGTGCTGGGGGCCGGGCAATTCCCCTGACACCTGCCATCTCGCCCTGTGGTCAGGGTCCCCGTAGACCATTTGTTCAGTTGGCTCACAAAGCCCCAGCTGAGGGGACAAGTAGGGCAGAAGTCCAGCCCACACTCCCCTCGCCAGCCAGGCACCATGGAGCCTGGCTGCAGTCTCCCAGAAGAAAGGATGCCTCTTCTAGTTACCGCTGTATGTAGGTCCTGCCTATGGGAGTTGTAACTCTGCCCGGTTTTATCAGTCCACCCTGGAGGGAAGTGGACTGGCCAGGAATGCCTCAGGGTCTGCCAGCAGCCCACACTTGGGTTTGTCAATGCTTCAGGCCCCAGCCACAGTTTGAGAGCCACCTGAGTCTAAGATCTGGGGTCACTGCACGCTTCAAGACCTCCTGTTTAGAAGGCCTGGGCCACTACAGCGATGACCTGCTTATACTTCCCCAGGAGCTGACAGCCCAGCTTCTTCTTCTGGAAGACATCCTTGCCTGAGGTGTCAGGGCCATAGGCCACCTCCACGTGGGCCACGTGGTACTTGCTGCACAGGCGGCAGAGCACATTACTGAGGAGGCCCCGCATGGTGTCTGTGGTGGCATTCAGCTTGCTGTGGAGGCTGAGGGCGTTGGGATTGAGGATCTTCTGGTCCCGTGTGATGTTGCCCAGGGAGGCGCCAAGGTACGCGATGATGCGGTACAGCTCCACCAGCCGGGCCTTTTCTGTGCCATTGGCGTGGAAGGGTGGGAAGTCTGTCACATTGGGGCCACACAGCTTGTCCAGGTTGTTGGGGAATGGCTCCCCTTGGGCCGTGTACTGAAAAACAAAGAGGCAGAGGAAAGGTGACATGGCAGTCAGAGATGGGTGTTCCAACCCTGTCACCAAGCCTCTGGGTGAGCCCTTGGGTCTCAGTTTCCCACCTGTGGCATAGGGACCCAACTACTTGCCCTGTACGTATCTCGAGATTGTCATGAGAGCCAGAAGTAATCATGGGTATGAATGCACTTGATAAAGAATCAAGGCCTGTACCACAAAAGGTATATAATCACCATCATCCTCCTCATCAGGACCATATAGGGACAAAAAGGAAAACACCATGTCTCACCGAGGGCAGGTACACTACACACTTTCCCTTTCATCCACTGCACTCACCCTCTTCCTGGGTGGCTTTGTACCCCCAGACACGTACAGCTACTGTCTCTCCCAACCTCACCTCCCCATCCACATCACTACCTCTTTCTTCATTGTTTTTCACCATAGCCTCTGGCTCCACATGATGGACCCCCAGGTCTAGGAGTGCAAGAACTCCCATCTCCCCACAACTTTGCCCTTCCTAACTGGGCACCCTGGAAAAGTGACTTCCAGTCTCTAAGCTTATGCTGGGGGTAGGGCAGAAGCTATGAGAGGCTGGTGTGGTTCAACCAAGCCCCATGCCCATTCTTTCCTTCCAGCTCCAAAAGGGTCTCTTCCCTAACCAGCCCTGTCAGCCTGGGTCAGTGCAGCGAACCCCCTCCGCCCTCCCTCCTTCCTCGATAACTGGGGGGTGACTTACATAGAGAATGAAGAGGGCATTGGCACTGCTGTTGAGCTGGGCCAGTTGGTTCCTGATCTGGTTCATGAGGTTGTTGTGACATGGGTGGCGTGTGACGCAGGTGGCGTTGACAGGGGTGATGGGGAGGGGGCTCCCTGCCCCGTGTTTCCAGTGCAGAACCAGCAGCAGGGGGACGACTCCTGGGAACAGGCAACCGTAAGTCATGAGCGGATGGGGAGAACGTTCCTCATCTTCTCTGGGACAACAGCCTCCAGCCCGATCTTCCCCTGGCCTGGCCTTTTCTAGTTCTCACCACATCACTGCATCTGTTCCTCTCCGTCTCCCTCTCTCCAGACCTCTAACTCTCCATCTCCGCTTCTCTCTCCCTGCCTTCTCCTGAGAGGAGGAGCAAAGGGGCAGGGCGAGCTGTTCCTACCTGTTGGAATACGGGTCCAGAGTGACACCAGTCATCCAGCCCTTTCCCTTGGGAAGGAAAAAGCCCTTGAGGACTCCTGGCCCTCTGGCTGGAAGGCACAGTGCCTAAGCTCAAGGTATCTCAAGGAAAAGTAAGGCCCCTATCTTTCCACCTCCCAGGATGGCCCAGATTCCTAAGCATTGCTTCCTGCTCACTGGCCCATTGTAGCCTATAGCTCTCAAATTAGGCTCCCAGGAGATCCACAGGGAAACAGAGGGGGTTGTCCTCTGATGACTGTCTTCTCCCTCCCATGTCACATGATTCGGTCTCCCCAGGTTATTTGGCCCCTAATTCTGCCTCTTCCCTCCATATCTGCTAGCTAGCTTCTAAGTGCGCACTCCTCTACTAGGACCCTCAACTTCACCCCGATTCTGTGGTTCTGCTTCCTCATCCATCCCCAAATCATTATTCAAAATTTTCTCTCCCCCAGCTCTGCAAAGCTCCTCGCCTTCACGCCCTCCCCCTCTAGTCCACTCCTCCTTGCCCCAGGCTTTGGGTTAGGACAAGGAGCATCCAGGGGTCCCACGGGCACCCAGAGCCTTGGGGAAGGAGAGGAAATGGTGCAACCAGAAAAAAAGGGAAAAGGTCGCAGGAAGCCAGGTGGGCGGGGAAGGAAGGAAAGTGAAAGGTGACAGGAGAGCTGGGAGCTGTTCATTCCGGTCCTGGATCGCCCCTCCCCCAGCGCGCTTGCTTCCCCATCCCCCCTTCACCCATAGCTGTCCTCAAAGGGGTCTTTCCAGGTGGCTCAGCGGTAAGGGCCGGGGTCAGCGGACCACTGAGGCTGGGGAACCAGCGAGGCTGCGGGGAAGAGGGTACGGGAGTTTCCCGGGACAGTGTGGCAGCCTCAAGTTCACTTCTGTTGGGTCCCCTGTACCTCCCAGCATCCCCAGGCAGCGCTGAGTCCCGGGGATGGCTGCCCCCCACCCTCGCTGCCCCCAGCTCACCTAGTACAGAACACAGCTTTCCAGGCACTAGCAGTTGGAGGCAGCACCTGCTTTTGTCCCAGCCGGAGTTTGCAAGCTGCTGGGCGGCCTGCGCCCCTCCCAGGGAGCAGCCCAGGACGCGGTTGGAAAAGAGAAAGCGGAAAGACAGAAAGAAAGAAAGAGGGAGGGTGAATCGGGGAGAAAGCAGAGCGGGAAGAGCAGCACGGGAGAGTGGCAGGCTCCAGGAGGAAGAGGAGGAGCAGGAGGTGGAGGAAGGCTGCGGCGCCCCTCGCTTGCCCGCCAACCTGCTGGCCCCCGGGCGGACGGGCTGGACGCGCTGCGCCGGGACCATGTGCCTGCGCTCGCCCCAGCCGCCACCCAGCGCCTCCAGCGGCCGGGCCGGTTGCGCGGACGCCCCAAGTATCCGTGTGTCTGCGGCGGGCCGGTGTCCCGTTCGCAATCGCCAAGTGCCCCAAGTTGCCGCTGCACTCGCAGCGGGGCGCGGAAGCCAGCGCGGGGCGGGTGGATTTACCTGCTGCCAAGACCTTCATTATGGGCTGGACTCCAGAGGGCCTTGGAGGAGACCTTAGATGCCGGCAGTTTTCAGAGGTTCATGCTCAAATGGGGAATTTGCCTGATTTATATACTGGAGCCTGTGTTGTAAGACAGAGAAACAGCTATATTTAGCAGGGATCCCCGTCCAGGAAGTTGTTTGAGGTGCATCATAGGAAATTATGAATGGAAGAAAGTGAGAGTGAAGGGGGGCCAGTGAGGGGGGAGGGTGGAGAGAGCAGACTTTTTCCCTCTTCTAAGAATTTGATTGATAAAATTATAATGAACTCTTCGACAAAACACCCTGCGGTTTTCCTGAGTGGCTTGCCCTGAAGGTGAGGAGGGGGAGGAGGGTCCCCAGGCCGAGTCATCAGGGTCCCCTGGCAGTGGGCGCCTCAGACAGCCCTGACTCACCTGGGTTTGGGGAGGTGGCTTGAGACTAGGCAAGCAGATGGAGGTTGTCACCTGTGGTCCCCTGATTGGGGGCTTTGGGGGACATTGGGCAGGAGGCAGGCTGGGGCTTGGCTGAGAAGGAGGCTCCAGGAAGAGGGGCTGGGGCCTGGCGTGGACTTTAGACAGCAATAAAGCAGAACTGAATGTGGGTGCAGGAAGCCACCTCATAGGTAGCCTCCTCCAACCTGCCCATTGCCACTGGGTAAAGGGGGACTCCAAAGGGAATCGTTAGTTGCCCAGGGACCCACAGGTCCCTGACTGCCATCAGCAAGACTGTGTTGCTAAACACAAGTACCCGTGAGTCCACGGAGGGGGCTGGGAAGATGGGGGCTGGGGGTTGCTGTGACAGGTTATTAGGGGACAGCCTGGGGAGGAGCTTCTGGGAAGGTGTTGTGTGTCTGGGGGTTACCTAAACTCTTTGCAACCCCATCAGGAACGCAGTCCAACGGGTCCAACATTCCAGAGGGATACCTGAATTAGAGACCTAGAAGGGCTCAGCAAAATGGACCCAGGTTTCCTCCTGAAGATGCAGAGGAATGGTGGGGAGAACATAAATAGCTTGCTCCTCCCAGATCTGCCTTGAAAGCCCCTTAGGAGCTTCCGAGAATGATGGAGGACCCCAGAAGTTGCTTATAGAGTATCTAAGGCAAGGTCGCAAATTCTAGTGCCAATTGTGGTCAGGTAGATTCGTAAACAAATTGTTGGGGGTAGGTGGAAGGAATAGTAAGGACCAGGAGAAAATGAGCACGAGGCACTCCTCTTCTGTAAAAAGCATTTTTAAAAAAACTGAAATGGAGATGCTGACCAGAGAATAGCTATCTGGGACCACAGTGTCCCACAAGCTGCCAGAAGCATCCCCATCCCAGGAAGATGTCTCATTCCTCTCAGGATCCCACCCCAGCCCTCGGGCCTGACCCTGACCACGAAACAAGGTGGGAGAGTTGGTTTTCCAAGGCCAGGGAGCTCCTCATCCTTCCCCTGGATTCTAATACCCCCTGCCCACCCCACCCGGCTCCATGCATGCCCCCAGCTCTCACCTCTTGCCATTTCCTGGACTTGCCCAGCCAGGCATTCCTCCCTCATCATGCCAGGACTGGCCTTAGTGCTTATTGCTGTCCCTGACCACCCTCCCCCGCAACACACACACACCCTGCCCCATCCAGGCTCGCTTCTCCCATGCTTTGGGGACCTGGGATGTAGGATATAAAACTGCCCAATCCACCTGGGACTTCCCAGCAGGGGAGAGGCTGGTATAGCCCAGGCTGGCTCTCCTTCTTCTCTGTTCCTCACGCTTTGTCTCTTCCTTCAAAGGCCCTACCTAGCACTTACTTGCCCCTCCATTATGCCTGCTCTGGGGTCTGCAATACTCCCAAGAAGCCCGTGTACCCCAGCCCGTCTCAGGCAACCTCACGGCCCAGGACATCCCTTGTACTGCCCTCTGGCTCCCCAGATCCCGCATCAGCCCTATAATCACCCCCAATTGCTCTGTAATCTCAGCCCCACCCACAGGAAATAGGAAGTGGGAGCAGAGTCTAGGAGACACTTAACCCCTGCATTGACTAGCCCCCTCCCATGCCTCAGTTTCCCCTCTCACGGTACCTGACTTGGCCTGTGCTCCCCAAGTGCTGTGGGCCCCTTGGCACCCCAGGCCCAGCCTCCCTCTCCTGTCCATGTCCAGGCACCACCTGCGCTGGGCCTCTTGGGGGAAGGCCGGGGAGGGTCTCGGAGCCGCCAGGCTGTGAGCTGCCTGCAACGTGGCGTCGGTCCCCAGGAATCGGCCGCCCAGACCGAACTCCAGGCCAGCTTTGGTCTCCAGGAGTTTGTTTTCTTCCCTCCCTCCCTACGCTGCTGTGTGTGTGTTTTCTCCAGCTTCCTCACGGAAGGCATCCTCCCTTCTTGGCTGCCTGCTACCAGGGTCGTGACCCCAGGCCCCACCCTGGAGTGGCAGCCCCAGCCCAGGCCTCTTCCAGCCTGTGACTTCATCCCCAGCCTGTCCTGCTTCTGCACACTGGGCCTGCTGGGGATGTGACCGGCCTCAGGATAAGAGGAGCAGTCGGGACCCACATGGACCCCACATGGACCCCTGCCTTCAGCCCGGGCAGGGGGCTACCAGGCCAGGGCTCTGGGGTGCTCTCTCCAGGAAGCCATGCCATTCACTTGCTCGTCTTCCCTCTCTAGGAAATGAGCCCATGCGCTTGCCGGGGGCCTTCCCAGGGCCCCCAGGGCTCTTTCTCCTACACGCTTTGGCACATGCCACCACCCTCCTTTTCTGCTGATTCTTACCCACTAGCCTCTCCTGGAATGTCACAGATGTTTTATTTGTCAGGTGAGGAAACCGAGGCTCGGAGAGGCGAAGCGCTTGCCCAGCGCTGCACAGAAAGTTAACAGGAGAACGAGGTCTCTGGCTTGCAGGCCACAACGATGCCAGCAGCACCTCACGCCACAAGGGGAGCGAGGAGCACTAAGGCCACTTCTTTGAGGCTGCCTCTCGGGGCCCAGATGGGCAGAGTCTGTCCAGTGTTGCCCAGGTAAGGATAGGTCTTATTCCTCAGTCCTGGATAGGGTCTGACACTCATTTGTACTCTTGACAGTACCTGGCTCAGGGTTATACCAGAGTAGATACTAAGTATTGTTAAAAAAAACAAAAAATATTTTATGATTTCCAAAAGCTGTGTGTGCCAAACCTGTCGTGGAGAGGTGTAGACTCTGAAGAGCGAACTTCGGCCTCGGTCAGAACCGGGTTGGAGCTTTGGCTCTGCCAGGTGTGACCTGGGTGACTTTGGGGAAGTGACCGCCTCCTGGTCTCAGTTTCTTCGTATGTGAAATGGGAATGAGGCACCTACGCTATGGGTTTGCTGTGAGGGCTCAGGGTTCAGCGCAGTTCTGGGCACCCAGCAAACCCTTTGCATGCCAGCATTGGTCTTCACCACCTTCCTGTGAAATAGAGGTTCTTATCCCCATTTAACAGATGAGAAAATTTGGGTGCACTCCAGGGCTTAGGTGGGAAGGCTGGGCAAGAGAGGGACAAGTCCACATATTTCTGACGGATAATGGAGGCAAGACACCCTTACAGACTCCAGCTTCGGAAGTGCCTCAGAAAAATCAAATGGGTTGTATAGGGGGCCGAAATGACAGTGTGCTCACTCTCCTCATGTCGCATCCTGGCCCCTGACCACCCTCACCCCAGGCCTGAGCTAAGGACAGTGGCTGACCCGACTTCACCGCCCCCAGGAGCTGATTCACCCCCCAGGCCCCTACTGAGAAGGAAGGAGACACAGCTGGCTCAGAGGGGCTTGAATCACCAGCCACTCCCTATGGAGCCCCAGGGGGTGTGGGGGCGGGGGCCAGCCCCCTGCCTGTCTGTCTCTTTCCTGCACCCTGGGGGCACTCAGAGGAGAGGGCAGCATGGCAGTGGCCATTGGCAGAAAGGTGGCAGGGAGGTACCCTGACAGTCAGGCATCCTGTGTGGGCAGTTAGTCACCAGGTAAGCAGCTCTCTGGGCATTGGGGAATTCCCCAAGACCAGTGACCCAGAAACTGAGCACTTCGGGCAAGCCCCAGTACCCAGGCTGTCCCCCTCCTTCTCTCACCATTCCCCTTCCCTACGCTCAGCTAAGGTCTCAGTTCTCTGAAAACCCAACCAGCAGCCGCTCTCAGCCATCAGCTCAAGCCCAGCCCCTACCCTGATATTCTCACCTGGAAGATGAGCACGGGAAAGTCAGATGGCCCCAGAGAGGAAGATGGGAGCCAGAAGGTATGGCTCAGGACCAGGGCTGGTGAGGGACAGCCAGAGGAGATGAGAGAAGTTCAGGAATTCCTGGCACAGCCCTGGCAGTTGGGCGTCCTGTCCAAAAAGGCAAAAGTACCTCATTCATTGGCACTTGAGAAGTGAGGGTGTAACTACACGTGTGGGCCCTCACCTCCATCCTGCAGCACCGTGGAACCATCTACGCACTCTCATGGACTTTCCTGTGGCCCCTGACTCAGCGTTGCACATCAACTTTGGGCTGACTGGGGCTAGGCTGGCAATGGTCTCCGTGGGTTAAAGTATAGCTTAGAGCCAGATAAACCTGGGTTCAAATCCTGCCCACACCACTTACTAATGGCGTAACCTGGAGCAACTGACTTTCTCTCTCTGAGCCTCAATTTTCCTTCTGAAAGTGGGGATTGCTGTAGTGCTGGCCTCATGAGGATGTCGTGAGAATGTTAAATGAGAAATGCAGATCAAGTACCTAACACCTGGCAATCATTCTAACTAGGGCTCAGGGTGGCCATGGGGGAGGCGGGGCGGAGCTTGGGTCGGGCCTGGATGCAGGGGTCAGTGCACTACCCTTGGTGTGAGAGTTAAGCCAAGGAGAGCTCCTGGGTCCTCTCAGTACACAGATCGTAGTGTGGGTCCTAGGGGAACAGGCAGCCTCTTAGAGCCTCAGCAGGGGGATAAGCGATATTTCCCACCTTGAGGCCCTGGAGAGCCCAGCTACCTTTGGGGCTCTTCAGGCCCAGGCTCCAGGCCTATTGTCTGCCCCTTCTCACCCTCACCCCATCAAATCTCTGGCAGGGACCAGTTATACCCACTTGAGGCCAAGGAAGTTCCAGAAGCTGCCCTGGCCTCCTGCCAACTGCCCCCAGCATCACCCTGACATTTCCTGAGACTGGTTCTGCTTCAAGAATCAATCCCCTGGAGGTGAATCAGAGTGACAGCATTTTTTCCTCAGTCCTGATAGAAACTGCAAGGAAAGAAACAGCCCACAAAGCCCCAGTTACTGGTAGGGCCAGAGGCCTGGTTCCAAGGGCCATGCTGTTGCATGCTCCACCCTTGGTGTCTCCATCTGTAGAATGGGTTGCTTTCCCCTCTACCCCCTTGTTCATTCATCGGCACTTAGTGGATGTGGCATTTTTGCTTCTGCAAGCACTTCGACCTCCTCCAGGCCCTCCCTGAATCTCGAACTAGCCCTAGATCGTTGCACGCAGATATAGAGAGCTTTTCGAACTGTGGATCTCTGCCTCTTAGTGCATCATGGATTCAATTTAAAGGGTTTGCTGCCAGCACTTTCAAAAAGGAAATGGAATAGCAAAATCACCCAGCATCGCCTGGAGCGAGGGCAAATAGTGCTCCATGAAAGTTTTTCTTTCTGCTGTTTGTATGTGTCACTGTATACATCATCCTCTGGTTGCAAGGTACAATGTGTTTCTAACTATGGGTCACGGTCAAAAACGTTTGTAAGCCACTGGTATCGATGATGAAAGCCAGGCCCTGAGGGTTGGGAGTGACTTGCTTAAGGTCACTCAGCTGTTGGCAGCATGGGGCTCCAGACTTCCAACTTAGCCGCTATCTATTGCAGCTCAGGAACGGGCAGGAGGTGCTGCAGGTGGGGTGGGGCAGGCAGGTGCTCACGGTGGGGGGCGGAGGCCTGGCATCACTCTGAGCTGGGACAAAGGCCCTCCCAGGGCCCGGCCTCTCACCGACCATTCCCTCCAAAGCCTCAGACCCTGGATTCCCCTTCCTATCCTGCTCCCCCTGGGTGGTGTCCAGGATAGTCACAGGCCTGTCCTCACTCTGCCATGCATGGGACCCCTTCGATCTCACCAAGGGCAGTGGGAGGAAGAAGTGGCTGCATTCTTCCCTCCAGGGTAGCCGGAGACCCAGAAGCCCAGCCTGTGTCTAGGAGCACCCACCAGGATCCCACGGGTCCGTCTGGGTCTTAGTGGGCATTGCGTGTGTGTGGTGTGTGGTAAGGGCCTTTGTGTGTCTGCACATCTATGTTCAGCTGTGTCTGTGCTGATCTTTTTGCTCGTGTGTAGTTGGGAGAGAGCTGGAGCATGCACAACTCTGGCTGACTTTGTGAGCCCTCTGTGTGATTGCGAATGTGTGTGTGACCGTGTGCGTTAATCCTGTACAAGTGTGGGTCTGACCCCGTGTCCGTGAGAGCCTGTGTGTGGTGGGGGTCCCGGCACGAGTGGGAGGTGTGACCCTGTGCGTGTGTGCGCGTGTGCCCCGGCGCGTGTCTCCAGCGATCCTTGCTCCTCACCCTCCAGCCCCCGTCCCTGGGAACCATGTGGCAGCCTCACGTCACAGGGGCCACCAGCAGCTGGTTTCCTCCCCACCCTGCCCCAGGCCACCCCCCGCCCCGGCCACCCTGACTCTTGGCACAGGGACAAAGCTGATGTCAGGGCTGAGCTGACAGCTTCCTTCTCCCACTGGATTTTCCAAAAGAGAGAGACCACAGCTCGTCTCCTATTAAATAATCTCGGGCAGGGGGTGGGGGAGGATGTTTCACTCAATGATTTCCTGAACTCAGAGGCAATAAATAGAACAGGAAGCAGCCCCACGGACCCGCTCAGCCTGAAACTGGCCGGCACCAAGGTGGGACCCGGCCTCCCTCCCCTTACCCCCCACCTGCAGTCAAGCTCACTGGGGCCACCCTGATTCGACCCCAGAGATGATGTCAGGGAGGCAGCCAGGCCTTCTCCCTAAACTGTCCCCCAGTGCCCACAGGGACTAAGGAAATGTGCTGAGGATGGTGGGTAGGAGGTGATAAGATGGAAAGGGTAAAGTGGCCCTGTCCCAATGGGTGGGGAGGATGGAGGGAATGAGGCCCCGCTGAGGTTGTACCATCCTCTTCCCTGGAAAGAGAAGAAAGGATGAGCTCTCTGACGTCAGGAGGGGATGGACCAGGTAGGGGAGCAGCTCATAGGGAGCTGGGAGGAAAGGTCCAGGCTTCCCCCTGACCCTTCAGGCAACCTGGGTATGATGCTCGTCTCCGCCAATCCTGCACCCATGGACCACTCCTGTTCCCCGCCCTTTTGGGGACATGTGGTTGGCACGCCAAGAGCCCCAAAGGCCTTCATGAGCCTCTCTCACACCGATGTCCCCCAAAGCAAACCATTATAAAGCGCTCACTAGAGTAGCCTCTTATCTCCAGTCCTAATCCCCATCTCCAAGGGAGGCGTTTTCATCCCGGTTTTACAGGCACGGAGACTGAGGCTCAGAAAGTGGGATGATTTGTCCAAGGTCTCACAGGATATGATGGAGCCAGCCTCCCGAAATCAGGAGCTAAAAGGCCAAGTGTGGTCTGGGCAGCCTGGCGGGGGAATCACTGGCAGCAGGGGGCCATGGGGTCCCCAGGGTGACTCGGCCCCCGGGGGAGCCCCTCCTTCTGTCTGGGCTGGCCGCTCAGCTGCTTATCAGCCACAGGACTCCATGACACAATCCTGCTCTGATCTCCTGCCCAGCCAGCCTTCTCCACCCCGCCCCACCCTGGACCCCGTTTCCACTTCCTCCCTTTCTGGATGGGACCAGCCTGCCCAGGGATCACAGTGAGCCGTCTGGAGAGCCGGCATCCCTGCAAGCCCCTCAGACACGACTCTCCCGCGTCTGCCCTGGCCAGCTGGCTGGTGGCAGGGACCCTCCTAGAGGGAGGATGGTGGCCTGTAGTTCTCCGCCCTCAGGCTCCTCTCTGAGCAATGTCAGCTTGCGGGAACTTAGAAACCATCCCAGCCTCTGCTGGCCCTAGCCTCAGGATCCCCACTTATAAAGGGAAAAGTTTGGCAAGATGAGGTTGGTGGGTAGGGGGCGCACAAGGTGGGGTCTACAATCAGCCAGACCTCAGGTCCAGTTCTAACTCTGTCACTCATAAGCTATGGATCTGCAGACAGGTGATCTCATAGCTCAGGCCTTAGTTCCGATGTCTACAAAGTGGGACACAATGTGTTGTCAACCTGGGAGGTTAGCAACTCCCTCTGGAAAACCCTGGCAGGCACTGAAGACGTGCCTGAGTTACTGACATTATTATCCAAGCTGATAAAACTTCACGGGTAGGGCCCAGAGAGGGGAAATCGCTTTTCCAAGGTCACACAGCAAATTAGTGGCACATCCCCAACAGCGTGGGCTGCTTGCTGGGACACCCAGAGAGGGAGTCAGAAGCCCAAATTTCTGCCCTGATTTCCTGTGAGAATTCTAAAAAGAAGCTTCTTGGAGTCTCCCTTTCTCCATCTGTAAAACGGGCCTAGAGAAGGCCTTTGGTCTTGAAGGAACTAGAAAAGGTGGGTTTGGGGGATAGACAAAGCCTCGCAGGCATCCTGGAAAGCCCGTCCCAGGGGGAGTGAGGGGCCGGGTCCAGGGCTCAATGCCCAGTGTGCTCCAATGCCCAGCCACTCAGCTGGGCTCCAAGCTGTGGACTGCAGCGCCCCCCACTGCCCAGCGGGCAGCAGGAGCCATGGCCACGGCACCACCAGCTCCAGACCTACCTGGCCCGGCCAGTGCCTCTTCCAGAACACTGCAGCTCAGAATTTGGGGATTGAGGAAGTGCACAGGGATGTCTGAGGTTCAGAATGGAGGGTGGGGAGAGGACATTGGCCAAGGCAGGGGGAAGGGGACAGGCTGAGGAGTCCTGACGGGGCCTCTGCCCAGCCCAGCACCTCCTGAAGCTCTGGGAGGGGAAAGAGGAGAAGGAGAAGGAGAAGGAGAAGGAGAAGGAGGGTCACTGCTGCCCTTTCCCACCTACCTCAGGCCCCAAGACCACCTAGTCCCCACCCAGGACGAGCCCTGGAGACAGTGTCCCTGCCCCCCCCCCCCCCCCCCCGCCCCAGAAACCTCTTCCCAGCCCTCAGGAACTGTCGATGATAAAATTGTGGTCGAGCCCTTTCTAGGATTATTTGTGCCAAGGTGCCTCCCCTCTGGTGCCAAGCTCTTGCAGACTTTGCTTATATTTTTCCTTCCTCCCCACCGTGGTCCCTGACCTGGTGCTTCCACAGTTAGGTCCATCTTATAGAGCAAGTGAAGCACAGAGTGGTCAAGTCCTGTGCCGGCTCAAGGTCAAAAGTGTAGGGACCATGACCTTACTGACCACACACCCAAGAGCCTCCCATGAGGGATTTCACTTTGGCAAAGATCCTCACCCTTCGCCTCAAAGCAGAAGCAGGTAGGAGCCACCCCACGACCCACCGCAGCCCCTCCTGGAGGGACAAGGACACTCTGCCTGCCATGTTTGCATCTGAAGGAAAGCTAGGCCTCCACGGGCTCAGAACCCTCCACTGCTCTGGGGAAAAGGGAACTTGAGGGTCTCCTGGGAATCCAGGAATCAAAACCCCCAGAGAGGTGACCTCTCTAGGATCGCACAAGGCCAGGATTCCGTCCTCTCCATTCTGCGCTCTCCCCTCTGCCCTTTAACCCTGAGATGATCATTAACCCCTGAAATGTCCACTGCTGCTTTCACATCTGGTCTGTCTTCTTTGCCTGGACACCCTCTGTGTAGGGCACTTCTTACCATGCCCATTACACAGATGGGGGACTGAGGCCTAGAGAACCATGTGGGCTGCCAGGTGCACCCCTGGCCACGTGAGGGAGGGGGTGATGTTTGCTCTGCTGAGGATAAATTTGGGGACTGGCATCTACCCCTTGACCCCACCCCATCAGAGAAGCCTACCGTGGTCTGCGTCCGCACAGGACCCTCCGGTGTCTCGTGGGGTGTGTGCCAGGTCTTCAGTGGGACACCGTCGTCTTCGGGGCCAGGGTCCCCTCTGCTTCCCTCTCCTGCTGAATCTTCTCTGGAGAGGGCTCCTCACCCCACCCCCCACTTGACTTCCCTTCAAGGGCCGTGTGGCTCTTAGGCTCCCCCCACTTTCACCCCGCCCCCCAGATGAGGGGCTAGGGGCAACGGGGGCAGAGAACCCCAGTTTCCTGGCCAGACTGCACCTGACACAGGTGGAGCAGAGTCTTTGAGGTGGCTGAAGGGAGAAGCAGAGCCAGGGGTGGGGAGGGGGCGTCCCTGTGCCCCACAACCCTGCCTGGTGCTGCGTGGCGAGGCTGCTGGGACCTGAGTCACAGCTGACTGGGCCACGCCCAGCCCTTCTGGGTGACCCAGGCCGGCATAAGGCGATGACTGGGCAGCCCTCCGCATGACCGGCCAGGGTCAGCCTTAGGTATTTTGACTCAGACCTGCCGCAGGCCGTGTGCACCAGGGCCATGCTCCCTTGTCCCTGTCCCCAGAAGAGTCACAGGGCTGCAGTCACCATTCTGGACACAGTGCCCTCCCAAACTACCACTCCGTACCTTGGCACCCACCTCAGAGCCCTGGAGCCACCTGGCCCGTCTGATCTGCCCTTCTCCACAGGCTCCAGGGCCCCACCTGCCCAACCCCCTCCCTTGGAGACCTTCGCCCCTCCCAGAGCCCAGCCCTTGGGGACGCCCCAGGAAGCAAGGAGTGGGGCTGGCCTTTCCAAGGGCCTCCCCACTCTGACCGTGGACTGTGACCCTTCCCTCGCTGTGGAAAAAAGGTTCTGTGGGAACTCCGAGTCCTGGGCCTGGTGTGGAGTATGTGCGTGTAGGGGGGGCAGGGTGACAGGGACAAAGAGCTGTGAAGAAAGAAAACTGAGAAAAAAGAAAAGTGAGAGAGAGAAAACAAAGCGAACATTGCTTATCACCTGCTTAGTGACAGCTATGACGGCACTGACGTAGCGCTGACTGTGTTTGCTGTCTCTCAAGACAGCGAGGGAGGTGGGCCACATCAGCCCACTGTACAGGGGGGGCGGCCGAAGCTCAGCTTGGGAAGTTACACAGCCTAAGGGCTGGGGGACTAGGGTTCGAATGCATTTTGCTTAACTCTTAAGTACTTTCTCGTCCCATGAGAAAGAAGGAAAAAATCACCTTAGAATTTGAGGATGGTGAAGGCAATAAGGCCATGGAGGCAGGAGGCCCAGCTCTGTCACGACAGGCCGCGAGTTTGTTTTATAGATAGCCGGTAAGTGCCAGGCCCCCATCTCTGCCTTTTTCCTGCAGTTCCCTGCCCGCTGGGCCTGCTGTCCTAGGCAACAGACAGCATTGACATAGCCTGTAACTGTCACCATGAAAACTTGAAAAAGAAAATCTGGCTTTGAGTCAATTGCAGGAGCAGGAGTGCAGGAGGAGTCTTTTGCCTTCCTAGCCTGTGTCAGCTCACCTGGGGGGCATGGCAGCTTTGGCCCTTCACATGAGCCACTGGGGGAGCTTACACCATTCGCAGGCTCGCGGGGTATCACCACTCTGGGAAGAGTGTGCCTTGTGGGGGATCAGCTCACTCTGTAGTACAAAAGCTGTTATTAGAGCCCCCGCCCAGCTGCCTGTCACAGCAGATGGTCCTGGGAACCCCAGTCTCAACAGTAGTAGGTGCTGGTGAGGAATGGGAATGATCAGAGGCAGGTTGTTCTGACTCCAGAGGCAGATGCCAGATGTGACCCCCTGCAAGCTGTCTGAAACCCCCGGGACGCCCCACAAGCCCCTCTGGAATCAAGAAGGAGGAGGCAATTGAGCTGACCCCCTGGGAGGGAGCAGGTAGGAGGGGTGGGGAGGGGCAAATGCAGGCATGGGGAGGTCGGAATCTCCGGATATGTTGCTGGCCAGCTGAACGTGCTGAGATGAGCTGACGGAGTTTGTGGGACCTGAGAGCAGGGGCCTGGCATGCTGCAATGAGGAGTTTGGAGCCGATGCCACGGGCGTTAGGACAGGAGGAAGTCACTGAAGATTTGTAAGCAGAAGGCATGGCAGTGAGATTTTAGACCACATCCAGGGAACCTGGACCTGGCTGGCAATGGGAGGCATGTGCCAGAGATGGGGTGTGGAGGAAAACAGTAAGTCTTTGTGACTGACAGGGAGAGGAGAGGCTGAGGGAAGAGAAGGGGTGGGTTATAGTTTTGGAACTTGAGTTGGGGCAAATAGGAAGCATAAAGGTTTGGGTTTGGGAGGTGAGTTTGGCTTTGAGGTACCCACGGGTATTCCTGGCTGCTGAGTCTGTGGATCTGGGCTTGGGAGAGGACCAAGCCGGAGATGGTGGTATGGGGACATCCGTGGCTGTAGTCTTATCAGGATTCAGCATGGAGGTGACAAATCCTCACAGGTGGGACCCCTGAGACCTCTGCCCCAGAGTCTGGAGACCTTCGATCTGCTTCCTACAGGGTGGGTGCTGCTCCAACACAAAGCCAGCTCCAGACCTCTCTCCTGGGGCTTATCCACAGGGTGGGGGGCTGGCAAGGGGCCCAGCCAGGGGTGGGGGCAGCAACCCTGGGCTTCCCAGCTCTTCCTCCACGGACCAACCTCAGCCTTCTCCATGGGCAACCGCACGTCAGCCGCAGTGCCAGCTCCCCTTCCGCTCTGAGAACCTGAGCGTGCGTGGCTTTCGGCGTCTGCCACCTCCCACCCACAGCTTCCCAGCAGCCCAGCCTGAGAAAAGCACCTCACCCCCATGCTCGGGCAGGGCAGAAGAGAGGTCCCCTGCTGTTAGCAGCCCCTAGGTGGCACCTGTTGGGACCAGACTGCCTGGCACGCTTCTCAGTGTTTTCACTTCCTCCAGGGCCCCTTCTGCCTTGCTCTTCGTTGAGCTCGTACTGGGTCCAGGCGCTGTGCTGGGTGCTGGGACAGAGCGAAGGGAAGCAGAGTCACTCTCCATCCTTGGCAGCTCCAGGCTAGGAGCTGAACAGAAACGCAAACCTCACCATAGCAGTGAGGGGCCCTGATGGGGCAGTTTTGAGAGAAACAGTAAAGTCACTGGACCCAGACCATGGGCACTGGGGAAGAGTAATTGAGGATGTACTCACAAAAAAGACAGGGAACGGCATTCCAGACAGAGGGAACAGCATAGGCAGAAGTTTTGTAGGAGGAAGGAGCCCCGGGCATTTCATGAACCCAAAGGTGGCCAGTGTGGCAGGAACCTGAGCACCAGGGAGAGCCCAGTGGGGGGCAGTGGAGAGCCCTTACCTGGCAAATAGCCTGGAATACTTTGGGCAGCTGCTGAGGAAGACTGCCGGTTGGGAGTCAGGGGCTGACAGTCTAGAACTCTCTGGCTAACTGGCTCTGTGACCTTGAGCAAGATGCTTCCCTTATTTTGGGTCTTTTTGATCATTCTGAACCTTGAGTGTTCGGAGCCTTTGCACTAACTGTGCCACAGGAAGCATCACCCCTTCACCTGCATCCTTCAGGCTGCGAAATGGACATCACCTCTTTCAGCCATCATCCTGACCACCCACGTCACCGGACTCTCTCATTCTCTATTACATAGCCTTGCTTTATTTTTGCTGAACTTGTACTGCAGTCTCGGAAGCTCCTGTTAGTACTTTTTTTCTGTTGTCTTTCTGCCCCCTCACCTGGGAGCCCTGTGCCCTTAGGGACTCATGAAATTGTTGGCAGTTACAGAAGCTGAAGTGTGACAGGAAGATGCTCCTGCCCTCACATCTAACCGACCAGAATTCAAAATGTGCTCGCTTGCAATAAATTTGTTTTGAGGACGTGGGCAGGTGACTCAAACTCTCTGAGCCTCCATCTTCTCATTTGCCAGGTGGATCATATCTATTGCGGAGAGTCCCACTTCCTGTACTTCTGATGTTAAGTCCTTTTCCCACCTTGGCTCCCAATCCCAGGAAGTGGGCGTAACCAGGGACAGATCCTGGTCAAATTCATCTGCTTTTGTTAGCTTTTCCTTTATAGCTGCTGCCTCAACATATCATCCATCAGGCCTGTAGGTGCCCCCTGTGGTGGGGCCCTGAGCATTGGGAGGCAGCCCAGTTTTCTGGGGCCCTTCAGGGAGCATTTTCAATTCACAGGCTATGTCTGAAGCAAGATCTGTTATTATCTTATTCATTTCATGTGACACACGTCAGCATACGTACCCCAGCCACACACCCACAGGGGCCAGAGCGACCCAGACAGTCCAGCCTTCAGCTCTCCTTGCGCTTCCAAACCCTAACACTCTAGTCCCCAATGTCTCAAGGGAGACCCACTCAGACACAACAAACATCTTGTCTGTGTTTGAGACGCCCCCACAGTCAGACCGCGGCATGAGACTTCCCTTCCTGGATAGGGCAAGGACCTCCGGCCCGGCCCTCAGGTTGTAGTTGCTTGTGACCTTGCCACCGAGGGACCCCCCCTACCCAAGAGGCCAGCCTCCTCCAAATCCTCTCCCCCAAGGCAACAGTGAGACACAGGGGCTTTAGAAACCAGGCAAATTTTAAATATATGTTGGCACAATAATAACATTAAATACACATCATAAATAAGCATTATAAATAGAAAACAGATAAAAACTAATTTTAAAAAATTGATAAATTAATCGTGTCCCTCCTAGGTATTGGCCCAGCGGCTTCCGGGAACCCTCCAAGAGGGCAATGTGGTTTCAGCATGAGAAAATTCCATGATGCACCACCAGGGGGAGCAATCAGCAACCAGAACTGCTTCCAGGCGCTGCGAGGTCTGCAAATAACTGTCTGCACCTGTGTCCATTTGGACGCCGGGTCTCAATTTATGGAAAGACTTTGAAATCCATCCTATGTCACAGAGTCCCAGCCGCTGACAGGCAAGAGGGCTTTACACAGTCTCCAACTCCCTTGATTCACAAAGAGAAAACTGAAGTCCAGAGAAATAAAGTGACCTGCCAGAGGCCACAGCAAATTAGGGGCCAAGCTGAGACCTGAGCCCCCATCCCTTGGAACCCCCAGATCAGTGCTTCTTCCAGGACATTGCCCCTGTCATAGCTGCTTGAAGTGAGGTCACTCAGACGTCCAGGTGTCTGGCCTGAGACTGGCGATGAGACATAGGAGGCCAGCTCAGGCCCTGACCTCCCCCTCGGAGCCATGCCACCACGGAAAGGAGGAAGTCTGGGGGCAACAGCTCTGCAAGTCATGAGAGGGAAGGGACGGCAGGCCTCCGGGGAGCAGAGTGGCGGGGCGGGGGGGCTGTCAGTCTGGCCATGAGTCAGCCTGTGTCATCAGACCCCTGAATCAATGGAAAGTTGGCCCCATGTGGCCTGACCCAGCCACCCCACTGGGACTGGGGAACTCAGGCCTGGGGGGAGCAATGGCCTGATCCTATGCCCCAGCCTTAGAGGAGGTAGAGGAGCCTGCGTGGCTCTCACTCCTTAAAGTGCACTTCTGAGAGGTGGAAGAAAATGGGGAGCAGGTTTGGAGGCCCCAAGGAGGCACCATCTTGAGGAGCACCTGCTGGGGCGCCCCTAAGGCTACCGGGGCAACTGTCCCCTAGGCAGGAGTCCCTTGCCCCTCGTAAAGGGTTGCATCCCATGAGCCCCCTTTTGTAGGGCCTGGTGGGAGCTGTGTCTCGGGCTCTTGCTGGGGTTCTTTCTCCACTTATGGAAGACCTGCCCCACTGAGTGCATGAAGCGGTGGTAGCCACGCAGGAACTCACAGCCCTCTATCTTGCGCTGAAAAGTGTCTGAGGTGGTAGTGGGTGGCCGTGAGGCTCCCAGACCAGCTTGAGTGGGTTCAGCTGTCTCCGTGGAGTCTGGAAGCAGCTGGGCCAGGCAGTGGATGTTACTCTTGACCCCTAAGATATACATCTTCGCTGTACTCAAGTCCTGGGAGGGGAGGTCCTGCAGGAAAGCTGTCAGACTCTGCAGGACATGGCTCAGCTTGGCGTTGAGGGTCTGCAGGAAGCTCCTTCTGCTGAGTGCCTGCAGGGCATCCTCACTGGGAAAGACTCCAGGGCGCTCTTGGCAGCGCTCTTTCAGTCCAGGCACGTCCAAGCCTTGGATGCGGATCTGCGGGGGGGAAGGAAAGGCAAGGGGTGATGCTGGAGTCCCCATCACATACACATAGAGACAAGTCTGCCCTGGTTGCCCTTGAAATGTTTGACCTCATCCATCCCTCATCCAATCCGCCCGTTGTACAGATACAGAAACTGAGGCCCTGCAGGCAGGGTTGAAGGGAGGCAGGGGCTGGTGGGGGTGACCACACAGGTGGTGATTGTGATCCAGGGAATGTCAGTAGGAAGGCGACCCTGAGCTGCAGGAGGGCAGGACTCTGTTTTGTTCACTGCTGCATCTCCAGGGCCCAGAACAAGGGACGTGATAGGTATGCAATAAGCATGCTGAACAAACTAAAGAATGAGGCAACAGAGTTGGGGTTCACACTCCAGGCCCACTGAGCTAGGGAAGATATATTGTCTCAGGGTTAAGCCTGGGATGTTTGAGGTGGTCCTAGAATAACAAAGGACTCAGTTTCCCCACCCACCCCACCCCTATACTGAGCGGGTGTTGGGTGAGTGGGGATTGGGCCTGATCCTCTCTGGGATTCACTCCTGCCCTAACCCCAAAGACAGATGCTATCAGCGGCCGGGTGCTCACATAGTGGTCCAGGAGCATTCTGGTGTCCTGCATGAAGTCCGCCTGATGCTGGAGCTGTTTGAGAAGCTCCTGGTCATCTCTTAAGCAGTTGCCCGTGGCCACTGGCTTCAGGAACAGGAGTCTGAGGACCAGACCTGGGGCAGAGAAAGGGAGTGTCACATGACTTGGTAAGGAAACCACAGGTGGGCAGCTTTCAAAGGGGAGGGCACTCAAGAGGGCCTTGGAGGGCACGGCCCAACATCTCAGGCTTTGTGCTGTGAAGGGTGGGGACTGGGCACTGTATGTACACAGGAGCACCTGCTGGGGCCACTGCCACCTGTCCAGTGAGTTACTGTCCAGCACCCGAAAGAGCATCTGTGCTTTTCCAAGTAGGCCTTGGAGGGGAGGTTGTGGGCCCGGCCAGAGCTCCTGTGCCCGCCAGTGCTGCCAGCCTCAGGAGCTGACATGGGGTGGTCCAGGCAGAACTCTGCAGGACCTCTGGGCTGAGAGGTAGCTACCGTCACAGGGCCCTGAGATCCTGTGACAGACCCTGGCCCTCCATGTGCTCGAGAGGGCTTCAGGGTGGGTAGCCTGAGAGCAGTCTGGTGCCCTGAGCTGTCTGAGGAACCATCCAAGGTTCCGTCTGGGAAGTATGTGCAAGACCATCCAGTCCATGTCCCCATTTTACTGACAGGAAAACCAAGGCCCCAAAGAAGGGTTGCCTAGGTCACAAAGCCAGCCTTTCTCCCGACCTTGAGCCTCCCTCCTCTCTCCGTAAGTGGCCACTCCTGTCAAGATCACCAGTGATGCTGTGAGCCTGTCAGAATGTTCCGGGGGCTGGGCACAGTTACCGCTCGCCTGCCTCCCCCCACCCACCAGCAGCCACGTGGTCGGAAGGGGCCTGTGGTGCAATGGCCCGGAAGGCAGTGACACCATGTTCCCTTCCTAAGAGCCGTTCGGGCCCTTGGGGAAGACGCTGCTGGGGAGGCGGAGGGGCTGGGCGCCCAGGAACAGCGACCACAGGGCACCCCTCAATGCCTCCCCAGGTATTTGCTGCCTGTGTGAGTGTGCATGTGGGACCAGGGTGTCTGCTTGGTGTGTGTCCAGGTCTGTGTGAGACACAAGGGAGCAGTTGTGCCCCATCTACCGTGGAGGTTCCGGGCTGTATGTGGGGGTTCCCAGGTTGGCGAGATTGAGGGCCCTGAATGATGTCACATGGCCCTGTGGGTGTGGCTATGGCTCTGCGTGCTGTGTGATTCTGTGGGCTCCAGGGCCCCCGGGCCCGGCTGACTGTGTCTATTCATCCCAGACTCTGTGAGTACAGGCAAGAAGGAGGCCCCTCCACACACTGCACCAATTTTATGCTCAGCTTCTGCAGCTTCCTCCTCTGAGCAGCACAGCTCCCAGCTCCCCCTTGCTTCCCCAGCCTCTCCCCCAATCTATCCCCTTTTCTCACGCTCTCAGAGTTGCCTCTATATCGCCTCCCCCTGGAAGCCCTCTGGGAATACCCCTTCTTCACCCTGTGAAGATGCTGTGTTCTCAGTGGACTCCTCTCTTTGCCTGACCTCCTGGCTCTGTCTCAGCATCCTTCTGCCCAGTGCCCAGCCTCCCCAGTTCTCAGAGGACAGAGGGTACTCCTGATCCCCGCTGGCACCGTGAGCACAGCAAGTGGGTGCTGGTAGGGAGGAAGGAAGTACTTACTGAGCAGCGCCCTCCTAGTGAGCTGTGCCCGCATTCTGGGTGTCCGAGCTCCGGCCTTCGCCTGCTGGGGATGACACCTCCCTGCTGGGAGCCCTGCGGGCTGACAGCCACTTTATTGCCTGCCTGAGCGATTGGCCAACACCTCGTGAGGTGGGTGGGGAGGGGGTGGGGGGAGGGCAGGCCTTCTGGGAACATGACCCCAAAAACCAAAGTTTCTGCGGTCGGCCAATGGGCGCTGGGCACGGTGGCATGCCTGCTCCTCCTCCTGTTTTCTTCGAATTCGTTCTTCGAGGTCAGCTCCACGCCCAAGAATGATGCAAACTGCAACTTCAGCCTTCCTGGGACGAACAGGGAGCAAGGGGGTCCGTGCCATGTGCAGCATGCTGTGTTTGAGATAGAGGGAAAGGTCCACCAGCTCGGCCCTTTGATGGCCCACAGGTGTCTCAGCCCAGGAGCCGTGGGCCTCACAGGCCACTATGGTTTGGGCGGAGGGGAGCAAGACATCTTCCTTCTTGAGTGCCCTTCCCGCCCTCTTGCTGGGGCTGTTGGGACATCTGTAAGCGGAAACCACCGGGCTCTGGGCACAGAGCCAGACCCAAGCTGGCAGCCCCGAGATTGTGGTTCTGGCCCTAGGAACTGCATCTCCCAGTGGGGCTCCTGGCTGCCTCCTTTCCCCACCATGCACCTCCCACACAACGAGCCTTTCCCATCCCAGGCCCATGGATGCAGCCAGTCCCTCTCTCGACAGGCAGCTGAGGAAAACCGGACACTGGGAGCAAGAGAAACAGGAGAACAGGGTTCAAGCCCACTGATAAACTATGTGACCTGAGGCGAGTTGCTTAATCTCTCTGGATCTCAGAGGCCCCACCTATAAAACGAGAATTAGAAAAGTATTTCTCAGCCTGCCTCACGGGGCTGCTGTCATCATGGACATAAAAGGTAAAAGTTCTCTAAAGGAAAAAGGAAAGATGTAAGTCTGATTCCAAGTACTAGGTATTGGGGGTGTGAGATGGGGAGGGGAGGAGATGGGGAAGCTGTGAGCTCAGAGGGGAAGCCAGGGAGGGGGAGTCGCCTTGGCGACGGTTAGGGACCAGGTTTCACTTTCTCTGAAAGATAGTGATCATGGGTTGGTCCTCTGCATCACCCAGACCTCTGAACATCAGAACGAAGGAGTCCTGGAGACAACGCCTCCCTAGTCAACCAGCTACTTCACCAGGGGGTAAACTGAGGCCTAGGCAAGTGTGGATGAGGTGGTAAAGGGGCCGCCCCAGGCCTGGAGGTCACGCCTGGTGTCCCCAGCACATCTACCGGGCCTGAAAGAGGGTCATTAGCCTGCATCCTCAGGAGCCTGGCAGGGAGGAGGGTGTCAGAGGCTAGGAAGCCAGGGGTTTGGGGGCTGCTAGAGAGGCCTGAGCTGCTTTAGATGGGGAGAGAATTAGGCCTGTGGAACCTGGACTAGGGAAACTGAGGTGACTAGGGCCAGATGCCCTCCCCATCCGCACTCTTGGGACCCATTGTGACCACTAAGGCTGTTCCCACCTGGCTATCCTCTCCATAGACATGCCCACCATGAGTCATTTATTCACTCAACAAATTTTTATTTGCCCCAGTTCAGTGGCAGTCACCCCCAGGTGCTAACGATCCAGCAGTGGGCAAAACCTGATGCACCCTCATGTCCTGGGGGCTGCTCCTCACCCCCACCCCCTCCCTGGTACCTCATCATGGCACTCACTGCACCATGCCCGATCACCGCCCTCCCCCCATCGCCACTCCTGAAGGCCAGTTCTGAATTCTCCTCCTGAGAATGTCATTTCTGCTAAATCTGTCACCTCTGTGTCTACCCCCGCAGGGCCGCTTCCTGCATCCATTCCAAGCCAGGGTCCTTCTTCATTTCACATCCCTGATCTCATCTCACAACAGCCCTGGGAGGGGGAGTGACTGGGCAGGGATGCTTCGGCTCCCTTTAATGAGGAAACTGAAATTCAGAGACGCTCGGGGCCTGGCACCAGGAGGGAGAGCCAGGTCTGGCTGGATTGCTTCTTGCCGCTCTCAGTTACTGCTGACCTTCCACATTAGGGGACAGTCACATGCTTTTCTTCATTCTCCCCTCCCTATGGTCCAAGGAGGCCAATTATCTCCTTGGTTTAAAGGGGACCCGCAATCCCCTGGCCATGGTGCCTGTTACGAACCAGACCGCACAGTAGGAGGTGAGCGGCGGGTGAGCAAGCAAAGCTTCATCTGTATTTGCAGCCGCTCCCCAGCGCTAGCATCACCGCCTCAGCTCCACCTCAGATCATCAGGCATTAGATTCTCATAGGAGCACCGGTCCCTGGTGCCAAGAAGATTGGGAATCGCTGGTGTGAAGAGGCCTCTGAGGCCGTGAAGTTGCCACACCTGAGGTCGCCCTCCACGGGAACATTCACGAAGAGTGGGGCACATCAACCAGGGCTATGGAATCTGAAAGGCCATGCTCCCAGCACCTGGTTCACTGAGATGCCTGTGCAGGCCCCAGGGACAAGGGCTGCCAAAGGCAAGGAGGGCATGTATATTGGTTTGCTATAGCTGCCGTACCAAATACCACGGACTGGGTGGCTTACATAACAGAAATGTATTTTCTTACGGCTCTGGACCTATAACTCTGAGATCAAGCCGTCAGCAGGATTGATTTCATCTTGTGGCCTCTCTCCTTGATTTGCAGATGGCAGCCTTCTCGTTGTCTCCTCACACTTTCCTCCTTCGGTCTGTGTGTGTCTATGTCCCAATCTCTTCTTATAAAGGCACCGGTCATATTGGATTAGGGCCCACCAATGACCTCATTTTACCTTAATCGCCTTTCTGAAGTCCCCATTTCCAAATACATTCACATTCTGAAGTACTGGGAGTTTGGATTCCAACAAACATGAATTACAGGGACACCATTCAGCCCATAACAACTCTCAAGAGGGCGTGGTTGGAGAGATGCAGGAAGTGTGGACACTGGGGGAGACTCCAGAGCCAGTTGGGAGGAGGCAGTGACAGGCAGGAAGACAAGAGGTAGCCCCAAGGTGGGAAGGCCCAGCTGCCCATTTGATTGAAGCATGAAGGGAAGATGCGTCAGCATCTTCTGGTGAGGTCAGTGCCCAGTGACGTCCCTCTCACCATCAGGAAAAGCTTGCAACATGGCCCAGCCGGTATAAATAGGCTCCCCAACCACAGGACCCGGGCTGTCCCCTCTTCCCGGGGCCACGTCAGCCAGTTCCGCATGATTTGGAGGGGAAGAGAGGACCGACTTGGTTCCTCAGAACTGCTGCCTCCTCGCTTTCCGGCCCACCCTCTGTCTGTGGGGCCCTATCCCTTTAAAGGCAAGGACAGAACCTACGGTGGCCTGGGGGATAGGTCAAAATTTCAAGCCGCTCCACTGGTCCCCTAGGTGAAGCGACTGTGGCCCCTGACCTGCTGGGTGAGAGGCAGAGACCAATCTACTTGTGAGCCCACACTCTTTGGCCCAGTCACATCCCTTTTCTGAGCTCAATGACAGTGGTACAATTTAACATTCAAGAGACAAACAACTCAATTCAAAAATGGGTAAAGGATCCGCATAGACATCTCTCCAAAACAGAGAGACAAATGGCCAATAAGCACAAGATGCTCAACATCATTAGCTAAAAAGGAAATGCGGATCAAAACCACAATGAGATACCACTTCACAACAGCTAGGATGGCTATAATCAAAGACAGTAAGGAGTGCTAGAGAGGACGGGGAGAAATCTGAGCCCTGGTACACTGCTGGTGGGGGTGTACAATAGTGCAGCCACTTTGGAAGACAGTCTGGCTGTTTCTCAGTTAAACATAGAGATGTCAGACACCCAACTGTCCCACGCCTAGATATATACCCAAGAGAATTGAAAACGTCTGTTTACACAAAAACTTGCACACAAATGTTCATAGCAGCATTTATTTATAATAGCCAAAAGGCAGAATCGACCAAAATGTCCATGAAAAGAAAACAGATTAAAATTGTTACCTATCCATACAACGGAATCTTATTCAGACATGAAAAGGAGGTATTGATGCGTACTACAATGGGGATGAACCTCAAAAACATTATGCTAAATGAAGGTAGCCAGTAACAGAAGGCCAGTTATTTTCTGATTCCCTTGGTACGAAATGTCTAGAATAGTAAATCCATAGAGACAAAAAGCAGATGAGCAGTTGTCAGTGTTTGGGGGTTCTGGGGGGTCTGGGGATGAGGAATGACGGGGTTTCTTTCACGGTGATGAAATGTTTTTGAATTAGGTAGTGGTGATGGTTGCACAATCTTGTGAATACACTAAAAACCACGTATTATGCACTTTAAAATGATGCATTCGATGGTATGTGATTTTATCTTGATTTTTAAAAATGCCGTGGCAAATGTTGTCTTGCAGGATGGTCAGCATAATTTGGTGGAATCATGCCCGAAGTGCCTGGGCCTTAGCAGATGCTTGATAAACTCTTACCCGCCAGCCACTGGGGCGGATGAAGGCTCACGTGTCCTTATGTCACAGGGTGGCGTTGAG
This sequence comes from Rousettus aegyptiacus, assembly GCF_014176215.1. Classification (NCBI taxonomy): domain Eukaryota; kingdom Metazoa; phylum Chordata; class Mammalia; order Chiroptera; family Pteropodidae; genus Rousettus; species Rousettus aegyptiacus. The sequence goes on along the minus strand of NW_023416308.1, from coordinate 16,566,439 downwards.
GACAGTTGGAAAAGGTCTTACATAAGCCCAGGGTGAGCAAGGCTCTACCCATAAGGTCAGCGAGGTCACCCTGGGCTGGGGGATCCTTTGCTTCGAGACCTGCTACACAGTGCTTCTGGGGCCTGTCCACAGGCGTGGGAAGCCCTGTCCCTCTGTTCCCAGTGGCTCCCCCAAATTGGATAACTGATCCCCCTCCCAAGGGGCCCAAACATCTATTCAGGGGAGTGCAGCAGAGAGAGAGAGAAAGAACTCACTTCTGTGCAAGAACCTCTTACTACTCTCTGCCTCACCCTAGACTAGGCCCCTTGCAAAGGACCCTCAAGTCAAGGAGAAGGCAGATAGATAGGGGTCAACGCATTTCCCCTGAGGTAGAATGACCAGGAGACAAGGGGCTGCCCTGCTGTCTACTCTCTGACTGGCCTAGAACAATTCCTACCCCCTCACTACCACCTGGCCACCTCCTCTGAGCCCAGGGTCCTTCTGTGAGCTGAGGGGACAGGCGAGATGACCACAGATGGACCCATAACTCTACAAACCCCATGGTACCCCTTAGCGGCTCTAAGTACTTGAGAAGTCACTGTAAATAAAATAACCTTAAACATTAGCCACGGATCAGGAAGTCCAGGGAGTCCCGACTTTTCTCATGATGACAACATACAATGCCTATTTTGAAACCTCACATTCTTGTCAAAAATGTTTAGGGCCCAGGCGTGAGCCCAGTGGTGATAACCGGCGCATTCCTGGAGCTCTTCTGTGCGCTGAGCCCAATTTCAAGCATTTCACATGGGTGAGCTCACTGAACCCTCACGACCATCTTGCAAGGCAGAAATCGTCATCTCCATCTGAGGAGATAGGGAAACTGAGGTCTGAGAGGCAGGGTATTTGGTGGAAGGTTGCACAGCTGAGAGTGAGCAAAGGCTCAACCAAAACAAAGACAAATGCTCTCAGAGCAAAGAGAAGGGAGATCCACTCCCTCAGGAGGCAGCTGCCAGAGGCACAGGAGATCGGAATTTCTGTAGGTCTGGAAAGATAATGCTTCTGCCGAATGCAGAATGCAGAAAAAAAAGAAACTAAAATTCCACTGTCAGATAACTGCATGAGGCCACATGCAAGCAGGACCCCACAGGACCAGTTTAGAGAATGGCAGGACTGGCTAGAAATTACCAGAGAAGGAGGGAGGCACGGAGGGAGGGGGAAGCAGAGCCACTTGCAAAATCACTTTGTCACCATTGCAGCCCCTCTGGAGGGGCTTGTCTGGTACAGCCTAGTCCCACTTCCCCAGCTTCCCATTGGCATTTGGGTAAGGTCAAAGTCATTACCACAGCCACTAAGCCCTGCCCACCTCCCTAGCCTCACCAACACCTCTGTAGCCTGCCACCTTCCTGACCCTCCTCAGTCCCTCAAGAGAAGCTGAGTTCTCACCCCAAGTCCTTTGCACATACTGTTCCCACTGCCCGAACATTCCACATACTCATCTGCCCTGTCCAAGTTTCGCCTCTCCAGGAAGCCCTCCCTAACCTTCCCCAACCCCAGACTGGTTCCTGCCCCTGCTCCTCCAGCCTTCCCAGAGTACCATGCTCCCCTCTACGTAGTACTCTTCAGAGTTCTAAACAGCTGAGGGGTTGTCTCCTCAGCCAGAGTATAAACTCTGAGGCTATACACTCTATGGTGACTCCCCATTACCCCTTTCAAGAGCATGGCACAGGAGTAGGTGCTCAATAAATCCTTAGTGAATGAATGAATGTATGGCCATACAGGTTTGGTCATCTGCAAAATCCCCAGAAAGGTCATCTATGGCGTCCAGGGTGCAGGACCCAGACATGTCCCCATCCCACTTCTAGTGCCTCTGCAGCCGGACCTCTAGAAGTGCAAGCTCACCTTGCTGCCAGTGGGGAGTAGGTTCTCCCTCTCCTGGTCACCTGTCCCCACGGAAATCAGAATCGTATCACAATACACCGAAGCACATGTGATCTCTTTTTGGGGGAATCCTTGATGTCCAAGACATTGACTTTTTCCTTTATGATAATTTTCCTAAAGTAAAGTCAAAATCTATTCTTTAATTCACCGCAGATGTCAACACTTTCCTGGAAAACAAACTGAAAAAGAAAAAGCAAAGGCATTCCTCCTGCCTCCTTTAAAGAATTCATTTCAGAACAAATTCTACATCAGCGACACCTGACAGCCTCGCAGAAAGGGGCCAGTCTTCACATGAAGGGACAATCCGACATTTTGGAAAACAGACAAGTCACAGTGGCTTTTCAGTCCCTCATTCAACCTAAATTTCAGTGACTCACTGTACATGTTGGGCGCCAGCCTTTGGGCGAGGGATAAATTGACAAGACAAGGCTTACAGGTGAATAAAATTTACTGTCAATGCCTTTTTCTATCTAGGTTCTGAAGAGTGAATAAACACATACCAACATCCAGCACGTGGAGGGGCCTGGAAGATCCACTTGTCAGGCTGCCTGTTTCTGGCCACATGAGGGGATGCCACCCAGCCTGGCTTTGGTGGCACCTCAGGGTCTAGCAAAGCATCCATGTCCTGAGCCCTTCCCGGGACTGATGTCAAACCCAGGAGACATACCTCCCTCTCATGGCTGGTGTTTCTGAGCCAGGATGTCACCGGTCTAGCACTGCGGAAAGTCACCCAGCCTCACGGAGTGGGGATGGGGTCCTGCCAAAGAGACAAGAACATGGCCAGTGCAGCTAACTGATTTTCCTGAGCCCTGGTCCCTGCTCAGAGCCCAGCCCAGCCACACGGCGTGTCTCAGCTACACAGGACATGATAGCAGCCTCCCTCCTGCTGGTTAAGTTGGTTTCTTGGCACTTGCAGGGAGGGTGGGGGAAGGGGTCCTTAGTTCAGCCACAAGCATGAGGATGGGGGCAGGAGGGGTAGAGGGTATGGAGGGAGGAAGTGGATGGGATCGGAGCCTTCTCTTGGTGCCAACTGCATGGGCACAATACGTGTAGCAGAAGCTTGGAACCCTTGCTTAAGAAACAGCAGCTGGAGATAAATGGGGAAAACTGTCTACAAATAACAGCCCTGGTCCCAAGGACACAGAGACGGGACTCATTTGCAGGGATGCTGACTACCGGCCCAGAGATGACCTGGAGCAGGTGGAGGGAAGACCTGCCTTCTTCCCTGTCTTGTTCTTGGGAAGACATCAAGGAAACTTGGGGAATTTATCTTGATCTGAAGAAAAAAGAAAAAAAGAAAAATAAGTCTTACAGCTCCAAGGGGAGAAAAGGGTACCAAAATTTGCTCTGTCCAAGGGCCTATTGGAGGCCATTCAAGGGGTGAGGAGTCTAAGATAGAGTGTGGAAGGAAGAGACGCAGACTATACGGCATTAAATGAAAATGCTGTGTACCTCCACAGTCAGGAAGGCAGACCTTAATACCCAGAAGGTGGGAACAACCCAAACATCTATTAACAGAAAATGGTTAAAAAAGTGGTCCATCTATACAATGGAATATTACTCAGCTATGAAAAAGGAATGAAGTACTGGCATACGCTACCATTTGGATGCACCTTGAAAACATTTTGCTGAGTGAAAGAGGCTAGGCATCAAAAATCACATCTTATAGAATTTCATTTATATAAAATGTCAGGAATAGGGGAATCCATAGAGCCAGAATGCAAATTGGTGGTTGCCAGGGGCAGAGGGGAAGGGGATGAGGAATGGAGCAAGAGGGGACAGGGCTTCCTTTTGAGATGGTAAAAATGTTTTGGAACTAGATAGAAGTGATGTTTGCACAACACTGCGACTGTGCTAAATGCCACTGAGTTATCCACTTTAAAATGGTTTGTTTTACATTATGTGAATTGTGCCTCAATTAAAAAACTTTTTTTAAATGCAGACCTTTAAAACACAGTAAACCCAGGAAAACTAAGGAGGTAGAAAGCAGACAAGTTGGCTGCAAAGGGGCAGGAGACAGAAGGCCTCCCACATCCTCTCCTTTGTTATCACCTGATTAGTACCTGTCCTAGGCCTCATTTGTGGACTTGGAAAAGACTCATCTCAAGTTAAAGGCCAGGGCGTGCAGCTGCCGGGGGTGGGGGTGATCCTGGCTTTGGGAGAGAAGTCTAGGGCTAGGCACCGAGTGGTAGGGCAACCAGGAGAGCTGGTGCAGGCTGGGAGATCTCAAAGGCAGCCTTCCTGAGGAGGAGGGCTACCGAACCCTGGAAATCAGGGACTGAAGGGGCACGCTAAGGTTGTGCTCGGGAAAATGTGCTCGAACACCCAAATGAGAGGGAAACTGAGGCAGGGAGACCAGCAGGAAGTCTGGGGCAGCAACACAGGTGAAGACAACCATGGACTGAATCAGCACCTTTGGAAGCATGGGTGTCACAGCGGAGGGCCCAGGCTGAGGGGCTCGCGCACAGTGGGGCAGAAAGCACAGCCAGGCTCGCTTAGGCTGCAGACAGAGAAAGAGTGAGAGGTGAGGTAGGAGGAGATCAAGGAGGATGAGGCTGGCAGGGGGATGGGGTAGCAGAAGGTGAATGGGTGGGTGGGGTGGGGACCCAGAACAGCTCACCTCTCCCCTGGTGACTGCAGGGAGCCGGACCTTCTGGGATCAGGGAGAGGCAGGGAGCCCTGAGGGGGTGTGGGTCTAGGGACAGAAAGTGGGCAGAAGGGTACATACAGCATATGTGTGAACATGAAAACACAGCAGATGCAAACACACATGGACATAAAAAAAATTCCCTAGCTGCAGTCAGGAACAGACACACAGAAACACATACCACATATGCTCAAGGCACATACACAGGTACGGATGCACACTCCAGCAACACAGGACACGTGCAGAGATGGGGCCAGGCACATTGCTGATGCTCATACATAATCAGACGCACACACAGCCACAGACATGCAGATCTCCAACAAAGACACAGTGCGCACCGGGACACACTGACAGACACACGCATAGAGGCACACACACACACTTCCTGCCGAAACAGACTCATCGACACAGATGCACATCAAGGCCTGCATGCACTGCAAGTGTAGCCCTGCATACGCATGCCCACGCAGCACACGGACACCCGTACAGCTCATGCGTCCACTTGGCACTGTGACCAACCCCTCAGTTAAGAAACTCTGGACAGCCCGGTTTGAGGCATCCTGGGCTCCGAAACCCAGCACCAGGGCCTGCCTGGGAAAGTGAGACAAAAACCACGGCCATTGCCCAACACACCCATCTGGCCTGGCCCAGGGTCAGGGAGGAGCCAGGGCCAGGCCTCGCGTGCCTGCCCACGCACTCGTTGCCACCAGCAGCAGACATCCAGCCACCAACGCAGACAGCTGGGATTGCAAGGGATCTTGCGAAATCATCCTGTCCCTCAGGGTTCAGCTAAAGTGTCCCTTCCACCAGGAAACCTCCCCAGGCTCCTGTTGGCCCAGTTAATCTTTTTGAACTCTGGTTCTGCCATGCCCAGCTATTTGACCTTGGGCAAATCATTTCACCTCTCTGTGCTTCATCCCCCCCCCCCCCCCCCCCCCCCGCTCCCCGTAAAGGCAGATAAAGAGCATGTGCTGAATATATGAATGGAGCACCCCTTGCCCACATAGGGACGGGGGGAGCAGCTTCCCCGTGCTCACTCAGCTAGCTGCAGACTGGGCTCCCCCACTGGCTCCTGCTCAGTTCCTTTCCACCCAGTGGGATCCTGAAGCCTGGTGGAACATGGAGAAGGTGTGCAGTTTATTTTCCTCTCTATACAGGACCAAGAAGCCAGCTCTGGAGCAGCTTGGCAAGTATGGGACCACATGGCAGTGGGAGTGAGGACTTTAAACTCTGAATTTCTGCTTAAATATCTTCGAGGAGGATTAAGATGTCACTTCCTCTGTTTAGGCATGGAAATCAGAATGGGTGGAAATGAGCAGTGACTCTCCCCGCCTGAAGTTTCCTCATCTCCTTTCCCCACCCACCCGAACCCCCACCTGGGTCCACATCCTCCCAGTAGATACCAGACACCGGGCTAGCAGTCTGAAGGCTGAGAGCACCTTCCCACTCCCTGAGGAACTGTGGGCAGGGCCCTCCCAGGCCCAGGCTGCCATCTTTGTGAGGATGAGCACTCAGGCTCCACGGTCTTCGGCCTTGACTCTTGCACCCAGGAGCGGCTGTGCTGTGGACAGGTAAACTGGGGTTTCCAGGGCCGGGAAGACAAGGACATGGGCTGCATGCCATGAAGCATCCCCAACCCTGTTTATGAATAACCCAAGCTGAGTCCAACCCAAGGCCTGAGCTGACCAGACTGACTTCCTTTGCTCTAGGACCCTCTGAAAGCCTAGGTGGAATAAGGAGGTGGTTCCATGAGACCCCACCCTCAGCCTGGGACAGCTCAAGGGCTGTCTGATGATAGTATCTAGCGCCTCAGTCGTGGGTGAGGTCCAGGGTCACATCCCTGGAAGGTGCCCCTTCTCAGCTGAGTGTCCCCCAGGCACCTCCCAAGCCCAGCGCCTGACCCCAGCGGGGCTCGGTCTCCCTGGCACTCCCAGAGCAATCTTCCTTTTTGTGACCCACTGAAGGTTGAGGAGAGCTGGCCCAGGGACCCCCAAGGATACTCTGGGAGCTAAATTCCCTCTACACAGATACACACACATGTGGCAGAGACGCACATGGGCACACTGACCTCTAGGCCTGGGTTCCAAATCTGACTAGCCCACTGGGGCATGGCTGTGGCCCCCTCACCCGGGCCATTGCAAAGGGTAGCCCCAAGAACTAACTGATGCTGGTTTAGGATCTTGTTTAAGGGACCAGGTGAGGGCTAAGGCACTTAGAAAAATAGGATGACAGAAACATCGGCATCAGAAGGGATTCAGAGGGAGAGACAGAGGGACAGACCCCCGGAGCTGGATGTGGGGCCAGGAACTCTCTAGTTGCAGGTCAAATGGCCTCAATAATTCTGATTCTAAAGTCCCCACCTCAGCCCAGGACATCCCTTGAATAAGAGTCCAGGCCAGGCCCTCCAGGAAGAACCAGGGCCCCCCACCCCCATGAAAGACAAACTATAAAGAAATGGCCCCTTCCCCAGGCCGAGCTGGCCCAGGGTCCCCAACTGCTCACTCACCAGGTCAGGATGTGGTCTCGGCTCCTCTGATCTGCAGCCCCTGGGTCCTTAGGGTCAGGGCGGGCGCACTGCCAGAGGCCTGACCCCTGTTCTGACTTTTCTGGGGAGCCACAGAAGCTCTGAGTACGCCGAAGTCACACCCTTCTTCCCTTCCTGAGCGCGGGTGGGTCTGGGCTGAGGGCACCTGATAACCTCCCCTACGCATCTGTGGGGCCCCATCAGGCCACAGTGGAATCCCAGCCTCACGGAGTGGGGAGGTGGCCCATTCGTGACAGGAAACCCAGCCCCAGATGTGCTGACTGAGCCTCTAGCCCAGGCACATAGCCATTGAGAGCAGAACAGGCTCCAGGTGGCCTCCAGGGGCCTGTCTTGTCCTCTTGGCCAGGGAAAGCCAAGTGTGTGGACTCCTAGGTCCCCATTCTGACTGGCCCTCTCCCACCACTACTCCAGGAGAGCCCTGGTGATAAGAACTGATGGATCTCTTGGCCAACAGAGACTCCTAGAGAGACAGCCAAACTCAGGTGTGGTCCAAAAGAAAGCAGGTAACAGCCTGGAAGAAAGGTGCTCTTGAGCTCTCCTCAAGGGGGTTTCACAACAGCCACATCTGAGGTGGCAGGGAAAGCTGGGGGATCTCCAGGCAGAGGAGTCTGGAAGTTTCTGACCGTGTTCAAAATCTTCTGGACTATACTGGAAGCAGCAAAGAATGTAGAAAGAGCTCAGATTTCAGAGCCAGGCGGCCCTGGGTGGGAGTTATATAACCTTGGCTAAGTCACTTTACCTCTCAAAGCTTTGGTTTTTTCATCTGGAAAATGGTGATGGTTCATTTACCACTCCTGTGGTAAGAACTGAGTGAGGTAAGGTGAGCCTGACCCAAGCCAGCTCCACAGAGAGACCAGAACCTCAGGCAGAGGGACCAGAGGAGCAGCAGAGCAGGCATGGCTGAGGCTCAGACAACCCCCAAAGACCACAGCCCAGCCTGGTCACTACAAGCCCTTTATTAACAAGTTGATTTAAAAAAAAAAAAAAAAAAAAAGGAGAGAGAGATGTAAAAATACTTCTCTTGGAGGCCCCAGGATGGGGAGGCATTATCAGAACTCACTTGGCCAGGGAAGGCAACACAGCCAGAGAAAGAACGGAAATTAGGGCCCTGTCCAGGGAGCAGCTGGCACAGGGCACTAAGAGGGGGGAAGGCTCGGGCCTCAGGCAGGGAATGTGCAAACGCCGAGGCCGCCAAGGAATGATGGGTTGAGGGCTTCCCCGTGGAAACCCTGAGCACCGTGTTCCTCCATGTGGGCAGACGTGTGTGTCCACGTGAGAGCCGGTGCCTGCACGCAGCTTACATACAGAGAGCAGAAGGAGGGGTCCCCCTGCACAAATGGGGGAGGGAGGAAAGGAAAGTGGACTCGTCCCAGAGCTTAAGGAAATGGCTTAGAGAAGTCTCTGGAAGCCTGGGAACAAGGGGAGAGCACAGAGGCTGCTGTTCCTGTTGGGCCTCAGGAGCCCAGGCCCTCCTGCCGTCGCTGGAGGACCTCGATGACATTGCCGATGCCGTCCTCGGGCACCTGTGGGCAGGTGGGAGGGAAGGGTCAGGGCTACTCTGACTTCCTGTCCTGCTGAGACTACCCCCCACCCTTCTGGGCCTTGGTGTCCCTCGAGGGGCCCCCACCCCAGCCCGTGGTGCTCACCAGAGCATGGTCAAAGTTGAAGGTGCTGATGTAGTAGGCAGAGATGTCGGCTGCAGCCAGGGGACCCGCAATCTGGGCCACAATCCCACATTCATCTAAGGGTCGAGGAGGGGCCCATGTGGATCACATGGTCACCCCACAGACCCTTCCCAAGCCCCCAACACACAGGGAGTGGCCCTCACCAAAACCCAGGGGCTGTCCTCCGATGCGCACCATCCTCCACAGCTCTCCTGAGGAGCTGGTCAGCAGGAGGTCACTGGGGAACCTGGGGGATGCAGGGGCACCTGGTGATCTTAGTGTCTAATGCTCTACCTCCTTCCTCCCTGTACCTGGCTTAGGTTCTGTGGCCCACTTGGGGTCAGGAGTCACATACTTTTTCTGCGTCTCAGCATCCATGACGATGGAGATATAGCCCTCAATGAGGGAGAAGGCAAAAAACGTGATGGAGCTAGGTCCAGGATCTCCAGGGGCTGCCTCTTTGGGGGCACTGCGGAGGGACAGAAGGCTCATGTACTCTGCTAGGCATGCAGCCCACTTCATCCTCTCCCAGTCAGGGAGCAGCTGGACAGGCCCTCCTGTTTCTGGGCCACTTTCAATCCCTGTCTGAGGACCTTGATCACCTGATGGTACCAAGTGGGGATGGGGGAGGATGATGAACACTGCCTGTGCCAAAGATGCAGGACCCCAGGGCCAGAGGGCCTGACCACAGCGTGGCTCAGGGATGGCTCTGCAGGAAAGGGCTACAGCTGCAGCACTGAGACCTTCCCCAAACATCAGTGAAAAGTACATGGGCATCACAAGATGCCAGGAACCCAACATACAGAACAGGGCATATAGTTACAGAGCCAAAGGATGGGTGGAAGGTGATGGGACAGAACGTAGGGAACAATGGTGTGAGGACAAAGACTAAGTACAGAAGAGGCCCACCTGTGGGAGTAGAAGAGGACATCAATAAGGGTGGTGGCGATGGCTGGCAGTGTCTCAGGGTCCAGCGTGAGGACGCAAAAGCGGTTCTGCGGGCTCTGGATGGGATGTACTGTTGGGCTAGGTCCTGCTAGGGAGGAACCAGGAGGTGAAGAGTGAAAAAAGGACCACGGTCTGGGGCGCCCCCTGGTGGCTGGCCAGGGAGGGGCCTGGACTGGGCATAGGGTCCTGCCCTACAGGAAACCGCCTACATTTCCCCAGCCCCATCTCCCTATCTTGTGAGGTTATCAATGTTAGCTAGTCTCCCCTTACACAGACCCGCCCAAACGACTGATGGGCCCCAGTGGGAAGAGGAACCCCTCGCCCAAGTCTGGGTGTCAGAGGGCACCCTCACCATGCTGAGCGCGGGGAAAGCCATTGCTGGAATCATCCCTGGCAACAGGCACAGGCTCCCCGCCCACCTCTCGGTAAATGTCGAACTCCTGGGCCAGCGTGTGGATCACCACGGACAGGTCCTGCTCCCGCACCTGGGCCGCAGGGAGATGGCATATCACATGGGTCCCCAATCGCCCATGCCCACCTATGCACACCCTGCCCTACACCAGCACCTGTGAGAAACTCACCAGGATGAAGTCTGTCTGATAAGTGGACAGCATCAGCACGGACACATGGTGCTCCGCCAGTGGTGCAATGACTGAACGGGCGATTTTGGTGACCCCGGCAGCTTGCACTGCTGTGCCGCTGTGGGATGACACGTTCATCACCAGCCATGTGGCCTCAGCCACTTGCAGGAACTCAGATGGGGGCAGCTCTGAGGACAGAGTGCACATAACTGGTCAGGGCTTGCAGGGCTGGCCCCAGCCTCTCGGATTCCTCGTCTGAGCGTAAGGTTGGGTCCGAGAGTTGGGGCTGTGTCTCTCTCCCCCAAGTTCTGTTCCTGATATCTACACGTATACAAGAACTGAGACGTGCTTCAGGTGCTGGCCTGCCAGGGATCTAAACTATTCAGTTAAGATCAGAGCCCCAGATTCAGAAAGACCTGTGTTCAAACCTCAGCTTTGCCATTTACTTGCTGTTGACCTGATGCAAATGATTTAACTTCTCTGAGTCTCAGTTTCCTCAACTGTAAAATGGGATGACAGACAGTATCTACCTCATGACAGTGTTCTGTGGGTTAACAGAGGCTTTATACCATGTGTCACCAGGAGGGGGCGCCAGTAGATCGGGTAGGTTGGTGGATGCCCTTCCCCATTAATCAGACCTAACCTTTCCTACAATACAAAACAGGGAAACAAAGGCCTGAAGCAGCCAGCACAATAGAAGATGGACCAAGCCCTAGTTGGCTGTCTTGAGACTTCAGGGTTGTGAGGATGGATCAGGCTGGCAGAAATAGAAGCCATATGTCAGCTACAGGGGCAAAGGAGGAACAGGGCTGGTGTACAGTCTAGACCAGGGGCCCAGGGCCAGGCTGGCTGCTAATTGCCCAAGCACAGCCAGGAGGTCCCCAAAGACCATGCCCTGGGTTGGCTGCCTGCTCCTGCATTCCTTTCCAAATCCTCAAACTCCTGGAGTTCCCAGACCAGCCCAGGAGGTGATGGCCAGCACCAGGGAGAGAAGTCCAGGGGGAAATAATGGCCAGGCGCTGTAACAGCCACAGGAACCTCTGATTCTTGCCAGGAAGTGTAACTGAGGCCCCGCTGCTGGTCTGGGGCTGCTAAGTGCCCTTCATATACAGCCCATTTATAAAGCCCTCATGGGACCCTATTATATTAGAACCATAATTATGCTCCTTTACATAAGAGGAAACAAACAGCTCAGAGAGGGGAAGTGACTTGCTCAAGGGCACACAGCCAGTGAGTGGTGGAGTCGAATAAAAGCCCAGATGCATCTGCCTTCAAGGCTTCAGCTCCCAGAACACTGGACCCCAGCATCTGGTGAGAATCCCGCAAAGAGCATAGCGCGACATCCCTCCCCAGCCCAGCCCCCACCTTTGAAGCCCTCCTCGTCCACCATGAGCGTGTAATCCTCGGGAGTCTCCGTCAGGCTGAAGAACTTGCACCTGGTTGGGGGTTGGGCGCAGGGGACGGATAGACTTCGCTCCAACCCTCCGAAAAGACACCCCCCGCCCCGGGCTCCTCTCAGCCCCCTCAAGCCTTAATTTTCTCTCAGCGGCAGTGGGCGTGGGCCCTATCTCCGGAATCGCGAACTGTTTACTGCCTCCCGACCTTCGCAGGAGCCCCCCGCCCCTCCACTTTGGGAGGGAGGAGAGGCTCGCCCGCGGCAACAGCCCCAGGGCATCTGACCTGGGGTCCCCTAGACTGGCCCCTCTGACCCGATGGGAGGCGTCTGGAAGAAGCTCTCGCAGACGTCAGGAAGGAATGCCCCCAGCTGACACCTCTCGAAGTTAAGCATTGCATACCCCAGGCTGTTTGCGCCTTAGCTGGCCCGGGATAGGCGGCGGTCCCAGGGAGGGTAAGCCCAGGCCAGATGGCGGCCGGGGTGGTGTGGAAGGGCCCTCCCCGCCCACTGCCGCTCACCTCCGCTCGCCTCGTGGCAACCCTAATCTCCTGACCCCGTCCCGGAGCAACAGTGGAGCCCACCCCAATCTGTGCCCCGGAACCCCGGCGCGCACCGGTTTCGGCGGGGCAGGAATAGCAGCTTGATGAGAGGGTGAGTGTAGAGCCAGAGACCCGGGCGGGCGAGGCTGAGCACCCGCACCCGGTGCTCTAAGATGTGCAGCTCCATCGCGGTCGGAGCCGACCGGACCCCGCCGCCAACCAGACCCAAGCCGCGCCGGGGGCGGGGCAGGGGGGCGGGGCCGGAGACTTAAAGGAGCCGCTGCACCGCCGCGTTCACATCGCGGGCTACGCCTGGGACCCGCCCTGCCGCGTGCCGCGTACTGCTCCTGACGGCCACGCCCCGAGGAACGCGCGGCCTATTCAGGGTGGCCACGCCTCCTTCTTCCGACAGAGCCTCACCCCGCTCTAGTCTGCCAAGCCCCGCCCGGGCTGACTACGCCCGTTTAACTTTGGTTTAGGGATCTCCAGAGGACCCCACCCCCGTCGCGTTCTCCAGACCCCGCCCTCTCCTCTGGCTCCGCCCTTTCCGCAGGTTGCCAATCTTGGGGTGGGAAGTGTGCGTGAACTGTGGGGTCGTTTCTGTCCTTTGGACCCCTATGTGGGTCTGGAAGGGCCGTGAGGTGAGTCGAGGCTAGGTTGGGACCAGAGCACTGCCCACAAATGCCTGGAGCATGGAGAGATAGGGTCCTACTCTGCAGCTCGGGCAGCCTTATGATTCTCCACCAACAAAGTATCCTCGTGTCTTTCTCCCTCCTTCCTCTAATGGAAGAAGAAAGCTCCCCCCGCCCCCAGGTCACAGAGATTGGAAGGGCCCCATCCACCTCTGAGCAATGCACTGTTGTTGGGTAGGGCACTGAAGGTAGCCAGGCCTAAGGAGAACCCTCAAGAATAAGTGCCTGGGCCAGGAATGACCAAGGCTCAGACTTCAGGGGACAAGTCCATGCATCTGGGGCTCACTGGGTAATAAATGTCAGACCTGAGCCTTGAGCCCTGCTGAGGCTTCTCAAAGCCTGCAGCCATTAGTAGAACCTAGTTGGGCTGGGCACATCTAAACTTGCTTAATGCCCAAGGAGGCCCCAAGTGCTGGCAGATGCCCCAGATCTGAGGCTTATTAGGACTAGCTTGGGCTCATTTTGGCATTATGTTCTGCTCAGGCCTCTTCAGGTCTAAGAAGACCCCAAGGCTGAGCAGGCTTCAGCACACCTCTGCTGGCCCAGTAGCAGGACCCAGCATGCTCCAGGGGACTCTTGTCTGGCCCAAGCATCTTCAGGTTTCAAATCTGATGTTTTGAACTAAGCAGGTTAAAGCAGGCCTGCACAGGCCTCCCGCCTGCCCGGGAGCCTTCAATATAGGTGGGTAGAAGCTGGGCAGTACCTTTCCTCCCTAGACTCTCTGGCTCTGGGTTCACATGGAACACTGTGTAACTACCACATCCTGGCCTGTCCCCTGGAGGGTCAGGAAGAGGGGACTCCTCAAAGGCTGAGCCCTTCATCTCATTGATAGTGCAGATGAGGTGGAAAACCAGAGGTGAGGGTTGGGAGGCAGGAAGCAGATAACCTGCCCTGACAGGCTCTTATGAACCTTGACCTCCTCAGGCCTCAGTATCCCCAGCTGTACTAGAACAAAATGTTCCAGGCCAAGACCCTGCAATGCCTGAAAGCTCCTAGGGAGGCTCTAGTCCCTCTCCAGTCCCCTCCCCCCATGGCCTGGCCCAGCTTGGTGGCCTGCCAGGAACAGCCGCTATTGTTTGACTGGAAAAGCTGCTTCCTCAGCAGAAGGGGGGCCTCTCCCAGGGACACCCTGTCCGTACCCTCACCAGTCATCAGGTTGTGACTATAATGCCCGCCTGGGCCTTCAATAGCAGAGTCGGGTCACCTGGCACCCTGGTCAAAAGAGGCAACTGAGGGGCTCTTGCATGCAAATTTGGACCAGCTTTACCTTTCCCACTCAGCTCCTCGGTTGCCTCATCTGTCAAATGAGGACAATAATAGAGCCTACCTGATCAGCTGGTGACACAACCAGCTTAGTGTGGCACATGCTAAGTGCTCAGTAAATGACAGGTGGCCTTTTATCAAAGACCAGGACTTCTCCCCTCACCTCTCTCCTCTAATGGAGGCTCAGGCTGAACATGTGAGGGCATTCATGGTCTCCTACCCCTAGCACCAGCACTCAACCTGGAATGAACACTCAGAATCTTATTGGAGTCCAAAGTGGCATCCAGGCTGGTCCTTAAGGAAGAAGACCCTTAAAGGGCTTCCTTAAGGACCCCCACTCTGTCAGTGATCAGTAGGAATCAAGGCCTGAGGAGCAGGCCCTGCTCTGTCCCAACACTGGGCTCCAGCCCTGGTGACCTTCGCCCATGGCAGATGGTAGATATGGGACAGAGGAGGGGGTGAGGGAAAATGGGGGCCAGGAACAGGGACTGGCCCTGGACGTGGCATCCCCTCTGGCAAATGTACTTCTCAGAGAGACTCTAGTGCTGGACTAGGGTCAGGATGGGGGCTTGTAGGGCATGGAGAAGAGATACTGAGCACCAGGGATGGCACTCCATTCCCAGTCCCTAGCAGCACACCAGCTCTCTACACAAGACTGTTTATTTCTGTACAAAACCATGTTTCTATTTTACACAAAGAACACCCCACTCTTCACCCCACCCTCTCCCCTCATGTCAGTGCCCTAGCCCTGGGAAGCATCCCCCCAGAAGGAGGGGCCTGAATGAGGCCCTCACTCCTGCTTGCCCCAGCTGGGCCAGCCTGAGCTCCACTAGAGATAATAAATAAAGAGGCTCAAGCAGAATCTGTGCTGGGCCAGCCAGACTCTCTACACCCAGTGACCAGGCAGCTCAGCCCTCAGAGGGTGGGCAGGCCCTGGACTGTCAGTCCGTGAACCATGTAGGTGTGTGGAGACCCCGCCCTGGAGGCCTGAGCTGCCGGGGTTACAAGTAGGTGTCCTCACTCTCCTGGGATGTCAGGCTCTCCTGGGAGCGGTGATGGGCTGAATCCTGAGGAACTGAATCCTGGGGAGCTGAGTCCTGGGGGGCTAGGTCCTGGTGGACTGGGTCCTTTGGGGGCACATCCTGTGGGGGACATGCATTTCCCACAGCGGGCACCAACTTGGCTTGACTTGAGGTCGAAGTCTTGTCCAGCTGCCCACTCTCCTTTGCCTGTTTCTGCTGCTCCTTTTCCTTCTGGCTCTGCTTGAGTGGCTTGGGCTTGCCTTTGGAACCAGTGAGGAGGGCATCTGGTGGCAGGCGGATGGACGGTGAAGGTTGCAGGGTAGGCCGGGGGCCTGGCTCTGCCTCCAGGATGGCCTTGGCGCCATGCAGCCTGGGTGGGGAGCGGCACTGCAGCTCACCACGGGTTTCCTGCCAGCGCCGCAGCTGGATGAGGTGCTCTCGCTCAATCTGGCGCTCTGTCACTGGCAACTCTACCACCTGTGACAGGCAGGTAGGCATTAGGAAGAACTTTCCCCTCTGCCTCCCAGCCTGGGCTCCTGCTCTGCCTCAGCATCCCCTAATCCTGGTTGCTAAAGGCTGACCCTAGGAAGAATAAAGGTCTGGTCCCTGCAATGGTCACAAGTCCCAGAGCTGAGTGCCAGGTAAGCCAGGCACTTGAGACCCAGTGCCTTAGAGAAGAAAGCTGCCCACAACTCATGACTCTACTTGCCTGTGTTACCTAATTATAGCCCCTGAGAGAGTAAAATCTACAAACGGAAGAAAAAAGGGAAAATAAGGCTAAATCCATGGATGTGGTACCAGGGAGGAAGAGGGAGTGACAGGTTGCAGCTCCTCTCATTCCCAAGTGGTTGAGAACAGGGAAGGTCCTACAGCCTAGGCCTCTCTGTGCCCCTCTTCTTGTTCAGATAGCAGGATGAGATCTACCCACACCACCCTGGGCTGCTGAGCACTGGGCCTGGCACCAGTGATATAGCCTCAGGGGAAGAGGGTTATCAGACTCCCCTCCAAAGGGTCCTACATCTCCCCCTCCCTCCCAGTGGTGAGAGGAAGGTGTGGGCCGCACCTCCTGGACCAAGAAAGCCTCCTGCATGATCTTGGGGCTGAGGCTCCGCAGCCGCTCGATAGTCTCATACTGGCCCTGGCAGGCCTTGAGCTTCTCCGGGGAGCCCAGCGCATGCTTCAGCAGCACCAACCCCACCCGAAAGATGATCTTGACTCCTGCAGGAAGGGGGTAGGGTGGCTGGTGAATGCAAGGGGGCCTTTAAGGAGTTTCCTTGAAAATGGAGGCCCCCACCATGGGCTGGGCTGGGGGCAGGGGTGCTCCCCCGAGATCAGCCCAGTACCTTCGCAGAAGAACATGTCCCAGACGCGCAGAACAGAGCTCCAGGGCAGGGTGCGGGCAAAGGCACACATGAACCACTCTGTCATGTAGAGTAGCGGGTCAATCTTCTGCCGGCTGAGGTGCTTGTGGGCCACAGGCGACACCTTCTGCAGCAGCGAGAAGAGGATCTCCCCATCCAGCTGGATCGCCTCCTAAGGGGACAGTGAGGCCATGACCATGGGCCTGCAGTAGCCAAGGAAGGGACTGCACCTGGCCATCAGCACCAGACAGGCATTCATTTATTCTTCAGACGGCTACTGCCTGCAGGAAGCCAGCCTTGTGCCGGGATACAATGATGAACAAAACAACCAGCTGGTTCCCCTCGTGAGTGTGTAGTGAAAAGGGGCAGACAGACATGAGTCACAGGAGCAAAAAGACTAGGGAGAGGGTGAGGGAGGCTAAGTGCCCAGGACATGGCAGGTCCAGGAATGCTGGATGAGCATGTGCTGGAGGTCCCACCTGTCAGGGTCAAGGAAAGCTCCCCAAGGGCAGAAAGATGAGGGGAAGGAGGAGTTATCAGAAGAAAGAAGGGAAGGAAAAGGGCAGAGGTTTAAGCCTATGCCAAGGCCAAAGCAGGAAGGAACTTGGTGGAGGAACCGTGATCTTGCCAAATGGCCGGTCAGCTGGAGGCTGAGATGGTGGCAAGAGTGGAAGTGATGATGCTGGAGCCTGGGAGACCTGACTCTGGCAGCCCTGGGACCAGCCTGAAAGCAACAGAAGGCTGGGAAGGTTTCAAATAGGGGCAGAGGTGCCTATGGAGAGAGAGGCCTGGAGAGGCCAAAGTGGTGTCCAGCCTGGGGCAGGTCCCAGCCTAGGTCCTGGGTCTAAGCAAGCACTCACCAGTTTCTCACTGTAATAGCCAGGCAGGTACTTCTCACAGATCTGTACCAGGCACCAAAAGGCTTGCTGTAGGTGAGAAAGACATAAGACCTTGCTGCTGGGTGTTCCTTGCCCACCCACTTGCCTGCCCAGGGCCTCGTGATACCTCAGCAGGCATGTGCATGAGCAGGACAGCGGCGATGGGTGCCTGAGCCTGGCAGTAGCCCTCCTCAGGTCGGTACAGTGTGTAGGCCTTCAGCACACGGAATAGGTCCTGTTGGCTGTGGAGAGGCCAAAAATGGAAGGGATGACAGATGTGGTGACTCTGCTACCCATTGCCCTCACCTGTGCCCCCACTAGACTAGATCTATCTCAAAATTTGTACTTCTCTGGAGAGGGGATGTAACCTGATTCTGGTCACCAAAGGGGTCAGTCTCCCACTGCAGCACATGGATTCTCACATGACCAGAAGATGGAGGCAGGGAGGGACTACCCCATTTGATAGGTAAGAGCAGAGCCTCAAAGAGAAAGCAGGGGAGCAGGGGGCAAGTCCAGGGCAGGATGCCATATACAGGGTAAGGATGTGTCAGGGACTGGAAGTATGGGCCCCTCACCTAGAAGCTATGACCCCTCAGCCAGGCCAGCTTTGTCCCAGGTGTCTGGGATCCCCTGGCCCACCACATCTCTCCTATTCTACATACCCTCTGCTCACCCAACTATCTCTAACCCTCTTTCTCTCACCAAAACCTGTTTCCAGAAGAGGGCCAGGCTGGGCAAAGTTCTAATACTCTGAGGAGTAAATGAGGAAAGTTGCCCCAGAGGTAAGAAGAGACACTAAGAGGACCCATCAGACTCAAACCAAAGAAGGGAAACTCTAAAAGTGGAGTCTGGGGTTCCCCAGATACCCACAAACTGGTTTTACCTCCTCTCGTTCCTGAGGGACAAGGCCTTAAAGCCACCTCCAGACTACTATGACCAGCCTGCTCACCCATGGCCTCCCCGGGACACAAACATCTCATGAAAAGGGAATTGCCGGTGCAAGTCACGCTCAATCACGTCCAGCCACTTGGAGTCCCCAGGGGCCATGTCCAGCTCCTGGAAGCAAGATCAAGGACACATATTAGGAGTTAGGTTAGGATGATACAACTGTCCCAGGTATTGAAGGAACCCCCAACGAAAGGCAATGCCCACCCAATTCCATTATGGACCAGGTCTTCCTGGGGACAGGTCAGGAAGCCCAGGTCAGAAGTCTGGGCAGCAGAAAAGAGGCAGAGCAGGGAAGGGCCCTGGAAAGCCTGAGGGGTGATCCTGGTTCCAGGAAGAACAGTGTAGGTAAGAATGTCTGTCAGCTGTAGCTATAAGTAACTGCTAAATATTTCATTCGGGACTCACTTATACACCTTATGTCACATTCTTAAGATGGAAGGCTATCATCCAAGCAATAGCTATCACCTGTTAGCACCACTCTGAGCCATCAGTGGGCCTCACTGACTCTTCTCAGCTCCAAAAGACAGGTCCTGTCATTACACTATTCACAGATGAGGATCAAAGAAAAGTCATTTACTCAAGGTCTTATGGTTAGAAAAATGGTGGAGCTGGGCCTGGAAGCTAGGTTGACTCAGAGCTGTCAATCCCAATTTCTCTGCTACCTGTCTCCCTGTGCAAGTGGAGTTGCCTATTCAGGAAGCGGTGTATGTGTGTGTGCATGTCATCTGCACAAGTGCTATCTTAAAGGACATGACAGTTGTCAAACCATTAACCTCAGAGCTAACTATGGGTGCTCTGGGGTTTCAATAAAGTAATTCTTTTCTTTGAACTTCTGTGAACATTTTAAGCATGAGTACCATTTATAAAAAACAAAGTACAGTTGACCTTTGAACAGCATGGGTTTGAATTGCAGAGGTTCACTTATATGTGGATGTTTTTAAAATTTACTTTTAAATTATAGTTGCTATGCAATATTATGTTCATTTCCGGCATATGACATAGTAATTAGATATGTTTATAACTCATGAAGTGATCACCCCAATAAGCCCAGAACCCATCTGACACCATACATAGTTATTACAATATTATTGACTATATTCGCTATGCTGTACTTTATAGCCCCGTAACTGCCAATTTTGTACTTCTTAAAATTTTGTACTTTCAACCTTTCACCCGTCCCCACAACCCTTCCCATTTGGCAACCATCAGTTTGTTCTCTGTATCTGAGTTTCTGTTTCATTTTGTTTGTCCATTTGTTTTGTTTTTTAGATTACACATATAAGTGAAATTGTATGGTATTTGTCTTTCTCTGTCCGACTTATTTCACTTAACATAATACTCTCTAGATCCATCCACGTTGTCACAAATGGCAATATTTCACTCTTTTTTATAGCTGAATAATATTCTAGTGTATATATGTACCACATCTCTTTATCTTTTTGTCTATCAATGGACACCTGGGTTACTTCCATATCTTGGCTATTGTAAATTATGCTACAATGAACATAGGGACGCATATGTCTTTTCAAATTAGTATTTTTAATATATACGGACTTTTAAATTCCTCATGTAAGTAGACCCACATAGTTCAAAGCCATGTTGTTCAAGGGTCAACTGTGCTTTCAATCCAAGGTTGAAAATTTGTGTACACAGAGAACCAACTTAAGTTATACATGGATTTTTGACTGGATGGGGGGTCAGCATCCCTAACCCCTGTGTTGTTCAAGTGTCAACTGTACTACACAGAAGTCATTTCTTGGTCATTTGAGATGTTTTACATCTTGGTTTGCATGTTAGTTACACCGATGTGTATTTGTCAAAACTCACTGAACTGCACACTTAAGTTGTGCATTTTACTCTATGTAAATTCATATCCCAACTTAAAAGAAAATAAAAAGGAAACCCAGAGGGCTGAGCAGGGAAGCAGACTAAGTACACGTTGTCTTCAGGAGTAGGGCAATGCCAGGGGAGACTGCAGGAGGAAGGCTGGGTCTTGGGCAAATGCGCCAAGTGGGCACAGGCCCAGGTCCAGGCCCTGACTGGCAGGGACTTCATACAAGTCACTTTACCTCATTGGGGGTGTTCCAGCACTAAACTAAAGAACCCGGGTACCAGATAACTTGACATATGAAAATAAACACTCAGAGAAAAAGCTGATGGAGTGGTCAAGGCTGGAAGGTGGTGGAAGGGGCCGGGAGTTTCCAGAGAGGGCCCTTGAATAGGCACACAGCTAAAGAGGTAAGTATGCAACCTCTATAGCCGCACATGTCCTTAAGATGGGGTGGGGGCTATATTTGCCCTATGTACCCCAAAGTCAGGCACAGGACTGGGTACTGTCTGAGTACAGTGCAGGTTTGCTTTTGTCAGAAAGGGTTGGAGGGTCCCACAAATTCTCCTGAGGATTCCTGTGAGGTAGGGACCTCAGAATCCAAAGAGTTAGTTCCTAGGATATTCTTGCCTAGTTACCTCAGCAGCCCAAGGTGCTCAATCACACATGAGTGGGTGAGAACAGAAAAGATGTAGCTGAAGGGCCTGTGGGGAGAAAGGGTGCTAGGAGTAAAAGGCAGGTCTCAGCCACTGGCAGATGATCCAGCTACTAAAGCCTGAGGGAACGGGCACCATCTTGAGGTGAAGCTGGAGAAAAAAACCAAGTGAGAAAAGGATGGAAGGTCCTGCCTGCCCTGCCCAAGCAAAGAGGAAGAAATAGTAAGTGCAGGAGAAAACAGAGCCACCAGGGATGCAGAACCTGCCCTGACAGCTGAGGTTGGGGTTGGCTGCTTGGGTCTGCATGGAACGTTAGCAACAGGTATATGCTGCCACCAGCAGCCCCATCACTGTACGTCTGCTTTGGGCGCATATGCTCACAGCAGCCAGGGGGGTTTCTCGTCCTTGTCCATTTCCTTCAGGTCACCCACAGCCAAAGTCCCTCCAGGAATACTCACAAACCACTGTAAAAGCCCCCAGGACAGTCTCAGGGACCCATCACTCTACTTCATGGCATCCTTAAAGGCCTTTCTTGGCAAATCTACCTCCTCTTACAAGCAACCTGCAAGACCTCATAGGGGTGGCCCATTCCTCTCCAGATGCACCACTCAACACACACACAATGCACACACAGCTCCATGCTCTGCTGCTCACACAGAATGCACTCACATCTGTTAATAGGAGGCTGGCCAGGCCACTCAAGCTCTTGGCAGCTAGAGATAAGCTAAGGACTTAGGTAGGCCTCTCACCTTCCACCCAGGATGCGGCCCCCTGAAATGGAAGAGATGCAGCCACTAGGAGGAAGACTCAAGTTAAGAGGCTGCTTGAATAGGGCCTAATATTGATGTTTCATCTGATCATCCTAATTCAGCGCTGCCCCCAGACAGATACTCTACTAGCCTCCCTGACCTCCAATGCCAAGTGCTGCCAGCAAACAGCTCTCACTCTCTCCAGGTCAATAGCAGAAACTCTAGGCTTCCCTGACTCATCCACCCTTCTCTGAGAACAGGTTTGGCGGGACAGGAGTATTCACTGAAGCATGAAGTATGTCAAAGTATGTCAACAAAGAGCTGGTGGCTCACAGCTCTCTCACTGTCTTTTTGTCACCAGTCTCAAGACCGTGGGAGAAACCCCAATGCCTGTAGTCAGTTCTGGCAGGTAAGCTGGGGCAACCCAAGGGAAGCCAACTGCCTCTCACAGTTCCTGAGGCAGCAGGCTAGAAGAGCCCAGTTGTGTCCCAAGAAGCCCCATGAATGGAGGGGGTGTTCTTATCCTGGCAGCCATGGGGCAGAAGACAATGGGTAGGGTTGGGAAAAGGCACAGTTGCAGAGGGCACCCTCTCTGACTACTAACTGGCTTCTGAACCCTAAAGTACAAGTTTGGCTCTACCATACCCAGGGGTGATAACCCTACAAGAAACACAGGTGAACCGTGTCTGGCCAGCTTAGATAATGTAGGAAAAAAAGTAAGACGATGGGAGGCCAGGAAGTATTAAGGGTTCTGTGGCCCTACTGGGCAGGCCCCTAAAGACCCTGAGCACAGGGCCCAAGGCAGTCAGGGAAGTGGTCTGAGTGTTCCCTCCTGATGAACAAGAGTCCAAGAAAGCAAATCGGAATGGCTGTCAAGAGAAAGAGCTGAAATGAGCAGTTGGGTACTTGATGGGTGGCTCTATGCATTGTTCATACTGCTGAGGTCCAGGTGAGCTCACAAATGATCAATGTCTTTGGGAGGACGACAAGAGATGTGGAAGAAAAGGCAGAATCAAGGAAGGACAACTCACGTCAAACTTTCCAGGGTTCTGCTGTAGCTTCACCTTGCCTCCTGACAGATACTGCCAAGCACGGCCCCGCAGAGAAGGTGGGATGCCCTTCTGACACCGCAGACGAATCTGAAAGTTAAAAGGAAGGCTGTGCCAATGCATCCACCTGGGCACTCCTCCAGAGGCTGCATGCCAGCCCAGCCACTCTGCTGGTACTTGGCAGGCCTTCGGTGAGCACATTATCAAGACCAGAAAAGGGGAGAAAAGAAGACTTTCCTACTGTTGCTACAATACAGATCCTATGATTGAGGGTGTGACTGCAATTATATATGCTGCCACCAGGTGATGGCAGAGTCCCCACATCCCCCGGTCCAGTGACAACAAAGGTATTCCTAAGGTCTACCACAAAATTATGAATCCCTATCACCATTTTCTAAATCAAAATCGAACCATACAAATTGGAGGAGCCTCATGGGATGTCACCAGGGAGGGATCTGCATGGGGCAAGGCACAGCTACAGAATGTAGCTGGCACTCTCAAGGGGATGTTTGTTTAAGCAGCCACATAGCAGGACACAGCCAGCCTAGAGAAGAGAGATCTCAGCACTACTCAGAAGGAAGATGGGAGCTGATTACAATGGCTCCCTCTTTGTTTTGGTCAAGAACGCCTTCTCTTCTGCTCTCCCTGACCCTGAGCTCCCATGATCACCAGCCAGGAGCAGAGGCAGCTGGCCTAGATGCTAAAATGGCACAGGTCTTTCCCACCACTCGCAGACTAGTATAGGTGAGAGAGGAAGTGTCTGAAAATGCTCATGACCCAGAGCTAGTGCTCAATTTATATGCCAGCAATTTTTATTAGAAAAAGGCTTCCACTGCCAAAACCCAGCCTGAAAAACCATCATGTCTTTTACAAATCGGTAAAATGAGGCAAAGTGTGGCAAAAATATTAGGGTCACACCATTGGAGATGACTACACCATAGAGGACCCCACTATCTCCTAGCTACACCACATGAGCTGGAGGGATCAGGCCCCATGAAGCTTTCCACTCCCCTAGCCTCTTGGAGACAGGCAGGGAGGCAAGCTCTCTCTGGGCTTGGGGCTGAATGAGGCTCTGAGGCAGCTGCCCGGATCGTTCTCCTTGACCTCAAGGCCAAGGATCAAGAGTAAGGGCAAAGGTAGAGAGGTGCCACTGCTAAAGAATGGGGGTGGGGTGATTGACACTCCCCTCAACCCCTGCACTAAACAGCCTGGCCTGGAATGAAACAGATGGGAGATCAGGGCCGTGGGAAGAGCACCAAGGTGTGGGTTTGAAAACAGTACTTACCTTGATCTAATCACTTATCATTAATAGTAAGATAAGAAGGATAATACCCAGGATTCTGTTAGAATGGGGACAAAACCATGCCTAGCAGTCTATCGTCAATAAATGATGGCTTCCTTTCCATCCCTCTATTGCTGGAGGATGCCTGACACAGAAGCCCTGGGGCTTTGGGCTCATACCTAACTTCCCTTCACCTGGAAACCCCCGTCAAACAGTCTCGTTACAAATTCTCAGAGGAGGGAACACAAAAAGCCTGGCCTTCCTGATGACCAACACGAACAAGAGAAAACTTTCCAAGGGTCAGAGAGAGTCAAGAACCAGGAAGGAGACAGGCAGACAGGCTGAAGGCAGTGGGGGAAGAGCAGAGTGGTGACAGGAGCCAAACTTAAGCTTCTGGGACTGCCTACAAAGTGAAGGAGAGAAAAAGGGCAGAGGGAACTTCCCCCAGACTCTGGGAACAGTTTCCTGCTGCTGTGGGACAAGGGTCTCCTTAAGGAAACCTCTTGGTTTGGACAGGTTTTGGCAAGGGATACAGTATGACCGAGTCACAGACCCTTTAGGCTTTCCCCAGAGCCAAGCTCAGCAGAGCCAGCCCCTATATCACTGCCCCCTGGCACACTTGGCCTACCCAGGGGAGCCCAAGAATACCTTCAGTGCACTGAGGTTCTCAAAGAGGCCCTATCCCCACTCAGACCCAAGGCTGGGGAGGGAGATCCAGGAGTTCCACTAGCCTTTCCTGTATGGCCTCTGGAATCCTCCTCAGCACAGAGGTGCTAATGAAGGCAATCTCCACCTGCCTGCTTTAGGGAGGAGGAAGTGGTAGGGATCAGTAAGGATAAAGCAAGAGAAAGTGCTCAGGCAAACAAAAGGCACAAGGGCTTACCATTCTCTGAAGAAATGCCCTGGGAAAAGAGGTCTCTGTGACTGTCGAGTGAGGCGACACCCTGCTTGCTGAACTCTGGCCAGGCCACAGCTTGAGCAGAGCCTTATGTGGGAAGACAGTGTTCCAGCCACAGGGCTGGGCCCGCCTCCTGGGGATTCAGGATGAGTCCAGGAGAAGTGGTGGGTCTGGACAAACTTCCTGAAACAGGTATTGTCCTTCCTGTGCCATGACTTCCTCACCATAGGGAGAGCCCAAGCCTGCACAGCCAGGCAGGAAAAGCTCCCAGTGTGGCCACAGCTGAGGTGGCAGAAATAGAACAGAGGGCTAGGGCTCTGGGTAGGGTGGGGTGAAGCCTTGTGTAGTGGCCTCTGCTAAGCAGGGTAGACCTCAGCCTCTAACCACAGTGCCAAGGAAGCAAAGGGAAAGAGGAAGTGGTAGTGGCTGCTCTGCTAAGAGGAGCTCTGCAAGGCTCCCTCTGGAATTCCCATTTGCAAGGGAGGCTGTGGCAAGGCCAGAGCCACCAGTCACCACAACAGACAGTAGAGAGAGAGAGAGAGAGCTGAAGCTCAGGGTAAGACCCTGAGCGGTGAGGAAGCAAGAAAACAGACCCAGAGTCAGACAGGAGGCAGTTGAGGAACAGCTGCCTTTAAAAAAAGATTTCAAAAAAAAAAAAAGATTAAGAGCTTTCTAATAAGCAAAAAAATGAGTGCCCCTAAACCCACAACAAACAGCAAGAAAAAGCCTAGGCTTAGAAGCACTTTTCTTCCCATGGGCCCAGGGCGTTATAGTCACCACCTCATAGGGCCGTTGCAAGAGGACTGTCATTCCCACTTAACCTGGGAAACTGAGGCTGTAAGGGTGAAGTGACTCACCCAAAGTTCCACAGCTAGCCACTGGCATGAAGAGAGAAAGGCGGTGGGGCTGGGCCCAAGCCCATACCTGACCTTTGATTCTGAGCGCTCTTCTAGACCCTGTAGCCAGCTGTGCCACCCTGGACCACACCGGCATGTCAGCTGATGACAGTGAGCCAGAGGGTTTGCTCTCTGCCCTGGGAACTTGTGTAGCGAGACCCCAGTTGTAAGGGCCTGGGCTGGCTCCCACTAGGCCAAGGAGTAACTAGACCCTGCCGAGGTGGCCAAGGGCATCAACATATACAATAAGAATGGTGGGCAAGGACATTCCTCAGGGGCAGTGGACTTAAGCAATAGACCGACTAGAAAAGGCCCGCTGGGTGTTTTCATTTTTATAAGACTATTAAATTGTGAGGTTACTTTTCTTTCTTTATGCTTTGGTCAGGAGAGGAAACTGATCAAATTAATTTAGAAGATGAAGGAGTCCCCTTATTGTGATAGTGAAGAGTACAGGCATTAATATTAGACACCTGGGTTCAAATTTTGATTCTGCAGGTCATCCATAAAATGGGGACACTATTACTACCAACCTCATTGGGGTGTTTTAGGTATACGACAAGTGTTCAACACATGTCAGCTATTATTAGAATTATAAAGTCCTCCCTGATAGGTGGTAAGTGGCAATAAGGACTTCTGCCAGGAGGGGTGAAGGAAAGCTGCCTACAAAGGCTTTAGGCTAAGAGCAGGACTCAGGACAAAGTCTGAACAAGTCTGAAGTTATATGGGAGGATCAAGTGAAGGCTGGGCCCTGCCCTCCCAACAGCTTCTATTCTCATTTCAGAGCGGGTAGATGGGCCACACCTAAGGCAACTGGCAGCTGGAGAAGCCCTTGCTCCTCCAAGCTGATGTAGTTCCTCAGTCTTTCTCTTCCGCCCCAGGCAACCAACTCCCAGCCCAAGGCCCACGATCAGCCCCCTCACCTTTTTATGCTTCTTGGCCATCCACTTGTCCCAGTTGTTGAGCATGTCCAGCCACTTGGACTCCCTCTGCCTCAGCACCTCCAGGGGGACTTCCTCCAGCCTGTGGAGCAGAGGGCAGGGCCCATTAGAGGTGCCAAGAGACGCAAAGGCCCTGGCTTAGGCCTCAGCCACCAGTCTGGTCAGGCCGCCTTTCTTCCCCCTGCCCGCCATCCCTGCCATTTCCTTTGGGGCTGCTAACTCATGAACACCCTAACACAGAGGAGAAGAACTCTGACTCCACCCTGAAAGGCATATGCCAGAGTGACACCAAGTTCAAGTGCCCACTCCTCCAATTTGTCAAGGGGTCAAGGGTCACTGTGCTTCCCTGAAGCAGAGGCCTGAGTGCCTGCATCTGTGCACCAAAGCAAAGCATTCCTGTCTTGGATCTGTCTTGATAAATAAACCTCTTCAGAAGGCCTACGTGTAAGGTGCAAAGTTGGACCAAAAAACTAGTCAAACAGGTACAGAAATAACATGCTCACCTCTGCACTCCAGCAAAACTAGTTACTCATAGTTTCCCCAATTACATCCTGGACCTTTCCCATCTTTCAAACCTTGCTCATGCCAGTCCCCTTGCTGGAACACCCTCTAAGTTGTCTCTACCTATCACAATCCTACACATACATCAAAGTCTCATCACATACCACTTGTATTTGTATATCTACTAACTAAGCAGCTATCACAGCTGTGTCAGCATTGCTCTAGGGCCAGGGTCTCTGGGCAGGCTGTGAGGACGAGAGCAAAGTCCTGGCCTTCATGGCATTAACATTCTACTAACACTGAATGCCCACTAGAGCTGGCAGGGGAAACACCTCAGCATGGAGACCCACCTCCCCAGGCAGGTAGATGGGGACCAAAACAGCTGAGGCATGTTGGGGCAGGAATCCCTGGCTTTGCCAGCAGACACTTCATGTGAGTGGGCTTTCTCTACGGAATGAGTCCCTGGGAATTCATGAGTTCACCTGAGGGACAAAGAGGAGGAGACTATCATTTGTAGGCTGGATATCTGCATATGCTTTCCTATTTAGTCTAAAGCGATATTGGTAAAATAACACATGCCCATTTGACACTATTTGACTATTTGACACCTCTCTACAAACACACTCTTCTTAAAGTTATTATTTTTTTAAGTTATTTTTAAAGTAGTAGATTATGGATCTTTTCAATTTCTTTTTTTGTGGTTATGGGGTTCTCCCCCCCTCCCCATTTAAAAAAGTGCTTGACAGTATTGAGAGGTAAGATATCCAGAGGTTATCTTGTTCAGAGTCAAACAGCAAATCAGTGGAAAAACCCAGCCTCAAATCCAAGTCAGATCCTAGCCAAGAGCCTGCATTCAACGCTGCCTGACCTCCCAGAAAGGAGTGCAGAGTCGAAGGCACTGAGGCAGCTGGGAGGAGGCTCTCAGGAACAGGACATTGTGGGGTTACGGCTTGGCCCAGACCACAATTCTGATTCTCTATGCCGGAAGGAAATGCACTGCTATGACTTTTAATGGTTGGAAGAGCAGAGGGAGGGGCCCTGGCAGAGCAGAGGCCTCTGAGACACAAAAGGGCAGGTCCTCTTCTTCAGTGCAATTTTTCTGGGGGAAGTACACAAGCCTGAGAGCAGCCTCAGAACTGAACAGCTGAGGGATAACAGCCTGGGGCAAACTGCCCCCCCCCCCCCAACACACACACACTGACACTGGTCTTAAACTTCTGACCCTTTCACTACCTAGAGACAAAACTAAGGCATGAGGACACTCCCTTACCCTCCTTGAGAGGAAAAAAGTAGGGACCACACCTTTAGATCAGGTAATTTACAAAAGGACATGTGTCTCCAGGCAACCTCCAAACATCCAGAGAAACCAAAGAACCACAAATCACAGGCCATGTTGCCTTCCACCACCTACAAAGCACTCGACTATACAAGTTAGGGGATGAGACTTCTAGTTAACTAAATGAAAGGGAGTACCCACACTGAGTCAACAGGAAGTTCTGGCATTTATGGATGTGGATATCTGATCCAATCTCCCCATGAAGCAGATGAGAAAACTAAGGCTCATAGAGGGTAAGGCTTTCACCTGAGATTACCAGTTTCCAAAGATTAAACAAACACATGTGATTAAACACATGCCCATCTGACACTATTTGACACCTCAAACGTCAAACCTTTGTTGATAAGATCTGATTGCAGGGCCTCAGAGATACCCATTCTCCCAAATGCACATACACAGGGGAACACGTTCCTGTTCAGTGGGGGTTTTTTTCTTTTTCTTTTTTTTTTTTTTAAGCTGATGCCAGATAACAGCTTTGGCAGTTTCAAAGCCCCAACATCGAACCTCAAACCGGAATTTCAATTGGGTACAAAACAAACGATCATATTTCCTAGATTCTAAGATACTACTGATTTTAAGCTACACCATCAATGTGGTAAGATCTTTTCAGACACATGCAAAATACCTACCACTTTAAATGCAACATGTCAATTGAAAGATTCCATTTTGATTTTTAATGACTTTTTTTTTTATATACCTGCAGCACCTAGTCTTCCTAGGTGGTCTCCCATTCAAGTACTAACCAGGCTCAACCCTGCTTAGCTTCCAAGATCAGACATCAGATTTGTTCAGGGTGGCATGGCACTAGACCACAGACTCTAGCTCCACTGGGGTATGAACTCAGGACCTTCTGCATGTAAAGCAGATGTGCTTACCACTGCACTATGGAACCATATCCCTATTTTGATTTTTAAAGGCTTAAACTGGGAAAATTTTGAAGAAATATGTCATTTGAATGGTTTCTCCTCCAAAAGCAGAGGAGTTTAACCCACCTGGAGATGGTGACAAAGACGACAATGGAGGTCTAGTTGTACCTAGCACTCAGCACCTCATGTGCTCTCATGTGGATAGACTTCTTTTTATGCACAGGATATGCTCCTGAAGAGTTATATGTTATCCACTTTTTAAAATTCAGAAGGCTCATGTATCCTTCAGGCTAGTCAGTTAGGACCTCAGAAGGCATCTGATAAAGGATGCTAACATAGGAACCCCTTCTACAAAAGGCAAGTGCCTTGCCCTCTCTGAGCCTCAGTTTCCCTATATGACTGGATGGCCTGCATTGTGAATTGACACACAAAGGATGCCCAGAAAGGAGCCATGAGATGAAGTTGAGGTCAGGGTGTCCCTACAAACAGCATGATAGTGTAGAGGCCCTGAGGTAGCGTCTTTCTGACAGTAGAAGGAGAGAGCATGAGCCAGTTTCTAGTGACAGGGAAGCTAACCAGGTAGCCAGTTTAAGAGGCCAAATGGCCTATGGGGGATACTTCAGGTCTGAGAGCTTCACTCACCCTTTCACAAAACCCTTCCCTTAAGGTGGCCTGAGAGATTCTCTGCAACCAAAAGAACTTAGTGAGAATTGTCTCCAGTGGCCAGCCTCTGCTGGAATGCCTCCAGGGATGTGGCCTCATTATCTCCAGGTGAAGCCACCCCATTGTTGGTTTCAACCTGTTAAAACCTTCTTCCCCATGTAATGTCAAAATTATCCTGGTACTTTCTTCCTATAATCTTAACACTCCCTTTTAAGGCTACACAATTCTCAGTCAGACCAGTCTAATACTAGGTATACACATGCTTATTCATCCCTTGTCACTTGCTCATACCTACCTGCAATACTCTTTCTTCTTCCCTCTCCAAGTCACAGTAACCCTTTCAGGGCACAATACAATAATAAAAACCACGACTTCAACGATAACAGCAGAAATAGTAGTTACCATTTGTACATTATTTACTATTTGCCAATTTCTTTCTAAATGTTTTATATACAATAATTCATGTACACATCATAATAACGCTAACATAATATCATTCTCTCTATTTTACAGAAGTAGAATCCAAGACTTAATGAGATTAAGCGCCTCATTCAAGGTCATGTAGTAGTAAGTGACAGAGCTGGGACTCGAACGCAGGCCTGCATGACTCCACAGCCCTTGCTCCAGACGCTTGCACTACACCCTACAGGTCAAGCCCTCAGCCCCAAAACCTGCTGAGATCTCATTAACCGTCTTTGAACCTGAAGACCTTCATCCTGACTTAGAATATCATTTCTCAAAGTTATTAAGATACAGTAAGAAATACATTTTATACTGAGATTTTATATACACATATATACATATATAACTGAAATATATTTTATGAAACAATTTACTCTTACATGTACTCATATATTTTCAGTTCAATTTTATATTATTCTACTCAATTTCTTTTTTTAAATGCTCATCACGATCTCCTGAAATTAATTTTAGCACTAATTCATTAATGAATCAAGACATGAAGTCTGCAATTTGCTCATATTGCTTAGCACTGTCTCTCCCTACTGGACTGGGTCTTAAAATTCTATAACTCTCACCACGTATCTCACAGGTGTTCAACATGTCCTTGCCTAGTTTTCACCATGACATCATTACTTACATCCGCATTGCACTGAGAGGTACAAGCCATTGCTGCATATAGTGACTTTATTTATGTCTCTAAAAGCTCAGTGAGGTGGGTCCTTCATAGATTAATTACTATTTCCATTTGGCCCATGAGAAATGACCCAGTCAAAGAGGTTGTGTGACTTAGGCAAAGTCACAAAGCTAATAAATGGCGGCAGTACTAGGAATTACCCTCTGCCACAGTGACTTAAGCATTGCTTCTGACTCCCCTGGGAAGGCTGTGGGGAAATCAAGACCCTTCTAAAGATGCTGCCATGGGGCTCTATCTCTGGCCCCCAAACTCCTAGAGACAGTCTAATCCCCTCCTCCAGGGTTCTGGCTATCCTGGTGAGTGATCTGCTCACACCCAGCAATGCTTGAGAAGGCCAATATGCTGAATGAGCACAGCTTGCAAGCACAACCTCGGTTGGAGACAGCAAGCATGGGCAATGTACCAGCTATACCCTCCAGAAGAACAGTAGCACAGAGGAGACAAAGGTGGGCAGGCAGGGAGCCCCTGATTCCAAATTCTGTCTGACTTTTAGGCTGAGCTAGGCTTAGCTGTGTTATGTCATGCCATGGCCCACTACATGCTCTGTAGACTCCCAATTCCCCAGCTTTCTCCTCAAACCCAGAAACTGGGGGCTTCCAAAAGCTCAAGGGCCAAAACCATTTCCCAAGGCTACTGAGAACACAGGTTTGGGCTCTCACCTCCCTGTCCTTCTAGCTATCTGCTTTCTGCCCAAGCACACCTCAGTCCCTCTGGTTGGCAGACTCAGTCAGGTATGGTCCCTGACCCCACATCCCCTTTATGCGATGATAGAAGATAAATCTTGGTCCCAAGGAACCAGTCTAAGCCATTCTTCCAAGTTTCACTCTTCAAACCAGTCCGAAGAAAGAAAAACACAGCCACAACAGAAAGCCCACAGTCATAGATGGAAAGATAGATCCTCCTGATCTCAATGACTAGGAAGGTCAGATGGTTTATGGGGGACAGGGAACAGGCGGGGAACTCAAAGTCTACCAACCTAGGTTTCCATTCCAGATCCTCCACCTGGGAGGCCATGGGCAAAATACTTGCCCTGCTTAAGTCTCAACATCTTTAAGTTGGACCATAACAAACATCTCACATTTGATTGGACCGCAATGAGGAATAAATGTATATAAGGGCCCAGACTGGTGGGTGGCCAGCAAATGGTATTTGCAGCTTATCTCACACTTTCACACCCATTTTCTCATCTGACCGGTTCTTATACACAGCCACATACACATGTGGCAGGACAGGATTATCCTTATTTTACCCATGAAGCAACTGAGGCCCCAAGAGATTAAGTAATTTACTCAACGACCCACAGACTGCAACTCCTGGATTCTGATCTCAGCCCTACCACTTTATGGTTGTGTCTACGGCCATGCTACCCTGAACAAGCCCGATCCCGCCTGATCTTGGAAGCTAAGCAGGGTGGGGCCTGGTTAGTACTTGGATAGGAGACCATCTAGGAAGACCAGGTGCTGTAAGCATAAAAATAAATAAATAAATAAATAAATAAATAAATAAATAAATGGTCATAAGCTGACAAGGTCCTTGCAATCTGTGAGGTCAACCAAGGGTTGCCTCGCCTAAAAAGAAAAGTGTGGAGTCCACTTTATGTTTATGTGAAAGGGGCAGGCTGTTCCACTCTCTGAGCCTCTAGATCCCCACCTGTTCTATGAAGGATAGGCCGCCTCCTTGGAGGGCAGGAGTTAAGATCACAGGAGGCAATAGGAGTTGACACATTTCTAGCACTGGCCATATACTAGCCTGCCATGCTCTACATAGGCACACAATTCTCCAAAGAGGTAGCTTTGTTATCGCCATTTAATAGACAAGAAAACTAAAGCTCAACATGGGTGAGTAATCTGCCCAAGTTTACACGGCCTGGAAGTGGAAAATGCCACTTGAGCACTAAACTATGCAATAAAGAGAAAGTGCGCCATATGTAACACCACCTCAATACCTGTCACTTTCCCTTCCCTCTTCTTCACCACCCAATAGAGAACTACCTCCCTCTGTGCTAAGGGTAGAAGTGAACAACATGAAAATGTGGAAAATTGGGAAGTGGATGTGTAGAGAGAACATGGCCAATCACAGATCCAGGAACAACAGGGTGGGGGAGCTTAGAGCAGGAAAAAGAAGTGAGGATAAATAAAAAGCTGACCTACTTTGCACACTGGGTAACAACTTCTGGAGTTCATTAACCTAAGAGGTGGTAATGACTAAAAGTATAAATAGCTTTTATGCCAGCTCCATTATAACCAATGATAGGAAACTGGAATGCAAGAGATGGTGGGTTGGTGGTGTGCAAATTGCCAAAAGTCAAGGCTGGGAGACCTGTGAGATCACCCAGTGAGTCTACCACCACCACCCGCCCGCCCCTCCCCCCAATCCCAACAGCCAGGGAGGCCTGTAGCACAGAGGATAAGCGATCTGCCCAAGGTCACACTGTGAGTCAGTGTGGAAAAAGAAAATGGTCTGTAAAGGCCTGGCAGCCTCTGGCTTGAAGGTAGGGCCAATATCTAGACTCCCAGTCTGGATAAAAGAGACTGTTTACTTCACTCTCCCCCACACCCAATGCAAGCTAGTTCTGGGCCTGCCTCCTTTTCCCATAAGGAATTCCTGGCTTTGCTCCTTCCAGCCCTGGGTCAGTGCACAATGGTAAACAGGTTCTCTCCACCCTTCACTGGCCCCAGTGCCCTGGGCCTCTGCCCAGCTCTCCACTCAGCTCAGCTCCACCCCTGCAATTTAGAGGGAAGAAATGATTCCTTCAGGCACGAGTCTTGCTGGCTCCAGAAAGCAAGGAATCCCTCCTCCCCCACTCCCACTCCGTTAGGGAAAGGCACCAACCACAGCAGAAACCCCCAGGGCAATTCTTCCTGACAACTGCAAAAAGGTACAAAGGCTATTCTAAACAGAACACATCCCTTCCTTAAGCCCCAACCCCTACCAGGAAAAGTAAGGCTTGAAATTCCCCTGCCAGCAACTGGGTCCTCAGATCACAATCTCACTGTGGGCACCCACGGCCGCCCTGACTCATATATGGTCCCCTCATGCATCCTTACCAAATTGCTAGATCTTATTGATACATCTTACCAAATTAATCTTGACTCATTGCTTACATAAGGTCCCACTTCCGCCCAGACTCCTTCAAGGCTCCTTACTGCCCTCCTTGTCCAACAGAAACCTCAGGCCCTCCTATTCCCTCTGAACAGCCCTCTTTTCCCCCTAGCCCTTTCTCTAGGAGGCCCTCTTTCTGCACTGCCCCCCCTCATTCCTACCCCCACTCTTACTCAGTCCCACTCATCTTCTCAGGCCTCATTCAGAACTCACCCTCATCTCTACAAAGCCTTTTCTAACTACTCCAGGGACAGAACACAATCAGCACCTCATTATATTCCATACACATCTCTCTAGAGTCTGTGTTCCAGGCTCCGAATCTACAAAAATGAAAATATACAGCCCCTGTCCTTGAAGAGGTCAATCTGGCGAGACAGAAGGGTAAGTAAATAACTAGCATACATAGAAATGCTATCACAAAAACATGTAGAAGGTTCTAGGAGACTGCAAGAAGCCCCTAGGGTGGGGGTGGGGGGGATTTAGGGAAAGCTTTAAAGGGGAGCTGACTTTCGAGATGGTCCTTGAAGGGTGATAGAAGTTGTCAGGGTAAGGAAGGAGAAAGGGCACGTCAGGCGAAAGACCCAGTATGAGTAAGCATAAGTTAACAGAAAAGAGCCTGACTTGTTTGGGGAATGTGAGCAGTTCAGTGGAGCCAGTAAGGCTTCTCTATCTGACTGTCTGTTCTGCTGAGGCAGCATTCCACAAGGTCATTCCTGGAGGGCAGAGGTTCTGCCTGTCTCATTCTCTGCAGTGTCCTGGCCCTAGAACAGAGCCTGGAACCTAGCTGGTGCTCAATAAATGTGTGTTGCCTAATTCATTAGCTTTGTGACCCTGATTCAGGTACTCTGACTTTCAATTTTCTCTTCAGGGATATGGGAATTCTGTCCTCTACCTTAAGATCAGGTGGATAAGTCTATAGCCATGCCACTCTGAACAAGCCCAATCCCGTCTGACCTCGGAAGCTAAGCAGTGTCGGGCCCGGTTAGTACTTGGATGGGAGACCACCTAGGAAGAACAAATGCTATAGGCGTAAAAATAAAAAATAAGGGATTTTAAACTGCTGAGGTCCTTGTAATCTGTGAGGTCAACCAAGGGTTGCCTCACCTAAAAAAAAAAAAAAAGGATCAGATGGGTAAAGCACACACAATGCTTGATAAAGGGCTCTTCCTCTCTGACCTGATACCAGCTCTAGATCTTCCTTGAAGTCCAGCACAGGGCTGAGGATAGATGTGTTTGATGATGGCCTTTTACAACATTATAATTCTAATATTCAATTAACGTAACTGAATGTCTGTTATAACACTTACCAGGCACTTGCTATGCACCAGACATGGTGCTCAGCACTTAACTTACATTATTCTATTTAATCATGACAACGGCCCAGGAGATAGGTTCTCTAATTATCACCCCCTTTACAGATGAAGAAACTCAGGTTTTCAGCAAGCCAGTAAACTATCCAAGGTCTAGGGTGAGCAGAGGACAGTTCTGGGAGGTGAATTCAGGCCCTGCCCTGCTGCCACTCTGTCACTCATCTCCAGCATTAAGTGCTGTCTACCAGGTTGGGTGGGCACGAACCTTGATCCCAGGGAGCTTGGAGCTTAGTAGAATCAGAGCCATAAACTGTGTGATGCTTGACAATTCATTTTACCCTTCTGGGATTTCGTGTTTGCCTCTGAAAAATGGGGATTACAATGATAACTAAGTCTCACAGAATTAAATGAGGTGATGTCAGTGAAAGTCTGCTTCTTCCTTCCACCATGCAGGCTCTTATATGAAAATGGCATTACCATGTGACTACGCTGGAAGTATAGGGGCAGATCACTCAGAGGTAAGACAGGAAGCCCAGGATGAAAAGTCTACAAAGAACACAGAATGGTGGTGGTAATTATGAAGCAAACTGTGACTCCTTCCCCAAACGACTACCACTACCCAGGAGGGCACAGGTCCCAGGCAGCCCTATGGTTGCATGCTTTGAATTGAATCTTTCAGGAGACCCGCCTCTGTTCTCACTTCTGCTTTATTGTCACAGGCCAAGAAGGAAGATCAGGGCCTTCAGAGTCAGGGTCACCTGAAGACTCTGTTCCAAATGACTCAATGAGGAACTGATGGGGGGATTCCCAAACTGCCCTGGCAGGCCAGAAAGCTCCAGACCACAAGCTGAGTGGTACTGGTTCCTGCCTTACCCCTAAGGACTAAGGGTGAGTGGGCAGCAGAGCACATGAGATAATCTGGATCTTCACATCCATGCTCTCTTGTTCTCTCACCATTATGCCAAAGGCCTAAAGTGAACCTCAGAGTATAATTGACACTCAAATTATAAAAGCCACCATGTACCATGGAGCCCATACTTTATGGCAGATACTGTGCTGGGTGCTTTGCCAACATTGCCTGCTTTAATCCTCATAACACCCCCTCTCCCAATGCCACCACCTGGCCCATTTACAGACTCAGAGAGGTCACGTGGCTAGAAAGCGACAGAGCCAGTACTTGAAGCCAGGTCTGCTGGTGTCTTGAACCCAGGCTCCCCCAGGCCTAAATTTAGGTTCTCTTTTGTGAAACCAAGACAGGGAAGGAAGGGAAAGCAGCAGCATTCCCCAAAAGTGGCTGACTGGGAAGGATCACTTCTGGACATACAGAGTCCAGGGCCCAGAGAGCACTGAGGAAGAACAAGTGTTCTCCACCCTCTGTTCCTAGGCCCCCTCACTACCCATCTGCTTCTTCCTTGTCTTAGGGTACATGGAAGAGCTGTGAGTAGAGAACTGGGACAGAAAGTGTGCCATCCATCATAATAACTCAGCAACAAAAACAACTAGAGAAGCCTACTATGAGAAGTATAGACATTTGGGGCTGAGCTGAACTCGTAATGCTGGGACAGGGATGAGGAAGAGAGGGCACACAGGAGCCACTGGCTTTGGTAAATGAAAAATTGGGAAGGAGGAGTCCTAGGTTCCAGGCCCAGTTCCATCACTTGCTCAGCCTCGGTTTCCAGTAGGGTAAAATAAAACTTACCCTACTGTCTTCCCATGGTTCCTGTAAGGACGACTGTAAGGCAATGGGAATGAAAAGACCAAAGAGCTGGACAAATCAAAGGATCCTTTGATTTGATTATACTCCTAAAGACGTGAGGGCCACCAATCTTAAACACAGAGAGCAATACTCTCACAAGAGGAATGGAAGCATTGGCCTGTATAGGCTGCTGTGACAACCCCTTGCACTTGTGTGATACTTTATAAAACAAAACTTCTTAAAGCACTTTTGATATGCTCCAAGGTCAATCTCAGAATGTTAGAAGCAGACCAGCTGACGTAGTTTACATCTGGGGGAAACTGAAGTTTGGACAGGACCAGGTCTGTATTCCTTAGCCTAGCACGTGGCTGCACACATAGTAAGTGCTGGATGAAAAACAGGAGTGTTAGCCCCAAGGTCAGGTGAGGGAACATGCCTAAGTCACACACCACAAAAGTCAGTGGTGGAGCTGGCATCCCTATGCCTGGTTCAGAACCCTTTCCCACTGCTAGCCTAAATCCACATTTCCAGTCAGAATATCTCACCTCTGAGAAACAGCTGGTGGTCCCCCTGTGTGCTGAGGGGGTTCACCTTCTCATAAATACTGGACTTGCTTCCACCTGTCCTAGCTCAGGCGCCAGCTCCAGAAACAGAAGACTCAAGCTACCATCTGCCTGTCTTGATCAGCTAATGGTATGCCCAAAGCCCCAGCTGCATACCACCCTAAGGTAGGTTTTCCGTGCCCTTAAACCTTACTCCTCTATCCCTACAGCCTTCCCTGCCATCCAATATGTTTACTGGGCAGAGACCACAAAGCTCAATACCACTCACCCCACCCCACACCCTCCCAATCAGGCCAGCTAACCCGCTGTCCTACTGGAGAAAAACAAAGAACCTCTTGATATACCCTGGGCATGCCGGCCATGCCAGACACCTTGGAGAGCTCAGCGCTGTGACAAATCAGAGTCAACAGCGGCCTATTACTTCAAAGGAAGGCCACAACTGGCCTTCTCTCCTTGTAGCCGGAAGGCACTAGCATGGGTTCTGTGACAGTCCAGCGCTGCTTTGGCCTGTTTCAAGCCTTCTTAACTCCCCGTCAGTCCACATAGTCAGTCAGGCACCACGCCCTCTTCATAGCTCTTCAGACCTCTTCTAGGCCTCTCTATAGCCCTTCTGGGCTATTCCAAAATCTCTCAACTAGTTTTATTGCTTGTGGTCTGGCTCCTCTTTATGCCATCTCCCACTCCAGCAACAGACTGATCTCAACGAAACACAGGTCTGTCTGACATTCAAGGCTAGGCACAGTCTGCCCAACCTACTTTCCTAGTCTACCCTTGCTTTATATCATCATTCTGCCTCCTGCTCTACTTATCACCTCTGCATACCACATTTCTCAAACAGCTGGCTTCTGGGAGGACTTTGCACATGGGTTCCCTCCCATCCAATAAAATGCCTTTTCTTGCTCCTTCTGAGGCCTTGATCAAATGCCACTTCTTTTTTCTGGGCTCCTACAGGTGGAGCTGGCTGCTTCTTACATATATTTCCAAGGCAACCACATACCTCAATTATAGCCTTTATTGCTTAACATCATAATGATTTGTGTGTGGTTCTATTTTCCAACAAATCTATGAAACCCTGAGGGCAACAAGACACAGATGTCTTGTTTGATTTTGTATCCCTTGTCCCAATCACAGGGGCTGGCAGAGTAGGTGCTCAATAAGTGTCTGGTAAATAAGCTTTCTGCTAAGATGGATAAACTGGCAAAAGTAACCCTTGGCTTTCTTTCCCAGCCTCCTGAGTCTGCTGTCTACTTCCATACCTGAAAATCAGCAAAGAGCTAAACTGTGACAACCTCTGAGAAGCTGAACGGGGCATGGAATGAAGTAAGGTAGGGTGGGATGGAAAAGGGAGAGAAAGATGAAATAAATCTAAAGTTGGCAGCTGCCCTGAAATCCTGGATGGAGGGCTTCTAAGCAGGTGAAGCATCAGAAGCATCAGTTGCTCTGTCAGTAGAGCAGCCAAGACAGTTATCTCCCTGCCAGGGAGGGTCCCTGGGCCCAGAATACCAGCATATTTGCCAGGGGCAGACAAATCAGCTAAAGGAGGCCTCCTCTCCATCAGGTGTAGTGTCTGAAAGATAAAGAAAGTGATCAACTAACGCATTGGCAATGGGTAGATAATGGCAGGGTTCTGGTGTGGTGGGTAATGGATCCTGGCTGAGAGGTTCAGTTGGCTTGGAGGACAAACAGTGCTATACAGCTGGAGTAGCAATGGGCTGAATCAGATCTGGGATTTCTCTCTCCTTAACGTGGTTCTACTGTTAACTGTAAGGCTTCTTTACATCTTGGGTTCCTCACCTGTACACAGAACAAAATCCCTCCCTTACCTAAACAGAAATGCTTCTTCCAAAAGGGAGACTGGATATTAAAGTCTGAAAGCCATTATGCAGTATTTTGGGATCAAGAGAAATGCAGTGTGGACTCTGGCTACGTGAAGGCTAGACCAGGCCTGATCTGGACATGCTTCCAGGGCCTCCCCAAGAATCTTTCTTCACTGAGTCTTCTCTGACTTGGCTGTCCACGGACTTTAACTGTACTGAGACCTGCCTTGCCCTCCACAGTATGATAGGGAGGTAGCCAGGTTCTTGCTAACTCCTGTTCTGGGTGTGGAGGCCTCAGGGACTGGTGAGCACCTGGCACACTTCCTGTTCCTACCTTAGCAAAT
This sequence comes from Rousettus aegyptiacus, assembly GCF_014176215.1. NCBI lineage: Eukaryota > Metazoa > Chordata > Mammalia > Chiroptera > Pteropodidae > Rousettus > Rousettus aegyptiacus. The sequence goes on along the minus strand of NW_023416308.1, from coordinate 16,526,388 downwards.
CTTAGTCACTGGATTCAGCATTGAAAAACAGGTTCTAGTCCCAGTTCTGCCATTTACTAGCTGGCAAACCTCAAGTACTTTTTTCTCCAAACTTCAGAGTCCTCAACTATAGAATGGGGGTAACCACGCCTTTTAGAGTAAAGTGAAGGTTCACCAATGGTTAGGGTTCACTCCTGCCCACAGAGGATGGACCTCACTGACACTCATCATCACATCGAGAAATGAAAGGGAGAAAATGAAACACAGGACCACTAGCTACTCCAGTCTTTAAGAGGAGGAAGAACAGTCAGTCATTGGTCACCTACTACATGCCAGGCTCTTTTCAAACATCAGTTCATTTAAATCTCACAATAACCCTGCAAAGTCAGCATTATCATCATAACCATTTCATAGTGAGAAACAGGCTCAGAAAAGTGAAGCAACATATCCAATGTCACACAGACTCCAGAGCTTGTGAGGAAGAAGCAGAGAGTACCTTCTTTCCTCCACCCCAGTGTAAACAGATTGGGTGGCTGGACCACAGCCAGGCCTCACTGACCTTCTTGAGGTCCTGTTTCAGACTCAGATGCTGGGAGGACAAAACATCAAGCAGGCCCCACCACCTTATCTCTTTCCCATAGCTTAGGATTTCCTAACAGGCGGACAGACAGGCACCTTCCCAGGGCAGCAGCTGGTAAGCTGGCTCCCTTCTTCACCAAGTCAAGTCTTGTCTGAGGCTCTAGAACACCCCCTGGGCCACCAAACTGGATTTTCCTTTGAAGGTGTAGGAAGAGAAGGAGGAGAGAAAATGGAGGGCCTGTGGTCTACAGTCACAGACCAGGGCCACACATGTTCAGCTGCCTCCTTCCAGATGGGCCACCCAGGGACCATTCCATTGCCAGCTTCATGCTCTCTTAGGAACTATAATAGTTCAAGAAAAGAGGATGTTATGAGCTTATAAACTGGAGAAGGTGGTGGGAAGGCAGGGCAGGCTCTGGCCTGCCAGGAGGGCCCTGGCCCTACCCCAACAAAAACTGGCATAGACCAAACTATAGGGATGCCAATTAAGCCAGTTCTACGATGTCCAAAGTCATAGGACTGCCGTAGTTGGCTAGGAGTAATGGAGGGCCCAGGGGACAAGGGAACTGTATCAGCAGAAGACAACACTGCTATTCCAGATGTTTCTCCCTGGGCTCAACTCAGATCCCTCTTTCCCCTAACAGGAAGCCAACACCCACAGGATCCCAGAGAGCATAGCTCCTCACCTCATGTGGCCTGTCGCACTCAGCAGAATGAAGCTGAGTGGGAAGCTCCAGCCTCAGGAGGCTAGTCCTGGCAATTACATGGGAAAAGGAGAGGGAGGTCAGGGACCCATCTCTCTCAGGTCATCTCCTTCAGGCCAGGAGACCTGGTATCTAATCGAAATCCTTCTTTCCCTTCCTGACTAACTCCTCTATGCTACGGAAGGGAACCTCTTCAAACAGGTTTGCTCTTCCTACCCCCAAAGTGATAGGAATGGTAACATCACTCCTCATACCCTTCCCTGCTGGATTCCTAGCCCTCACTTTTCTCCTCCTCTGATCTTTCCTGGACTTCAACAACCAGCTCATTTCCCAGCCAAGCCAAAAGAATTAATGCTGCTAGCACCGCTGTCTGTGCCCATGCCACCTACAGGGCCCTTCACTGGCTGGCTGCTTTCTTGCCTTTCTCACTTACTGGCTACTGCTCAAGAGCAGGTAACAACCATCTCAGTCCTACCAAATGTTCTCCGCAGAGCAGGCCCAAAAGACAGACAAGGTGAAGAAGTAGAAAGGGCCTAGGGCTGGGAATCAAGAGTTCTGGGCTCAATTCCTGACGTTGCTCCTAAAAGGCTAAAGTGGTAAGTTTAATCACTTCTCTCAGGTCTCAGTTTACCTATCTGTAAGATGATGGCCATCTCTAAGGTCATATTCAGCTTTCTGACTTGTCAGAAAATGTCATTTAGTAAGTTAGTATTAAGTGAGGACTTACTTTGATGCAGGCCTGAGAAGAAAAGGTGAAAAGTCTGGTTCCAGCCCTGAAGTTGATCAGTCTAATGAACTGGTAATGACAATACACTCCTACCCTTGCTAGGCTGTCCTTGTTAGCCTCTTACACTGCTGAAGGAGTAAAACACGCTGAGCTAAGCCACGAAAGGTGAGGGTAGGCAAGTTCCTGCAAGGAACTTTCTGTCTACCTGTCTGGCACCTGGTTTTCTGCTGGGACCATAGGCCATATTTATTAATAGATGATGAAGGCAGTGGAAACTGTTCTGACCTGGGAGTCAGAAACCCTGGGTTTAAGTCTTTATTCTGCTAGACTAAGCTTAGCCTTCTGTATGACATTAAGCAAGATATTCTCCTCTCTGGGCTTCAGTTTCCTCATGCCAGACACTGAACAGTCACCCAAGCAGGTAGCCTCTGACCTGCTTTCTTCCCCATCTCTCCAGCCCCCAGCAACTGCCAAAACTAACTGTCTTGAATAACCTTTGGCCCAGGATGGCTGAAATGGACCTTCAATCTAGAGCCAGAGTCCTCACCATCTCTACTGCAGCCATCAGTGCTAATGTTTCACTTCTCTGTGATAGCACATGGACTCCTAGCTGTCAATCACGAGACTGGGTTCAGGGCGGTCACCCTGAAACTTCCCCTCCTATGGCTGTGGGCAGGGACTTACTTTTGGCTTTTTTGGAACCACAATATAAACTAAGTAGCGAACATCAAAGCTTTCAGACACCAGAGATTTTTAGGTTGACCAACAGGGTCAAGAAAGTGAGGCATGGAAAGAAAAGGGAAATGGGGATCCCACTTCAGCTCCAGACACCAATGATGCAGAGGGTGTCTGCAAAGCCTAGGGGTTTGTGGTTGGGGGGTAGAGAAGACAGATGTCTGGCAGCCTGGTTGGGGACTACAGACAAAGGGAGGTGCTCCCACTGGGGCTCTCTGTCTGCAAATACCAGAGGTATGCCCTCGATTTTCAAACCCTTAGAAAGAAAAGAAATGAAGCTAACATTTTCGGGGCCACTACTCATACCAGGCACTATGCAAGGCAGTTTCGCATACCTAATCTCATTTAATCCCCACAGTAATCTTGGAAGTAGGTGTTGCCCTTTACTGTGAATAAACAGAGATTCTTAATCTTGCCAAGGATCACACAGCCAGCAAGTGTGAGTTCTTCCTAAGTCTGGCCTTTTCTCACTATATCACACTGCTCTATACCCTGAAATCTGGTTAACTGTCTGATAAACATGTAGTGGGAATTCTTATCTCCTAGAATTCACCAGCAAATCTGAACTCACTGTTCCAAGAACCCACAAATGCAACTGCGAACTCCTTTCTCACTTCTTAAGACACTGTCCCTCCCAGGGCCCTAGTCCCTGATGACTGCTCTTCAATTAAAAAATATACCTTAAATCCACTTTGGGTTCTCACAAGCTAATCCCTAGGGAACTGTGACAAAGCATCGAGTAGGGATGAGGGATCAGAATAAGAGGTACTCTCTGAGTCCTGGACTGGCCTAGGTTTAGCCTGCTCTGAGCAAGTGGGGAGACGCTGAAGGAGACAAATCCAGTGAGTAGGAGAAAGAGAACTCTCCTTAAGCAAAGGATCTACATTTCTCCAGAGGAGGAGAAGGTAAATACGAATCTTCGGGACCGAGGAAAATCCTGGAAGTGACCTTGATGGGGCTGCCTGTGTGGCTGGGATTCTTACACTTCATAAGTCACAAGAGAGGCTGGAGGACCCTTGGACAGTCACAACTGGTCAGAGAAGGGGAGGAAGGACCCTCTGGAGCAGGGTTATGGTTGAGTGCTGTGGGATCCCACAGGTGATTGTGTAGGCCTAACTCTGTTGAAGGGGAGGCACATCGCTAGGGAGGCTGGTCAGTTCTGTGCAGAACACTGGTCTCATGTGACAGGACAGCTGGGTTGAGAGTAAGGTTTGCAGTCCATCTTTCCTAAAGGGACTACTAGCGCATATATATGATCTCTGTGAGGACTGGACTCAGGGGGTTCTTAGGGACCAAGTGTGGCTGCCCAGTTTACCCAGCTTGGAGGGAAAGTGCTACTCCACTGCCTCACATTTCTTTGCCTGTCAGATGGGTGCCTACATGCTCTGGGGGGAAGGATTTGGATCCTGCTGTCTCCCTGCCTGGCCCCCTCCTCCTCATTCAGTGTTTTGGGAGGAGGCGCATGTTTCCATAGCATACTGGGAGACAGCAGATAGTCTGTCCTGGAGGTGAGTCACTGTCACCCTGTGGGTACTGAGAAGGGGGAGTGTCTGCCTACCTGTTGCAAGTGACAGGGAGAAATCTGTCTCTGAGGTGGGAGAGAAGCACTCTCTGACCCCTCTGTGAGAGGAACAGACTGTCTGTCCCAGGGTGGGACTGTTTGTACCTTTGATAACCAATGACAGTCCATCCAGAGGTCTGTGTGTCTTGAGGTAAGCGTCAGTCTGCCCTGGGGTGGGGTGGAGGCATGATAGTCTGTCCCTTTGAAGCCTGTCTAAGGTGCCCCCTGGTGTGGGGGTAGAGGGGTGATAATACAAGGGTGTCCGTGAGTCTTAAGGGGGCGGTATAGAGAATATCTGTCTGTTGCGGGAGGGGCAGCCATCTGTGAGCCTGTCAGAGGTAGCAAAGTCAATCAGCTCTAAGGCCGTGTGGCAGCAGTGCTATGGGGACAAGTGTCTGTTCCACAGTTGGGAGGAGGGCACTATCGGCTCTTCCTGGGGAGTGGGTCGGTCGGTCTGTCTGTATGGTGGAGGCAGGGGGGAAGTGGGGTTGGCCTATCTGTCCCCCGGTCGGAAGTGGGCTCTCGGGTCAGTCAGCCTGAGGGGGAAGTGGGGGTGGGGCGGGGGAGAGAAGGAATCGGCTGTCCTTGGATGGGCTGGGAGTATGTCAGTCCGTCCTGAGGGAGTTCTGTTCCCATCGAGACCCCACCCCCGTGGGGTCCCGCGCTCTGCCCCAGCCCCCGGCCCAGTGCCTCGGCGCTACTCACGCGCCCTCGGCGCCCTGCGAGCCCACGATGAAGCCGAACTTGTCGATACGGCGCTCGGCAAAGCCGTTGGCCTCTGAGTCGGAGCCGAGAGAGCTGAGCTCGTCGGCGGTTGCGGCGTCGGGGCCCGGGGCCAGGCTTTCTCGGGTCCCAGAAAGGCTGCCCCCGGCCGCGGGCGCGCGCGGCCCGTTCTCTCCAGGGCTCTTCGCCATCCCGGCCGCGCCCGCCGCCTCAGCCTCAGCAGCCACCTCAGCCACCTCAGCCTCCTCAGCCACCCAGCCACCGCCGACGCCCCGCCCACGCGCCGCGCCCATTGGTCGCTGCAAAGCTAGGGGCGGGGCCCCAGGCCGTCCCGGGAGCTTCCCCCCCACGCCCAATGAGCGCCGCGGACCCTGGGGCCCGCCCACCTCCCCCAGGATGGCGCCAACCGGCCCGACGTGAGGGGGCGGGGCAGCCGTCCCTCGGAGCCCTCCCCGGCCTCCCAGGCTGCCAATCACAAGAGCTCACCTGAAAAAGCTCTGGCTTTTCCGGGTTGGCTCGAACAGGGCCTGTCACTTGCAGCGACAAGCAGGCAGAGGAGGGGGGCGTCCGCCAGGGATTCTGCTTCTTTCTCCTGATCCCCTGCTCCTCTCGAGACACCAAGGACTTTGGCGGGGATTATTTCATCCATTCATTTATGAGGAGCTCTAAGGAGACTCAGCATGGTTCCGGGACTCGCCCAGGCACACAGCGGCTTAAAGACCCAGGCTGACTTAGAAGTTCAGCCGCCCCTTCCTCAGCTTACTGCTTCTGGGGCCTTAAGTTAGCTCGTGGGAGTAATTAATAAGAATAACAACCAACGTTTATTGAACCATGCACCGCCTCAAGTTCCACCTATTTACTCTTACTTTTTTGTCCCCAGCAGCTTTGAGATATAATCAACATGCCAGAAAAATCCATAGAGTTGTACAACTATCACCATAATCTCATTTTGGATCATTTTCATCACCCCAGAAAGAAATTCCTATCCATTAGTTGTCACTCACCAACCTTCCTCCTCAGGCCCTAGCAGCCACTAATCTGCTTTCTGTCTCTGTAGATTTGCCTTTTCTGGAACCATACAAATGGAACCATATAATATGTACTTTTGTGTGTCTGGCTTATTTCACTTACCATAGTGTTTTCAAGGTCCATTCATGTTGTAGCATGTATCAGTACTTCATTCCTTTTTATGGCTGAATAATATTCCTTTGTATGGATAGACCATTTTGTATATCCATTTGTCAGTGATGGTTGTATATGTTGTTTCCATTTTGAAGCTATTTTGAATAATGCTGGTATGAACATTCAGGTACAAGCTCTCATGTGAACATATATTTTCATTTCGCTTGGGTAAATACCTAGGAGTGGAAATTTCGGGTCACTTGGTAACTCTTAAAACCTTTTGAGGAACTGGCAAGCTGTTTTCCAAATTTGTCACACCACTCCTTACAATCTTTTAGCAACAAGATAGATACTATTATTAGTTCCATTTTATAGTTAAGGAAACTGAGGTGCAGGGAAGTGAAGTCAGCTGCATAGTCCCTGAAACAGCTTGTAGCAGAGCCAGGATGTGACCCTAGCTCTTACCAACAGCTTACATTGGGAGGCATGGGCCAATTGTATCTACATAGACTTAGCTTCCAGCAGCCTACTTCTGACCCCAGAGATTGTCAACACTTGAAGACATAACAATAGCTCCTCACTTAAGTCTAATACTTTATAGTTTACAAGTCACAGCCATGTTGTCATTTGACATTCTCCTATAGACCTGTGGGGGAGACAGGACCAGAGAGGCGAAGGGACTGAAAGAGCCAGGCCTGAGCTGCAGGGCCTGGGACAGGATGCTAATGGGCCCAAAGCAAGCCCCAAGAAGGGAAGAGGTTTCAGTGATTTCAACAACAGTCATTTCCTTGATGCCATGTGGCCCAGACATTCTTGAAGACTTCACTATGCAATCTTAACATTCCATAGGCTTCTGGTTTTCCACATACAGGGCAACAAAATACATGGGCATGGGCACAGGCTATTTTGGTCTTAAACTCTCAGTCGAGGAAGGTGTTTCCTCCTTTCCAGTGGCTCTAGACAGAGTGGTGGGCTCTTAGTCCCAATTCCCACGAGGGGCAGAGTGGGCCTTATATTGAAATGTAGGCCTATCCCAAAAAAGGGAGCCAGACACACCTGGAACAGATATGAAGCCCCAAAATCTGGCAGTATCCACATCTTCAACTCCATAATTCTGGTCCTAGAGTCATAACCCAAACACATTCAGCTCTATAAGGGCACATATACATTGATGTTCACCCTAGGGATGTTTGGGGGGTGGTGAGGTTGGGAGTAGGTTAGAGGGACCCAGGAGTCCATCTTTGGGAGACTGGATAAATGTTTCAAGTTAAGGCTTTGATTCCCCAGCTTCTAATTTTTTTTTACAAGACTACCTAGGATTCAAATCTACTCTGTTGCTATGTGACCTTGAACAAATCACTTTTCTCTGAGCTCATTTCTTCATCTGCCAAATGGAAATACTGAAAAAATACCTCCTTGGAGGAATTTTTCTGAGACTTCAGTGTGATAACATGGGTTAAACATCTAACACATGGAGGAACCCAGTAAACGGAAGCCAGGAGTAGTGGCATTTGTAGTTTGCAAAGTAATTGCAAATTCATTACTGTCTTATGTGTTTCCCATCACGGCCTGTGGTTGCAACAGTGAAGTTTACCTCATTTAACCAGTGGCACATGGCTTGGAAGTCGTTTCATGGCTGCAACCCTATGAAGCCTCCAGAACATAGCAGACACTTGATAAATGTTAGGTTTCTTTACTTCAAACTCCAGAGCACTTGACCTTAGTTGATATTACTCTAGTGAACAAAAGAGATGAAGTCCTGGCCCATGGGAGAACATGAATAAGCATAGAATATTTGTAAGGTAATGTGAAAAGGAAAATAAAGCAGGGGAAGTTATAGAGAATGCTGAGGGCAAAGGTATGGCTTGGGGAAGGAGTAGATAGAAATGAAGAAGGCTCTCTGTGGGGACCTGGGAGAATAGTGTGCAGGAAGCAGGGCAGCAAGTGCAAAGCCCTTGCAAGAAGCAGGCTCAGATGATGGTATGGGTAAACTGGTGTGAGAAAGCAGGAGCAAATGAATGAATGATTCAAAGGATGCCCTGCAGAATCACGTGGCTCAACAAAATGAGAGGCCTTTGGCAATGCTGTAAAACATTCTCATAGACTGACTGCTGTAGATATTCTTTTGAGGATGAGAGATGCTTGGCTAGGGCTACAAGAATATATATTGATAACTTGGAGTCTCATCACTGGGGTCATTCCTGAAAATTTAGCTCAAGATGCTCACACAGGCCCCTGGTATGTGGAGCTCCCATATGTGCTCAGGAAACCTGTCAGCAATGGCCACAAGCAGATATCCAGAAGTCATAGCCTTTATTTGTAATGAGAGCAGTGATTCAAAGTGGACAGCTGGTGCCCAGTAGCCTATGATGAGTAGGCAAACTATAAAGCTTCTTTATCCTTACACTGACAATAACAGTTAAGAAGCTTTTGGTCCAAGTGGCAGAGAACACAACTCAAATGGGCTTAACTCAAAACTGCCTTTAGTGGATCCCATACCTTAAAAATATCAAAGGTATATAAGCTTCAGCAGCAGTTTGATCCAGAGGTTATCACCAGGGATATCAACCTAATTTTCCTTTTTACTCCTTTTCTCTTTGTCCCTCTTCCTGTGGTTGCCTCATCCTCAAGCTAGAGCCACTCATGGCAGCAGCTCCAGGCTCACTCACCTTCTTCCTTCACACATCCATACAACAAATGACTCTTCTGGTAGCTTCTGCTCAATGGTGAAGAGGCTGCATTCCTTCCTCTATCACCTGTTCATACAACACATCTATTCCTATCTAATCACAGCCACTGGTTTGCGGGGGGGTGGGGGGGGGGTGGCACATCAGGTAACACTGACTAGCTTAACTGAACTCAGCTTAGAATGATAGTATCTTCTCTGTAATGATAAAGAATAGGAAAGTATTTTGTCTTGTTTCATGGATTGTATGGCTCAGGGGTACCTACAATTTTTTTTTTTTTTAATATAACAATGTAGAATAGTTAGAGCAAATCCCCAAATCAAATAGTTAATAATCTAACCTCAAGATCTTACATTTTACTTTCATTTTAAAAAACTTCTAAAAATCTTATATATTAGTATGTATACTCCTAGATATGAGCTATATTATACTTTTTTGATTTTTGAATTATAGGGATAGATGAAATAGTACATACAAAGATTGCTATGATTATAGTACACCACACATTTCAAGTATATAGCATAACAACCTAATGTAATCTTCATATATATTCTCTAATACAATATATAATTTTAAAAAGTGCAATGGGTCTAATCATTAGTGATCTCCTCTGGGCTACATGACAAGTGCTCATTTCAAGCAGCTGGTAGAACTGAAACTGACATTCTTTAATGTCTGCAATCCCTGGAACTCATTTCGAGCAAGTCTTTAAAATTAGTGATTCTGAAAGCATCAACTTGTGCCTGATTTTCCCAGCAGTGCCACAACAGGAACATTTCTCTGTATTTCACATTCCAGTCTGGTGAAATGGTGAGGACTGTGTGGCCACCAAGAACAGAAGAGCTGCTTTGGCCTTCCAGAGCCCTCACTGGCTATGTAACCTTGGGTATCCACCTCATTGAAACAATAGGGCAGATAATCCACAGAGGATTGCAGTGAGAATGAGAAAAGCTGTGCAAAGTGCTGCCTACATGCTGCAAACCCTAAGAAATGCATGCAGAGTGCTGTGCTACAAGCTGGGCCTGTGGCCACTGACAGTCACAAGGCCATCTTGTGGTCAATGGGCCTTCTGCGACTGAGTGAGCCAGGACAGATGTTCATTCAGGAGCTCCGGGAAACTGGGTTCGGAACCCAGAGGCTGCTCAAAGGACCCATTCACTCACATACCACCCAGCAGCATTCTTGGCCTCCAGTCACAGCCTCAGTCACAGAGGGCCTGTACGATCTGCCAATCTATGCAGTGCTCTGTCCCCACCTCCAGAGCCAATCTCAGGAAGAAAGGAGAGCTAGGAGTGTAGGTCTCCCCCAGGTCTCCTGACCCCTTCCCTCTTGGAGCAAGATCCAGATGGTGTTCAGAGGGATTTTTGGTGTTGGACATGGAGAAGCGATTAGCAGGGGGCTTACTTTAAGCACCCAAACCATGGAGCCCATTTCAGGAAGGCAAATTTCAGCTCTGGTCCCTGAAGGAAACTTTCAGTAACCAGGTAAGAGGCAAATTTCAAAAAGGGTGAGGAATAACATTCCACAGACCAAGTTAAAAACTTGGTCCAGCAGTTTGTAAAGCAGCCACACAACTGGCACTATAGAAGGGCCACCTAAGCCCTAGGTCTGGAGTTGCAAGCTCTGAGCTTGGCAGGGGGTAGGGTAGGGTAGGGTGGTAAATAGAATACTGGTTCTGTGACCTTGGGAATGGCCTCACCCCTCTAAACCGTGGAGATGACCTCAGGGGGAAACTAGTAGGATCAAATAGGAGGGAACTGCAAAGAAAAGGCACTGGGTAGTCCTCTCAGGAAAAATACATGAGATATCCAGAATGAAATACACAAGATATCCAGAATGAAATCAGCTTTAGGTTTAAAACCAGAAAATACTTATCAACAGTCTCTCACCTTTCTCCCTTGGAACACCTACAGCAGCATCTACTTCCCTGTGATAGCACAATTCCTAAAACAGCAGCCTATATCTGGCCCTTACTAGAGGGCAAGAACTGTAATAAGTGTTTTGCATACATTCTCTTTTCATCTTCTTACTGTGTGACTGTGGACATGGGACTCAACCTCTCTGTGCCTCAGTTTACTCAAGTTTAAAATAGGAATACTCACATCAGAATTATGAGTTAAAACAGATAAAGTGCTTAAGACACTAAGGGTGCACTGGTTAAGCTTTAGTCCTTAAATAGTTCAAGGCCTTGGCACAATTATATATTTTAACAATAAATACATTTTAAAAAACCCTCATCATGTCCTTGTGCTCACTCAGGGCAAGCCACCTGCCCAAGGTCACAGAGCCAATCAGGTGGTGGATAACAGGAAATCTCTACCTTCTTAACCCAGGACCTGCATCCCATCTGTCACGGTTTTGTGGTCCTGGCATGTTGCGGACATCTGTATTAGTTTGTTAAATATATGGGGCTATGCCTTTGGAGAGCCCGAATGTTTTAAAAGGGCAATAAAAATTTACTGAAGAAAGACTCATGAAAGACTTGATGGTATTAAGTAGTTAAAAGCCCAGCATTCCTCAGAGCAGAAGAGGAGCCGAAAGGCACTGTGCCATGCTCCTCCTGCCTTGAGTCTGGGCAGGGTGCAAGTGGCCAAGGGACAACTCTTAAAGACACTGATTCCACAAGAAAGGTCCAAGAGGTTTATTAGACAACTCATGGCGAGACACAAAATGATTAATGACGACAATAAGCATATTCTATCAGCCAAGTGCCACTTTGCACTACGACACTATCCTGTGGGACATCTCTGGGTTCACATTTCCTAATGGGCTGCCTGAAGAAATGAATCCCCCCTCAAATCAAGACCTGAACACAAAGGAATTCTGGACACCACTAGGGAGAAGAGTAGCATAGAAAGCCCTCTTGTCAATGTGGGGAGGGAGTGGGAGGAGGAAACTCTGCTTGACAATATGAATTTCCAAACTTAGTAAGAGGAAAACAAATGTACAAGGCAGGGTCCCCTGGGTCTGGGGAGAGGGTGGGGGCCAGGAGAGGCAAAATGGCAGTGGATGGAACCTGAGAGGAGGTTTTTCTCTTCTACTTCTTCCTCCCACCTCTCTCCTTGAGAGCCAGATGGATGATGGCGCCATTGGCCATGTTATAGTAGGCCAGTGAATTGGAATCCTTGATGAAGATGCCCTGGAAAACAGAAAGTGCATCAGCATGGGGCAATATGGCCTCAAGCACACTGCAGTCTCACAACTCCCAATGTCCATTCACATGAAGCAAATACAGGGGCTTGAAGGAAAGCAGGGATCCAAGCACAAGGCAGGACTGAAAATCTCTGGTTCCTCCCAGAATGCTTTGCTTTTCCTTCCTTCCATACCCAGCCATGATCTTCCCTTCTGTGACACCTCAAGAAGCTGGCACTAACCAACTTTACAGAACTGTGCCTCTTAAATCACAAGACCTTTAGAGATCAACTACTCTTACAGCCTTATCTACAGAGTAAGAAACTGAGACCCAGAGTAGGGATTTGTCAACATCCAAAAAGGGAGAACACAGCAGCCCCATGTGACCTCAGCACCAGGCTGAGCTGGACTATCACCTCCATGTCCTTGCACGAAGCCAGGCTATCTGAGACCACACCTGTGGGATGGCCACTCCACTGGGACAGAAAACCACCAGAGCATCCTCAAGTCTTATACCCAAATGTCTACCCCATCGTTGAGGCAGAGGGTTTTCTAGACTCCACACAAGACTGCATTGTAACCCTGCCAGAGCCTTGCCCTGTCAAATTAACCTGCCCTGGCACTTCCAGCCAGCATCGTCGCTTCTATGATGGACTCAGATGGCCACACCCAGGTGTCTCCCAATTCCTTCCGTTCCACAGGGGATTTAGCTTCTGGGAGAGCAGAGGTTTTGGGACCCAAGAAGGCAGGTCCAGACACCCGACTTACCTCATACTGTAGCTTCTGTTTACCTGCAGGCATGCCCGTGGCTTCGTGAATCTTCACCTTGATGACAGAGACCTGTAGAACCAAAGGAGAGGTCATTCACTCCGTTGCTAAGGTCAGCTGGAGGAAGCTGACCCCGACCCCTTGCTTCCCCTGCAGCAACTCATACCTGGTCTGTGAGTGGGAGGGTGAAGACCAGCACCTGTCCGTTCAGTTTCCATTCTGTCTTATCCTGCATATTGGGCACTTGGACTTTGATGGACACTGGACCCTGCAGAACAGGAAGTGGCCATTAGGCTGTGGAGCCATGAGCAAATCAGGAACTATGCTCTCCTATTCGTGGACCAGTCTAGACAATGTCACCTCTCCATCTGAGCTCCTGATGATGCCACTTGTGACACGACACAAATCACTTCTCTTTTCAAAATTTAAAACAATCTCTATTCTGCTTCCTGATAACATGAAAATGCTCTATAAACCCTGAGAAGTACCACAGAAGGCAAGAAAATGAACTGTGTGTTCGGAAGATCTGAGTTCCCAATTCAACTTCCCTAATAACTAGGTCTCTCTGCGCCTCAGCACCATTTCTATAAAGCAGGTGATCACAACCGCTGCATGGTACTAAATGGACAAGACCCATAAAACATGTAGCTCTCCCCTGACACTTGAGTACTTAAGAGATGAGAAACACTATCAGAAATAAAGGGGGGAAAAGAAAAGATTTGGTCGAATTCATTGGGAGAATGGGGCTGCAACTGTTTCTGCTTCCTCACTGGGGCCTAATAGCTTCCCTAGGGACAAGCAGTGCCAAGATTCCAACCTTTCCTTATTTCTAGCACCCCAACAGGATCCTCAGAACAGGCAGATATCCTAAGGGCTGAAACTGGAGAAGGCCATAAAAAAATTAAGAACTGCACCCAGGATTTTCCGAGTCCTACTGTCTGTGCAGCTGGGTCTCCCTGTTGGCCTCTACAATAGTTCACACCTAGGGACCACTGATGTCTGATCCTCTAACTGCTGACCCCACAACTAGTGTATGCTCAAAAGCTCTCACAGGCCTCCAATAACTAAACTAGGCCTCAGAAGCCAAAACCATGGGAGTAGAATAGGGTAAGCTAGGGAGTGTGTAACTGGGGCAGGATTGAACACCCTTCTCCACCCGCCCACCCTGCCTAAACACCCCAAGCCATAGGCAGCACCCTGGGATCACATACCTTGTTTCTGCGAAGGAACTCCTCCTCAGGCATGAGGCTGTCCTCTGTCTTCAGTTTCTTGGAGGCAGGTTCATCTTCCATGGGAGGTGGAGGGTGGACAGGGGGCATTGGAGCTGGAGCTGGGACGGGTGCCACAGGTGGAGCAGGCACGAAGGCTGCAAGGACAGGAGTAAGCAGCTGTGTGAGTTGAGGGAAGGGGACTAGGTCTCAGGGCTGGTAAGAAGTAAGAGTGGAGACTGCAAAGATTTCCTGTTTCTCCCAGTCAGAGGTGTGAAGTGCCACTCCTTACTGAGTCTGGCAGCCAGCTGGTTCCCTGGCAAGGGGACCTGGGAGGCTGCCTAGGCTGGGCAGCAGGGGACTGGAGGAGAGGTGGGACTGATGGCTAGAGTGGGTGCCTGCTGACAGGGAGCACTGTCAGATCTATGTCCCCGTCTGAGGCCTGACTCCCTGGGTATATAAACCCCAGCTCTGCCACCGTCATGACGCCTATCTACCCCAAGAGCCGCAGCTCCCAGCTCAGGGCTCTCTCACACAGGGAAGCCATGGCTCTCCTCTAGACCCCCAGCTAGAACAGCTGGCACTACCGTCAGCTACTGCTCTGCTCACAGTGCTTGGCCTATAGTCCTGACCCAATGGCCTGGAAATCAACGTGAAACACTGACCTGTTGGCACAATCATGGGGGGTGGACGGGGTGCCATGATAGGAGGGGCTGAAGGAGGCATAGGCACCACGTTGATCCTGGGTGCATGGATGATAGGCGGCATGGGAGCGATCACCGAGCCTGGAGGCAGTCGAACAACTGATGCCATTGGGGGCCGGGGCATGACGGGTACTGCAGACACAACTGTGGTACGAACAGGGGGCGGCATCTGTGGGGGAGAAAGGACCTATGGGTCACAGGAAGCGAAAGCTAGACTCCCAGAGCACAAGCAGCTGGTGACTGGTCACCTACAGCCTTTAAGGATGAGTCTAGACAGCTCTGACTTAGCACCCTGGGGCTGAGACTGCAGCCTCACCTCAGGCTGATAGGAACTACACCGGGAAAGGCCCATGGCGACACTCTTCCCACTTGGGACTCAACTAGCCGCTCATGGCAGACACTGAGAGAGCCACTAAAGAGGATGACCTGGACTTAGCCTCCTGGAGACAAGTCAGCAATCCTCAAAGAACCATCAAGTCCTTCGGCCCTTCTCTCCTTCTTACATTTGCCACTCATCTCCCTCCCTGTTCCAATCTTCCCATACTGATAGAAGTCCAGGCTAGAGGTTCTCACTTCCAATTAAAGTGTTCTTTCTTTCTACCTAAGCCACTCAGCACTCAGACGCTGCTATAAGGTAGTTGCTCTTCTCAGTCAATAGTGTGCGACCCCAAGAACAAAGGTCTAAAAGATCATTGACTAAGTGGCTGCTGGCTTACTGCAGGTGGCCGGGGCACTGAGGTGATAGGTGGGGCAGAGCTGGGGATATTGGTGGCTGAAGATGGAGGCGGTGGCTGCTGGGGGATTTCATTGGGCTTGCTAGGGCCGATCTTCTCTTTGGTATCATCTTCTGGCACCAGGCCCTTGGCCTTGTGGATGGCCTCGATCTGTTCCTGGAGAGTGATATTGGCCTGGGCAGCCTGCTGGGTCCGGGCCATGCTGCCTGAGTGGCCATCCCAGGTCACCTACAAGGGAAGGGAAAACAAAGCCACAGCCTGTCAGGGCTTCTAGAACTGAGCCCAACGCGGGAATCTGAGGTTAGGGAAAACACTAAGATCCACCAAACTGCACCTTCTCCTCTGGCTTCTGGATCTCCTCCTCCCCAATCTTCTTGCCGATGGCTGTTTCCTCTACACCGAAGATGTCAGTACGCCGTTCAGCCAACTGTTTCAAGCTGCTCTCGATATCCAGACCTGGATACAGTCACAGAATGGAGACAGGGGACAGAGAGGGAAAATAAAGCAGGTGCCCTACCAAGAAGGCAGCAGCTCTCCTGGTACAAGGTAGAGGCTGGTCCTATGGGAAGAGGCTGACTCTGGGTCCTAATGTAGTACATCTGTCCTCTGAGACTGGGGAAAGCTGCCCAATCAGCACTAAATAAGGCTATAAATCAGAGCTTATCCATTCCTTGCCTTATGAAAGATACTGAGACGATGGGGTCACATGAGTAACAAATAGCAGAGTCAGGACTAAAAGCCTGGTGTCCTACCTCTGGGACAGTTTTCTCCCTATTGGCTGCTTCTCACACAGTAGTCACAGGACACCATGTCTCATTCCCAGGTGCTCAGGGTACTCCAGCCATCAGGGCCCTAATTCTAAGATAGTCCCGAGAATGAACATCCCTCCCAGCTATAGTCAGATCTTGCTCTATGATGTCAATGGGCATGTGCCATCCATGTGAGTTACTCTGGAAAATTGGGAGTTCTTTTGTAGCATCACAGGTTGCACCTGTCCTCAAAGGCTTTTGTTTACCTCAACTGCTGCTTTCTATGTTTGCTTAAAGCAAGTTGACTGTAGTTTAGAGACTCCCATGGGCCAAAGTGAGTCAGGGCTGAGTCAGAGAAGTGTGGACTGTGTGGGGGAATCCCCACCTCACCTGGAGCATACACTTCATCGTCACTCTGCTTCTCACGGATTGAGCGATCTCGCTGCTCCAGCCAGCGAGGGTCGAGAAGCCCAATGCGCATGTGTTCCTGCATTTTGCTGGCAGGGATCTTCTCCCCAGTAATGGGAGACACAAGATATTCATCTGGAGCAGGGGCTGGAGGCAGGGGCTTAGAAGCTAAAAGGAAACAGAAATGCTTGCGTAAGAACAATGGATGGCAGCCTGGGTTAAGAGGGTGTTGTTTCATTCACATATCATTCATTCAAGACACATCCATTCAGTGCCACACTGCATCTAGTACTATGCATGTTGCCCGAACACCAGAAATGACTAAGCCCTGTTCCCCACTGCAAGGCCTCAGACAGAGGGTTAACAATGTCTTTACAAGACACCTAGAAACATCCCATCCTAGAAACAGAACACATGAGGGCAGGAAAGCACGCCCTACCTTTGGGGTCATAGTCTTTCCGGACAATGACCTGGTCTGGAGTTGGGGGCAGAGGAGGTGGCATGGGTGTCTCTGGGGGTGGGGGCACTTTCTGCCCTTCTTCTTCATCATCTGAACCCTGCAAAGTGAAGCAGTGGCGTGACTCAGAGAGGGGCCAAGAAGCCACTTCTCTGCAGCTGAGCCTGGTGGCTCTCAGTGTGGCAAGGAGCCTAGGCTCCTGCCAGCCAGCGTCCACATGCTAAGCCTCCCCAGGCAGCTGAGGCCAGCCGGCAGCCAGCCAAGCTGCTTCCTCACAGTGTGAATGGGAGCGTTGGGGGCCACAGTGCTAACACTCCGCCCAGGCATTTCCAGCAGCTGGCACCAGGCAGTCCCAAGAGGCTAAGGGCACTTAATATGCTGGGGAGGGGTGCGGGGAGCAACTTGGTACTCAATGGTAGCTGCTCATAGAGCAATGCTGGGAGGGAGAGAAAAAGTCAATTCCCACAGACATAGGGCTCTTTATTCTCAGGCAGTACACAAATTCTTTCCGAGGGGAGGAGAGCAGCTTGGCTATGGAGCCTATGCCTGCTCGGAAGGCCAGGCTCAAAGAGGACAGAGATGGCCGAATGGAAACACAGGCTACACTCAGAAAAGCTCTGGGAACTGCTGATCATTTGAGCCTAAGCGTTAATGCACCAAAGCTCATGGTATAGGACTCCCTAACTAAGAGCTAGCATGGAGGTGCTGGGAAGCAGGGCCTCTGTGCAAAGGTCTTAGAACAGGGCCGGGAAAGCTTTCAGATCCTTGCCTATGAATGAATCTTTGTTTGTCCAAGCTGGGAAAGAGGCTCTGTGCGGCCTGGACAGCTGCTCAGCCAGGACGCCTGATGCAAGACCCATGCCTCCTTTCAAGGTTCACAAGGGAGCTGGATATGACTTCAATGGAGAGCATCCCCATCTCCTTGGGCTCCAGGGGAAAAGGGCATACCTCATCCATGTCTTGTACTTGGGTATCCTGGTCCAGCTGGGAAGGAGGCTCCTCTGTCTTCTCCTGCTTCTCGTCTTCTTCATCAGATTCGACCTCCATCTCAACCTCCTCACTCTCCCCAAACTTTTCATAGCGCTCCTGAATGAGGATTCGGGCCCCCAGCTCCTCTGGGGTGGTGGGGGGAGGGAAGTTCCCTGGGAGAAAGTGAGCCAGAGTCAAAGGGTGGCCTCCACAGATGTTCCTTATCAAAGGTCCAGCTATCTGCTCTCTTCACAGTGAGCCCAGGGGTAGAGCTGTCTGATTTCTCTCCTATCTCCAGAGGCCCACCCAGAGTCTGATACAATAAGCATTTGTTGAATTACGTTTAAATGGTACAACGCGGTACAACTGACATCTTTTGGGAGCAGAGATGAAACAGACACTGATAAAGCCCTCTCAAGGATTCTGATGGTCTCTGTATGAGCTGTCCCGGGACAGCTCTGAGTTCCTGGCTCCCTATCTGGAGTCACAGACAAACCTTGTTCATTGGGTTGGAAGTCCACTGTTTCCACTACCACAAAATCATGCCAGTCGATTTGCGCATAGGCCACCCGTTCCTTCTCCTTCTCCTCCTCTTCCTTCTTCCTCTCACGCTCCTGGAACTTGGCCCACTCCACTCGGTAACATACCTGAAAGGATGGGAAACAGCATGATGCTGAGCTGAATAGGGGTCTGCTCCAACAAGGATGTCACCAAAGGCAACATCTCCTTCGGACGGGAGGGAAACTTCACGGAGCAAACTATGGTATTTGTATGTGGTTTCAGCCAGGCTCAGAATTTGGATAGGATGAACATTCTAAATGCCACAGAAACCTTCTGTCTAGGCTCCAAGGGCAACTGTTTTGTTATAACCTCCGAGTTTTCTATTTGAATTAACAAACAGCTCTGGGTTCAGAGGGTAGCTAACTCCTTCCCGGGAAGTCTGTGTAACAACCAAGTGCCCACAAGAGAAGACTTCATGTGGCCACTCAAAACAGCTAGTACCGATATGCCTCCTTTCCTCTACTCTGAAAACTTAGGCCTTCACAAGGCATCTGTGACCAAAGAATCTGTTCAGCAGTGGGCTTCTAGTGACAGTGAAAAAGAAGACCTAGTGAAGCTAGGAACAAAGCAGAAATTTGGGGAGCACAGAGTCCAGGTTTCTTTGACCTTTGTAGCCACAAAGCCTTTCTTCCCACCACTCCTGTGCCTGGAACCTAACAAGGAATTGCCTCAGGAACAATTTCCAAATGTGAAACAGAACCTACACAAACTTGCACCATCAATAACTGGTTATAAGGAACCGAGTTTACCTGGTCCAAAACTTCTCGGGGGTTCTCGGCTTCTTTCTTGAGCTTTGTAAATAAGCCTTTAGGCGGAATCAAGATCTGAAACGCAGAAGAATCATAAAAGCAACTGTCAGTGCTATACAACATGGGACAAAAAGGTGGCCTTCCTGGCCTGCCAAAAAGCATAGAAAGGAGAGCGCGGTATTTTGGGCCCCAATCCCAGCTACAATTGGCTGTGTCAGCGGTTCCCAATCCCCAGACTGAGGACGGCACTGGTCTGTGGACTGTTAGGAACCAGGCCGCCCAGCAGGAAGCGAGCAGCCTGCAAGCAAGCAAAGTTTCATCTGTATTTGCAGCTGCTCTCCAGCGCTAGCATCACCACCTCAGCTCCACCTCAGGTCATCAGGCATTAGATTCTCATAGGAGCACCGGTCTTTGGTGCCAAAAAGTTTAGGGACCACTAGGTGTGACTCTGGGCAAGTTACTTAATCTCTGTAATTTGGTTTCCTTCTACAAAAGGGTGGCACCACCACTTAAAAGTTGGCAACATCTACTTAAAAGGTTGCTGCAAGGATTAGCAGAAAAGTATGCAAAACCACAGGCAGCTCGTCCAGCAGATGGCCAGTATGCAATGGCTGTTTTCAGGGGATGTATCTGCTCCTACTGTTTTGCACACTCTCCTAGGCCTCCCCTGACTATCCTATTTAAGACTGCGGCCCACTGGCCCTACTTCCCTAAATTTCCATCTTCTGCTTTCTTTTTCTCCATGGTATTTATCACCGTCTGATAGTCACTGACATTGCATTTGTCTGTTACCCCCTCACTAGACCAGAAACTCCATGAAGATAAGGATTTCTCTTTTTTTTCACTCTATCTCCAGCACCTGGAAGAGTGTCTGACACTCAATATATATTTGCCAAAAGTAAAATTGCTGGCTTTGTTCAAAACAGCCAGTCATTCCCACTGCCCCAACAGTATTTAATAGCATTGGCAAAGTGGCTCAGCTCCACCTCATTCTCCCTGTACCTCTACCCTCAGAATCAATCTGTTCCTAGAGTGCCCATGGCTAGAGACAGACACTAGTGCCCTCAAATTAGAGTACTGAATATCAACACCTCAGTTCTGAAAGAGAAGAAACAGGCAAGTAACAGAATAAGAAGAAATATGGTGACCTTTAACCCCAAAAGCAATCCAGTGGGAAAAATTAGGGTTCAACTTAAAACTGATACTATGTGATTACAGTAACCCTTTGGCCTTCAATGATTATTATTTCAGCTACTAGCTTCTGGATTTGGTCATTTTATAAATACACATGTTTTTATAATTCTTTCTACTTATATACTTAGAGTGAATAAAAAGTTACAGGAAAGCATTATGAGTCTTACCGAGTCAGAACTTTAATATATTGCTTCTAGATATCAAGAACAGATGTGCAGACCAGGTCACTAAAAGGAAGACAATTTCCACTACATTTGTAGCAATAAAAACTTACCACAGGCAAATTTATACCAGTGTACCTTATATTAACAACGATTATTTTAAATACCACTATTAACTTGCCCAGATTCCTGACTGTAGCATAACTAGATCTTTGGCCCTGAAGTAAAAATGCCAGAGCTAAAGTCTCAGCTTTGTGACCCTGGCCCAGTTAACTTCTTTGTGCCTCAGTTTCTTCTTCTACAAAATGAGTATAACAACAGTGGCTATCTTACAGGTTATTTGGGATTATATCTGAAGATGCTGCATATGTTAAGTACATAAATACTGGCTACACTCACTTATGTTAAATTGTTTCCCCAATGCCTATTTAAATATTTCTAACTCGAGTACTTTCTAGTAAAAAACCAACGAAGATTTGGATTAAGTCTCACTGTAGTTACTTAATAGCTAAGAGACTGTAAGTGACTTCACTTCTCTGAGCCTATTTCTGCTTTTGAAAAAGGGGGGGGGACACTTATATTATGGGTTCTTATGAGGAGTAAATTAAGTAATAGGAGACAATTATTAAGGGCTGGTTTCTTTCTCAGGCCCTGTGCTAGGCACCTGAAAATTTAAATGCACTTAAAAGCAGCTAATACTACACGGTCTTGTGACATAGCAGGCACTTGCCTAACAGCAGTTATCAATCATGCATTTCATTTCTGTTTAGAAACAACAGTCTATGTTGCGTTTAAAAGGAAAAACTGAATAGAAAACAAGATTTCACACTGAATGAAATTTTTAACATCTACCCAGGGGCCCCAAAGAGGGGCACTGTCCTTGCAGACAGTAAGTGGACAGAGTACTTATGGTAAGATGCACTTGTTCCCTAGGCCCAGCACCCTAGCCCCTGCCCTGACCAAGCACCTTGGTATACTGTTCCACCAGCTTCGTGAAATAGTTGAAGAGGCTGTGCTGTGGGCGGAGGAAGTCAAACTGGTAGTTGCGCTGCTCTTTCTGCATCAGCTGGGTCAGAAACTGGCGCCCATTCCTGGCTACAAACTGAGCCGTCAACTTCACCACATCCAGGTCGAAGGCCGAGATAGAGGGGGGGTCTGCGATGAACTCAAACTCAGGAGGGGGCTCTTTGGGTACGATGGTCTCTTGGATCACCTGGGCTTGGACCTAAGATGTAGAGAGAATGGGAGACAAGAGGCACATGAGTGGACTGGATCTGGTGCGGGGGGCGGGGGGGGGTAGCACTCTACATTTCTACTAATGACATGCATACCACTGGTACATAGTGTGAGAGAAACCTAACTCACAAAAGCACCAATTTCTTGGCCAACTGTGTCCTGAACAACCTGAATCGCTTCTAGTGAGAACCATGCCCCTTTGTACCTCCGCTGCTGCCCTGAAATCAAAGGCTGAAACTGGGTGCCAGAAGATCTGACAGGAACATGGCTTATCAAGCCCCATTAACAGGGACAGAGGAGACAATAGGCCCTACATGTATGCAGAAGACCCGATGGACAAAGGATTTCCATGTTTGTTACCTCACTGGCCTCCACGTGAACCATGAGGCAGAGAGAACAGGTACTATAAATCCCTTTTATAGATGAGGAAACTGAGGTAGCCTGAAGCCCTAGGAGTAGTAAATTGCAAAGCAAGGTCTCGAAACCTACTTCAAAATTTACCCCCCACTGTAAAACAATGGCCTTTGCCACCAAGGTTCGGGAGTGGATCAAAGGGAAGGAACCACCCCAGGTCTACACAGGAGGCAAAATGTGCCAGCCCTTCCTGTCCTCATTGACAACCCTAATTGTCCCTAGTGCTGGGCCTAGTGCTGAGGGGAGTATTAGGGCAGGCCAGATGTAGAAGCCCTGGGAAGGTAAGACAGAAAAGAAAAATGGTCCAAGGAGGAGCGTATAAGCCATATCACAGCACTGCCCTCACACTGTGATTAAGGCAAAGAGAAACGGCTGAGAGCATCTTCAGAGTCCTGACTCTGTGACCTTGAGTATATACACTTCTTTGG
Organism: Rousettus aegyptiacus; assembly: GCF_014176215.1. Classification (NCBI taxonomy): domain Eukaryota; kingdom Metazoa; phylum Chordata; class Mammalia; order Chiroptera; family Pteropodidae; genus Rousettus; species Rousettus aegyptiacus. The sequence goes on along the minus strand of NW_023416308.1, from coordinate 16,503,699 downwards.
GCCTTAGATTCCTCATCTGTAAAATGGTCACTTTGCTGGCCTCCTCGGAGAGCCCCTATGAGGTGCCAATGAGACTAGGCCCCTAAAGCACTGAGCACAGAGCTTGATAAGCAGTGCTCAGGAAATGCCGGACTTTGCTGTCTAAGTCTCAGCATCTGCTTCTGTAAGATGGGGCTAGAATCTCACATCTTCTCCCTGGGTGGTTGTATGGTTTGGATAGCAGAGTTCATTATCCTCCCCCCTCCCTATCCTGGCCTTCCTCTCAGCCCTGGGGAATGAGGGGAGGGAAGGGACTGGCTCCAACCTTCTGGGGAAGCTGTTGCTGAGTGGCTTGCTGCTGCTGCTGCATGACCTTGGGGATGGCAGCTGAGGGCTCCTGTGCCTTCCCCTCTTTGAACTCGCTGACCTTGTGGCGGTAGTATGCATGGTAAGGGTCATTGGGGTTCAGAAAGTTGAACTTGGGGTTGTTGATCTCATTCTGTCGTATCCTAGCTTCAAATTCAGGTCCGTTCCTAGAAGGAGGAAAAAAGAATTAACACTAGAACCCTTACAACTGCTGGGACCCAGAACGCCGCCCATTCAAGCCCTCTTCTCGGTCCCACCCATCAAACTAGTCTGTCTCTTGGCATGGCAGAGGTCCTCCTTGAGACGTCTTCAGTGGCCAGTGCCATCTGCGTTTTTCAACCTGGCCCAGGCCTCCACTACCACAGGATCTCCCAGACCTCCATCATTCTCACAGTTCCTGTCGGTCTTGCCATTTCCAGAAACCATCTGGACTACTGCTTTTCTCTTTTATAAAATTTATTTACTTTTAAAAAATGTACTAACAAAGGAAGGCATATATTACTACTTCACATAAAAATCAGTATGCTTTACTAATAAAAGGCAGTCATAAATTTAAACACAATGAAAACAAAGTAACACTGTTAAAGTTTAGTTTGAAGTTTGCTGCAATCAAGGCCAGGTCTTTTAATTAAGAAAAGGGATTACTGAGCACTGGAGAGATGTTAAAGATATACTAGCACTAAACAAAGACTTTGTACTTTGGCTAATGAGGACTGAAAAAAACCTGAAAATGTGGACAATTAAACTGAATGCTTTAAGTATTGCCTAAAACCACCTCATTTACTACTGAGTAAGGCCCACACAGGAAATACTGCTCTCTGTGGACCTGGACCTGTGCTGTTGTATAAGGTACATTCAGATGACAGGGGAACAGTAAGATTAGTAGGGAGGTCTCCCATCTCTCTCTGTACTTAGGACAGTTTCTCACATATACCCCATGTTCCGAGTTTGAATGCCTTTAAAACCTCAGACTTAATAATAATTTAAAAAAAGTCTCTCATAAGGTTTAGGAAACCCTGATTTTTTAAAGAGTCTCATTTGTAATATTTCAAGGTGTCAAGTATAAATTACACCTGTGTCAGTCAGAAAGTGCACTAACCTTAATGATATAAGATATGGACATGTTCAAGCTTTGGGTTCACTACCAACTCACCAAGTTACCGAATTTCTCTTTGAATCAATTTCCCATGTGTAAAAATATGGCTAATATCACCTTCTCTCTCTTCCTTGAAGTATTGAGAAGATCAAATTAGTTAAGAAGATGCCAAAGTCTTTTTGAAACATAGAGGCCTGCAAATGTAAGGGCTGTTACTTCTATAAAGGTTAGAAGAGGCTGTTTCATAAACATTAGAGATGATGTGGGTATTATCTGTGGGGCTTCTATTGTTCCCAGAGCCCAGGGCTGAGACACCCCAAACACACCAAGAAACAGCTACAGGGGCTAGGTGGAAGCCGCTCTCTTCAGACTTTCACAACCTGGCCCTATCAGATGAAGAGAGGGTGGGAGAAAGGGTGCAGGAAATGCTGTCCCCCAGATTAGCCACTCTAACAATCTGTGCCAAGGTGGTGGTCATCAACACCAGGCAGGCCCAGCTCCTCCGCAAATTCTGATCACACTGTGGTATGACTAACACCATAAGGTCTCAATTTGACAGTGCACTAGTTGAACTGGAACCTCATGCTTGGGGAAGAGGCTTTCGTCTCCCTCATTAAATAATGTGAACCATACACATGGAGAATGAATGCACGCATAAATACTGCTAAACTTGGCCACCACACCTAGCATACGCCCAAGGCAGACAAAGGGCTGTTAGAAAGAGGGACTCTGGTTGTCTCCTCTATCACTGCCTCCTAAGCCATAACCTCACCACATGTGGGAACAATCTGAAAAATAAAACAAGAAGGCAGCCATACTCATTCCTAGCTCTTTTGTTGCTTTCAATTAGCTTACTGTTAATTTTAGAATTGTATTCTCTAACACGAGAAATACATTTTAATAGAAAAAGACATGACTGACTAAATCCAGCTGGTGGGACTTTCAAGGGTAATTTCCACTTTAGTTTCTTGACAGGCAAAAGCTGGGAAGGGGAAACATAACTGACAAAAAACTTTTGGAAAACCATACTTGGTTCGTGATTTTTACTGTTTGCTCCATCAGTCAATACATGGGAACCCAGCAGATGTGAAGCTGAGGGTCCTGCATGTTTGCTTTATCCCAGAGTGAGATGCTGATCTGTCCCTTCATTGCAACATAAATAAAAGCAAGTTCACAAATTTTAGAAATGCCTACAAGGTAATCATCATAGTCAAAAATAGAGGTAGAGATGTAGATGTACAGATTTATTTTTAAAGGAACTTGGAAAGATTCTTATTTCTGTGGTATCAGAGGTTGGCACAAAATTATTGGAAAGCTCCTTGGCAAATGTTTAAAGAATCTTTTTAAATGCTATTTTAGCCAGTAAACTGACATATAGAATTTTCTTTAAAAAAGAAAAAAAAAAAATCTAAAAGGGAAAGAGAATGCTCAGACTTCCCTCACAGTTTCAGTTGCCAAACTGAAATATTGGAAACAATCTCAAAGTAAAAGATAGAAGAGATGGCCAAGTTAAGGCCCATCATCTCGAAATGGTACAGCCTGTCCAGAGAGGACTATGCAGCATGAGGAGACCATGAAGCAACATGGGAACATGGTTACAACACAGTGCAAACGGGAAAAGCAGGATGTGAAAGTTCTCCACTAGTATTACAAGGATCTAAAAAAGGATGCCAATGGCCAGAAGGAACAGGAAAAAGTGAAAACAGCTAGCAAAATCTATTCCGGTAGTGAGATTGTGGTAATGCCTCATCCAACACCCTTTTCCTATTTGTTGTTTTTAAAATATTGGTAGAAAGGGGAAGCATGAGCATTGGTATGAGACATTAAGTATTTGTCATAAATACAACACCAGCTGCCCTAAATCTGATATGGCCTTGTAATGTTCAATAAAGCAGAGAACAGTTTTAACCCAATACTTAGGTTAATCAAAGCCCTTGAAATGAGATGAGGATACTCTCCTCACACCTGACACAGTGAAAAGATATCAACCAGAGTAACCTCTTGCTAGGTTTCATTTCAGTTGGTTAGGAAAGGAAGGAATCCTCTTTTGATGTATTGATGGGGATGGTGCCTCAGGAGTAAAGGCGTGGCCCCCGGAAGTGCAAATGCCCTGATTGAGGGCAGCAGTCTGCTCAGGGCCAGCTACTGCTTTCATGCAGAGCTGTCCAGTTCATCAAGAGGCCAGAAATCCAGATTTATTGTGCAATCATCTCATTTTTAAAAAGTAGCAACTAATTTGAGTTTAAAAAACTATAAGAACAAACAAAAGACCTGTAGACTGAATGTGGCCTGTTGGCTGCCAAAAGAATGCTTTAAATACCCTAAACTAGGGTATGTGCCAACCCGCTGAGTTAAGCGGCCATCAAGAAGATTCCATTTGAGGACGCGTGTATGTGTAAGTATGAAGAAGAGGGACAAGAGGAACTCAGACTGATTTCCATGACACCTGAGAAGATGGCTAACACCTCCATTAATGTATCCGGATTACATTCAATCCCATTACCTCACTCCTGCCTCACAACAACTTGAAGTGGCATTTTATTCCCTTTTACAAAATGGGTCATTTGAGGCTCTGAGAAATGCAGTCCTTGTATAACGAGAATGATCAGCTTCCTTTTTTGTCTTCCTCAGGCCAGAGGCTCAGATATGGACACAGAGTATCCATGACAAAACAGTTTTCCAGGCATTTCCTCAGGCTCATTTTGAAAGGACAGATTCCTGGTGACTCTGGGGATGGGTGTGACTCACTCTCTACCACTGCCATGCTGTTAAGAGATGCCAGTCCTGTCAGTTGCCTACCTTACCACCATGTTGTGGTTTTAGAAGAGCTAATGGGCCTACCCGCCAATACTTCTCTAAAAGCCTAGTGTTGCCCTGTGCAGATTCAAGGATTCTCGGTGCTAAAATCCACTTATGAATCACACAAGCAGAACTATGTTACCTGGCCACAAAGCTGGCAGTCTTGTCAACGATATTTCTGACCTCTGGAGGAGGGTAAATAATCCCCACCACTGGCTTGGAAGGGGTAGAATCATCCTTTGAAGATGCTTCTTCTTCCATGGGCTATGAAAAAAGAAAAAAATAAATAAAGTCTTGAAGTTCCTGGTTTGGGGCTGGACACCTGTCCCCCCAAGTTAGTAATACCCTTCTAGGTTATTACTGAGAGCATTAGAATTTTTCCCACAAATTTCCCTTGAGTTAGAAACCTTTGCTCCAGAAGAATGGTTCTCTTAACTGCATTGTGTTTGCATGGAACCCTCTGGGGGAACCAGTAAAAATAAAAGCAACTTCCCTGGCTGCCTTCTGCATTTTTACCAAGTGCTCAAGGGATTCAGATGCAGAGGGGCTCTGATCACAATCTGAGAAACCATGTTCCAGAATCCAGAGGACACCCACACTGAGGGATGTGCCTGGCATGGGATAAAGAAGCAGGAAACTCCTTGCTGGCTGCTCCTTCTGCCCTGAATGCCCTTTCCCTCTGCATCTATTCCATAGTTTTAACTACCACTCAATGCTCAAATGTTTTGTGAAACTCTACTGGAATATTCAACACTAACTATCCATATGTTCTAATATTCTTTCCTCACCAGCCTTCCTTAAGCGAACAAAGGGTCAAGTCTCTCATCTTAGAAAAATAGTTTCTTTCCTCCCTCATGTTCCTTTCTGCTGCTGCCTGACCTCCCACCCCTTCCTCTGCTAGCTAAACATCCTGAGTTCTTTCAGCTCTGGTGTTCCCACTTCCTTACCTCCCATTTGGTCCTTATCCACTTCAAGTGTTCTTGCCAAAGTCAAAAACAACTACCTACATCCAACTACAGCAGTTATCTGCTGTATGATCAATGACCACTCCTTTACAAAACTCTCCACTTCTCTATTCCCAGGCCCTTTGTCACTAGCCTTTCCTTCTTGCTCACCATTCCATCCAAGTTCTTCCAGGTTTCTGTTTCACCTCCTGCCCTATAACAAGCATCTCCAAATTTCTGTTCTTGGTTCTTTTCATAGTATTCATACTGTCCTCTGTCAGGAACTCACAACCACATCCTCCATTTCCCTTACCACCTCTAGGCTAAACAATCCTGCCCAAACTGATATACCAAATCACTTTGTGCTCCAGAGCTGCAGATCCAGTTAACTCCTAGGTACTTTCATTTCTATCCCCTTTCTTCACGAATAGCTAGAAACTTGGTCAACCAGGCCAGAAATTTGGGCCTCCTCTCCCTTCCTCAGTCTCCATATTCCATGATAATAACAATGTTATCATCACTGAACGTGGAGGCTGAGTAGGTGTCATATACTTTAAGTACTTTAACTATATTAACTCATAACCTTTATGGGAGCCCTGAGATAAGTACTTTAATCATCTCCATTTTCCAGATGATAAAACTGAGGAATGGAGAGCTTAACTGGCCCAACAGGCAGCAGAACCAGATTTCTAACATATCACTCTGGCTATATAGTGCTTGTACTATCAGCCCTTTTGTGACATGAGCTTGCCCAGACCCTCTGTCTACCATCACCCCCAATCCAGCCAGGTTCTCAGCATCTTTTGAAAAGTGACTAATCCTTCGTCCTCATAGCGATTCTCCATGTCGCTGCCTACATACCTGAATTTCTGAAACACAAATGTGCTACTATCCTGCTTAAAATCCTTCCTTTTCTCTCCATTGTCTACTAATAGTTCGAATCCTCAGAACTGAATCTCTTGCCACCTCTTTGCCAGCACTATGCTTCAACCACACCTATTTACCCTTGACCAGAAGCACCATCTGATTCCATCTTGGTGCCTTTGCATTTACTATCTGGTATTTCCTTGTTTATTTTTCCCTGTTGATTGGGAAAATGCTGGGACACGTAGGCACTTGAGTATTTGTGGAAAGGGTATGGACCTCTTCTGTCACGTTCCCTGCTGTATTCTGAACCCAAAACAGTGGTCGCCATACAATATATGCTCAATAAATGTTTGCTGAATGAATAAAAAAATGCTATATCCCTTTCCTAAGCACCTACTTGGTGAACTCCCATTCTAAAAGCAATTTACCTCTCACTCCAGTGGGCTTCACCTACTTTAATCTCCCCTCCACTCCATCAAAGCAAAGGTGACTGGGTTACTCTTTTGTACCTGATACTTCTATAATAGAGCAAATCACACTGTAATGCAATTATTTATATTCGCCTTTCTCCTTCCACTAATTGCGATCCTTTTAAGTTCCACTGTGTTCTTTACAGTGCTGGGCCAATAAACATTTGTTGAATAATAAAGTACATCTGTCTCCCCCACTAGTCTGTGAACTCTCTAAGGCAGGAGTTGCGCCTCATTTACTTCAGTAGCGTGAGAGCCTGGGGCACGGGGTTTGGCTTAGACTAGTTACCGAATAGATGCGGATGGGCTGGATCAGTGTTTCTCAAACTTTAATGAATCACTTTGGGAACTTGATAAAATGCATTTTCCTATTAGAAGATCTGGGGTGGAGACTCCGCATTTCTAATAAACTCCCAAGTCTGCAGAACACACTTTGAGAACCATTGTCCCAGAGAGTTCAGTTCGTTACCAAAAGGCAGCGCGCTGCCTCCTGGGACTTGTAGTCCCTTTAAGACCAGCTAATGGGCCGCTTCTTCCTGCAAAAGGAGCGCCCAGGCCTGGGCTCGGACTACTGGTCGAGGTAAGGGGGGCACGGTACCTGTTTGGGCTCGGTGGCCACCGGCGGCGGCGGAGGCACCGCCTGCACAGGTCCGGCCGGCATGACTGCGACGCTCAGGGCTGCCAGTCCGCCTAGGTGTAGGTGAGCAGTGCGGCGTTAAAGCAGTTTCCCCGCAGCGATGGTACGACGAGCTCCCAAGATGGCGGCAGCTGAGCGAGTCGTCGCCGAGGAGGCCCGTGACGTACTTCCGGACACGCCCCTCCTCCGTGACGTAATTTCCACGGGAGCGATCCACGTGATACACCGTTGCCATGGAAACAGTCTGGGCATTTGGCTAGAGTTTGCTTGGGTTCCCAGGATCTGCAGGTGAGCTGGAGTCATTTCCATGAGCCGACCCGACACTGGGGCTAAGGCTACGACGCCGGAGACTGGTGAGACGTTCTATATCACCCGCACATACCCCAAGGCCGTACCCCCCGCCCCTTTACTCCCCCGGCCATTTCCTCGCTACCTCCGACCCCGCCTTCCAAGGCACCAGCTCCCTCCCATTCGTCCTCGCTTTGGAGAGCCCCCTCCTCTCCGTCCCTCCTTTTTAGAGCCCCACCTCCTTAGCCCCTCTGCCTCCTCTCGCTTCAGGCCCACCGCCTCCTCCAGGCCCCTTTCCCAAGTCCCAAAACCTAATTACCACTGGTCTCTTATCCCTTGGACCTGCCTTTTCCAGGTTCCACTCCTCTGCCTTCCATAGTCCCTCCCGCAAGCCCCAAGGACCAGGTCAAATTGGGGCAGTCGGTTTAGGCTCCACCCCTCACTCCCTCTGGAACCTTTCTGCAGGCTACTTCCTAGCTCGAATCTTGCCCTTTCCTATTCCTCTCTCGAGATCCTCTCCTCCCTGTTCTTTCTTCCCTCCTTCCCAACTTCTGAATGCAGGCCGGCTCTGATCCCTTGCCTGGACTTCAGTTTCCTCACGTGTGAAATAGGGGCGTGGCAGAAAGAGATGTCCTCCCAAGTCTTCCTCTTCGTCTCTCTCTCATACACACAACCCCCATAGGTGGTTTATGTAATAGTTGTTATTATTAATGTAGAATAATAACGACAGCTAGGATTTATTAAACCTTTATCATGAGCCAGACCCTGTGCCAAACACTACATGCATTACATTATTAAATTCTTATAGCAATTTATTTACAGATGAGGACAACTAAGTTCAGAGCAGGTGGAATGGGAACCCAAACCCAGGCCATTCTTAACTCCTTTACTAATGCGGTTACTTATTCTGAATTCACTTCAAGTTTTCAGTGACCCCAGGGATCCAGGCAATTAGCAATCTGAGTCAACTGACAACTGCCATTCATATACATGGTTTTAGAGTTTCCAAAGTATTTTCTTGGTGGTGACCTCCAATCTCAACGGTCGCACTGGTGGGGAAGTAGACATAATCTTTACCAGAGGAGTAGGGTCCTAGAGCTCAGAGAGGAACAGGGCTTGAATGTTGACTGGGAATGGCATAAAGGCTCCCTTCCTTCTCTGTGAGTCAGCAGTCCACCTCGAGCTGGAGAGAACTCAAGAGAGGCAAAGTTAACTGCCCCTCCTACCCCAGAGCAATATTGTCTCAATTAGTGCCATCACCTATATGGTCTCAGGAACCATGCAGGTCTGGCAGCTTTAGGCTGAGGGTTCTACTGAAGACCCAGGAATTAGAAAGCCTGTGTCAAATGCTTCTTCACTTGACACATCTAAGTGGTTTTCAAACCATGATGATATCTGCAAATCCTCAGTGTTCAGAAGAACCAACATAAGGTAAACTTGGCTATTTTTCAATGTTGTATTTTCCTCTTGTAATTTTTGCTTCTTTGCATTTGCTGGTGCTTATCCGAATCAGAATCTAACAGGAGTTGGTATCTCAAATGGCCCCAGATGGCAGCTGTAGTTATTTGAGGGTGAATGGTCAATGTTTCTTGGTGTCCTCACAAACAAGCTTCTGAGTTCCAGGGCTTCTTCCCAGGGTGGGGTTTCTTAATTGTTTTATTTCCATTCTCCCTTTCCAGAATGGAAACCCAGGATGTTTCCATCTGTTTCTTCTGTTTGTTTCTGCTTCTTCCCTGGGGACATGGGTAGCAATATCTCACTAGAGGCAGTCACCAAAGCAACATATTTGTGTCGGTTTTGGGTGTGTGTGTGTGTGTGGTGGATACTGATGGCCCTGTGGATGGGACTGACAGCTGACACACCCAAGACTTGCACCCTGCAGAGACCCTCAGATACATATGGTGGTTCCTGTGTGCCCTGATCTGTCCCTATTGTTGACACAGTGCCAGCATGTAGTAGGTACTCAGTCATCATTTGCTGAATGAACACACAGGACCTAAACTACTACATCTGCACTGTCCAATACAGTAGCCACCAGCCCACATGGTGGTTCAAACTGAGATGTGCTGTGTCAAATGGACACTGGATTTTGAGACTTAATGCAAAAAAGATGGTTAAAAAATCTTCTTAATGATTTTATATTGATGTCATGTTGAAGTGATAATATTTTGGGTATATTGGGTTAAGTAAAATATATTATTAAAATTATTTTAGCTGTTTCTTTTTTTTTTTTTTTTATGTGGCTAGTAGAAAATTGAAAATCCCATATGTGGCTCGCATTGTTTTTCTTTTGGACAGTGCTGCTCTAGAAGCAGCATGACCTGAGGAGAGAGCTGAGATGTTGGACCCAAGAATCCCAGCTTCCTGAATGACTTTAGACTAACCCCCTAGCTTTCGAGAGCCTCAGTTTCCTCATCTGTATGAAGGAGCAGGACTCCGGAAGTGACACACAGTAGGGTCCCGTGGTCAGAGATAGCACTGTTGAAGCGTGTCATCTATGCTCAACTCAACTCAAGTGACCCCACCTGCCTTTTCTCTCACTCCATTCTTCCAGCCTGGAACACCTTCCCCTTCTTCTGGGACAGCCTCTTTCCTGCCCCTCAGAAAGTCCTCCCTGAGTGCCCACTCACTCTTTTTTGCCTTCATCCATTCCCAGGGCTGGATGAAGAGCTGCTTGGGGCCAACCCTGCACTGGAGACAGGAAGCCAGATACCTGGATGAGCCTCTGACCCTGAGCCTCAGGCTAGTCCAAGAGTCGGACAGGTGCCTGTGCAGACATCCTGCTCTATAGGCGGGCACCTGCACAGAGGTGAGAACAGGGCACTATTCTGGGAGGCCAGAGAGGCTGGCTCAGCTCTCGGGGACTACCCCGGGGTGCCTCCGAGCTTCCCAGCACCTGTGGGCACAGACTGTCCCTCAGGTGCTTAGCACAGGTGATACCCCCGTAAACTCAAAAGACAGTCTATGTGCTTGCCACGCACAAGTAATTACTCAAATAATGATTTAGCGCCAGTGTGGTGTGTGACTATATAACGGAACCTCACTTGCCCTGAGGACCTGAGGGAGGTGTCATAGCTAGAAGAAGTGGGAGAAGGTACATTCTGGGTTGTGAGACACTAAAGTGAGGGCAGACCACCTAGGGCTGGAGCACGGGGAAGCAGTCCAGTCTTTATGTTGTAGAAAGCCATTCAGGGTTTCTGGCAGGGGTGTGAGTTGCCTTTTTAAATAATCATTCTGGCTGCCATATATAGAATGGGAGAGGTGATGCTGGGCAGAGGGGAGAGGGTAACCCCTCAGGGAGGCTGTGACAGTGGTCTGGGGAGATGGTGGAGTGCGGAGCAGTGTTGGTGGACAGAAATGGTGTGTTCTCAGCGTGGTTTGGACATAGGATTGGCAGCACTTGGGCTTGGAAGTGGGGGTGAAAGAAGGGGACTCAAAGAAGTGCCTAGGTGCACTCAGTGGGGGAGCCATTTTCTGAGGTAAGGGAGATTGGGGGTTGGAAATAGATTGGAGGAAACGAAGTTTCACAGCCAGGCTTGGACTTACTGGGAGACCAGAGGGGCCATGACCTAAATAATGCCCAAGTGGCCCTTGAATTGCTGGGAGGGGCTGGTGCAAGGAAGCACTTTCTGCTGCTGAGAAATTCACAAAGGACCAGGGGCCCTTTTGTAGGGCGGAGAGGGACCAATGCTCAGTGTCTATAGGGCTGCCTAGCTCTGAACCGAGTGCTGGCTCTGACACCAAGTGCCAGAGGGTAGAATCCGCAAGGCATACAATGAGCCACAGGAGGGGCCATGACAGTGTCAGTTTTCCACCTTCTGAGCCAAGGGCCATGGTGATTCATCCAAATCATTATCTTCAGATGTCCACAGACTCCGAAGATGGACAAGAAACAGGCTGTGTGGGCCATAGGGGAAAAGGGAAAGTGTAGAAGGCAGGCAGTGGCTCCAGACAAGGATGATCTTTGCCATTGTTGCTGCTAATAATAATAATCACAATAATAATCTGTACTGTTGCTGGAGAACTTTTACTGATGCCTTGCCTTGGACCAAGCACTTTATTTGTGAACGCCATATAAGGCCTCACACAACCACCCAGCCTGTTAGGAGGTCATGCACCCATCTTACAACTGAAGCAGCTGAGGCTTAGAGGAGGGCAGAGATTTGCCTGAGGCCACAAAGCCAGGAAGGGGAAGGTCTGGGACTCTCTGTATCAACATATAATGGGCCTCCTGTAGGATAAGTAGCATATAAATTTTTAGGTTTTCCTCTCTTACACCATGACTTGTCCCCCTCCCTCCACCCCAAATCAATATATTTTAAAATTTCTTTATGGATTTTTTTTTCTTTTCTCCATTCAATTACTAAGTCATTCACTTGCCAGTAAGCATCTATAATGGGCCAGGCTCCAGGCTGGCCACACTGGGTATACCAGTGACTCAGGTGGACTGAGGACCTGCCGCAACGAGGGAAAGCTGTTTAGCAGAGCAATCAGGGCAAAAATGAGGAAGCCCAGAGGGTGCTCAGGAAAGGCTTCCTGTAACCGGTAAAGTCCGGGAACCTTGAAGGATGAGAGTGGTTAGCCAGGTGATGGGAATTGGGTGGGCAAAGCATAATTCAGATAGAGTGAACAGATAGACATAGATCTAGAAACAAGTACCTATGAATGAGCAGCCCTGTAGTTGATGGTAGTTGGAATAGGGAATATGGAGCAGAGAGGGGGAAGACTGGAGTGAGGTGAGAGAAGTAGCCAGAGGAGGCCTTTTTCCCAAGGGCCACAAGGAGTCTTGAGGGGTTGTTGGCCAGTGTGAAGTGATTAGATAAGGTTTGGCCAGATCTCTGGGGCCGAAGTGGATCAGATTGGGGCAGGCAGTCGTGTGGCCTGCCTGGAAGCTGCTGCAGTGCAGGAGTAGGAGATGACAGAAGCCTGGTGTGTCTCGGCACTCCCAGTCATGCTGTAGCTACAACTCTCTTTTAGTTGTCAGTTGCCTGTTCAGTGGTTCGCTCTAGGAGGGAAGCACAGTAAGTACATTCTCATTCACAGATATATCCACCCAGCATTAAGCAGGGTCCTGGCATACACAGGCCCTCGGAGGTACTTGTGGAACAATGCAATTGGCCATGGGGTAGGGTCAGTGAGAGGGAGGCTAGTGAAGTCACCCATAATCAGCTTCCAAAGGGCCTGGTTACCTGGGGCTGATAAACAGACTTTCCCCCAGGGTCTAAGATGGACTTGAGCCTAGCAGCATCGGGGCAGATAGGAATCTTAGGAAGTTTCCTCCAGCAGTGGCCTCATGGCTCTGGCTAATGGGGCTCCTCTCCGCTCACCTAGGAGCTGTGAGGATGGCTCACCTGCTGGGCAGCCAGGCTTGTATGGACAGCCTGCGCAAGGACCTCACCGACCTGCAGGGCGCCATTGTAGACGTCTTTTCCCGTGCTGGACCCGTGCGCTTTCCCTCCTGGAAGTTTCCTGACCGCGTGGCCTGTGACCTGGACATGGTGGCCCTGCTAGAGCACTATGACCATGTGCCAGGTGACCCCGAATTCACACAGCTGTCCCATGCTGTACTGTTGGAGCTGGTCATTGACAGGTAAGGGCCTCGATCAAACCTGGTGATCTTGGGATGCTGGCAACCTCCCCTTAGACCAGTAGCAGCCTTGGGATCCCTTTCCAGCGGTGGCGATAACATTAACAATAATCACCTTTGAGTACTTTTGGGACCAGGTCCGCTCAGGGCCTTCACAGTGATCGCACCTTGTGCTGTGCTGTGCTGTGCTGTGCTGTGCTGTGCTGTGCTGTGCTGTGCTGTGCTGTGCTATCCTCTCCCCTCCTCTCCATCTCCTATCCTATCCACCTTCAGGGAGTTGCTGGCCACCCTATTGGTCTCTGCAGCACCCCGGCTATGATCACCGCCTCTCCAGCTGCATCCAGCTACCTCCTCAGGGTTTCTGTGTGTTGGAGACACTACAGCTGCTGTTCAGAATTTCCATCCCAATCTCTTTTTCCTGGCATCTTGTAGGCTGTGTTATGCCCACTGTGTGTCATGGGGCCAGACACGGGTTGTGTTTTTCCAGATCCCAGCCCTGCTGGGAAGGGGCCAGTGGAGTCTCCCGCACTCCCACCATTTCTATGATATCATCAACATTAACGTGGTTGTTAGCCTTCCACTTTCTGGGGAATCCCAGATTCCCTGTGCTCCAAAACCTTACATACTAATGAAGTTGTGGAGTCATGGGGGCACAACAGGCAGGGACCCCAGAAGCTTGAGGATGACCTGCCTGGGGTCAAAGAAGGCAGGGTAACCACTTAGAGGCCTGGAGGAGCCTCCTCTGTAAAAGCACCATTCGGAACCTATGAGGGGCTGAACATGTAAACACAGAACACACCCTTCTTCCTCGGTAGCTTTGCACACGCTGAGCCCTTTGCTAGGAACAATCTGCCTACCCCTTCTTGGTCTGGCCAAGCCCCATTCATCTGTCAAGGCCCAGTTTACTTATCCCCTTTGTGTGAAGCTGTTGCTGACATGTATTTCTACCCCTTACCTGACCCCTCTGCCCACCTGTGGCTGAGTTAGAGCCTCCCCTGGGCTTCTATGTGTGTACATAACTCCTGGCAGAGACCACTGGGTCTAAGACCTAGACTAGCCTGGGAACCCTGGAGGACAGGGTCATAGTCACTGGCTCTAGCTTTTGGAGATGCTCAGTTTATGTCAGGGATGGGATTATGGCTAAGGATGAAGATAATGCAGACAGCATAGCAGCCTCCTGCTGAGAGGGTTTGCCTGTCTGAGCAGATAGATCGCTCTGTCAAGACCAAGCTTTGTCTTCTTTCCAGGTGCTTTCCCACCCCACAGTGCTGCTCAGCACTGCAGCAGGCACAGTGGTCCCCATTTACAGAGGAGGATACCTTGACTGAGAGAGGGGCTGAGCCTGGAGGCAGCTCCTCCCCCAGGCCCTCTCTGCCTCAGACCTAGTGGGTTTAGGATGAGCCCTCTGCACTTGAAAGAAGAGAAGATCACTTATCTGCCTCATATGTTTTGTACACACAATATGTCTTCCTTTAAAAAAGCCTTCTTCCCATGCAAATACAAACTTCCTTTTCCAGTACCCCTTTTTCTTAAATTTAGCCTCTGGCTTTAATTTGGGACTCCAAGGTTAAGATACAGACCTAGTGAAGAGTCACTCCACATTTGGTTGCCACAGAAGCACCTGTGCAGGAGAAGCCCCTGACTAGAATTAGGAAACTGTAGGGAGCTCAGTGTCCCACATGCTCACCCTGAGGCTATGGGCAAGGTCCTCCCCTCTGGGTCTCAGTTCTGTCCTCTGTAAGGTGAAGGCTTTGAGCCACATGATGTAAGGCAGCCACTCACCCAGCATTTTATGAGCACTCAGATACAACTGAGGCAAGGCCCAACCTCCCAGACCATCCTGATCTAGTGGGGAACAGCCAGGCAGAAGTACTCTCCCAGGAGTCTCAGAGGAAGCCCCCATGCTCAGCCTTCAAGGTGGGCTTCCAGGAAGAAGTGGCTCTTTGGTTGAATTTGAATCTGGCCTAGCAGAGCATGTTCTAAGATGCTTCAAGTTCCTGATGCCTGGCCCAGTCCCCCAGAGCCAGAGGCTGCCAGAGTCCCCCAGTGCCAGTTGTGTTTCATGAGGGCACACTGGCACTGGGCTCTACCTCAGCTGACCCTGGTATTTCTGCCCCCAGGCTCCTGCTGCTACTTCAGAGCTGTGCTAGGTACTTGGAGAACCTCGGTGCAGAGCAAACGGTGCCCTCTGCCCGGGCTGCAGGGCCGTGCATGTCCGTGGGGCTCACAGTGCGGCGCTTCTGGAATAGCTTGCTGAAGCTATGTGTGCTCTACCAGCAGGCTCCCCACCAGGTGGGTCATCTATACCCAGCTGTGGTCACCCTCATGCCAGTCCACCCTGCCCAGCTTCCTGGCACACCATATGTGCGCCACATCCATCAGTGTCAGCTCTGGAGCCTCCTAGTCCAGGCCCACACATCTCAGCAATTAGTAACACAGGCCGCAGGGGCATGTCTGGGCTACTGGACTCTGCTATTTACAGCATGGGACTTTGGAAAAATCCTACCTACTCTGAACCTCAGTTTCCTTATCTGCACAATGGAGTCATGGCACTCCCTACCTCTCAAGGCGTTCTTGGGCAATAGTGTTAATATAAGTGCCATTCGTTAAAGGTTATCCCGTAGTCCTCACAACCACTCAGTGAGAAGGACCACCATTATCATGATGGGGAGGAAACTAAAATTGAGAGTGACTAAAGTGACACAAGTGCAGGCAAGTTCACTAAGCAAGAGCCCAGTAACTGGCAGCTGTGCCTGTCACTGTTACTCTCCCAGTACCATGCATTTAACTGCATTGAGCCTGGGGGGTGGGGGCGGGCAGCAGAGAGGGCTTGGTAACATGAGGCAGCGGAAAGAAAGAAGGTTCTCTCTCATTCACATTGGTGTTAGATGACATCTGAGGATCTGAGCATCAGGAGAAGCTGTCACAGAAATCCCCAGGGACGTGATCACCTCCCAGGCTCATTTTCCTCACCTGCTTTCCTTTTCTTTTCCTGACCACAGAAAAGGGCAAACCAAGGGGAGATCCCTACTTCCAAGCCTACAGCTAAGGGCGAGCCAGCCAGGAGCCCTGAATTTGTGACTGCCAAGTTCATCAAGACCCCCTCCCCGATGCCAGGCTTGCAGTCTCCAGCCAGGACTGCTGAGAATACCAGGAATGTCCACTCCCAGACTGTGGAAACAGCCCTGGTGCCCTGTGATGCGTGTACCAGTGTCCAGGGCAGCCTGCGGGAAGTGGGCAAGGTGGTCATCAGCCTGTGTCAGAGCCAGAACTTGCCTTCGTCCTTAGTCCAGTTCCAGCAGTTGGTACAGGACAGCATGGGGTTCAGGCCACTGCCAGCTGCCACTGTGGGCCACTGGGCGGCAGAGCAGAGCAAAGACCTGATGCGCCTCAGTGAGCATATTGGGCCCCTAAGGACCCAGCTGGAGGAGGCTGAGGGGCAGAAGGATGGACTGAGGAAGCAAGTGAGCGAGCTGGAGCAGGCACTGCAACAGGAGCAGGGGGAGCGGCAGCGGCAGGCAGAGGAGGCCCAAAAGTGCCTGGCCAAGTGGGAGCACGACAAGCAGCAACTGCTCACAGGTCTGTGCCCCAGAGACCCACCCCTTAGTGCCCGAGGCTCTGCTACCGCCCTTGTGTGGGCTCTCCCAGAAGCAGACCCCGAGACAGGGCTGTGGTACAAGTAGTTGGTGTGGAAGAAACCTGGGCTGGAGAGTGGGCCAGAGACACACAGAAGGGAAAGCAGTTAAAAAAGGTGCACTCATCAGGCCAGCAACTGCAGGCAACTAGAGCTTAATTTCATCGAGAACACTGGATCTGTTGTGGAAGACGTGCCTCAGAAGGGTGAGAGAGCTGGAGGATTCATCCACTCGTGTTGGTCACTTGAGTGACTCCTGGGGGAGTTTGTTCTCCTGGCACCTCCAGCCAGCGGAGTAGTCTCTTTGGCTTTGGCAAAAGCCGTTAGGCAAAGAGATGCAGCCGCTGGGACTGGAAATCAGCCAGCGCCTGCTGATGTGAGGCCAGAGGGATATGGGCAAGTCACTGCTCTTTCTGAGCCTCGCTGTCACCTATGTGGAGGACATGGAGGCCCAGAGGGGTCTAGAGACATGGCAGTCAGCCAATAGGAAACAGGATGGCCTGAGGGTCCAGGCTTCCTGGTGCCGCCCCAGTGCTCACCCACAAGCCTAGGTGGCCTCTCCACATAGCAATGGGTGTCACCACTCTACAGGGCACACTGGGCATGAAGGCCACTGGCCAGGCCCAAGGGAACCTCTGAAGGGACTTTTTCTTGGCTGCATAGAAACAAGTGACCTCAAGATGAAGGTGGCCACCCTGGAGGGGGAGCTGAAGCAACAGCAGGAGTCCACACAGGCCGTAGGTGAGGAGCCCTATCATTTAGCCCCATACCATGCACCCTGTACTAGATATGGCAGAACAAGCACCTGTCTCTGTTCTTCGGGGTTCTGGGACAAAGGTAAAGGGAACCACAAAGGAGGGTGGGCAGCCACACTGTTGGGTAATAACCCGAGTTGGGCTGCCACCTTCTATTTACAGAACCCAATTTAGGTGGGATTTATAGCCGCATTTTGTGGCTGATGCCATGGAGGCCCAGAGATGTACTGTGACACCCCCCTTCTCCATGGTCCCATCCTGGATCAGAGGCAGTGCAGGGACTCACATCCAGGGCTCCGCTGCCCTACCCCTTCCCCCACCTGCTCAATCCTGCAGAGACAAAGGCCCAGCAGCTACAGGAGGAGGCTGAGCGCAGGGCAGAGGCTGAGAGGCAGGTGCAGCAGCTAGAGGAGCAGGTGCAGCTGCTGGCAGGGCGGCTGGACGGAGCCAGCCAGCAGATCCGCTGGGCCAGCACAGAGCTGGACAAGGAGAAGGCCCGTGTTGACAGCATGGTCCGCCACCAAGAGGTGAGGCCGGGGACCTTGCCAGTGCCCTGAGCGCCTGCCACAAAGGCTGCAGGGAGAGAGGGCTCCACTGGTGCGGGATGGGGGCTGATCTGTATAAGGTACTTGTTCCCCAACACACATGCAGTTTTGGTTTGATTCACCTTTATGGAGGGTCTGAGCCCTCCCCTGAGCCGGGCACTGGGTGAATGGTGACCTAGGGACAGAAATGGACAAATGAGACCTTGTTCTGGAGGAGCTCCCTACCAGCAAGGGCAAGCAATTGTGCCACCACCAGTCTCCCACCAGATGGCTGAAAGAGGCAGGGGACATGCTGCTGGGGTCCAAAGATGGATAGTCGCATCTGCTTGTGGGAATCCTGGAAGGCTTCTTGGAGGAGGTAGCCTTTGAACTAGACATCAATGGCTAGTGATTAGTCCATCAGCAAGAGGAAGGATAGAGAGGGCACAGGGTGAACAGGGGCCCAGGGTACAGCTGTGCCCTGGGCAGTGGAGCCTTGCAGGAATCCCCATTGGAGTGGCTGAGGGAGTGAGTGACCTATCATATCTGTCACTTAGAAAGAGGGCAGGTCTGGGGGCTGTCCTGGCTGGGCTTACCCTCACAGGTTGGGTGGGGAGCTACGCATCAGGTGGCTTCTGTGAGCCAAACACTGGGCTCAACCTCTACAGCCCTCAGGTTCTTCCTCCTCACAATAGTGGGAGGAAGATACTCTTGTCATCCTCATTTTATGAATGAGGAAACAGACTGAGTGAGATTAATTTAAGGAAATTGACCAAGGCCGCACAGCTAACCAGAGGTGGCCCCAGGACTCAGGATGACTGGGTTGGTCCTTTTTACTTTACGCTTAGTTGGTGTCAGGAAATATGGGTTCCATGTGACATGGCCTGATGGAGTACTGGAGACCTAAAAAGAAGAAAAGCATTTTTCCTAGAATTCCTTTCTGAGTGGAGACTGACCGAAGAGAAGTGGGGTGGAGGCCAATAAAGTCAGCCAACTGCTTTTCAAGGGGGCAGGAGCTGCAAGCCAG
The DNA here is from genome assembly GCF_014176215.1 of Rousettus aegyptiacus. Taxonomy (NCBI): domain Eukaryota; kingdom Metazoa; phylum Chordata; class Mammalia; order Chiroptera; family Pteropodidae; genus Rousettus; species Rousettus aegyptiacus. The sequence continues at coordinate 16,484,726 of NW_023416308.1, read as the reverse complement.
AGGTCCTTGACCAGATGGGTATCTGTCGCCCTGCTGCCATCTTTCTTGTGCCCCTTGCCCTCCATGCGTGTACCTAGGCTCCCCCTACACAGACAGTTGTGGCACAAAAGGGGAGGGCTTGGAGAGGGGAGGTCACAGATTATAGTCTCCTTAGTCCCACATAGCTAGGCCTAGTCTCATGGGCCTCATGGCCTCCCTGCCCGCCCATCCGGCTCAGTCCCTGCAGGCCAAACAGCGAGCCCTGCTACAGCAGCTGGACAGCCTGGATCAGGAGCGTGAAGAACTTCGTGGCAGTCTGGATGAGGCCGAGGCCCAGCGGGCCCACGTGGAGGAGCAGCTGCAGAGAGTGCAGAGCGAGAGGGAGCAGGGGCAGTGCCAGCTCCGGGCCCAGCAGGTGAGAGTGGGCAGGGTGAGGGCGCAGGGGAGACTCTTCCCTTTCACCAGAGAACCCTCTAGCCAGCTGAGTGCCTGTGGGCCTTTCCTACGTCTGGGGAGTGGAAGGGGTGGAGTGTCCCCAGGGGGAGCCAGGAACTGTTTCTCCGGCCAGGTCTGAGCCTCCCTCTATCCCAGGAGCTGCTGCAAAGCCTGCAGGGGGAGAAGCAAGGCCTGGAGCAAGCAACAAGGGATCTGCAGCTGACCATCTCAGAGCTGGAATTGGAGCTCGTGGAGCTGAAGGAGCAGGAGCGGCTACTGGTGGCCTTCCCGGACCTGCACAGGCCTGTCGAGGCCCAGATCCAAAGTAGGGACCTGGGGTTGGTGTACAGGGCACACTTGGGCCTGAGGTAGACAGGACACTGGGGTCTGCAGCTCTCTGGCCTGCAGCGAGGGTGGTAAAGCGGAGGCAGCCAGCAGTTCGGCCCCTATGGAGCCTCCACAACAGTCAGGTGCCTCACGTATTGTCTACTTTTCTGTGTAGATGGGGACGAGGACTTACTTAGGTAAGGTGACTTCCCCCAGTCACACAGCTGAATCCAGACACAGGTCTGGCTGCCTCTGTAGCCTGTGCTCATCACCATGTCACATACCAGTCCTTCGCTTGACTTACCTGTGTCCCCTGTCCTGGTGTCTTCCCAAACCACATCATGCGGCCAGCTCCAGGGACACAGTCCCAACTGTACAATGTCCTGGAACCCATGGCACAGGAGTTCTAGGGACCCATCTCAACAGAGGACTGGATGTCAGGCCACCTGGGTTCTCATTCCAGTCCTGCCAGCCCTTTGAAGCTCTGAGGGCAAATCCATTCGCAGAGCTGTCAGGATGATCCACTGAAATTTAACTGTGCATTATAAGTCATCACTCCTGAGTGCCGACTACATGCCATGCCTTTCTGTTGCCCTCTTAACTGCCCCACCTGGTAGGTAGCAGCCTCTTTTTGGAAACCAGGAAGCAGAGAACCAGAGTGGGCAGAGACTTGCCCGGGCTCATAGAGCCAGAAGGAAGCATCCATCCCCCATATGGTGGGAAGGAATGTCCTTGCTGTATTCCTGACTCATATCCAAGAGCACTGTGTGACTTTGGACAATTCCCTGTCGCTGGCCCTCCAAAAATAGGTGGCCTTGGAAGAGATTTACTCTCGCCTATTTGCTAAGTCTTTACTAAGATCTAGGTCCTACCCACCGCTCAGATTTTATAATGCTGTGGTCACCTTCCAGCAGGCATAGGAATTTGAAAGTGCAGAAGGCCTCAGGAGAGGAAAAATGAGACGGGAGGCCTAGTGCACTGACCCTTCCCAGCTCCCCTGTGCCTGCTGGGCCACCAACCCAAGGCACATCCCAGTTGGCATGCCTGCCCTCTGAGGTCCTGTCCCATTGGGCATAAGAGACAGCCCTGGTGGGATGAGTGCCACCAGTGTGTCCCCACAGGCTCCGGCAACGTCACAGATGACATGGAGAGGCAAGTGCAGGCCAACGACATCCGCATCCGGGTCCTACAGGAGGAGAATGGGCGTCTCCGGTCAATGCTGTCCAAAATTCGGGAGGTAGCCCAGCAGGGGGGCCTCAAGGTGGGCAGCCTGACTCCCCCACCTGAGAGGGCTGGCCCTTGGGGACTTGAATGAGGCCCCCAACTCAGCAGAGGTCTTCAGACCCCACCCCAAGAACCTATTGAGAGTCTGTCTCATCGCATGTGGCTTTGGGCAGCACTGTTCTGAAACACCTTCCATATTTTAAGAAGGTATGAGGATATTACAGTGCCTTCTAGCTCCAAATCACCTACTCTGGCCCTTCGTACTTTCATTCTAAGTACAACCAGGAGCCTTGTCAGAAAGCAACCTTCCCACACTTACTGTGGCTTAGGTAGCCCTGGGAGGCTTCCCAAACCCTGCCCCTCAGGGAAAGGGGCCATGGATACAGGTTTGGGTTCTCCCTACCCATCCAGGCTATGATACCCTCTCTGAACAGTGTGTGTGTGTGTGTGTGTGTGTGTGGCGGGAGGTGCAGGGGCGATTCCTGGGCCTTTCTGAGCTTGGCTTTCTTCACAGCTGATCCCACAGGACCAGCTCTGGGCCCCTCCCAGTCAGGGAATCCAGGGAGCATCGCCACCAGCCCAGGTCCAGAGAGCATCCCCGGGGTAAGTAAGGCTTTTCTAGAAGCGGGGCAGATGGGCTGCGCTGGTCTCCCTCACTTATAGGAGCTCTTGCCATCTGCTCCTCCCCTCAGGCTTCTGGGCAGGCAGCATTTACCTGGCAGCAGGATGGCCAGTGCAGGCAGGACCCTGCCTGGCCAGCCCCGGACATCCCCACCTCAGCAGCCCTGTGGCCGGCCCAGTAAGTCTTCCCTGGAGGATGTGACCCATTCAACTACCTGTGCCCATAACCCCATCCGGGCCTTGGCCAGGCTAAGGAGGAGACTGTCACCAAGCCAGAGCCAGGGTGGCCCTGCGCACCAGCCCCAGGAGCGGCCAATGTAGCCTGTAGTGGGGTGGGGCTGGAGGGCAGGTGGCTGGCAACCTACTTAACGTAATAAAGCCCCAGCCATCTGCCCACAGCGACCTTGACCTCACAGCACTGGCTGAGCTAGGGGCAGAGCTCTTCCTTCCCTGCCCTGGGCTGGGACCACTGAGTCCCCAGCCATGCAGGTCACTCATCCGCAGAGGCCTGGCACACTGTGGATCCTCAGTGAATGGGAGCTTCCTGATGGGGGCAATGGAAGAAGACGGCACACTGAGGGGAGAAAGAAGCTTCTAGCACCTGAGCCAAGTGAAAGGCAGGCAGCCTTTCAATCCCCATAGCAAGGGCCAAAGAGTAGCATGGATTCAGTCACTCCACCACACCCCCCCCCGCCCCCACCAATGAAAGGCAAGATCAATGTAGGGGGTGTGCTGGGGAAGGAGAGCAATTCGAGGTGGAGCCAGTGAGAAAGGAGTCAAAGACTGGGGTCCCAGCTCTGGGCTCCTGGAGATAGGCAGAGGGCAGTGACGTTTCTTTAGCCTCAGGTCCAAACCTGGGGCCTCCCACCCTGGCTCTGAATCTGGGGATGAGGACATTGAGGACCCAAGAAAGTCAGCATTCCTTTCCCCAAGGAACTCACCTTCAGGAAATGTGAGTCACAAAAGGTTTCTGTAAATCCAGAAGGACAGATTCCCAGGAGACCACTGAAGACAGGGGAAGGCCTCACCCAACCAGAGAGCGGGACACCCTAGCCAGCCCTGGCTTTCCCAGGCCTACCCCTTGGGGCCTGGACACTGACGCCACCAGCCACACCAGGCCCACAGCAGTCGTTTTCCTCATGAAGCCTCCAGTCTGTCCTGGGTCACCTCATCTGTCAGGGACAGGCCCTAAGACCTTGTGAGGACTTCTCAGAGTAGGTACTCCCAGCTTCCTGTGACATTTCCCCTGGTAAGAAGGCCAGCAGGTAGAGCACCTCAGCTTAAAGAGAAAGGTCAAGAGGGGCCAGGTGTGCAGCTGAACTGGCATGGCCAGGATCTGCCCAATTTTTGCTCTTACGGAGCCCAGGGGTTCGTGAGGGAGGTGAGGATGCCCTGTCCCTGTCTCTGGCAAGTGAGAGCCAGCCCTGGGGGCTCCCTGAGGCAGGAGGCCTGGGCCCAAGTGCAGGGGAGGACCCACCACAGTTCAGCTCCTTTCTGCTTCCATTTATTAGCTCACAGTTCTGTAGGTCAAAAGCCCAGGCTCTGTGTGGCTGGATTCTCTGCTCAGGGTCTTAAAAGGCTGAAATCAAAGTATCTGCCAAGTTGCATTCCATTCTGATAGCTCTGGGGAAGAATCCAGGCTCATTCTGGTGGTTGGCAGAATTCCAGTTCTTGCAGCTGAGGTCTGTTTCCTTGCTGGCCGCTGTCAGACGGGGCCACTCTTAGCTCTTAGAGACTGTCTGCCTTTTTTGCCACGTGGCCCGCTCCATCTTCAAGTCAGCAATAGAATTTCTCATGTGGTTATAAGGTTAGGCCCACTTGGATACTTTCCCTCTCAAGGTCCTCTGTGCTATATAACAGAATCCAACAGTAGTCAAACTCATTAAGAGTCACAGTTTCAATATACAAGGCATGTTCATGGCGGCTGGGAGTACTTTTGGAGGCTATCTTAGAATCCACCTCCCACAGGCAGTAGAACCCAAGGTAACTTTTCATCTTAAAACATCCACACAAATTTTACTTATGTTAAAATATATCCATGTTTATTTTAATATTAAACCTTCCCTACCCCAAATCTTCTAAACAAAATGGATGCCTCTGGAGATGCACCATATTTATTCTGTGGCTTCAAGTATCCTGGTCAGCAACCCGTAACCCCACCGAGAAGCACAGGACTAGATGGTTTCTAAGGCCTCTGGTCCCAGCCAGGCCCAGGAAGGGAGCCTAGTGGGACAGGCACTGGGTCCTGTGGCTCCCAGTGCCCAAGGACCAAGGGCAGCAGACCTCTGGGTGTAACATGACAGCCCTGACGAAGATGTGACCTGAAAGATGGTCAGGCCAGGTGGCTCCTCACCCAATAAATAAGCACAAAACATGGCCACTGCAGCTTCGGCCCCTGGAATGTCCTGACACGCAGGCCAGAAGGCTCCTGGAGCCACGGGCCCCTGCTCAGGGTCCTAGGAGCTGCCTGTAAGAAAGGCAGTCACAGACACCCAGGATTGCACAGAAGGTCCCCAAAAGGGCCTCTCTTCCTCTCTCTCTAGCAGGTCTGGGCCCTGCATCCTTGGCCTGGGGGCTGTGGCCCCTCCTTCCCAGTGTGGATGTGGTGAGGCACCTTGCTCCTCAGCAGGGGAGGCCCCTATCCTTCCTTCCACCCACAGGGCTTTCTGTCTTGTCCATCCTGCTGTGCTGTTCCGAGAGCCCAGGCCGAGGGATCCCATCCCCATGTGCAGAGACCCAGCTCTGGAGGCTAATCATCTGAGTAGCGGTTCCCTACAGAGAGAAGGAAAAAGAACAGGGAGGGAGGTGTCAGGTGGGAACCAGGCAGAGCCAGTCATCGGCCACCACCCTTGGCGCTCACCCAGAACGTTGAATTTGCACAGCGGGCAGGTTTGCTGGAGCATCAGCCAAGGGTCTACGCAGTCTCGGTGAAACTCATGCTTACAGGGCAGCACCCGGAGCCACTGCAGGGTGGGGCGGGGAGGTGGAGAAGGGCTCAGGCCACAGTGGCAGACCTCGAGGTGGGAGTACCTAGCCTGGTGTCCTCACCTGAGCTGGAGAACTGAAACCACTGTGGCCTGCCATCCCCACCCCCCAACCATTCTGCTTTCTGTGGTGCTGGTGGGGGTAGAAGAAGGGTCTGGAGGTCTCTCAGGCATTGGGGTTTGGTCATCACACGTCAGCCAATAGTTGGCCTGTGCCCAGGGCACTAACCTGCTTGTTGCAGAAGTAGTCCAGACACACAGCACAGGTCTCTGCACCAGGCTCTGGGGGACTCTGGGCTGCCCTGCCCAGCCGGCAGCGCCGAGTCTTAAGGGACGCCAGTCTCTGCACCACGCGGCGCTTGAGCAGGTCCACCTGTGGGGAGAGGGCAGGCACAGTTTGGCAGGCCCGAAGGTGGGAGGCATCGGGACTTCTTCAGGCTGGCTCCCACCTGGCTTCCAGGCTCCCGCTGGCTCTGTCTCGACGCCTGCCGCTGGGCCTGGACCACAAGGCCTGTGCACAGAAGCATGGCCACCAGCAGGATGGCGTTCCACAGCTGCTGCAGGGGCTTCTGGGGAGGGGAGCAGAATGTCAGGGACACTGGGGCTACCCCAACCTCTTCCCCCAGTAAATCCGTCCTAAGGACAAGGTAGGTGAGGTTCGTTGGTACCAGCCTCCTGGCTTCCTCCTCTTGAGCCTCCACTCCAGGGTCCACCTAGCTGTCTTTGCTCCACCCTACACAGTGAGGCGACCCACACTGTCCCCAGCCTAGGCCTCTCCAGGGCAACAAACCCAGTGTTTCGGCATTCATGGCAGCAGCTGGCTAGCAGCCTCACAGATGCCCCAGCCCAGTCACCTTCTTACTCCCATCCCTAACCCGCACTTGTGGTCTGCTTTCCAGCAGCCATCACCCACCCACTTCCATCCAGGCTGAACAACATTCACATGCCCTTTGAGAAGGCGCCAGTCCCCAGGCCCTGTTGCCTTGCTCTCCTACGGGTCTCACGTCCCTCCTCTCCAGCCCATTCCTCTACTGCTTTTTGGGTCCCTTACTCTAGCCTTGCCCACTCATTCCCCAGCACAGCCACAGGCAAACCTTAACACGCAGTCTCACTTCTTCACATCCTTCCCTGTGATGCTCCCCTTCCCCAGCCCACCCTGCAGGCCCTCGATCTCCCGTCACCGCCCTCCTCTCAGTATCCCTTGCTCCTTGCCCCCTCCCACGTCTGTGCCTTTCTACACACTGTTCCCTTCTTGGGGACTGTCTTCTTTCTTGCCCCTTCCCTTGGCTATTGTCTTTGGATGCTCTGGAAGCTCTTCCTGACCACCAGGCAAGTGCTCCCTTCTTGCTTCCCTTGCCCAGCTCTCCTTGTACCTGTTATAAACCTATCTCCTTGCTGCTGCCCTTAGTGGTCCCACTGGAGGGAGGAAACTCTGTCTGACTTGCCTTATCTAGTCTCTGAGAGGCACCTGGGTGGGGGGTGCATAGTTTCTGGGGGATGGCACTGACCTAACTCCTCCTATATGCAGTGTGGCAGCTAGGCTTTGACTCCTAAACAGCTGGCTCAGGAAATGATGTAGCATTGTAAGCAAAACCAGGCCCGTTCACCACGTAGGCACACCCCACCCACACAGGCCCACCGTGTCACAGGGTTCGTGGGTGTGTTATGACTAACACATTTGCTTAAAAGTTTTTTGCATTCCTAGTAGCTTCCCGCCATCATGTTACTCCCCAGCCAATGCTGACGTTCAACTACCAGAGTGGGGGAAGAGGGGTGAGAAATCAATAAATGTTAAAGAGGCCACCACTCTGGACGAGGTTGGGTGTCATAAGCTGTTGCTTTGCTCAGGGCAGGGGCACTCTGGGGGCCACTACTGAGCGGTGAATGTGAGTCCCAGCTCCCCGACTCTGTCCTGTCCCCTCCCCGCTGGTGTCTGTGTCCCTATCATCTTCATTCCTGGTGGGGTGTTGGCACCTGCTCTAAGGCTGTCTCCACACCCCTAAGCTCGGGTGCTTTCACTCTGCCCCAGAGGGCCCATGCCTATCACTAGCTCAGTGCTCACCCCAGCAGAGTGACAGTGTCTCTGGCCTGTCTTTTCCCCAGATGGGGCCTTGTGAGTGCTTGAGCTGCCTTGCCCTTGTGCTCCCTGCCATGCTAAAGCAGGCTGACACCTAGCAGGACTCAATGAGTGGCCATTACAGTGTAAGCTCTCCAGGGCAGAACCTGGAACTCCAGTGTTTACAAGAGACCAGTGAGCACTGGGTGGGCCGAGGGCGTGGCCAGCCTGGAGTTCTCCTATAGGCCTGAGACCCAGTGTTCCCAGGTGCATCTTAGGGACCCCCAAGTGAGGAGGGAAGGCAGTGTTGGGAGTAAGGCCATGGTCCATTGGACTTTTCTGATATGACTGGGCCCTGGGGTCAAGGCTGAGAGTTGGTGTCAGCTGCTATGATGGCCACCTAACACCTGCATGGCCCACCTCATCCAGCTGTTCAGCCCTTTGTACCAGCCAGAGCAGCCTGTTCTTCCTGCCTCCAAGCCTCTTGGGCTCTCTCCCAGCCTGCTCTTCTCCCCTTCTGTCTGTACCTCATTCCGGCCTCTCATCTGACAGCCCCTCACCAAATTCCCATCTCACACAGAAGTCTGTGTGGGCTGTTCTCCAGGGGGAGATATAGCGGGGATCCCTTCTCTTCCAAAGCCCTTCCAGTCCCCCATACTCAGTGTCTGCTGCTTCCACAGAACTGTGGTTTGTGCTACTTACAGGAATTGGCACATGCCTTCTAGGCTGAATTGCCAAGGCTGCCTTCAGGTAAGAGTTCCTCTTCCCTGCTTGTCTTTGAGCCTTTGGAGGGCAGAGCCCAGGTCTCACTGCCTTTTGTACCCTCCACAGCCCTTCCCATAGAGCCCCAAGTATCCTAGGATCTCAAAAGTTATTTGGTGTCTGCCGACTTATTCAAGCACGTGTAACAAGATATTCAGAGGAGCAGCAACTGCCCATTTGCTCAGTACCCACCATGGGCTTTACATACACAATTCTCTGACAATCCTGTGGCCATGTGCCATCCCTGTTCACCAATGAGGGACATGAGACCAAAGAGGTTAAACACTCAGCTTGAGACCGCTCAGCTAAGGTTTCAGAGCCACGATTTGAACCCAAGTCTGCCTGATCTGCTGCCACACATGGCTTATGTCCTCCAGCACTTGCTAGAGACTGCATGCCAGGAGACTGGGCCATGCCTATTCTGCACAGAGTTGCAAACAGGATACCTTCGAATCCTCTCGATGCTGAACATTGGAAAATTCAAAAACAAATGAGATGCAGCCTTGGCTTTCAGGAGACAAAATCACTCTCTCCAACTCTTACACAGGATGGGCTGTCCTAAGAGCCCGTGAAGGGCCTGACAAAGCACTGCTGTGATTTAGAAGAGGGAGAGAGGGACTGGGAGCTAAGAGTATGAGGGAGGCTTTCCAAAGAAGGCAGGCAAGATGAGCTGTGAGGGCTTTGGCTGGACTGGTATATATGGGGACAAAACAGATGTCCATACCTGCAGCCAAGCGTGGACAAGGCTTAGTGGCGGGAAACCAGGGCATGTGTGAGGGCCAGGAAATGGCACAGGGTGGGGGAGTGTACAAAGACTAGAAAAAAATAAAGTGAGTCAGTGGGAGAGCTGTGAAAGCCAAGCTGAAGAGTCTGAACCTTATTCTGCAGGCAATGGGGAGCCAAAGAAGGCTTCCGAGCAGGAGAATGACATGACAATAGCACCTAACATTGATTGCACATGACCCTAAGTCAGGCACCACACCAAGTAACCATTGTGTCACTGAATACAATAGCCCTGGGAGGTGGAAGAGGTGGTCCTTGCCACCCAGGTGAGAAGCCTCGGGATTTGAGATAAGGCATGTGTGTGGTCTCACCTGAGCCGCCTCTCCTGGGGCACCCACCTGCTCCTGAGCCCGACTGCCTCCCAGGCACACCAAGTCCTGCCATCCTCCGTAGCCATCCTTAGAGAGGCCACAGGTGGTCCACAAGGTCAGCTTCCACTCGATGTTGGCTGACAAAGACTCTCCGCTAGTGATCTCAGCCGTGGCCTGGGTCCTCCTGGGAGGGAAAGCCACCAAGGGGTATCAGGAGGGGAGGCCCAGAACCATCCATCCCCCAGCCTTGTGGGAAAAGGATACTCCCCAGTATCACCCTGCAGCCCTTCTGCTTTGGCCCCAAGGCCTTTCTTGGCTATTGGTTTTTCCCATTCTCGTACCAGCCAGGCCAGGAAAGCCCAGAATCCCAGGAAAGAGCCTGTCAATCAGGAATCTGTTTTCCTCCTTGCAGGAGCCAATCCCCTCTGCCCACAGGGCTGCCTCCACCCTCCAGACCCTGGCACCTCCTTCCAGTCTCTTCACCCATTTTTCAGACCAGGAGATTATAGTCTTAAGGCTAACAGGAAAGGCTCTGGTCCTGAGACTCCCGAACCCATGGCAGTGCCAGGGACCCTCAGCACCCAGGCACCCAGGCCCAGTCCTTTGGAGCACAAACCCCAACTTACTGCAGCAGTGCCTCCAACAGCTTGGTGACATTGGAAGAATAATGGAGGACGATCACTGGCCTGAGCAGAAGCTGGGATATGTCTAGCTATAGGGAAACAGAAAGGTCAGCTGGTCTTGGTCCCCTATTCCCCAGCCTATGCGCCCATAAAGCCTTATGCAATTTACCTCTCGGACCACGTTGTGGTTCAAAATGAGAAGGAGCAGGGCAGAGGCTCCCAGGAAGAGTGCCCTCCGCATCTGTAGGACAGAAGCAGAGGCTAGCTCACACCCTGCCCACACACCTGTAACCACAGCTGTTCTTAGCTACTGGCAGGCACTACAGTGAGAATTTCCTCTGAATGAACAGTCTGGCTATAAGCTCCTTGAGGTCAAGGGCAGAAAACTTTATTCCTCTTGCCTTCTCCCCAGATGCTCTGTGGAACCCAAACAATGCTGTGTCTTCCCCAGTCCTAGCAGGGCTGGGCTGCCCACCAACCCCCAGCAATAACTTCCAATCGAATATTCTCAGAGCTGGAAGAGCTTCCTGACTCTCTCTTGCCTCCCCCCACCTCCCGTTTCCACACCACCCTGACTCAGTTTTCCTAACTGGGGTCCCTTGCCTCGCCCTGGCCAAGGGGTTTTCTGGAAGCTCCTTAAGGTCCCACCTGGTAGTCTGGCTCTAGCAAATGCCTTGAAACACCCTTCTCCAGTCCCCTTCCTCACATACACCCCCTGCACCTGCTGGACCAGGGCCTTGGGATAGAACTGCGGGCCACTGCCCTGACTCTCCTGGTGGAACTGGGCCGCCTGCTCCTTTCCCACATACGCCACTGCAATCCAGCCTTCTCTGGGCACCTCCTGCTCAGCGTCCACGATGTCCATCTGTGGGGCAAAGGTCCATGGGCAGAGGGAGGAGGGGGAAGAAAGAGGATCAGACACATAGGGGATGCAGGGTTTAGGAAGAGCATCTGGATCTCAGGTTTTGGAAGCCGGAATGCTGGGAGCCTGGGCGGCCTGGGGAGGGGGCGCTGGGCTGCCAGGGGTTGGTCCAGGATGAAGGCCGGATCTGGGTGTGGGATCTACATTGGGACGGGGGCCAGATGGCTCAGCGGCGCTCACCAGCAGCAGGCGACCGCCCAGCGTCGGCGCCGGGTCGGCCTCAGCGCCGATCCTAACGCCCTCCAGGACCAGAGCGTCCTGCCGCGGCAGCCTCACGTCCACCCGCACGGCGCGGGCCCCGCCTCGTCCCGCCCCGGCTGCGGGCTCGCTGCCGTCCGCTGCGGCCCCGGGCCCTGCAAGGCCCAGCCAGAGCGGCAGCAGGGGCAGCAGCAGCAGCAGCGGCGACGGCGGCGGCGGAGGCGGCGGCGGTGGCGACCTCAGCGCGGGGCGAGCGGCGGGGCCCATGGTCCGACCCAGCGAGCAGATGAGACAGGAACCGAGGGTCCCGGGAGCGGCGATAGCGGAGCAAGCGAGGCCGCGGCCGGACGGGGCGGGGCGCCGGGAGGGGGCGGGTCTGGGGCCGGACGGGGCGGGGCGCCGGGGGAGGGGGTGGGCTCCCGGCGGCTCCGGCACCCAGACCAGGCCGCGCGCGCCCCCTGGTGGTCGCGGAGAACCCTAGCGCGGGAGGCCGGGGTGGCTAAGATTGAGTTGAGCCCAGGTCACTGTGCGGAGGAGGGAAGACAGGGAGGAGAAGCTCACAGCTTGCTGGGTTGCTAAGGGCCGAGGCCCGGGGCAGAGGAGAGTGAGGGAGATAGTTGGAAGGGACGCCATGGGGAGGCGGAGGCACGATCAAGGCAGAAGAAGGGCAGAAACGAGAGATGTCTGGGGTCCCGAAGGCTGGAGTGACCTAATGGTCCCACAGTGTGGCTTGGGCCAAATAGCAACCCTCCATCTTCTCTGGACCTGTTTCTTTCCAAGACCAAACTCCAGAAGGCAGAGGAACAGAGATTGGGGTGGGAGGCAGCCAGGGGGAGATTGAGGCATCCTGGAGTGGCGAAGAGAGGGGCTAGGAATGGTTGGCTGGACAGAGTAGGCCAGACGACACATCTCCTCAGTGGGGCCCAGAGGCTGGGTCCTAGTGGAAGTAACTACCTTGGGCTGTGAAGTGGGCACAGTATATGGCCAGCATCTCCTCCCCCACAACAAGTAATCTCTGATACCCGCCAGAATGTGAAAGTTCCATGTGTTGTCCTAAAACTCATCCTTCTCTTCAGGGGATATGGCTACTGGGAGCTAGATCAGTCTGAAAACCTTTTTAGAAATAAACTGTGATAAAAGGGCAAAGGCAAGATGAGCCACAATGATCTTTTCCTTAAAATTTCATAATGAAAAATATCAAACATATAGAAAAATTGAAAGAATTTTACAGTGAACACCCATATAACCACAAATGTTGAATCGTCATGATGCTCCAGAAGAATAAAACAAAGAATAAGACAGCTTGATATCAGCCCAAATACAAATGGGGCATCAAACAGAGAAGCCAGATACAGACCCACATACACGTAAACATAGCTATGTCAGAGGAAGCAGTGCAGGTGGGGCCAGAGGAGGAGGAAGTATAATGAACTGTTTGATAAATTATGCTAAGAAAATGGGTTAACAATAAGGAAAAGAAATGAAATTGGACCCCTACCGACCATCATATACAAACTATAAATTCCATGAGTATTAAAGACCTAAATATGAAAAGTCACACTTTAAATATTTTTGGAAAGAAACATAGAATAAATATCTTGATTACTTCAAGGCCAGGAGAAATACAAAAAAGCAGAACATAAAGGAAAAGTTTGAAAAAATTCATCTACAATAAAATACTTGTTAATCAAAACATTGTAATAAAGTTGCAAGGAACACCACAAACTGGGAGAAGGTATTTGCAACCAAATGATTCACATGCAGGACAGACAAATAAATAGATATGGGCTACAAGTTGCAAATAGGCACTTGACAAAAGAGGAAACAAGGATGGTTAATAAATATGAAAAGATGCTCAACCTAATCATTAATCAGGGAAATACAAATTAAAATAATTTGAGAGACCAACTGATCAAAATTTTAGAGTCTGACAATGTCAAGTGTTAGTAGGGATGTGGAGCAATGGAATCTATACACTGCTGATGGCTGTACAGCCCGGTTATACTTGCACAGTACAAGCCACATTGGAAACTATTTTATATCAAATAAAACAATATGTACATTCTCAGGAATTCTACTCCCGAGTGTATACTCTAGGACAGTGGTTCTCAATATAGACAATATTATAATCATCTAAGGATCTACAAAATACCGATGCCCAATCTGTGCTCTAAATCAACTGAAATGTTAGTTCTGGAGGTGGGGATTGATTGCTGATAATGATAAAAAATGTGTACGCCAAGTCACTCTAATGACTGAGAACCATTTCTTGGGCATGTGCAGAACAACTTCATTTAAATAGTGAAAATAGCCCAATTGTCCATCACTAGAAGACATAAATTGTGGTATTCTTGTGTGGGTTACTAACATTCTTTTGTATATATGAAATCGCTCTTGAGGTCCCTTGGTTTCCACGAAGAGTCTTGCTTCTCCAATTCTGTGAATATCCCAGCCCATCTGATAGCCCCGATGATAAGGTTGCAAGGACACACCGTGTAATTAGCCAAACTGTTGGCTTCACCATCTGTGTATACCTATTCCTACTACTTGCTCCCTACTCCCCAGCCCACCCACCCAGGCAAGGAGTCTTCACTGCTTCCCCCACACATACACCAATTAGACACAGATCCTTACTCCTACCTGTTCCTAACCTAAAATACATTTCTGCTTCCCTACAAATAACCACATCCCAGCCTTCCATCAGTGGGAGCCAGAGCACCCCTGTGAACTTGGTGAGTTACCAGAGTTACCCTGTGCTTACTTCCCACAGGGTAAACTCTTGATTACCCTGAAGAGACTTGAGGATGTTCTCTCAATGTGGGGGCATGTAGTCCAGTCCGGCCCAGAGTCTTCTGATGTTGCATGCAGTGGGGTGGGGTCGGAGGGCAATAAAGATCAGAGTTGCCACTGAAGGGAGTATAAGCCCAGGAACAGAGCAGCAAAGGACCAGAGATTGACTGCAGGGGGATGAATGCCAGGCAAGGCCCTGTTTGTAAGCAAAGCACCTGAGGAGGAGGAGACTGGAGGGGCCCCCAGGGAGGGAAGGGATCCCAGCTGGAAGAAGAGGTAGGCCACTGGTCCTGGGGCCGATCCTTGGGCCACCTGGCTCCTAGGGCTGAATGGCCGGAACACTCAACCAGAGAAGCCAAGTCCCCAGGTCCTAGCATGCTTTACTTCTGAGGTTGGGTGGGGAGCTGGTAGGGACAGGGCTGTCACTTTTTCACCATGTATCTCCAGGCAACCCACTTCCTTTTTCTTGGCTTGTGACTCCAACTGTAAAAAAAGGTTAGACTGAAAGATTTAGGGGTTTTTTTTTCAACAAACATGCTATGATTCCCAGTGACTTGTGTCTTAGAATACAAGGTTTCCTGGCCTGGGCTGGGCTGTGAACTGCGTGGAGGCCCCCAATGCCCCCATCTCTCTTCACGCCCTGAAGCTGTAGGGGATCCTGGGGAAAAGTGAAGCAGTTAACAAAAGTGTGAGGCACGGGGTGCGTTGCCTCAAGTGGGAACAGGGTAAGAGTAGGGAAATGTTTTAGATTCGGTACCAGGAACAGGATGTGTGGTAAAGCCAGTGAATTCTCTGGGCACAAGTCCACAGCTGTTCTTCTTCTGCTGTGAAACGGGTCCTTCGGTGTGGTGCCAGGCTGTCCATAAACATGGACGACGCATTCCATGAGTCCACAGATGGCTGTACTGGAGGAAGGATGAAGGACAAGCAAATCCATACTCAGAATAGGTGCCTTCTGCAGTGAGCCTGAACGTTGGCCAGCTTTGTGATGGAAGGGGCCAATGTAATTAGTCGGCCACCAGGTGGCAGACTAGTCCTCCGGAAGTGGGATCCCACTGGGGCCCAGCGACGGTTTCTGCTGTTTTTACAAAGAGACTTGAAGAAGGCCACGTCTAGCTCAGGGGCTTCAGGCCCAGGGACTACGAGAGAGGTCTGGTCTGGAGGGCCATATTTCCAGAATTCAGAGGTCCCTGAGATCCCTTCATCTTATAGGAATGAGCCCAAGGACATATAATAAGTTGTCTTAGAAAAAAATCTTATAAAAGGGGTCAAATATGTGGTGACAGAAAGAAATCTAACTATGGGAGGTGAACACAATGTAAATATGCCTTACTGTTAAAATGTACAGCTTAAACTTACCAGATTTTGTTAACCAATGTCACCATAAAAAATAATTAATTAATTTTTAAACATTAAAAAAAATCTTAGACTGTCCCTTGGGTTCCTAGTTCTGTCACCACCTCCCCACATTCACCCAGATGCCCAGAGAGGGATAATGACTTGCCCAAGACCACATAGGGTAGCAGCAGCAGAACCGTGGTGTGGGAGAGAGGAAGAGCAGTCAGGAGTCTGCTCCCTCCCTGGGCCCAGAATTTAGGGGGCAGAGTAAGTGTTGGGTCCTACTCACAAATGGATGTTGTGTGTCTGCAGGGTTTTAGGCACTGGATACGAAGCAGTGACCATGACGAGCAATGGCTCCTGCCCTTGAGAATAGATAGTCAACCATAACCACATCCACAATCAAGATTATTTCAGACCATGGAAGTGCCATATAAAGGAGATAAAATGACTTTAGAAAGTGACTGGGGCCTGGGGACTGCTTCAGTTCCTGTGCCAGGAGAAGGAAGGCCTCTCTGAGAGGTGGTGTTGAGACCTGGCTGGCAAGAATATCTGGGGGAAGAAACAGGAAGTTCAAGTAAAAACAGCTGATACGTTTACTATGTTCCAAGCACTGTTCTAGGTCCTTTGCATGAATTAGCTCATTTGATCTCCGTACAACCCTAGGAGCTAGTAAGATTGTCATTGCCATTTTATAAAAGGGAAATTGAGGCATAGGGGTCAAGTAACCTTGGTAGGGGAGAGAACCAGGACCTGAACTCAGGTGGTCTGCTGCAGAGTTGGTGGGCTCACCCTGTACCATTCTGCTTCTTAAGGGCATTGATGCCGAATGAACAAATCAGACTGAAAATCTGGATTCTATCTTGAATGCAGGGGATGGGGGTAGAAATGACAATCCATTCTTCCCAAGGGAAGGTTTGAACCAGCTAGTGCCAGAGCCAGGGCAGGGTATCCAGCACCCCTACTTCCTTCCCCTCCCTTTCCCTTTGGGGGAGTCCAGAAGTCCCAGTTCCCTGCCCCCCACCTCTCGTTCACAGCTAACTGGGCCACCTCATTCTAAAGGGATTTGACTCTGGGAGACAACTAGAGACTGGTGAGAAAGGGCTTAGGGATTAGACAATGATATCTGGGAAGGTAAGGGACTTAATTAGGGGGGTTCAGGTGTGGGAAGTGGGGCGGGGAGAGGATTTGTGTCTTCACAAAGCCAGGGTAGACTGTGGAAGTGAGGAGGAAGTGCGCTCCTGGGGAGGAGCCAGGCAAGGCTCAGTTTTTTACATTCTGTTGTGTCTTCAGAAATAACACATAATAGAATTAATAACCTCTCACATTCATGCCCCCTTTGCTTTTCCAGCCATTATCTCACTTGGAATTCTCACAGAGGCCTTGGGAAAGAGGCAAGGATTATATTTCTCCCCAGGTTATTGGCACCCAGAGAAGGCAGGTAACTGCCACAGAAGGAGCTGGGGCTTGGCTCAGGCCTCTCAGCTCCTGGACCAGGACTGCTTCCTCTGCTCCCTCTAGTTCAGGAGAGAGGTGAGAGAGCAGGGGGCCAAGAAGCTGCAGCAGAAGTCAGATGTGGCCTACTAGACTGGAGTCCTTAAAGACCCCTGGCCTCCACTGGGGAGGGGGAGAAAGGGAAAGCAGGAGGGAGAACAATGAGCGAGGGTATAGGAGGCTTGCCATCCTGTATTCTGGGAAGCTGGGCATGGCTGCAGCTGGAAACACAGGAGCTTGAAAAGAGGGCTCCTTATCCACTTCCCTCCTGTAACCCCCACCTCTGGAGATCCATTGGTGGCCCTTCTACCTTCGAAGGCACCCTTTGTCTACAGTCTGACCTTACCCTGCATATGTCCTAGTCTTTCTTGTTCAACACTGAGTGTGCTGAGGTTCCAAAAGGAGAAAGACGCCACCGCCCCCGGAGTTCCCTTGAAACATCTCCAGCTCAAGGATCCCAGAATAGCCCCACCCCTCCCCTCAAAGGTCCTTCCGGACATCTGCCCCTCCTACATCCACATACCCCCAAGCCCTGATTCTTATCTGGCCCCATGCCCTGCCTCTGCTCACTTCTCCACAGCCCAATCTCGGTCTGGGCGTGCCCTCCACCCCCAATACGCTGAGTTCCTTGAGGACAGTATTTCTTACTCTATGATTAGCACAGTGCTCAGTTAAATATGTTTGGGGTGAATTAATGTATGAATGAATGAATGAAAAGGCTTCCCACCCCCTCCAATCTGGTTGACTCTTGCTCAGCCATCAGGTCTGGGGAACCTGGGATGCACCCTGCCCTCTGACTGGGTGGAGACCAAACTGTCTACACCCCGTTGGTGGCACTGGTTGCCCTGTGCTGGAATGACTCGTTGCCTTGACTGTCTCTGCCTGGAGATCAGGAACTCCTTGAGGGCTTTATCCTCTGAGATGTTCCCACATCAGGCACCATGCTACTGCATAAGTTTTACTTGTGGAGTGAAGGAATGAAAGGTGATCTGGCTCCCGGTTCTGGTCAGGAGCAAAAGCCTGGGCCACCTGGAGGAAGAGGGCAGGTACAAGAATGAGCCCATCACCTATGGCTTCCTTGTTCTGCTGCTATTACCTCTGCTATTGAGGTCGTGCAGCCCCAGGTCATTTGGATTTCTTCATTCCTTCACCATTTGTTGGAAAAGGACTTGAGGCAGCTGTTGCCCCACATGGCAGAGCTGGGAGGAGGCAAGAAAGTTCCAGTCAGGGCCTTTCTGTACAAGCACAAGGGGTTTCCAGGGAGTTTCTGCTGTCTTTGCCGCATGGAAGTAGAGTGTTCCACAAATATTTGTAGTATAGTTTAAAAGATTATTCTCTCCAACTCTCAATTCACTGTGCCAACCTCCACACCACCCCTTTCCTGCTGACACCATCAAATCAGGATGGGACCTGGCAGGCTTTGATCTCGAGGTCAATGCCCTTGTTTTAGGGAATAGGCATCCGGGGCCCAGAGGTCAAGGGCAATCAGCCCCAAGGAGGCCCTCATATGCTCATTGCTCAGTCACTGCAGTGCATTCACTCAAGAATGAAGCCTAAAGCCCAGGGTCTGGACCCCAGTCCAGTGCTCCTATCTGTGCCTATAGCCGTCCCCCAGAGGAATCTCAACCCCAGGGCACTAACTCCTAAGCCTAGAACCGTCAGCCCAAGCTCCTCCTAGATGTCCGTGCTCCAGCAGCTTGTTGTCAGCTGTTCACACTTCCTTGCCCAACAAGGTATACTCAACATCACACCCATCCCAGAGCTGCCAAGTGGCAGGGCCTGGATCTCACCTCGGGCCTGCCTGAACCTCCGAGGCTGGGGGCGTTTCCTGTTGGGCCGGGCTGTTGCCTGATAGTCACCACCACAACACAAAGTAGTCAGTATCAAGTTCGGGTGAGAGGGGCTACCAGTTGGCAGAGGTCATGTTGAGTTTGGTAGATCAGGGAGAGGTTTCTGGAATCAGTATTGGATCAGGGCTTCGGAAGCTAGGGAGGATCTGGCAGGAGGAAACAGGAGAGGGCGGCAACTCCAGCAGAGGCAGGAAAGCAGTGGTGTATCTGAGGGACAACGCTGAGCTTCTCGTACTGAAATAAAAGCGTGAAGGGGAGGGACGGCAGTTGAGGCCACAAAGGGTGCTGGGATGAGATGAGGGAAGGCCTTGAAGGCAAGTCCAGGAACTAGGGAGCCATTGCAGACTCTTGAACAGGGGAGCAACGTACCTAGCAGGAAGCGAGAATTGCCAGGCAGGGGTTGGGGAATATAGAACAGGTGAGGATGAGGACGGGGAACTCTCTCTTAGTAACCTGCTCAGAGGAGTTTACCAGATTAATATTCTAGGATTTCTATTATCAGATTAACTAGCTGTTCCATAGTAGACTGGAGATAGATAAGTTTCAGTGGAGGAAGGAGAAGCGGGCAGCCACAGGACCTGGGAAGGGCGGACTGGAGGAAGGGTACTTTACTTAGACCTTTGTAGCGGGTAACTCCAGATTCTTGGGGGAGGGGGTTATTGGAGGTTAGTTGGAGCTGGGGACTGTTTTCTGCTGGGTGAGTGTTTTCCTTGTGCTTTCCCAGGCAGCCTCTGAAGGCAGCTCCCAGGTGAGTCCATGCCCTGACGCACAGGCACCTGGCAACATACGCCCCAGAAGCCAGGAACCTGAGTTCAAGATGCAGCTCTGCATGCACTCTTATCCTTAGGTTCCTCAATAAATCACCTTGGGCTTAAATGAAAAGCTAGATCTGATGTGCCTTGTAAACTATAAAGTGCTGAATCAACATAAGGGTTTTCTGTTTTTCTCTGATTAAGCCCTGAAATGAACATCTTGCCCCGGAAGGGTCTTAAATAAATATCAGCCATGTATCCAGCAAGGAAGGCAACCAAGCCCTACCCTAGGTCAGAAGCTGATGATTTTTTAACCAGGGCAGGACTGCTGGGACTGCCTGAAAACACTTCACAGAGGTGGGGTAGAGGCTCCCAGCCACAGGGCTAGACCTGAGACCCTTGCTCTGCAGTGCCCTGCAAGAGACTTCTGTGGTGGGAGGCAGGGGGAGAGTGAAGGCCTTCCAAGAGTCTTTAATGGGCCTGCTATAGCCTGCTTCTGCCAGAAAGCCTGGGAGTGTTTTGCTTTCTATTCTCTTGGAGATGTGAATGTGGAGGTGGCAGGGGCTCACTCTAAGGCTGGGTGTCCACAGCCTCCTGGGCTTAAAACTGTGCCATGAATTCTAGGCAGGAAGGAAGGCTGTGACTAGGCACATTCCACATGACAAGCACCAGGCAAAGCTCTCCACATCTATTACATCACTAATGATTTTGGGCAAGTCATCCCTCTTTGGGCCCCAGCTTCCACAGCTGTTAAGTGAGGTGAGCTGCCTGATCCCTGAATGATCTATGTTTACATCTCCTTCCCAGGGCTCCCCCAGCACCTGACTCTGTGCCTATTGGAGCATTTCTTGCATTCATTCATTCACCACACATTTATTGAACAGCCCCTGTGCAAGATGCTCTGCTGAGGGCAGAGGGCTTGTGGGCTTTCAGAGGTGAATAAAACAGAGCCCTATGGCCCAACACGTCATGGTCTAGCAGGGCAAATGCTACTAGGTAGGGCCACATCAAGGTTCTGCCAATCCTCCCTGCCCACTCCTTCTCTCCCCTCCTCTCTGGTTGTGGCCATGCTTCCTATCAACCGCCAGAATTTTTCTCGTTATGCCACCACAGAATGAATCTCTTTTCCATTTCCTTCCCACCCCACATTTTAAGGCCCAGTTCCAGTGACACTCCATCTATGAAGCCTTCTACAATTCTTCCAACCCCAAACAAATTACCTCTCTTTTAAGCTACCTCCCAGGCACTTGCTGCCTCTCCTTGTGACATAGATCTCATTCTTATATTCTAGTTGGTGGTGCCTGTGTCTTTTTTGGGGGGAGGGCAGGATGTTATCTGATTCATTTCATGGTTCCCAGAACAGTGCTTAGGGCCCGGCATACAGTAGGAAGAAAGAATGGCCCAGGCATGTGACAGTAGAGGCAGGATTAGCATGGAGAGGAGGGGACCCAGGCAGAGGGGGAGGGCTGTGGAGTTCTGAAAGGAGGAAATGGCTCATTCTATAGGGAAGGGGCTGTGACTGGGGCATGGCAGGACAGTCAGGCTTGAGCAGAGAAGGGGAAGCAGATAAGCTGATAGCCAGCCTGCTTTCATTGTGCGATGGCTTTCTCTGTGGCTTCCTGCATGTCCCCCCTGCATCCCTATCCAGAAGCTGAAGCCTGGCCAGGCAAGGCAGTAAAGGGAGGCTGTGCAGGGTAATCTAGGGAGAGTGGTCACAGTGCCTGTGCTAGGCACTGCACTCAGCGAATTATGCACACTCACTCACTTTATCCTCTCATGCTGACTTGAAATCCAGATCATCTCCCTCCACTGAGTGAATGAAGAAGCTTGGATTCAGAGAGCTGAAGTCATTTGCAGAAGTCTTATAGAAGTGGAGGATTTAGAACTCAAACCCAGGTCTCTGAAGCACTCTTCCATGCTGGCTGAGGGTGTGAGTAACTTAAGAGAGCAGCTCCCGGAGAGCTGAGAAGGTCAGAGGCAGAGGACAGGGTCCTGGGTGGGGAGACCAGGTCTGTGCTTCCTCGTTTCTCTCGGCCTGTCCACCCCACAGGTGGTCAACACTAGGAGGCCTCAAGCTGGGTTGGTAGCAGTTGTCCAAAATCGATGGCAGAACAGAAGGACAAGGGCTCCAGAGAGAAATGGCCAACACCACAGTTCCCCAAGGCAGGGCAATGGCTAAGCTTAGGGGCACCAGGCAAGCTCTCTACCGTTCTGGGGAGGGAGGTCCTGTGCTATGGGGGCCTGATCTTACTTAGAAGAGCTCATTAAACAGTACCTAGATGGGGAAACTGAGGCCCAGAGAGCTCATTCAAGGTTACACTGTGAGCTAAGAGTAAATCTGGGACTAGAACCCAGACTTCCTGCTCTTCTGATGCCCTCTGGCCTTGGCCTGGATTAAACACCTCTGCTCGCCTCCTGCCCAACTCTCCACCTCAGGAGGGCGGAGGGGACACGTCAGAGGATCCCGGCCAGCCAACGCATCTGCCTACTCTGCCTCTCGGATCCTTTAAAAGGCGGGGCTTGACTGTCAGCCCCGAGGCCCGGGCAAAAGGCTGGGACTTTACTCAGGCGGCAGAGAACCAGTCTGAGCTCCATCAGCTGCCGCAAGCGCTGCGCCCCAGCCTGAGACACGATGAGCGGCAGAGTCGGCGACCTGAGCCCCAAGCAGGAGGAGGCGCTGGCCAAGGTGGGCCCTCATCCTGGCCCGGGCCCTCATCCTGGCCCAGCCCCCGCCCCGGGTCCCGGCCCTCTCCCTGCGGCAGCAGCCAGCTGGGAAGGCGCTGGGTTGGGGACTAGCGATGGTCCTTGGAGGGCAGGCCGGATGTGGTGGGAGCAGCAGCGGGCTGCACCTGGCATCCTGTGCTCCTCGGGCCCGCCCCTCCTCCCTCCACCCGCCAAGGAGGCCCTGGGGAAGTTTGGCCATCCTGGCCCTAGCCCGGAGCAAGCCCCTAGAGGCCCCACCCAGGAAGAAGTGGTTGCTTGGAAGCCCTGAGGGGTAGCTCAGGGCACAAAGGCGACATTCATGCCTGGGACTGGCAGCCAGGCTCTGGGGCAGGGCAAGTCCCCAGATTTCCTCCCATTTCGGGGAGGTTTTCCTCTTGCAGGGGCAGTGGCGCCATGGAAGGGGCCCTGGACAGCTCCTTAGGAGACTTGGAGAGCCTCTGCTCTGGTCCTGAGTTGCTCTGCGACCTTAGGCAAAACCCATCCTTCATCTGTCTGTTCCTTGATGGGGAGATGATATGGAAGAGGGCACTTTCCTGTGTGAAGCCTGGGATCCTACCAGTGACTCAGTAAGGGTAGAGCTTGTTTGAGGTGAAACAAGCCCTGCCCTGTCCTGCAGTCCAGGCCCCTCCGTGGCTAGGGACTTGGGCTGATGCTCTTCGGAAGGCTAGGAGGTAAGCGTGGCTTTGCTTTGGCACCTGGGCAGAAGAGGGGGCAACAGTTCGAGGACTGGACCCCTTCCCTGCTACCTAAATCTCCTTCTCTGTCACCCTTGGGGAGAGGGAAGGTTGGCTGTTCTAGGAGCCAGAGCCAATTGGGTCCAGTCTCAAGGTTTGGAGGCTCCACAGCCGGGCAGTTTTCCATTGCTGGAAAAGGGTCCGGGGAGAGATGGCTCCTGCTGTGGCAGAGATGCTGAGACACCAGCCCCATGAAGACTTTGCCCAGGCTGGGTCTCCCCCACCCCAGGGAGGCTGGATAGGGAGGTTTCAGATTTTACTGCTGACCTGCAGGGGAAGTCAGGCAGGGAGGGATTAGGCAGTGATTAAACTGGAAACCAGGGGCTGGTTAGGGTCCTTGGGAAGGAGCGGCTTCATGCCTGGGCCCTGGATGAGCAGTGTACCTGGGGGTCTGGGAACTGTTTGGAGGATGAGATGGTCTGAGTCCCTGGCTGACCTAGGCAAAGGGCAGAGGTGGCTGGTCCTCACTGGTCCCCTCTGAGGCTGCCCTGTATGTCTGTGACTAGGGAAAGATGAGTGGCTGGGAGAAGGAGGCGTGGGGAGGGCATGGGCAGTGGGTGTGCTCACTTACAGTAGTGAACAGTTGGAAGTAAGTGTGGCTGTCCTTGGGGTCACTAGTCCAACCTTTCTTTGCGGCACGCCCTGCTTTTTCCCCCTTCATGGCTTCCTGCTGGAACTGTTCCGTCCACCTGGATAGCCCTCCTTCCTCCTTTCACTGCCTTTGGCGTCCTTCAAGTCCAGCTCAAATGCCATTTTTTAAAATGAAGTCATATGAGATCACCCTCTTCCTGGCCCCAGTCAGAATCGAACCCTTCCTTCCCTCTGCTCTGCCAGGCACATTGCTCAGCATTCCATTACTAAGGAGGCAGAAGACCATGAAAGAGTGTATGCTCTGGCCTTGGACAGACCCAGGTTTACATCCCAGCTCTGCTGATTATTAGCTGTTTGATCTTGGTCACGTTACTTAGCCTCCCTGAGCTCCAATTTCTTCATCTGTAAAATGTGGACAGTAATACCTCTAGAGACTCTAAATGAGGCAGCAATAAGATAACTGCCAAGTACAGTGCTGGGCACATGGAGAATGTTGGTAAGCTGACAGCTTTTACCATGGGATGTTTCAAATGTCTATTATCATGGTTAGCTGAGAATATGTCTGCCTGCCAGCCACATTGGAGATTGCACACAGCCAGGCAGGGCCTTCTCTTACTCCCTCTCCACCTCTTTCGGCTACCTGGCTTCCACCAGCATGACAGACAGAGTGCCCCATGCAGCCCAAGTGCTCAGCCAGTGTTGAAATGGGGTCCAGCAAAGTCCTTATGGAGAATCCTGGGCAGAGTGTGGTCAGGGTGAGACCTGTCACTCACCTTGCTGCCTTTCCTACAGTTTCGGGAGAATGTCCAGGATGTGCTGCCCACCCTGCCAAATCAAGATGACTATTTTCTCCTGCGCTGGCTCCGAGGTAAGGGAAAAGGGCCTAGGGGAGGCTGGGGCAGGGGCTTGTTCTGGGTAACAGAATGGCACCCTCCGGGAACCCTGGCCCTGGCAACCTGAGAATCTGGAACATTTAACTTTTAGAACTAAAGGGGCCATTGGCAATTACATAACCTCAACCCTCCTACTGGATAGACTACACTGAAGCTCAGAGAGGTGAAGTAATATGCCCCAAGTCACACAAGTGCTCGAGCTGCAGGCAGAGAGAGGTGTAGAACCCAGTGCCTTTTCTGTCTGTTCTGCTGATGGACTTGGGGAAACAGGTTAAAGAAAAGCTAAGAAAAGCCCCAGCCATGTGGGACGTTGGAGGCTCAGTCAAGTTTGGAACCAAAGTCCTGGCTCCTGAGAGAGGCTAGGTCCTTCTGTGGCCTGTCAGGATGGCAGGTCACCTGCTGCCAGCCATTTAGGCAGCTTAAAGGAGGGGCAGAATGTAGGGGGAACAATGGAGGGCTCAGCCTAAACTATGCTGACAAGACTCCCCTCGAGCCACCACCAGACTCCAGAGCCCCAAGTTCTGGTTCTAACTCTGCCGCAGCCTGGCTGTGGTACCTGGGCCAGGGACAAACATCTGCTCTTGGGAGAGTGGGACGAGACAGGGTGCCCTGCTTATTTCAAGACATGACATAACAGAGCTCTGGGTATGGTGAGGCAACGTACATGTTTATATCCGAATCAGGGTCGAACTCCATCCTGTGCACGACTCCTAAAATCTTTCTGTTCTTTTCCCTGTTCTCCTCTTCTGTGATTCAAGTCACGTGCCACCCTCTGATTCTTGTGACACACATTTTTTTCTTCATAGAAACTTTATTACCAGACGTAGACTTAATA
Source organism: Rousettus aegyptiacus (assembly GCF_014176215.1). Lineage (NCBI taxonomy): Eukaryota > Metazoa > Chordata > Mammalia > Chiroptera > Pteropodidae > Rousettus > Rousettus aegyptiacus. The sequence goes on along the minus strand of NW_023416308.1, from coordinate 16,459,500 downwards.
GAGAATAAATTCCATGTTCTTAGATTAGCTTAGATTGAGTTGTGATATGGAATTAGAGTTCAAAACTTAAAAAGTTACTTGATTATTTATAGACACCACACACACACACACACACACACACACATACACTGGGAGTCTTGGGGCAGGTGAAGAGCTGGATTTTACCTTTCTGTGCTGAAGTTGCACACAGCTGGCGTGCTCTGAGGGACTACTAGCAAGGCACTCCAGAGCAGGCGCAGCCAGGAGAGCCACATGGAGCTCTGTGTGCCTCTGGAAGTGCCACTTGCCCTTTCCACCCCCAAAGCTGCAAACCCATGCCCCCAGCCCACCCAGAGAGGGTGGAGGAGCAGTATGGAGGCGGCAGTGGAGTCAGTCCAGGGCTATTTTGGCCCAGCGGTTTGCTGAAAGGCTGTAGCTAGAACTGGGTGGGCAGAGAGAGTGGGAAGTCAGTGCTGCCTTAAAGGGCCAGCTGTAAGATCATCAAATAAACTACCAAACTGCCGCTAGGTGAAGAAGTGTGGTTTCAGAGAGCTGTGAACAACAATACAGCTCTCTTTTATTTAAGAGGAAGCCAGCCTGGGGCCTTGCAGCTGGTTTCCCAGGGACCCCTAACTCCCCAGTCCTGGGATAACCAACCCATCTCTTTGCCGGGACACTGAAGAGAGTGGTCATCCTCATTTGCCAGATGAGAAAACTGAGGCTCAGAGAGGGGAGGGCACTTCCCTGAAGGCGCATAGATAATGTGAAACAGAACCAGGGCAGAAACCTAGGGCCACTGATTCCCCAGCCAGCATCCTCTCCAGTAAGCCACAGCTACTCCCTGACGCCACACTGTGCCTCTTCAAATAGAGGAAGTGTCCCCTCTGCACTTTATTTGTGCCTCACATTTCTTGGGCAGAAGCTTAGGCTTGGTCAGACTCTACTATGAATTTGAATTAGGGTTTCCGTTGTCGTTGTCTTATGTTAAGAAACATTTTCTTTCTTTCTTTGATTCTAAAGGAAACATCTGCAAGGGGCATGCCAGCAGAATGTCCTTTTCTGAACTTGATGTGAGGTGGGGTTCTACTCTTTCCCCTTTCCCCCCAGGTGGGCTCAGTTTTCTGCTGGTCCCAGGTCCTGAGAGCAGGCTCACAAATCTCCACTGCCTCCTCCTGACTTCGGCTGAGCTCTGGGAAGGGACCAGGCCAGGTGCTGCCAGGGACGAGTGACAACTCAGTGAGGGCCCTTGAAGAAGACCCTGGATGTTGGACTTTGGCAGATAACACTTAACTGGAGAACCCCCTGAGACAAAGGGGCTCACAGTTCATTGCCACTCCTATTCCCTGGGAAGATAAGGTCTCTCTTCATAGTTAGGGGTGTCACTCCTATGGAGGAGCCCCACTTTCACAGTCCAGCTGAGCACCCCCATCATGATAGTATGTTGCTTTGTAACTTACAAGTGTTTCTAGCTCATTAGGTAATTTGAACAGAGATGTGCAGTATCTTATCTAAGGTCAAACAGGGAGATGGAAGCGCAGGATGCAAACCCAGATTACATTCCTCTAAAAGCTGCCCCCTGCTGCCATGATGGCACATAAAGGGCAGTCAGGAGGAACTTCCCAAGAGTGAAGGCTGTTCAGTTCTGCAAATGTGTGTCCAGCTCTAGTGACTGGCACGGCACTGGTCAAACCTCTCAATGCATCCTTTGAATACATCACGAGTAGACTGGATTTCATGATAGCAGAGTCGGGGAATGTGCTTGGCCACTCCTGGGGAGCAGTGTTAAGGGACCGGTGATAGTCCAGAGAGAGGGCAGCCTATCTGGTTCAGGTTTCAGGACTGTCAAGCAGATATTGATGTCAGTCAAATCCACAGAGGACATAGAACTGGGAGGCAATGCTCATAGGTCAGATGGCAAAATTGATCAGAATTTGGATTTTAAAATCTCTTTAAAGGATGAAACGAAGCCGAGTATAACAAGATGAAATCTGATAGGGATGAAGCCAGAAAACCACCTCACAATGTATGGGATAGATGCTTAGCAGCAGTATTGCTGAAAAGGATTTAGGGGTTTCAGTTGACTGTAAGTTCCACCTGAGTTAAGGGCATGATCATTGCCAAGAAAGTTCTTGGGCTTTATTGGAGAAGGGTAGACAACACCTGGTGCTGTGCTCACCTCTGGACAACACATTTAAAGAGGGATGATGGCAAACCGGAAAAGACCCAAAGGGAAGTTATTTGGGTGAACTCGAAACCACACTGTGAGAAATGGTGAAAGGGTCCACAGATGGGCAGCATGACAGCAGGGGGAAACTCAGGCAGCAGCACAGGATTTCTAAATATTGGAAAGTTTGTCATGTGGCCGAGGAAGCGACCACACTCTCTAAGTGTCTCTGGAGTGGATCTCCACTCAGTATAACAATGACTGAGTGCAAACGGCAACTCAAACGATCTAGGAACACAGGTGGCTTTGGCGGGCAGTGAGATCTTTGTGTTCGACTTGAGCAGGACAATTCGTTGGAGCTCATACATAACATAGAGTTGGCCCAGGTGAACTTTGATTCCGACGTTTTCCAGACACCCTTGGAGGGGGAGGGCCTTCTGTGTCCCATTGGGGTATTTGTGGGTCCTTTGAGGACATGACAAAATTGACTGGAAGTTCATCAACCCCTCCATCCTACTGGGATGTTCTGACAGCTTTGCCTTAGATTGTGGGGCAGCTACGTTCATCTTTGAACTGTAGGTCAAGTTCTCAGATGGGATGTTAGACTGCGAGATTATTAACTTTGTCTAAAGGAAAGCCTAAATGATAAGGGAGTCCAGGGTTCACTTTCCCTGATAGGAAATAAGACCCTTCACCTGATTGTATCTACTAGGGTAAAACTCTTTTGACTCTGAAGTTGTGATACTGCCCCCACCTGCCCTTAACCTTAACCTGCTCTTCAGGGGTTGTGGTACTCCAGAAGCCCTCAGCGAAGGTCCTCATACTAGCTTCTACATGTGGAGTGATGTGAGAGTCAGCCGGGACATTGACAGAGAGGGTCTGGCCCTGGTATGGGGATAGGGAAATCTTGTCCCTGGACACCTAGTCTGCTGGCCTAACCCTGACCACGTATCCCTTTTACAGCAAGAAGCTTTGACCTGCAGAAGTCCGAGGCCATGCTCCGGAAGGTGAGGTCCATCTGCTTCCAAGTCCCATGGTTGCCACCATTCCTGCTCAGCAGAATCACACTGTGCTTAAACTTTTTTTGCACACCCAACCCACCCCCATGACAGCCTATAGCTTGTATGACATATCTGATATTAACCAACTATTACTGCCTTATTCCTTTGGACAAAGTACATTCATTCTCTTTCCTGGACACACAGAGCTTTCATAGGTCTAAGCCAGCCAAGGATTACAGTGTCCTGATGAGACCTCTGAAATAAGCAGTGCCTTCTTTTGCATTCCTGCCAGTTGCCTTCTCATGACTTACCTGTGGTCTGGTGGTCTGTTCATGTTGTCACCTATTGCTAGATGCCTATTGAGGGGTCCTCCCTTCTCCGCCCTCACTTTTTTAAAGCCCCGATTGTGTGTTTGCAGCATGTGGAGTTCCGAAAGCAAAAGGACACTGATAACGTCATAAGCTGGCAGCCTCCAGAGGTGAGGATGGATGATCTTTGTCCACTTTTCTGTTAGGTTATTAGACCCACAATCTCAAAATCTGTGTCCTGGGTCCATGGGACTGGGACCCTCAGAGGGAAGGTCTGACAATACCAAGTGGGTCCTAATGGTTCCCAGAAGGGGTGTCCATTGCCACCCAGGGGAAGGCTGTGGAGGGAGAAACTGATAAGCCCAGAAGAAGGCCCCTGGATACAGGGAGGGTGTGGCTGCTCTGGACCTGCTGACCAGATGCCTTCTCTGTGTCTTTGCCCAGGTGGTCCAACTGTATCTTTCAGGGGGCATGTGTGGCTACGACATGGAAGGCTCTCCCATCTGGTACGATATCATTGGTCCTCTGGATCCCAAGGGTCTGCTCCTCTCAGCCACCAAACAGGACTTGCTGAAGACCAAGATGCGGCACTGCGAGCTGCTTCAGCAAGAGTGTAAACGCCAGTCCGAAAAGGTGAGTTGACTGGCATGGTTGAAAATAAGTTAACCGCGGTAGAGGTGTTCAAGCAAAAGAAGGGTCGTCGCAAAGTGACTGAAAAGCACAGCTTGAGGACTGAGGCCCGGACGTCTGAATTTCATAGACCAGTGAAATTTCAAAGTTTTAGGGACTGACATATGTTGCCAAATTTTTATTTTTCTAAGTAAGGACAAAAATTTGCCAGCTACTTATTACCGTAATTAATCCCCAAAACTATAGGAATAGCAAAATCTCCAAATAAAGGTCAGTCCTTTAAATGGAATACATTTAGCTTCATAAAGAACTCACTACACTATTGCTGTTTTTCTCATTTATCTGAGTACCGGTGAGATCTTTGTCATGGACCGCCCTATTCTGACAAGTATTTGGGTGTCGCTGGTGTGGATGAGCTCAGATTCTGTGTTTCTCTAACTCTGTATTTTTAAACAAAGAAAGGACAGCTGATTTCCTTACAGTGAAAAAGCTTGAAGAGCAAGTTGAAGCTGCTACCATAATCTTTTGTCCTTCCTTCCCCTTCATCAGATGTAAACATCCAATGAAATGATGTGATAAGTTCGGGGCGATTTCAACACTATCATCCACAAACATTCACCAAGAGCCTAGTGTCTACAGAGACCCTACAGGCCGAGGAGGCAAAGAAGCTTTAGACAGGAATGCACCCTTAGTTTGGACAGAGCATCTGTGCCTGGGCACTATATAAATGGCTGCAAAAGGCCCTGTGGACAGAGCACTACACAGGGCTACACACAGAGGAAGAGGGAGGCCTCCAGGTCAAACTGCAGAAGGGACCTCGGATGTAATCTAGACCCACTCAATGATGAGAACATGGAGACCTAGGCAGAAAGGGTGACATGTTTGGGCCACAATTCCAGCCTGGGGTAATTATCTCCCTTTGGAAAACCCTAGATACTTCCCTGCCCAGATCTGGTTGCAATATGGGCACATGATGCAATCGACATTTGCCCTGAACTGAGTGAGCAGCCTGCTGTGACTTTCTGCTCCTCTGTCCCCTGCAGATGGGGAAGAAGGTAGAGAACATAATCATGATTTATGACTGTGAGGGGCTTGGCCTCAAGCATCTCTGGAAGCCTGCTGTGGAGGTCTTTGGAGAGGTGAGAGGCAGGACTGGGGAGGCAAAGTGGGAGGGGCAGAGAAGGGGAGAGTTGGGCCCCTCTGCAACGATGTCCTATGGGATGGGTGAGGCGATGGGGACAGAGTCTACCCTGGAGGAGGCAAGGCCTCTCACCCTGGCACAAAGTTCTGAGCCCGCTATTCTCAGTGATTTTGTTTCCATAGTTTCTCTGCATTGTTGAAGATAATTATCCTGAAACACTGAAGCATCTTTTCGTTATTAAAGGTAAGTTGAGAACTTCCTGTGAGGAAGCCAAATGGGAAAGAGGGGCCAAAAATGTTACTGAGATAGATTTTGGAGAGTAAAATGGAGTGAGTCAAAGGAGGGGATCTGAGGACCCTTGATGTAGACCGCTTTACAATTCACAGAGCTTCTAGGATCTATTACTGCCTTCAAGCTACCCAGCCCAGTGAGACAGGAAGACGATACCACTTCACTATACCCATTATACAGATGGGGAAACCAGAACTCGAAGAGATACCCATGCTGAGCCTCACACCCTAGGCTACCTATGTGGGCTCCACAGCACTAGGGAATGTATGGCCTGACGCAGGGGCCTGTGGATGACACTGTTAGGGACAGAGTGGGCACTGCTCCTAATCTCACATCATCTGGTCTCTGTTCCAGCCCCTAAGCTGTTTCCTGTGGCCTATAACCTGGTCAAACCCTTCCTGAGTGAGGACACACGTAAGAAGATCATGGTCCTAGGGGGTGAGTAGCCCAGACTCTTCTCCACTCCACAGGATGGTCTGTAGTCCAAACTGGGATGGCTTTAGAGGTATGGCCACAGCTACTAGGGCAAAGGTTCCCTCCACTGGTTTAGTAGCAGTGGGACCCAGGAGCAAGCTGGGGCTGGGCTAGGGTCATCCTGTCTGTTTCTATAAGAACTCTTTCTCTCAGATATTCTTGAAGAAAGTACTGAGCTCAGCACTGGAGATTCAAAGATGAACGAAATGTGGGTCCTTGTCTTTATGGAGCTTGTGGTATAACAGGAAAGAGAAGACCTTTAGAGAAAAGCTCTGATGAAAACTAGAAAAGGTACTAGGAATGGCTTATAGAAGATTCCATGGGGTCACAGGAGTAGAGGTTGCTTTCAGTTGTGGGCAAGTAGGAGTGACTTCACTTGATGAGTACCTACTCTGTGTCAGGCCCTGGACTAGGTGCCGAGACTACAGGTGAATTAGATAAGTCTCTTGAAGAGCTCTCAGCCTCTTGGAGGAGACACGAACCCCACTTGACAAAGACCTTACACACTATGGCACAGGCAGTTGGCAAGATGGAGAGGGAGCCAGGAGCAGATTAAAGAGAACCTAGGGCACTATGCTGAGAAACTGGGACATGACTCTATAGGCCACTGGGAACCAGAGGAGAGTTCAGAGCAGAGGAGTACAAGGGTTATATTTTAAGTTGAGATACATCTCAACTTAAAGACAGATAACAGTTTGCCCACTGTGGCCATAGTTCATGCAACAGGTTTTATAAGCTTGAGCCAAGGCAGTGGCAGTAGGGATAGAGAGGGGAGGATAGATTTAGGACTTATTTAGGAAGTAAAACAGCAGAACTCAATTGACTGGTTACAGGAAGGAACGAAGAGAAATCTCGAATGACTCCATAATGTCTAGCATGAATCACTGAGTATTGCAGTCACTCTGATGCAATTAGTTCAACTGAGAAATACGAGTTGAAGAATAAGCTTGAAGTTAAGGAGTGTGAGATGTACAGATGTTGGGGATACTTGAGCCTGAAGTTTAGGTGAGAACTCCAGCGTGGAGATTTGGGAGCTATCAAATATAGGCAGCAGCTAAGACCTTGAGCGTAGATAAGACTGCCTGCCGAAGAACAGAGGCTGAGCCCTGGGGAATATCCAAGCTCTAAGTCAGGCAGAGGAGGAGGAGCCCATTGGGGAGACCGAGAAGTGATTGAGAAGGTTGGCAGAGAAGCTGGTGGGCAGAGACTGGGTATGCAAGGAAGTGGGGAGAACATCAAGGCACAAGGGAGGCCATCGAGGAAGATGCCAGGAATCAAGCCAGCCAAGGATAGAGAGGAGTCAGTTTTGTTGGAGCATTAAGTGGAGTGGTAAGAGGAAAGGCTAGAAAGGTAGTTTGGGACTAGGTAAATCACAGAAGGCTTGAGGCCACCTCTACAGTTGAACTTGGAGGTAGGTAATAGGGATGCTGATGGATTCTGATTGTTCACATTTAGGCAACACATGGAAAATGGAGATTTTCCAATGTGTGCTGGTGAGTTTTAGGACTGGAATGAGGCAATCTGCAAAGTCTAGGACTTCTGGGTTCTCATCCCAGCTCTGGCACAAGTTCTGCTTCTTGTTGCCTCAGTGACTCTCTCTGTAAGATGGGAAGAATCCACCTGGCCTTATACAAACTCTCCAGCTGAACAAGGGGAAGAAATACAAAATCCGAGCAAGGCTCTGATGGTTTTGGCTTCTCTGCTGATACCACCCACCATGACCGTGAGGTAATTAGGTTGCTCGGCAGCAGAGCTGTGGAGGAGGTACGGTCTGTTCTCCCACCCACACCTGAAATTCTTTCAACCAAACTTGCCTTAGGCTGAGAAGGTACAGGATCTTCAACAGAGGAGGGAATAAATTCACTCGGGGCTGGTTGCTGGAGCTTAGCAAGACAGATTAAATCACCCCAAGACCACAGATGCTGTGTTCCAGGAATCACATGGTCTCAGGTCTCTGAAATCTGAGGGCTGGGAAACCCTGAACAGTCTTTGTGGGTTTCCAGCCAGTACCAGTGGACACTGGATTGTACCCCGTGACTTGGAGCTTCTGCCTATAGATGGTTTCCAGAATCAGCATGGAAAGGTTTCCAGTATCGAAATATTGTAATTGTCTGACATTTGTTGAGGAATTTGGAATGATGGAGAAGTGGTTCACAGCATCGGTGGCACTAGAGTCAAACTCTCCTGATCAAGAAAGGGCTTGGTTATAAAACAAAAAACAAAACAAAATAGCAAATTGCTGGCAGCTGAACAGTCTAAAAAACTGAAGCGGAAATGAAATCATAGTTGGGGTAAAGCAAAGGGAACCCATTGATGGGGTTACTCTTAAATAGTGGTGCCTTCATTAAGTCACCATTGAGCACGGAGTTGCCTAACCAAGGCAGATCTTGATTCAAGCCCTCCCGCCTGCTGCACGTGTTGTCCCCTTTGCCCAGAATGTCCTTCCCTCCTGTGTTTCCTCCCGCTTGCACTTCAAATGTTTGTGTCACCTTCCCGAGAGTGACGGTACATTTCTTAAGACATGTAGGCACTTTACAGTTTACAACAACACCTCAAGTACTTGAGTCACTTCACTCCCACCATAACCTGGCAGGGCAGGAGGATCTAGGCTCAGAATGAAGTGGTTTGCCTAAGGTCACTCAGCTGGACAGAGGCAGTGGGGACAGGATCCTGGGTCCTGAACCCTGGCCCAGGGCAGGGCAATTCTCTGGGTAATGGCTCCTCCTGAACCCCCTGCAGTGCTACGCACACATCAAATGCTCCTAATACCTGCTTTGTGTGCAGGGGTGGGTAGAGTTTATTTCTGCTTCTTTTGTGTAGACTGCCAGGGCTGTGATGAAATCTTGCCTGGTGGTGACCCTCCTTTCTCCTTCCTTACCTCTCCTGCCAGCAAACTGGAAGGAGGTTTTACTGAAATATATCAGTCCTGACCAGTTGCCTGTGGAGTATGGGGGCACCATGACTGACCCTGATGGAAACCCCAAGTGCGAATCCAAGGTATGGGCCACTGGGGGCTGGAGGAGATCAAGGAAGCTTGACTCAAATGCACATTCCAGTTCATTTCATGCTTTGCTTCTAGATCAATTATGGGGGTGATATCCCCAAGAAATACTATGTGCGAGACCAGGTGAAGCAGCAGTATGAGCACACTGTGCAGATTTCCCGTGGCTCCTCCCACCAAGTGGAGTATGAGATCCTCTTTCCTGGCTGTGTCCTCAGGTAGGTTCTGAACCCTTCCAGGAGCCCTGAGCCTTTCAGCGACAGGCGCCAGTGGTTGGGCTGGGAGGGGAGAAGCCCTGGTGGCAGAATCCTAGAGAGGACACATACAGCTGGAATCATTTCTGAATGGATAGATGTCCCCTGTAGGTGGCAGTTCATGTCGGATGGCTCAGATATCGGTTTTGGGATTTTCATGAAGACCAAGATGGGAGAACGGCAGAAGGCAGGAGAGATGACAGAGGTACTGCCCAACCAGAAATACAATGCTCACCTGGTGCCTGAGGATGGGACCCTCACCTGCAATGATCCTGGCATCTGTAAGTATCTGTCTTGGCTTAAAGCCCCTGCCCTAGCTGTCTGCCGGTGAGGTCCCTCTTTCTCTAGCTTGTTAGAACTAGAAGTGGAGCTCTATCAGTTCAACCTTCTCCTTGAACAGGTGCAGAAACTTAGGCTTGGAGAAGTAAGATGACTTCTCAAGGTGAGCCAGCTGGCTACCAGTAGGGTGGGACTCTGACCTGATCCTACTAGGTAGAGGTGAGCCACAGTGTTAGGGTTCAAATGTTTGCTCTCTGGTCCATATCTGAGTCTGTGACCCAGATAACTGTGACCAGACATCTCTTGGGAATTCTTCCTCACATGTCAGAGAGGCAGAACTGGCTGGGTGGGTGTAGAGATCACAGGGTGAGCTGGGTCCTGAAAAGCCCAGCCTTGACCCCTGAGCTTCACTCATCTCCAGGTTGATCAAAAAATGGGCATAGAATGTGAACAGGAAGCTTAAGCCAAGAGAGGGTTAAATAAGAATGGCAGATAGACATTTGAAAAGGTTTTTGATCTCACTCAACTTTGCAATATCGATTAAAATTCCTGTTGACACAGCAATTCTACTTATGGAAATTTAACCTACAGAAATATTTACACAGAGACACAAAGATAAAGGTACTAGAATGTTTCTAGCAGCCTGGAAACTGGCGATAAACTAAATGGCCTTAAGAAGGTCTTGTTAAGTAAATTACGGTCCATCCATCCAATGGAGTACACTATATCCACTAATGAGAGTAAGCTTGTTAAAAAATACTTGATACTGATACTTGTTAAAAAATAAAGTATGAAACATAGTACATGTGGTATACACTCACTTTGCTTAATAAAGTGTGTATATAGAAAAGCATTCTGGGAAATCCATGCTGACTCTAATGGTGGTTAACTCTGTGATGGTAGGGAGCTTACAGAGAGGGCTTTCATTTTTTACACTATAGCAGGTCCTTGAATAACCTTATTTTGTTCAATGTTGTTTCATTATGTTGATGAGAAAAAAAATTGATATCTGGCCAGGGCCGCTGTCGGTGTCATGTTTGCACACTCTGCCCATTTCCACATGGGTTTTCTCCAGGTGCTATGGTTTTCTTCCACGTTCCAAAGATGCACATGTGAGGTGAACTGGCATGTCTACATTGTCCCAGTATGAGTGTGTGTGTGTGTGTGTGTGTGTGTGTGTGTGTGTGCCCTTTGATGGAATGGCGTCCTGTTCAGGGTGGTTTCCCACCTTTCACTCTGAGCTGCTGGGAGAGGTTCTGGCCACCTACGACCCTGATCTGGGATAAGCAGGTTGGAAAATCACTATCCTACTTGTTTTTATTAATACTTCTTAAGTGTATGTATTGCTCACATTTATTTCAATGTGTAATATTAGAAATGTTTGGGTCTTTATTTAGGAGTTTGGTGATGTTTTTATGACCAGAAATATGCTGTAGGAACTTAACTTTTGTTTATATCAATTAATCTACGGTAAAACTGGTTTCATTATGCGTCGTTTTGCTTAAAGTTGCAGAACCTATTGATGATGTTTAGTACTTACTGTAGTTCTGCAAATACAACTTATTTTACAATGACCACATACATACACACAAGTCCTATCAAATCTCCAGGTTTTTTTCCTATAAGGGCTAAGGGGCCAGGTGTGGAAAATCAATAAGAGCAAGGGCTTTATTATCAAGCTGAGTTGGACCTGACTACTGACTAGTCCTGAAGTAAGTGACTTAGCCTACCTGAGCTTCAGTTTCCTGATTGCTACAATGGGGATCAAATTCTCTACCTCATAGGGATACGTGATGATTAAATGTGATAAGGTCTGTGCAGCGCTTAGCATAATGCCTAGCATACAGCAAGCACTTAACACACTGTAGTCCCCATTATTATTAGGGCAAGACCTGGGGTAAAGGGCCATCTTGCAGATAGTGCTGGAGAGAAGGCAAGCCCTGTGTCCCATTTCTACAGTAGCACCTCCAGGAGATCTGAACTAGCCTCAGTACTTGTCCACACCATTACCCCAACCCCACATCCCAGGCGACCTTCAGTCACTACCATCCCCTCCTCACAGATGCTCTGAGGTACGGCTCCCCAGAAAGAAGTATTCTTGTTAGCAAGCAGCCGGGTGCTGGGGGAGAAGGTGTGTACTGTGTGCTTCAACAATAACAAGGCTTAGCAGCAGCCCAGATACTGTCATATAAGCTTGAATTTCCTTTTTTTAATGGACAGAGAAGCTGAGGTACAGCGAAGGATGTTCTCTCACACACAAAATAGTTTGTGTAGACACCAAAAGACAGAAGACACCAGAGAATCCTAGGATCCTGGTCCAGGATCTCTTGGCAGACTAGAGATGATCAGGTTCACCTCTGATGTGACAGAGGAGAGAGTGGAGTCCCAGGCAGGAAAGTAATTTACTCAAGATCATGCAGCCAGTAGCAGAGCCCAACCCATTCTCCAGCACTGCCCATTACTCCTCTACAGTATCTGAAGGACACCGCCTGAGAAAGGACTATGAAGCTTTTAATGTAAGCAGACTTAGGTTTGCAAATTCCCAATTTATTTTAGTTCCTCTTGGATACATTCCCAAATAAAGCATTTATCTGCCTGCAGGGGCCTTGAGTGGGGGCTGCTTGTTTTCTAGTCGCAGGAGGAGCAGAGGTAGGCCACAGTGGCTGCGCCAGCTTCTCAGGTGTAAAGAGAATGAGGGGGATCAGCTATTGTCTGGGCCCATGGCTCAGGTTAGACCTGTGCCCAGAGAGAACCCAGTGTTAGGTTACAAGCTCATCTGAGGGAGAGCAATGCCTGTGGAGAATCGGGCAACCCCCTGCAAAGTAGAACATGATCACCCAGTGGGGAAGTGAAAACTCTGTGACTGCCTCTAATAACAAGAGCACATTAACCAGCCCCAGGCCGTCCTGAAGGCCTGAGTGTAGAATACTCTAGTAGGAAAGAAAAAGATTCAGAAAAAAAAGATCTGGACTTTGTCTGCCAGGAGTGTACAATGTGATCTAGAAAACCTGAAACACTCAATGAAGGTGAAATAGTAGTGCCATCAGTGCCGGTGTGAAAAGGGCCCAGTTGGACACCAGGAGGCCTGGTTTCTGAGTCCAGCTTTGCCCCTAACTCTGAGTGTTTTGAGCAAATGTCTCCAAATAATTAGGTTTTGGTTTCCTTCTCCTTAAAAATGAGGGGAGTAGGTTAGAGCATGAGATCTTAATCTGGAGTTCATGGACTCCCCAGAGCAGTGGCTGTAAATCTTAAAAACAAAACACTTCTGTTCTATGACAAATAGTGTCTAATGTCCCCTTTACTATTTTGAAATGAAATTCATAGATAATATAACCCACTGACATGGATCATTAAAAATTTAATATCATCTATCTGGAGAAATAAAAGGAAGCTTATTTAGAATATATATATTTTTTCAATACGTAAATGAGAGGGCATGATTACACTCACACACTCCCTCTTTTCAGAATGGCACCTTTCCCACTGGGAATCACTGCCCCAGAGGGTCCATGATAGACTCCAGGGCATCTGAAATTGTGTGAAAATTTCATCTGATGATGAAAGCATCAGATTCTCAAGGGGGGTCAGTTCCTCAACAAAAGTAAAGGAGCCCTAACCTGGAGGATCTCTAGGGTTTCTACAAAACTGTGAATATATGGCTGGCATCAAAATGAACCATGCAGTTTATAAACTCTACTCCCCTAGGGCCTGGGCCTCAGAACAGCCCCTTCTTTGTTTCTGTGGGCAAAATACCATACTAGACAGAGCTATTTTGATCCCGGTGCTTGGTCCAAGGGGCTCAAAGACTTCCCCAGCACAACTGATGCCGGTTGCTAAGGCTCTGTCATTCAGAGCAGTGAGGAAGCTTCCCTCTTTCCAGAGGGACTACAGGTCTTGAAAGACCTCTGATACGATGAGAAAATCAGTTCTAATACTAACTTCACACCATGAAGAAAGGGTGGGTGATAAGTCTACCCTTGGTCTAAACTATGCATTTTATCCAGGGACAGGAAAGTGGCAAGGTTAAGTTTCAGGATTAGATATACAGTTTTGGGTTGTTTTTTTTTTCCTAAGAAAAGTGAGAGAAGACCAGGAGAGGGAAGGAGCAGAGCTAGTGTTTTTTTCACACTCTGTTCTCTTGAAGGGGTGTTTGACTGAAATGGAACAACTTCTAAAAAATAAAATAAAATAAATAAAAACAAACAAAATCCAAAAGACAAAAGAAGGGTTAGATTAAAAGTAGTCTGTTCCTTGGCCAAGGCTGGAGAGCCTTCCCTGCCAACTTCATGGCCATTTTCTCTCCCCAGAGGAATCCACCCCTTATCTCATCTATTATTTTTTTTAATTTTTACTTCCTATCACTTTAGAAGCATTACATGTTGCCATAATAGACAGGACATGTACAAATCCGTGTCCATTCATAGGAATTATATCTGTCAGTCAATGTATGTTCAAAGGAATTTTGAAACTGTAAAACTCATCATAGGATTTGAGAAACCTTTACTTTTACAACAAGCACCTAAAGTGGTATCATCAAAGAGAAGTTGGGTAAGCAGGTAGACCAAATAGCAAAGCCAAACATTTTTTTTAGAACTATATTGACAAAAATATTAGAAACTATTTACAAATTGTTCTGCAACTTACTTTTTTGGCCTAAGGATACATTGCGGACAGTTTCCCCAGTCACTTTTATGGCACTAAACTTTCTTTTTATATTGAAACAATATTTCTTTTTTATGCAATTCTTTGAACACTTTCCCAAGGTTTTAGTCTTACAACAGTTGTGCAGTGAGTATCTTTGTTCATTTATATTTCTGTGGGATAAGTTCCCGGTTCGAAAAGTTTATACAGTTTACCTTTTGTCAGAAGCTGAACAGGGCAGGGCTTTCCAGGGCCCAAGTCAGGCAGCAATGCAGACTAGAAGGAAATTCCAGCTCTACCACTCCCCCTCTGTGTGACACAATGACCCCCTTTTATATAGGATATAAAACAGGACTAATGCTGAACTCAAAGTTATTTTGAGGAACAATGAAATAACATATATGGATTACCAACCCTGTGCTGAGATACATAAATAGCCATTGTTACCATTACCATTATCATTGTAACAACCACTGCTGTTACAAATTCGAATCCTCCTTTTTAAGATACAGTTCAAGCTCTAACTCTTCTAAAAAGTTTCTCATCATTTCAGTCTATAGGGCCCTCTCTTTCCAAGCTATTCCAGACATGGTTGTCTCTCTCCCTCATCTGGCACTTGGCATGTTCTGTCATATTTTTTTGTCTCCATAAACATCTCGTCAATCCTACTAGACTCAGTTGCAGAAGGTGAAGAATTGTTGCTTATGCTGCCTTCATCCTCATTACCTACCACGCTTCTGTGCTCAGTGAACAAAATCACTGTCCCCAAGCCCTTTGTCAGAGTTGCCTGAATGTCTGGTTTTCTGCCTCCCCTCAGATGTCCTGCGGTTTGACAACACCTACAGCTTCATTCATGCCAAGAAGGTCAGTTTCACTGTGGAGGTCCTGCCTCCAGACAAAGCTTCAGAAGAGAAGATGAAACATCTGGGGGCAGCCACCTCAGAGTAATGCCTCTTGCCACAGCAGGCCTGGCTCCCTCAGTGTCTCCCTGTCAGTTTCCATCTCTTGTAGCAGTCATTTTCCCAGCACCCTGATGCCCAAAGAAACTGGGCCAGAAGACCTCAGCTGGATCTGGGAGCTTTCATTTCAGAAACAGGAAGAAAGAGAAGCCTTTCAACTTACTGAGGAGTTCCCAGGGACTAGCACTATGGTAGGCCCTATAAGCTGTGCCAACATCACCTACCTGTGACAGCTGAGACAGGAAGGGAGTACCATGGGGTGGCAGCAGGAAAGAAAATAGAAAAGGGGGGAAAATTGAGACTTAGCATTTCAGGGAAGCCAGTAGCAGGGGAAGAACTTGTAACCAAATGAATCTGTAAGCCTAGATCATAATGAGTAGCAAGGTAGCCAGTTTCTAGAGTTATGGTGGGGATCAGAGTTTCTTCTAACCTTTCTATCACTGAGGCTGGGATCTTTTGGCTTTTCCCAGGTCTCAGGAGATGGCCCAGAGTCAGCACAGATCTTCCCACTCTAGGATAGACAGACAAGCCTTTCCCTCACCTTCAGTACTTCATTAACTCCTAGGTCCCCCAGCTGCCTCTTTAATAACTGATTGTCATTGATTCAGAACTGCCTGCGACAGTGAGCTTTTGTACCCAGCCACTGTCCTCCAATGCAAACAGAGCACTGGGAAATTACCTCCAGGGATCCCAGCTCTGGGAAGGGTGGAGAAGGGAGGCGGTGGATGGATATTAGTCCTGAGGCTTCCACTTCCCTTTTGAGTGTCCCAGCCTCCCATCAAGTAACCCTCCATTTGAGCATCCCACACAAAAATGACATGTGGGATCCAGACAGTAGAACTCAGTGAGGGCATTTTGCCATTCCGAGTCTTCCACGGTGCTCGCCAACCCGCTTCTTGACTGACTTGAGCAAGACCTTGCCAGTCCCATTTCTGTGGGTTCCTAGTGCCTGGCAGGGAGGCTGCTCGGGCAGGAGGGCCAAAGGTCGGGCCAACATCTGGCAGATCCAGGGGCTGGAAGCAGCCACAAATAGTGTCTGCTCCTTCATCCACGGTGACAAGCAGGGATGGCCATTGGGGCGCTCAGCGACCAGGAACTGCAGGCAACCACAGCATTTATCCCAATCCCACGTCCTGCAAACACACCCCAGGTCCTGGGCTGCACACAACATGGGGAGGCGGCCCAGCCTGGGTTGCTGCTCTGGTAAAGGGGGAGTATGAGGAGGAGCTGGACTGGCGTGGCCGGGAGGCCCCCGAGGCCGCAAAGGCCAAAGCCAGAACCCTGAGGAGGACATCTTGACCTTGGTTTACAATACTCTGTTAAGGAAAATTAACCAATGAATAAAGCAACGTTCAGTTCACAGGGAGTGGAAATCAATGCCTTCCGCCTCACTCCTGCCTGCCCATCGCTCAGAGACTCAAACTTCAGCTTCAGAAACCTAGCAACATCTAACAGCCAGTAGGCGGGGCACATGCGTAGAAACCACCTGCTACTCTGCTCTGGCATGCACTTTCCCATGGGGCCCAACGGCCAGCTTGCTTCCTGATTGGTCCAGCTGGTGGGCTGTCTTCCGCCATCTTTGCTAAGGGTACTGTGGGTGCTCCTGGCCACTTTCACGGTCAGGGAGGAGGCTCCGCCCCCACTCAGGCTTCTCAGTGAGCGCTGGGTAGTTCCTGCGCGCTGACACGTGCGGATTTGGTGAGCGCGTGCAGCTTCTGCTGAGTGCCCGGAGTGGGACGGAGGCGGGGAGGGGGGGGGGGAGGTGGGACGGATCACGTGGTGTTAGGGACTGTCTCCTAATTCTGCACTAGCACTACCAGTGCTTCAGGGGCTGGAGATCGCTTTGAGCCCGGAGCCCAGTTTCCTGAGAGGTCACCGCTGACTGGGCTTTCCTACACGACTCTACAGAGACAGCGACACCCAGGGCTGAAAACGGGACTCTCAAATAGGGAGTCAGTGGTCGTCATTTTTCCCCTTTTTATTTGATGACAATAAAGCCAGTTCTTTAATAGGCGTCTCCTGGGTACCACGCAGCAACTCTGTGCTTATCGCCTTGGGTTGTTGCAAGGAAATAATACGCGCAAAGCACTTAGAAGAGAGCCTGGTGCAAATGAGTGCTCAGTAAATATTGACTGCTAATTTTTTACAGATGTGGCTAACTGCTAATAGGCGGCACAATCCGGGATTTGAACTCCGGATTGTATGTCTTTAATGGCTGTGCCTTTGCTCGCTGATAACTCCCAAAGGATTCACAGAGCTTCACTCATTGCTTACATGGGTAAACTGAGGTCCAGCAGGTGAAGAGTTCCCTCCTTTGTAATCGCTCACCACCAAGTCCCCTCATTCTGTTCTGCTCATTTCCCTGAAGTCTTATACCACAACCCTGTTTCCTTGGTTTCATTCATTCATTCATTCATTCATTCAGGTCTTGCCCTCCAGAGGCTCTGTCCAGGGGCATACCGACCCAGTTAGACCCTAGTGCTTGATAGATAAACATGGCACCTGCCTGCAAGGGACTCGCGTCCAAGCACTCCCCTCGCCAGAGTGCTTGCCATTCACTCCCTCAGCCTCCTTTACTGAGCTCATCTCAAGAGCGCAGGATCTGAAGCCAGTCCCAGCTTCACCACTTAGCAGTTGTATGACCAGAAATAGTGACCCATCTTTTTTGTGCCTCTATTTCCTCATCTGTAAAATGGGAGGGGGGGTCACAGGTTGGTGGGAGGGTTTAAGGAAGTAATCTGTCTAGAGACTTAAGCCGGTAAAGTCTTTAGCCCTTAGTGTTTGGCCAGGAGTCTGGCCAGTATAAACGCAATTATCGATGACTTACAATTAATCCTCCTCCCAGGAATGAATGCTGTCGTTTTCCCCATTTAACAAATGAATAAAGCGAGGCTCAGAGAAGTACAGACGCTTACCCGAGATCACACAGCTAGGAAGTGTAGCTAGGAAGTGTAGCATACTCAGTTTGAATCTCGGTCTCTTTGGCTCCCAAACTACAGTCAGTCCTGGGAGAGCATCGTGCCAACCGCTCAACGTGAAGAAAATTTGTAAAACCGAAGCCTGGGAAAGGGGCTTAGATGCGCGGGTGAATTTACAGACACTCCCTGCGGGCGGGGACAGCACGACCTGTCTGTCCTTCAGTACGGGACCTATGGTCAGTCCCGCGGCTTTGGACCCAAGCGCTAGTGGAAGCTGAGGCGGCAGCGGAGGCAGGACCGGCTGCACCAAGCCGCAGGCACAGCGCCATGTCCGAATCGCCCCCGCGGTGTGCCGAGCGCGACCTTTACCGGGACACGTGGGTGCGGTACCTGGGTAAGAGCGGGACGAGGGGCAAGGCTACTCCTCCACCATGTAGATGAGGAAACAGGGGTCGCCAGACACCGGTCCGGGATCTGAAGAAGGTGGGAGGATCTTAGTTCTCATTCTGCCAGGGCCAGAGACTAGGCTCAGAGAGGGAGGACTAGGGACTTGCCCAAGGTCATACAGCTCTGGCCGACCTATCCCTGCCCTTGGGGTCTCTGCTGGTCCAGTCTCCCAGGTGGAAGCTGGGACCTTGCTAGGAGGAACAGGGTGAATGGGCTTGCCTCTCTGGCATGCCCTGGACACTTGCTGTGGAGCCAGAACCTGGACTCCTATCTCACCTCCTCACTAGCTCTGTCTGAGTCTTTTTCCTCCTCAGCAAAAAAGGATGAACACAGCACCTCTCTCATCCGGTGCTAGTTGTCAGGGTAGAATGAAATAAGGCACGGAAAGGCCTGCCACATGGTGAGTGCCTGGTTAGTGGAGCTACTTTCGGTCAGTCTCTTTTGCTGCCTATTTCCTAATTAACGCAGATGCTTCTATAACCCAGACTGGGAAGGCAAGTGAGTGGGTAATAATGGTGGCTGTACTCAGCTCTCCCACAATGGAGTGGAGGTGGGCATCAAGGGTGCCATTTTATAGGCCTGGAAACAGACTCGGAGAGGTAAAATCATTGTCTAAGGTCATCCAAGCTACTGCTTACCAGACCCTGATTAGAACCAGCTCACTTCGAGTGCCCCCTGTGGAATGATCTATGGGCCTCTGAATTAAATGTCCTTTCCTGACCAGGCTACGCCAATGAGGTGGGGGAAGCCTTCCGTTCCATGGTGCCAGCAGCTGTGGTATGGCTGAGCTATGGTGTGTCCAGCTCCTATGTACTGGCTGATGCTATTGACAAAGGCAAGAAGGCAGGAGACGTGAGTGCTAGACTGCCCCTCAACCCTGCTATCCCAGTCTACTCCCCTGGTGGTTCAGTCCACAGCCTTACATGTGATAAAGTCACTGCAGTAAAGCATGTGGGACAGTCCAATCCCCACAACCTTGCCAGGTGCAGTCCCTACCCCAGTCTTATTTGTAGGATAGCACACCCTGCTTCCTGCCCTGTGTATGGCATAGTTTATACCCCAGCCCTGGATGTGGATGAGTCTACCCTGGCCCTAAATGTGGTACAGTCCAGAACCACTAGTGTGGTCTGTGCCTGGCCACCACTTCCTACTCCTTGGTGCAGTCTCATGTCCCTTGTCCACAGGGTTTCCTGCCTTTGCTTCTGCTGGATTAAGTGTCTCTTGTGCCTACCAGGTACCAGGCCCTGAAGCAGGCCGCAGCACCAGGGTGGCTGTGGCTGTGGTGGACACCTTTGTGTGGCAGGCTCTGGCCTCTGTGGCAATCCCAGGCTTCACTATCAACCGTGTGTGTGCTGCCTCTCTCTACGTCCTTGGCACTGCCACCCGCTGGCCTCTGGCTGTTCGAAAGTGGACCACCACCGCACTGGGACTGCTGGCCATCCCCATCATCATCCACCCCATTGACAGGTGGGTGCTGCTCCCAGCCTCAGAGATCATCCACTCTGCAGGTGGAGATAAGCCCTGAGAGGCACAGAGTGTATCCATTTTGCACAGAACAATAGCAGCAGAGGCAGGGCTAGCACCTGGAGGTAGAAAGGGCAGTCTATGCTCTTGTCATATGATCTGGCAGGTACTTTGGCCGTAAAGAATATGTGCCTGGAGGGTATGGGACACAGGACAAATGAATTATCAGGAAAAAAAAAAAAAAACAACTTAGTGTTACAAAACAGCCAGAGGCAAGAAGGAACAGGTGCACCCTGGAGGGGATGTGTTTGTGAAGGTTATGGTGACAGAAGCTCAACTAAAACTGGGTTTGGTAGGTATTATTTCGTGAAATTGAAAAGTCCAGTTATGCTGCTTTCAGGAATGGCTGGATCTAGTCACCCGAATGATGCCATTCAGGATCTCCTCATCCTGCTGCCCTTTTCTCCACCCACCCCACATTGGCTTCACTCACTTTCCCCTCATGGGAGCAGAGCTGGCCCCCAGCACCTTCCAGCTTCTATGTCATCGGCTAAGCGAGCCCCATGGGAATCTTCTTAATAGTGATAGCAAAAATCCTAAGGAAAGCTATCATTATTGATCCATCTTAGACTGGGTACCCAGTGCCAGTTTCCCTTTTCTGATTTGCCAGGCTTGGGTCCTGTGACTGCTCTTAGAACCAGAGGTGGGGCCAGATCAACACAGAGTGGGAGGAAGAGTCTTTCTCCAAGGGAATATAGCTTACTTGGAGGCCCTGAGTGAGTCTTTTACTCTCTCTGTGCCTCATTTTCCCAAACTGAATAAAGAAGAGGGTGACGGCTGCCACTTGGATGGCACTTGTGCCCTACGTCCAGGAGTCCCTTCCCAAACCCTTACTTCCTACCTCCCATTCCCCCATTAGCACCCCTTGGTTGCCTGCTCATCGCCTTCCACCACTTCACAGGTCGGTGGACTTCCTCCTGGATTCCAGCCTGCGCAAGCTCTACCCCTCAGTGGAGAAGCCCAGCTCCTCTTGATTCCACCCTGGTACCTGGCCTAGGGGTTGGCACATTCCTTGCTCTGTTCTAACTGCCTCCTTCTGCCAGGGGATGTGATGCCTGGCTCCCTGGTGTCCGAAGCCCTGACACCTGAGTGGGTTTGAGCTGCATGGAAATTGAGAGACAAAGGCATCAAGAAACAGCAGCGATAGCAACTCACAGACGGGCAGGACCTGAACCCTGTCTGCTTCCATGGAATTCATGATACTGAGTGGGAATGAACCCTGGATGGGCTCAGCCCTGTCTTTTGACAGGAAAGTAACATCCTCCCATGGAGGATAAGGGGACTGAGGCCCACAGAGGGCAAGAAATATGGCCAAGATCACTTGGCAAGCTGGGAACCCAGCAATCCCAGTGGCTCTGCTGAGTTACCCCATGGCAGCAAGGCTGGCTGGAGGAGCAGTAGGCACTGGGAGAAATGCAGGGGTGCAGTAGTGGGTACCCTCAGGGCTGATCCTCTAGCTAGCCTGTCCTTAGGGCAGGGGCTGCTGGGGCCTGGCTGGAAGGCAGGACGGCCCCAGTCCAATAAACCCTTGGGAAGCTGAGTTTTCTTCTCCTTTTCTGTTGGTGATAAGCAGGGATGTGGTAGAGAGCAGGGCTAGGGGCCCTCAGAGATGGAGGCTGACTCCTCAGGCCAGGGGCTGTCCCTCACCCAACTCCCCTGCCTCCCTGCCTCCCTGCCCCCTACCTTGAAGGTGTGACACAAGCAGAATCAGGACTTGGACCTTCACACTCAGCCCTGCTCTGAGCCACTAATCAGTTTGGGTCAATACCCTGGCTCCGCCCTCACAGCTCAGGTGCAGCCCAGTGGGTTGACTCCTCCTTGCCAAGAAACTACTTCTGTGCTCTTGGGCACAGTCTAAGCTCTCAGCCCTGCCCCAGCCTTGTGTACCTTCCCATCACTTGCCCTCAGAGCCTCCCCACCCCTACATTCCTCAGCTGGAAATCCTTTTCTTGGCCAACCCTGAGCTTCCTTCAGAATCAGCCCCAGTGCCCCTTCCATTGTTGCCCCCTCAGCTCTACCCTATTATGGGCTTCCTCTGGCCTTGGGTGCCCCACTGATGGCCTGCTTTATAAAGAACTACTGGGGTGTAAGTGTGCAGATGTCTAGCACACAGTAGGTGCTCACACTAAGGACTTGCAGGAATTCTCAGGCTAGGCTGGTGGGGATAAAGTCTGTGGACAGCCTGTCTGAGGCAGGGAGAGACTACTCATGCTTGCCCCCAAAGACACGCCTTACCCCCACTACCTGCTCCATTAGAGAGATGCAGTGGTTGGTGAGGGTACACATTGAGGGAGGTTTCTGGGGCCATTTTCTGGCTATACCAGCCTGGGTTGGACTGCCAGAAGATGGTCTCCTGTAGGAATGTAATTAGATGGACATCCTCTTGGCAGAGAGGAGGGAGCCCCCACTCTATGCTCACCACCTACACCTTGGCACCTGCATGCCCTCCTTGGTCTCTCTCATGGCTCCGTGGTTTTGTTGCTTTAGTTAAAGCTTGTGGCTTCATCCAGCTGGTGAGGCACATGAGGACAGGACTGCCAGGAGCTGGCAGTACCTGGGAGATTCTGGGGGAAGTGAGGCAGAGCTGGGGTGTCTGGGCTGGAGAAAGGGGTAGAATCAGATTATACTGACTCGCTCTGTGGCCTTAGGCAAGTCACAGCCTCTCAAACCTCAGCTCCTTTCTCTTAAAGAAGCAGAGGCTTGGATTGCTACAGAATTGGGTATGGTATAGACTCACCATTTATCATCTGTGTGTTGACATGTACCCTTGACTTGTGTTGTTGCTTGCATCCTCAACAGTCCCATGAGGAGGTAGAAATAACATCCTCATTTTCCAGGCAATGAAACAGGTTCAGAGGAGGGCCCCCCCCACCGCCCCCACCACATTGTCTACCACCGATGCAACTTAGCACATCATTCTCTAAAGCAAAACAGGTTTTTGAGCAAGACAAGTGACCTTAAACAGGACCTAGACAAGAAAAAGTCCCAGAAATGGCAAGTGACAATCAAGCCAGGGCCAAGCTGGGATGTACCAGTCCTGACTTGCTGCACCATCTTAGGGAGCCAGTGTTCCCCCAGATCTCCAGGAATATGGTGGAATTCTTTTCTGATCTGGTCTATGCACTTCCACTTAGACAATCTGAGCAGCGCCCCTATTGCTGCCTTCTGTCAGCTGTATAGTCGGGCTGTGAGCACTGCCCAGTGCCCCTTAGTCTGCCTTTGGCCCTGCCACCTGGAGGTCCCACAGGAGGAGGAAGGGTGGGCTAGGTGGGGGCTGCCCCTCCACAAAGCTGGGCAGTGGACACCGACCTCGTGAGCCCCTTGCTTGTGATCCCGAAGCAGAGCTGAGTGTGTTCACCTGGGAACCTGAATTTGGAATCCTTGGATTGCCCCGATCCCTTCTCTCCTGTTCTCATGCCTGCCTGTGCTGCCCTGGGGAACTTGTCATGGGCCTTCTGTGTTGGTTTTCTAGGGCCTTTCATGTGCCAGACTTACATTAACCCCTGTTTGCTTTTCAGCCAGCCTGGAAGTTTCCACCTTGCCCCTGGCTTCCTTGGTGACTGGCTCCCTGGCTGGGGTTAGACATCTGGACTTCCGTGTGTGACTTTGACTTGGTCCAACCTTTCCTACAGGTGGAGGACATCAGCCAAGCAGAGTCAATAACCCAAGGGGAAGGAGCCCCAGCTCAGGAGCTCCTGTGCCTATTCTGAGCTAGACCACCTCTTATGAGGGCAGGAAGAGAGAAAGGGCACGGTGGCAGATTCAGAAGGGCACTGGACTTCAAGTAACCTGGTCCTGGTTTGCCTGCTTTACCCTCTTGCTGTGTGGCCTTGGGCTAGCCCTTCAGTACCTTGGCCTCATATCATCCCCATCTGGGTTTTTTCCCAGCCCAGGATGGGGCCATGCGAAGGCTCTAAACCCAGTCAACATCAGCACCATTTTCCTGGACTCTGGGCTACTTGTGGAATTTTCTGTGGTCGGCAGTTCCCATTAGCCCTTACAGCTATATGTGGACAAGTATGTAACCAGCCCCTGCTAGGATCTGGAAGTGGACCCTGTGCACTATAGCCTCATCAGGAATCATGGGTACTGGACCTAGGGAAGGGGACAGAATAGGAAGAATACTATTCAATAGGTGGTGTCCAGGGAAGGCTGGGACAGGGGCTGAGAACATTTCCGGGGCCAGATGGTATCCCCTGGGAGTTGTCGGGTCTTCCTCTCTAGGTCAGAGAGCAAGAACTATTTACTGGCTTTAAATCTCTGAAACCCTTCTGTAAAATGGAGATAGTATCA
This sequence comes from Rousettus aegyptiacus, assembly GCF_014176215.1. Classification (NCBI taxonomy): domain Eukaryota; kingdom Metazoa; phylum Chordata; class Mammalia; order Chiroptera; family Pteropodidae; genus Rousettus; species Rousettus aegyptiacus. The sequence continues at coordinate 16,435,196 of NW_023416308.1, read as the reverse complement.
GAGGCTTCAAAGCACTGTCGTGTAGATCGAATGGGGTAGTACTTAGCTCAGCGCCTGGAATGCAGAATTCTCAACAAATGATGGTGTGTGGTGGTGCTGAAGCAGGGCTGGGACCAGACCCCAGCACAGGTTGTTCTGTGGATCCTGCTGATCTTCTGGCCTGGACCTTCCAGGTGCCTGGTGGATGGCAAGTACACTTGTTTCCACTTCCTGCCCTCAGAGGTTCCCAAGAGACTGAAGCTTTCCTTTCAGGCCTTTGGTTTTATCAATACCCCTAATGTGAATGGAAGCAGGTACTCTCAGTGTCTGGGTCCCCTCATCCTGCCATCTTCCAAAGATTCCTCAGCCTAGATCTCTATCCCCACCACAGGTTTAAGTTCACTGTAAACTGCTGGTCTGGGGCCCAAAGGTCCCATCTGATGCTACCAAGAAGGCTCGTTCCTTCCACAGGAACACAAACAGGTAAGCCACATTCACTGAAGGTATATTGTATGCCCTATCCTGTAACCAGTATTTGATGTATATCACCTCGCTTAATTGCCAACCCCTTCTTAAAATGTTCAGAACCAAGCCCAGTGTCCATACTCCTTTACAATGACTCTTAGAGCCCTGTATGATTTGGACAACCCCACTCTTCCCCCCCAAGCCACCCCCCCTCCCATCCCCATTCACTCTATTTTATTTCAGCCATTCTATCCTTTCTGGCTCCTTCTGGTTCCTTGGGTCTGGCATTTCTCTTGATTGGGCTTTCTCATACACTGCTCCCTCTAACTGGGACACTCACATCCAGCCTTTCCCCAACCCCCTCCTGCAAGCGCACCCACTGTCTCCTGACGACAGCCCACTCCTCCTTTAGTTCACCCCCTCAAGGTAGCCTTTGACGCCCGAGGGCTGGCTTGAGAGACTTCTCTGGAATCCCTTCAACCCCGACACTTCCAACACCACCTGGAAGGATGCAGCAGACCCTTGCTGGGCTGGGAGGGTGGTGTCTTTTCCCATCCTCAGGGCTTTGTCCTAGAGCATTTTGGGAGTTGGGGCCTCTAGTGGCCACCGAAATGCAATGCTCAGCATGACCACAAGGAGTCAGCATCTCCCAATGTACTCATGTTGACTGAGTCAAACTGCCTCCTGGATTATCGAGAACGATCTGTTAGTGAATGCTCCCGGTGTGTGCCAAGTCCTGTGCTGAGCACTTTCTCTGATGTGGCTTGTTTACTTCTTACAACCACATCATGGTTAGGTCCTTGTTTCCTTGAGTTAGAGTCACTGGATCAGCTCATACAGACCCCTCTCCCCATATCCCTTGACCTTCCCGCCACCTTCCCCTGCTCCCCCCCCCCGCCCCCCGCCCCCCTCCCCACCCCACCCCCCACCCCCGTCCCAACCCCCTGGCTCAATACTGATTTCTCGCCTACTACCTTCCAGACAGTGTCTCTCTACACAGTCAGGGGCAGAGCTGACTCAAAGGCTGTATAATCATAAGCAAGTTACCTACCCTCTCTGAGCCTTGGTTTTCTCACTGTACAATTCTCTATAATGACCTCTTGAAGCTGCTGCTAGGATTACAGGAGAAAGGGCTCACAAAGCCTTTGGCCAGGGAGCTCACAGAGGAAGCCTCCACAAATATTGAGCATTATTAATTTGGCAAGAGACATCACTTCAAGGGCAAATGATGACTAATTCAAATATAAAGTATGCCAATTATAGTTAGGGATTACACTTCTAAGATTTTATTCAGAAGAAATAATTGGATGATTATTAGACATGCACCTGAGGGTGATCATCATGGTCTTATCTTATATGAACTAAAATCTTGGGAACTCCTTTGTATGAATCAAAATGCCCAATGCATAAAGGAACATTCTTTTGATCTGATCATGCCAGTGGCTGAATCTCCCCAAGCGCCTCCTCTGTTCTGATACCTTCCATGACTCCCAGCAGCCCCCAGGATTCAATCCGAATACCTCGGCCTAGCATTTAGAGCCTCCAGGACTTTGCAGTGAGGGGTCCTGGCCCCACACCAGGCTCACCTCTCACCATGACACATTCTTGTACTTATGTTCTTACCTCCATTGATCCCTTGACATTCCTGGACATGCCCTGCACATCTAGCCCCTGTGCCTTTGCTCGGGCTATTCCATCTGCCAGGAATGCCCTCTCCATCCCCACTTCCCTCTGTTCTCAATCTTCAAGGTCTAGCTCTAGTGGTACCCCCTCCCCAAGGGAGTGAGGGGCCCCACACCAGGCTCCCCAGCCCAGGGTTCCAATGACACAAAAAGAAGTCCTCATAACTTCTGGCTATGAAAACCAGCAAAAATTGTGGCTAAGTGAGACAGAGGGCTGCTGGAGTTGCAGATATGACTCTTAAGGGGCCCATGTGAGACTGACTCATTGATGGACTCACTTGCTCTGAGCTCCAGCACTGGGGCAGCAGATTGAAAGGTACTAGGTACATGTGGAGTGGAACTGAGTTGTTGGGCTTCAGAGTGAAGGATGGATGGGCAGCTTTTTCCTAGACAGAACTGCTGGCAGAATCCATTGTTTCTTTGTTGAGCTGTCTTCCTTCCCAGCATGAAGATGCAGGCGGCTGTCATATCTGAATCTCTGGCAACCTAGCTAACACTTGTTGCCCCACCCTGGTGATTCACCGAGACTCTGCTCCATCCAACTTGCAGGCCCACCCATGCCACTTTTAATGGCTTTTCCATACAAACGGCCTCTCTTGGCTCATGCTATGAACTTTCATAAAATCTCTCAAAGATTTACAAAACCCAAACAAGCAGCATCTGGACTTGGCATGCCCCATACCTCTTGCTGAATAGCCCCAAGTCTGATACTAGCAGCAGCTGGCCTCAGTTTGAGGCTCGGCCTCTCAAGGCACCTCTAAGCCCAGCATGAGTGGCAGCCATCTGTGGATTGCTTGGTGGCTCTTGCCAGGTGATCCTGGATAGGGCACAGGCTGTGACTGAACTTGGCCTGCAGTGGGGCTCCTCCCCAGAGGCTCTGGAGCCAGCATTCCCCGTGGAAGTCTTCCGACCCAGCTAGAGCATCAACTGGGGCTGTGTCTGAGGATGACACAACCAAAGGGCAGACTGTGCAGGAACCAGATCACTGCTAAAGCCAGTTCTGTTCTGTAGAGTCAACCCCTCACTAGTCAGTCCTCACAACCAATCAACCCGAGGTCAGTCCTTCCCAATGATGTGCAAACAGCAACCAAGGCTCAACTAAAATAGGAGGGTACACACAATTCAAACAAGGGACAGACCTGAAGCACCTAGTTCAGGTGACCAGGGAAGACTGTGCCACTGGGCCCCACAGGACGCCTACTACATAAGGCCACTCTACTAAGACTGGGAGACATAGCAGCCCTACATAATACATAGAAACAAACATAGAGAGGCAGCCAAAATGAGAAAACAAAGGAACATATAGTATATATGGAGGGGAACTGAGTTGCCTGGCTTCAGAGTAAGAGCTGGAGGGGCATCTTTCTCCTAGACATAATTACTGGAAGAACAGAACAAAGCTACAGAAAAAGAATGAAACAAAATGGAGACGAGCAATCTACTAGATGCAGAGTTCAAAACACTCATTATAAGAATGCTCAACGAACTTAAGGGAAGAGTGGAGGAACTTTAACAAAGAGAAAACATAAAAACAGAAGTAGAAAACATAAAAAAGAGCCAGTCAGAAATGAAGAATACAATAACTGAAGTGAAGAATACCTTAGGATGAAGCAGAGGATTGAATCAGTGATTTAAAAGAGAAGGTAGCAGAAAATACTGAATCAGAACAGCAATAAGAAAAAAAATGATCCTAAAAAAATGGAGATAGTTTAAGGAGCCTCTTGGATAACATTAAGTGCACCAACATTCGCATCATAATGGTACCAGAAGGAGAAGAGAGAGATCAAGGAATTGAAAACCTACTTTAAGAACCAATGACAGAAAATTTCCCTAACCTGGTGAAGAAAATAGACATACAAGTCTAAGAAGTGCAGAGAGTCCCAAACGAAATGGACCCAAAGAGGCCCATACCAAGACACACCACAATTAAAATGCCAAAGTTAAAAGACAAAGAGAATCTTAAAAGTGTCAAGAAAAAAGCAATTAGTTACCTACAAGGAAACTCCCATAAGATTGTCAGCTGATTTCTCCAAAGAAGCTTTACAGGCTAGAAGGGATTGGCAGGAAATATTCAAAGCAATGAAAGGCAAGGACCTATAACCAAGATTATTCTACCCATTTAGAATCAAGGGACGATAAAGAGCTCCCCAAACAAGAAAAAGCTAAAGGTGATCATCAATACCAAAACAATATTCCAAGAAATGTTAGGGGAACTTCTTTAAGAAGAAGAAGAAAGATTACTTAAAAATATGAATAATAAAATGGCAATAGCTACATATCTATCAATAATTACTTTATATATAAATGCACAAAATGCTCTAATCCAAAGACCTAAGGCGGCTGAACAGATAAGAAAACAAGACCATTACATATGCTGCCTACAAGAGACTTACTTCAGATCCAAAAGACCCACACAGACTCAAAGTAAAGAGATAAAAAAAGATATATCATGAAAATTGAACCAAAAAAAACCAAAAAGCTAGGGTAGCAATACTCATACCACATAAAATAGACCTTAAAACGAAGGCTATAACAAGAGACAAAGAAGGACCCAGTAATCCCACTTCTAAGTATTTATCTGAAGAAACCCAAAACAGTACTCCAGAGAGACATGTGACTCTATTTATTGCAGCATTATTTACAATAGTCAAGGTATGGAGGCAACCTGGTGTTCATCAATGGATGAATAGATAAAGAAAAGGTGGTACATATGTGCAATGGAATATTACTCAGTCATGAAAAAGAACAAAACCTTGGCATCTGCAAGAACATGGATGGACCTAGAGGGTACTGTGCTGAGTGAAATAAGTCTGACAGAGAAAGACAAATGCCATATGATTTCACTTACATGTGGAATCTAAAGAACAAAATAAACAAACACAACAGAAACAAACTCATAGATTCAGAGAACATTGTGATGATTGCCAGCCAGTTGAAAGTGGGATTGGGGTGGTGGGTGATAGAAGGTGAAGGGATTAAGAAGTGCAAATTGGTAGTTACAAAATAGTCATGGGGATGTAAAGTATAGATAAGGAATATAGTCAGTAATGTTGTAATAACTATGTATGATGTTAGATGGGTACTAGATTTATGAGGACGATTACTTCGTAAGCTACATAAATGTCTAATCACCATGTTGCACACCTGAAACTAATATAATATCGTATGCAAATGGTAATTGAAAATTTTTTTTTAAATTTTTTAAATAGAAGCGGTCATGTGGTTCACAAAATGCATGGAACATCCCCAAATGGTGGCTATGATGGTACTCAAGCTTATTTGAGCAGCTTCCCTTCAGCTCTTCAATTTCTACTACCTCCTGCTGAGAAAAATTACCTATGGTTTGCCCTCCAGTCTTATTGTGGGGACTCACTGGGTGCCCTGGACCTGTGGTGCCTCTTTCTCTGCAGCCACCCAACCCAGACTACTCCTCGGGTAGGAGGTGAACAGCTCTGCTACGGCCAGCCCATAATGGGCCCTGCCTGGCCCTCTACAGGACTCCTCTCGAGGAGCACTCCAGGTACTGCATGGTGAATCTTGGGCTGGTGTGCATAGAAGGGGACGGAGTGTGGACCCCTGAGGATTGCCCAAGGATTAAGAGAGAATGTGGGTCACATGCACCATCCTTTTTCTGGCCACAGTCTTCCACCCTTGGTGGGACAGGTGTGCACCCATTTTGTAGATGAGGCCAGGGTAAGAGAAGTGACATTCAACCACCTCTCTGAGCCTCCATCACCCTATCTATAAAATGGGCATAACAAACACTTTTAGGAAAATTCAGGAATAAATGAAATTATGGCTGTGACCTACCAGGCATGAAGTATATATTTGTTAGAAGGGGGCCATGACTACATACCAAGAATAACCCTCTTCCTTCTCTTCCCTCAGATTCCTTGCCACCTGCCCATGTGGAAGGCTTGTGGCTTACTCTAAAACCTGTATCCAGCCTGTGTTAAACTGGGCCATGAAACTCTATGTAGATGAGTGTGTGGGCTCCCAGAGCCAGTACCAGAACTGCTCCCAAAGGAAGTACACCCTCATCTTTGACTAGGGGTCTGTGCAGCTACTGATGGAGGGTAAGGGAGGGAAGAGGGCTCATCTTTACCTTGGGATCTTGCTTAGCTGGGCTATAATTGTGTGTAAAAATCTATCTTGTTATATTTGCTCATTAGTAACCAATCCTTTTTTTGTGTCTGGTCTGAACTTACCTGGATCTGAACGTGTCTACTTGGGCTACCCTTCCCGGACAGGGTGGCTTCAGTGGTTTTAGAGTCTTGTCACTTATGGCTGACTTTGAAACTTCTGCCCTTTTCTCAGGCTAAAATCTGTCCCTAAACTCTAGTAATGGGGCATATGTTCTTCAATGAGGCTTTAAGGAGCAATGAGCTCCCATAGTGTGAGCCTCTCCATGGCTTCCTAGGAAACTTGCTTCAGCTACACTCTAAGCCCATGAGTCCCTCTCTCCCCTTGATTGTCCCCCAGGTACCTCTCAGTGAGCCCCAGGTCTGATTCTGGGTCTCAGCAGGATAGTGAGATCCTGCAGTTCAGCATGGAGGCCTCATGTTCAAAGATGATGTAGAAGAGGATGAGGAGAGGGCTATGCCCCAGGCACAGCTAGAGATATTATAGAGTAATTAAGAGCCATGTCTTTAGAGTAAAAACAAAACAAAACACCCTTGGGTTTTGGATCTGCTACTTAAGAGCTGTGTGATATTGGGTGAATGACTTCACCTCTCTGAACCTTAGTTTCCTTACCCATAAGGTGGACACGAAAAGCAGTCTTGGAGGAGGTGTGAGAGTGAAGTGAACTAAACTCATAAAGTACTTGGCACTGTGTGTGGTACATAAAGAGCACTCACTGAATGATAGCTGTGATTTTTTAATTATTATCACTGGGCAGCAACTAGAGTCAGACGTGACTTACTTTACTTCCAGGAAACTATCTTAAATTGCTTAAAACATAAGCCAGCATTCCAAGGAAAAGAGATGAGGGTGGAAGTGATGGGTGGGGGAAGCTGTGTGCCCCAATTCAGATAGAGCCTTATATAAGCATCTCCTACCTACCTTAGGGGGCAGCCTCTGCCAGAAATCTGGAGGCTAGTCTCCAGGAAAGTTCATCCCTTTCCTGGCTTTGTTCCTGTCCAAGGTGCTGAAATCTTGCCGGATATGTTCCGTCTTGTCATGCACTTCCATGAATAGCCTGCTCCCTACCTCCCTTTAACTTTACAAGGCTACACTGAGCATCTACTCTATGAGGAGCAAATGTAAAAATAATTTAGATACAGCTCCAACCCAAGTTGCTCATAGCTCATAGCGAAGGAATTCGAGTACACATAAATGCCTAAGGAGATTTACTTTCCTATTTCTTGGGTTTCAGTGACATCCACTTCTTGCTTTTACCCTTGCTTCTTCCTCTTATGCAACTTTGGTATCCTCCAAGGCTGTGCCTCTCATATTTTTCCTGATCCAACCACAGCATATGAGTCTTCCCCATAGTAGCTCTTTCTCTACTCACTAAAGTTAGAGCCAGGAGAACTAATGATCAGTTTTGGGGGGGGCAGGGTAGGATATGTAGAGAGAAAGCAGAGGATCAGGGGTCTCTGAGAAGTTTCCTAGACAGGTGTGAGCTCCTTGTCATATTTCTGCATGCCCTCGTCTGGGAGCAGTACCTCCACTGTGAAGCTGACCTTCTTGGTGTGGACAAAGCTGTAGGTGTTGTCGAAGCGCAGGACATCTAGAGGGACAGATGAACAGAAATGTAGTTGGGGCTGGCTTTACATTCTCTGTGTCCCTGCCCCAGCCATAGGGGAGGACAGCCTGTGTTTCCACCTGTTGTGTTTGCCAAGCTGGGCCAAGTTCCCACCACTCCTGTTCCGTTCCCGATGGGAATTGCCACCCCTGAGCAGAACTTGTAAATAGACACTGACCTCCCTGGCACATTTACAGACTGGCTTTGGTTGCACAAACTGGCAATGAGAACAATGGCCACTGCATCCCATTGTCTCCACACCTGCACACTTGCATAACAGGTGTTCGAGAGAGCAGTTGGGAATGTCAGAGACCTCTGAGCCCCCTTAGATGAAGTAGGGTGCTGGGCCAAGCCTGTACATACTTTCTGCCTCTTCACAGATACCCTGAGAGGTAGGGGTTATAATCTCTGTTTCACAGGTAAGCAAACCAAAAGCCCAGATTGGTAAGATTTTTGCCGAGGACTACACAGCTACTACAAGGCTGAGGTGGGACCTTGGCACCACACTCAAATATGATTTACTTCTCAGAGTTTCTTAAGTTTCCTCCTGGGGAGAGTTATACCTGACTTCCTGTCCCTTGCCTATATTCTGTGGCCCAAGGGCTTTCGACCCCTTCACAGTCTGTGTGTCTCTGGCTCTTAGTGCACAATAGGTACTCATGGGTGTGAGCCAAATGAGTGGTTGTGTGAATGAATGCCACTAACCTAGGTTGTGTGTACCTGGGGGGGTCACTTCCCTTCTGTTTCCTCCCCTAAACCATGGGACAAATGACTTAGTCCTGTGGAGCTGAGGCCCAGCTGGGACAGACTTACAGACACCAGCTTCTGCACAGGTGAGGCTCCCATCCTCTGGCACCATGTGGGCATTGTAGCGTTGGGTGGGTAGCACCTCTGTCATATCCCCTGCTCGCTGCCGCTCCCCCATCTTGGTCTTCAGGAAAACCCCGAAGCCAATGTCTGAACCATCAGATGAAAACTGCCACCTGTGTGTGAGTGGGGGGAAGGGGACAGGGTATTACTCTGTCTGATGGATCCCTGAGGGGCTAGGGCCCGGCCAGGTGTCAGTGGCTTGTCCTTACCTGAGGACACAGCCTGGGAACAGAATCTCGTACTCCACTTGGTGTGAGGAGCCACGGCTGATTTGCACTGAGTGCTCATATTTAGTCTTCACCTGGTCCCGCACGTACATGGACTTGGGGATCTCCCCACCATAGTTGATCTGCAGACACAGAACAGGATGGGTTTGCTCTTCTATTTTGGCTACTACGTTGTTCATGCCATTTCATACTGTTTCTTCTACCTGAGACACTTTCACCATCTCCTGGAAGTATCCTGCTCATTTTGTCTTCCCCTACCCACCAGGAAGTCTTCTCTGACTCTCCAGGCTTGGTCAGGGCTTACTCTGGGAACTTCCTTTTCTAGCTCATTCCTCTGGGCCAAAATTTTTCTCATTTCTTGTTTGCTGCACAGCTGCTGAGGGCTCAATGAAGGCAGGGCTGTGGCTGTTTTACTCAACACTTGGCTCACAGAGGTCTCTCCAAAGACATTTGTGGAATGGATGGGTGAGAAAGGAACCCAGCTCTACTCCCCTCCCCTGTCCTGGGGCTCTTTGTACCTTAGTTAAACATTTGGGATTCCCATCTGGGTCAGTCAGCGTCCCCCCAAACTGGGCAGGCAGCTCCTCAGGACTGATGAGTTTCAGCAAATCTTCTTTCCAGTTGCCTGGGAGCAGAGGGGTTGAAAGGTGGTTACTGGGTGTGGAGAGGACTTGTCATTCCCCCATTCCCACCAGGAGGTTATTAGCTTGGTAGCCATGTAGAAGCTAGGTTACCAAGGCTAATTCCCTAGCTTCCCATGTCTCAGGCTATAGTGTCTTTAAGCATCACGTTGCTATGGAAACATGTTTCCCTCTGGCTGATGGGTGTTTGAGGATCTCTCAGGCATGAGTAGTGAAGATAAGAGTTGTCTAATCATCTCAAGGTGACTCTAAAGCCCAGTGGGGTCAGGGACCTTGTTAGGGGCTACATAGTGTTTAAGTGTTCAGACATCTTGGTGAGGGAGAGACAGTTTTGGGTCTTTGGAAAACATCTCCCCACCCCACTGTTTAATAACCACAATCATCATGTTTGTTATTATTCTTTGTGCCTATGCAAAGCTCTAAGAGTTTCTGGTCCTGGGGTGTCACCATGGAGCCCTGTGACCAACCCAGGCTATCTCCTTCACCCCAATATGACCATGGGAGAATCTTTGCCACCACAGGGATGAAGGTAAAGACTACAATGTCTGGCACATCAGGGCCAAATACACAGAGCCCTGTGTGCCACCAACTGGGTCAGAGGTCTGGATTTGGATCTGGAATGTGGTAGTTACACATACCACTCCAAGATTTTGGGGGCTACGTTGTGATTCACCCAGATCCCTATCCCAGTGGTACCGGGCAGAGCCAGAGACTCAAGTATCAGGAAAGGAGAAAAAGTGGCGATTTCTAAGATATTCCTCCCTAAGCCCCAGATTCTCAGATTCCCTGATTTGATGATCTGACCATTCTGCTTGTGGAAAGTTATTTTCCAAGCTCAGGGTCATCAGTTTGAGTTTAAGAAACTATTTCTCTTCTCTATTTCTTTTTCTTTCTCTGTCATTTAAAATAATAACAATATTTTCTACTTATAAAATTAATACATGTTATTATAAAATTTAGAAAATACAGGAAAAAAACACAAAAATTAAATTAAAAGCTACCAGATTTCTTGTCATCCACAAATCAACATTTTGTTGTAGTTGTTTTTTATTTTTGTTTTCACAAAGATAAGATCCTATTATTCATATCTCTATTTTCTACTTTAAAAAATAAAAACTAATGACATTTCTCATGACATGAAATCATTTTTCATGGCTACCCAATAATTCACTAAGTGGATCCATTATTTACTTATCCAGTCCCTTCTTTTCGAGCCTCTCTTCTCTGAATCATGTCTCTTTTTCCTGCTCTTCTTCCTCATCCTCCTCAGCCCAAATTGCCTTTAAAAGCACTGAGGTGATGAGTGTTGAAAGGAAACTGAGGCCCATTGCCCACAGGTTGACTAGCAACCAACTGAAACCAATAAGGAGGATAGTTTGGAAGACTTAGTTGCCAAAGGCAGAGAATAAGGCAAAGGAAACTGCATAGACTCTATAATGTAAGATCCACCTCACTTTTGAGAAGGAGGAGCCTCTGAGTCTAGGTGATATGGGGATCTCTGTATGGGGTGATGAACCAGCTTTGCTCCAAAACCCATGTACAGAGGTCAGGAGATGGAATTAAATTACTTACTTCCCAGCACTACAATTTTTCTACGAGTATCCTCACTCAGAAATGGCTTCATAAGGTTGTAGCCCACAGGGAACAGTTTGGTGGCTGGAGAGATATAAACAACAATAATGGGGATAAAATAATTCCATTGGGCCACTCTTTCCATAACAATCATAGCCAATGATATGGAGGAATCATAAATTACCTTGACAATTTCAGTGCCCTGCACCTGAAAAACTATCCAACCAATTGGTCAACCAACTAACAAGAAACCAACAAAACAGCCATCCACTTAAATCTAATCTACCAACCAAACAGTCAACAAATAGTCAATTAATTCATCTTCTAACCACCCCACCAAACAGCCAACCAACCAATCAGCCAACCTACCAAATAGTCAAACAACCAATCAACATATCAGGCAATCAGCAAATCAATCAACTAACTATATAATCAGCTAACTACCCAACTAACTGCTCTCTCCAGCCAGCCAACTGTTCAAACAACCAGTCAACTATTCAAACAATCAACAGCTGACCATCCAAGATTTAGCCAAACAACAAACCAGCCAGCCAACTAACCAATCTGCCAACTAGCAGCTTACCTACTCATCCAACCAAAATGCCAACTAGTCACTCAATCAGTCAACCAAGCAACCATCCACCCAACCAATCAACTAATTAACCAACCACCAGTCAGTCAACTAGCCTGGCATCAACTGGCTAGTCAACTAGACAGCCAACTAGATAACTAATCAACCAATCAACCAGCTAACCATCAAACATACATCCATCCTTTCATCCACCTACCCACCCACTCAAACAACCATTCAAATACTCATTGAATAATCACAGAAACCCAGGCCTGTGAGGAATACAACAGAAGTGGAGAATCAGAGGCCCTGGTTTCAAGAAGTGGACAACCCAACGAGGAAAATAGGATGAACACATACAAGATAATTGGTGGTCCCTCAGAAGGCAGTCTGGGCTGCACCAGTCGCCAGTGCTAGAGGCAGTTTGGGGAGGGAGAGATTAATGTGGCAGGAGAAGCGAGGGGGGATTCCTGGAAGAGCTGAGGTTGGAACTGCCTCCTCTTGTAGTAAGGCCAATCATAGAAGTTACCATTTATGAAGCACTTACTTTTCCAGACACTCTAAGAGATTTGCATATAGTCAAGCAACCAACCTGCCTCACTATTGCCCAGGGAAGAAAGCACTATTATCATCCCCAGGGTACAGGTAAAGAAACGGAGGCAAAAGAAAGTGAAGTCACTTGCCGCACACCTTTCACAATCAGCATAAACTTCAGGGTCTCAGGATAATTCTCTTCAAGGAGGCCAAAGAACTGTAGAACCAAGAAATACCCCATTAGAGCCCACACATGATCTTCTCCTACCCCCATTGCCCTCGCAGTCTTCCTTTTGGAGCATTCAGAGGTCTGTAGAGGGTTTTCCTTTCTTCCATCACCTCCACTGTCCCCTAGAGGGGACCATCTCTTCTCAGACTATTGCAATCTCACCCTAATAATAATTACATAATAATCATTTTTAGAGTATTATAGTAATCATAGTATAGTAATAATAATGACTTATGTTTATTAAATGTTCATTATTTGTCATGAACTGTGTATGCATTTTACATATCAACTCACTAAAGTATCTCTGTATCCCTTTCAAATGCAGACTATTTGTATTCCAATAACTTGTTCAAGTCACATATGTTGTCCCTAAGTCCTGTTTTATGGGATCTTGTAGGAAACATATCTTTGGGTCCTGAGTCACAGTGACAGGGTCCAGGAAGGTCACTACCTTGTACCAAATCTTGTCTGTGAGTGAGCAGCTAGGTCACAGCATGCCAAACTGTTGTTAAAACAAGCAAGGGGTGCTCTGGGGCTTTCTCCTCACCTCCTGGTACACTTCCACCAGAGGTTTCCAGAAGTGCTTCAATCCTAGGCCTTCACAGTCAAATATCATCACAATGGTTTCAATCTTCCTCCCCAGCTGTGAATGAGAGCAAGGATAAATTCCTAGGCTCAGAGTGCAGGCTCAGAACTTAAGACATGATGACTCAGCACATGACCCCTAAGGGTTTCTCAAAGCCCCCTACTCTGTCCTCAGAGAAATGAGTGGACAAAACAGTGAATACACCATCCATCCACCATCCATTCATCATCTATTATCCATAATCATCTATCTGTTCATCCATCCATCCATAATCATCTATCTGTTCATCCATCCATCCATCCATCCATCCAACCATCTATCCTTTAATTGCCCCATCCATTTACCCATCCATCTATTCATACTGCCATTCATTCATTCATTCATCCCTCTATTTGTCCAACTGATATTTATTGAGCACCTATTTTGTGCCGGGTACTGACATTATAACAAAATTATCAACAATCCATACTTCTTGTCCTCAAGATCTTCACAGTACAGGAACTGTGGGAACACATATTAACCCAGATAGGGGCCTTAGAGAAGGCGATATCTAAATTTGAGACCTGAAGCAGAAATAGAAGGCAAATGGAAGGTAGGTGTGTGTGCTATGGATAGGTTTATCCAGAAGGAAGGAATAGCAGGGCAAAGACTCAATAAGAATAACAATAACTAGCATTGTTGAGAAATATATTAGGCCCTGTGTGCTAGGCCATATACTTGCACTATTTCGTCTAACCTTTGCAACCATTATTTATTATCCCTGTTTTGTAGGTAAAGAAACAGGCTCAGAGAGGTGAAGTGACTTTCTAAGTCTGCACAGCTGGGAAGTGGCAGAGCTGGTGTTTGATCTCAGAGCCCTCTGACCGTAACAGCAGAGAGTGGCCTTGCCTGCCCCAGCCATCTCCCCTCCCGTCCACTCAGCCTGCGCCTCACCCGCTCCGTCTGCAGGTCACACTCATGCAGGATACGCTCACAGTCCCTCATCTTGGTCTTGAGCAGGTCTTGCTTGGTGACTGAGAAAAGTAGGCCCTTGGGGTCGAGAGGCCCGATGATGTCGTACCATATGGGGCAGCCATCACGGTCATAGCCACACAGGCCCCCAGGCATGTACTTTTGAATCACCTGTGCATGGAAAGATAAATGGAACTTGGCATGATGCGCCTCCCCAGGGACCCCCAGATCAGGCTGACTAGGGTGGCCTCAGCCTACACATGCTGTGGTAAAGCATTGTCCCTCCCATGGAGGGTGGCACTATTGTCCAGGTGAGAAAACTGAGGAGCCTTCAGGGGAGGGCCTTATTCACAGCGGGTACACGACAAAGCCAAACCTCAGCCAGTTCCGGCCTGAGGCCTCTGAGCTCCTCAGTTCTTCCCTCAATGTCTTCTATGTCCCTTTCCATGAAGAGGAGTTAGGCTTAATGACAGAAAACATGGATTCTGAAGGTCAACAGACCTGATTCAAATGCAGACACTACCACTTCCCTGCTGTGCATCCTTGGGCAAGTGACACCACCTCTCTGAGCCCCATTCCATCTCTTCTTCTGTAAAATGGTTTGTATAATTCCTTCCTCACAGGACTGTTGGGGAAAGCCCCCAAGATCATGTTGGCAAATCATAGTGCCTAGCCCAGAGTTCATGCTCTACAAACGAAGCTACGACCATTACTAACTAGGACACTAGTGGTGGGACTATCCTCCCCAATGCCTTGGTAGGCTAAGTTTCCTTCCCACCCAGGAATAATGCTTTGAGCAAGGCCCTAGGGGTGAGGGCAGGCTCACTATGGTGGTATAGAGGCTGGGTTTAGGGGACAGACAGGCCTGAGCTCAAATCCCAGCCCCACCTTGGAGCTGTGGGTCTTTGGGTAACCTTTGCTGGGCCTCAGTGTCTTCATGTGTAAAATGAGAATAGTACCCACCTTATAGGGTTGTGATGATTAAATAAACTCATGAAGCTGAAGTCTTAACCCAAGCCTGGAACTCATAAGCCCCCAGGAAATGCTCAAAATTATCATGGGAAAGGTACATGCAGACTTAGGGGGTTCCACTGGCTGCCTTTCACCCATGGTCTCCAGTGACCCAGAGGCTGCTTGGGTGGTATGTCTGTGAAAGACTGAGGTAGGGGTGGGGTGGTTGGCTCACCTCTGGGGGCTGCCAGTCAAGGATGTGGTCAATATCCATGGTCTTCCGGAACTCCATGTACTGAAAGGGAGATGACTAGTAAGGCCCCATTGAGCTCCTAGCACTCCTGAGGAGGTGATGGAGCAGGGGCTCAAGGCATAGATTGTCCCCACAAAGCCCCTCCCCTGATCTCCAGTGGGGATGGGTCTCACCTTGCGGAGCATGGCCTCTGATTTCTGCAGGTCAAAGTTCCGAGCTGTGGGAAGTTGGAAGGAAGAAGTGAGGTGGGAAAAAGGCTGCCTTCTAGTTGCCTAGTCCTGGTCCTGGTCCCAGAGCAGTGGGAGCTATGGAGGGCACCAGAGTGGGACCTTTCTTCCCTGACTCCCCCGCTCCTAGACCTAAATGTGTAGAGCAAGATGGTGTGATTGGATCCTGAGAGCCATGTGAAATTCTGGAACAGTTGGAATTGGGCCCCTCTCTTTGTCCCATCAGGCTGAGCTCCCCCAACTCTGCCCTCACCTCGGAGCCAGCGCAGAAGGAAATAGTCATCAGGGTTGGGGAGGGCAGGCAACACGTCCTGGACATTTTCTCGGAACTAAGAAGAGAGATGCTGGTTAAAGTGGTGTTCACACTGAGTCGTGGTTTCCAGACTCGGAGATTGTTTTCCTCATCCCTTCTCTTTGACATGCATCTGGCCCATGATAATGAAAGGATGGGCAAGCAGATGAATAGAAGGAGACATAGGTCATTGGATGGGTGGGTGGATGAATGGGTAGGTGAATGGAAGAAAGAATAGATGGATGAGTAAATGGATAGAAAGAAGAATGGATGGATAAGTGGGTGGGTGAATGGAAAAAAAGGAAGGGGAAATAAATGAACGGTGAACAGAGGAAAGACAGGTGGGGGAGTAGAAGGAAGGAGGAATTTCTGGGTGAATGAATAGAAGGAGGAATGAATAGATAGGTGGGTCAGGGTGGGAGAATGCATGGAAATAAAAATAAATGGGCGGGTGGGTAAGTGGATTGGAGTATAGATGTATGGTATTCCCTCCTTATTTGCAGGGAGTACCTTCCAAGACTCCGAGTGGATACCTGAAACCATGGATTGTACTGAACCCTATATATACTATGTTTTCTCCTATACATAAATACCTATGATAAAGTTGAACTTATAAATTAAGCACAGTAAGAGATCAACAACAATAATAATACAATAGAACAATTATAATAATATACTGTAACAAAAGTTAAGTGAATGCGGTCTCTCTCTTTCTCTCTCTGATAACGGATGTGATAACCGAGATGGTTATTAAGTGACTAACAAACAAGTAGCATATACAGTGTGGATACACTGGACAAAGGGATGATTCATGCCCCAGGTAAGAAAGAGCAAGAAGGCGGGAAATTTCATGATGCTACTCAGGATGGCATGCAATTTAATACTTGTGAATTGTTTATTTCTGGAATTTTTCATTTCATATTTTCAGAATGCAGTTGACGCAGGTACCTGAAACATTAAAAGTGAAATGGAGGATAAGTGGGTGATGACTGTGCTATAGTCTTAGCTCTTTCCGTCTTCCTTTAGTTAGCCCACCAAGGCTTCTACCTTTTTTCATCCTATTTTCTACAAAAACATGGTTAAGGATCATGTGTCCTCTTCTCTGTTGACCATAGGGATGACACACTCTACTCTGTCTCCTTGACTTGTACAGACATGTCACCTTTCGGAGTCTTGGGGAGGGAGGTGGGACAGAGCCAGAGGGCAGACCATCATCATCCTTGGCTCTCACCAAAGGGTCCTGGGACTGGGGCAAGAGGGCAGCTGCTAGAAAAAGCTCTTGGGTCTGACTCCTGAATGAGAAGTCAGGCTTGATCTGGCACCCACACTATTAACTGGAAGTGGTGTCATTCCCTCAATCGCTTCTCTGGATAGGCCTGATGTCACTGTGAGAGCTGACCTTGGGAGAGGTGACAGCAAAGAGACAATGTCACGGACACTATGAAACAACAGAGTGGGGCAGGGTTGCTGCCGCTGCCACCCCCTCCGCCCCTCAGCCCTTTCCTTTGGGGCTGCAGGGAAAGGGGCTCTCACCTTGGCCAGGGTCTCTGCCTGTGTGGGGCTCAGGTCTCCAACTCGGCCGCTCATGGTGCTGGGTGAGGCTGGAGGACTGGGGGCTACTGCAGACAGAGGCCAAGCCTGCCTGTGGCCCTGACCCAGCAGGGCCTTTTGCCTCACTCCTGGGTGTGGCTAGAGGCACCTCCTCCTTGGCCAACTGTTGAATTGCTCATTACATAATTGGGATTAAGTGTTTGTCCCATGTTTGGCTCTGGGACAGGTCTAGGGCAAGTGGGCATGGACGAAGTGCCAGAGGTCCCCTGGCAGGTGCAGGAGGTTGGGAGGAGGTGAGGCTGGACTCCCATGGTGTGGAGGCCCAGGCCGAGTGCCTATAAAACCCTCTTCAGTGTTCCCAGGCCTCCAGAGGCCACTGCCTCGGAGAAGGGGAGACTTTAGGGGGAGTGAGGATTGCTTCCTGCAGGCACCCTTTCTCTCTGAGCCTCAGTTTCCCCATCTCACTAATAAAGAGATGCTACACCTAGGGCCCCACCCAGCTCTGACGAGTAAGAGTCAGGGACTTGGTCAGTCTAGTAAACATTCACTTTGTTTGTTTAGGCAAGAGGCTCATATTCTTTTGCAATAAGTGTTTGCATTCAAGAAGAGACATACTGGGGCAGAAAAATGGAATTCCAGTGTCCCTGCTGAAGGTTTCTTTTTCCCACAGGGCTAATGCTACTTTTCCTGTTGTCTTTCAAATTTTATTGTGCAGTGGTGGCCCTGAAACCTTCAACATGGGGAGAGGCTGAGCACACCACACCCTGCTGCCCTCCCTGGTCATTGCTGAGGATGTTTCTTGGGATTTTAAACACCTGATCAGTGAGGGGCACCCACCAGCTATGCGAAGTGATGAGAAAAGGCCAGAGGTTTCCCCTGTTCTTCGATTTTTGACATGTTGGCTTGCGGTTCCACCACTAGACGTACCTACAAGGCCTGGTCCTCCTCCCCACTCCCTGATAAGGCCTCCCTGTTAAGACGGCATCTCAGAGTGTCACTTGCCTCATTTATTTGGTCGGAAGGCAAGGTTCAATGAGATACAGAGTGTCAAGGGTCGTGTACATCTAAGGGATTATTCCCCCCCAGCTGTCAGAAGCTCCGAGAGGGCAGAAGCCACATTGTTAACCACTGTCTATAAAGATATCAGGAATGAACGAGCTTCAGACCACAGCACGTCTGTGTGGCCAAATCTTCCAGGCCTCGAGGGTTCTGCATGGGCTGAAACTACACCAGGCTAGCCTCGACCCCCACAGCTGGGCTAGCCCAAGCCGCTCTGCCCAGAGCTCTCCCAAGGTCCCCTATCCATAGGGCATCTTAGATCCCCACCTCTGGGCTCAGAGTCTCTAGGCCACCTGATGTCAATTAGTGCCAGAAGCCTTCCTTGCTCTGGGCTTACGACAGAGTTGGGTCCAGGAGAAGCAGGGGCCATTTCCCTCTGTCCGAGGCGCCCTCTGCATGCATCCAAGAGCAGTTAGATAACACTCCACACCCGAGTCCCGCCCCTCTTCACATTCCAGCTTCTTTCTGCAAACCTTGGGCTACTGCCCACACCTACTTCCTGCCAGGCCAGTGGAGATTGGGTTCCCCCACATCCCTCTCATTAGCCCCTAATCCTGCCTGTTTCTCACCAGTCTCCTTTCTCTCCTTAATCCCTCTAATATGAGGTGCCCAGTTACTTCTGAGGACATCAAAGGCTGAGCAGGTATGGGGGTCTTCTCAAGAGCTGTGACCTTTCAGAGACACCCCAAGTGATTTTCATGACCCAGACCACAAATAGGCATAGAGTACCTCCTGTGTGCATAGATCATCATGAACTGCAGCCCCATTCAATAGAACTTTCTGTGATGGTGCAAATGTTCTATATCGAAATTGTCTTATTGGACAAATTTGGTAGTCACTAATCATGCGTGAAGTATGGTTAATGAGACTGAGGAACTCCAGTTTTAATTGAATTGAATTTTGACTAATTCGACTTAAATTGCCCTATATAGCTTGTGGCTACCATATCGAACAGCACAGGTCTACCACATTTACTGAAGGCTTATTATATGCCAGGCCCCATTTTAAGTGCATTACCGCATTTAAACCTCACAACACCCCTGGGGGTAGGTACCATTATGAAGTCCATTTTATAGACAAGCAAACTGAGATACAGAGAAGTTAGGCAACTTATCCAGAGTTAAGCCCATACAACGAACTGTTCTGCTATTAGGCTATTCCGGCCTCATGTACAGGAGCTTCCACTCTAATCAGAGAGGGGACCCGAGCATGGAAGTCACCCTAATAGGACACAGGTGGCATTTGAGCCAAATCTTGAAGGAAAGGAAGATGCTGATAGTGGAGATCAGATTAGAGGACAGGGCATCCAAAGGAGTGGAGGTGGGAACGTGAAAAGCATGTGGAACGGGATGCTAGGGATACGACAGTAAACAAGATGGGTTAGGTCCCTGCCCACACGGAGGTCACAGTCTTCCATTTGTTGAGCATTTCCTCTGTGCTAAGAGCAGTAAACCGTTATCAACCCCGTTTGGAAACAGGTAAGGGTATCCCTATTTTATAGTTAAAGAAATGGAATGTCAAAGAGATTAAAAATCTTTTCTGAGGTCACATAGCCAGTAAATGGGGAGCCAGGATTTGAACCCAAATCTGACTCTGGACCCATGCATAGCCTAGCCCTGTCTTCCCTCGAAGGGCTTAACATTGTGCCTGGAACATAGTAAGTGTTCAATCAATGGTCGAAGTCATCGTTATGTGTCCCCTAGGGCTGCAAAGTGTCTTGAGGCCAACAGAATTAATTTCCCTCCCCTGAAACAGAGGCTCTGGCAAAGGAGAACCCACAGTACCCATCTCCAAGTAAGTCCCCAAAGTGTGTTTAGCTCCTAGTTTGCAAGCTTTCAGGGCACCATGGTGACAACCGCGTAAGCAAACAACGGCAGGGGGTGAAACCTGGCCAGCAACAACACATCTTGGAACCTCTCCTTCTAGGTGGTTACTAGGAAATGTGAAAAGGCTACCCCTACAGCCCAACGTCAGGCACATTCCTGTCTGCCTGCCCCTAGATAGGTCATACCAGAACCAGTTGAGCCAGTATAGAGGGGCCCAGAGGGTACAAGAACCTCGCTGAGAAAAGGCAAGGGGGTATGTGTGTGTAGGGAGGGTTCAGACCACAGTAAGGTAGGTGAGGTGGATGTTGCCCAAAGAAGGGAGATGGAAAGGGAATTGGAGGGATGATTCACCAGAGTCCCAGTGGTGCTCTGGGTAGCACTCTGGGATAGTCAGTGTTCTACCTTTTACTCTTGGGCAGTTTCAGTTCTTTTTTTTTTCATTAAAATTTTTTTGTGATATGTTGGGAGCCATTAAGAGACACTGAAGAAGTCACGTAGCTGATAGCCATGAAGCAGCTGCTGCTGCTGAGACTGCTTAAACAAAGGTTCTAGGAAGCAGGGTGTGGAGTTAAACATTACTGACCCTGGAGGGGATGTTTGCCTCCTAAAGAAATCTTCTTAAGATAGTGGAATGTTTTACAGCCCAGAAAAGAGTAGGAACTTATGTAAATGTCAGCATTCCTATGGTAATGTACATTGTGCTTTGCCATCGTACTCTATACTTTACTATTATACTCCGCACCTCACTATTGTTCCCTGTGCTCTACTATATTTACCCTGTGCTTTGCTATTGTATCCAAAAACTTATATAAAGGCTGTGCTAAATAAACTCTGGGCTGCAGCAGTGGCTGTATGCCCTCCCGAAGCGCTTTCCTATCTTCTTTATTCTTAGGCTTCACCCCCCTCTTTCAGGCACTGATCGACTTTAGCCGGCTGGCTCCGGCAGTGTAACATAATTCACATACCATAAGTTCACCATTCTTAAAGTGTACAACTCAGTGATTTTAGTATGATCAAACATTGTGTAACCACCACCACCATCTAAGTTGTCTCCAGCAACTACTAATCTACTTTCTATCTCTATTTAGATTTCCCTATCTGGATATTTCTTATGAAGAGAATCATATGTGTGTAATCATTTGTGTCTTGTCTGACTTCTTTCATTCAGCATAATGTTTTCAAGGTCCATCCATGTGGTAGCATGTATCAGAACTTCATTCCTTTTTATGGCCGAATAATATTCTCTTACATGAATATATCACATTTTCTTTATGCATTCATCAGTTGATAGACATTTGGGTTGTTTCCACTTTTTGGATATTATAGATAATGCTGTAATAAACATTTTTGTACAAGTTTTTGCAGAAATGTATGTTTTCAATTCTCTTGTGTATATACTTAAGAGTGGAACTGCTAGATTACATAGTCATTTTATTTTTATCCTTTTGAAGAACTGAGAAATTGTTTTCCAAAATGGCCATACCGTTTTACGTTCCCCCTAGTGAACAACCAAAGTGACTCCATCTTAGGTATAAGAAGCACGGGCCAGTTCCCGGAAAAGCTGCAGATAGCAAGATAATCACCCCACCCTAGACTCAGCCAATCAGAGTAACTATGGAAAGTAACTCTCCAAATTCCTCGCCTTGTTCCTTGGCACCATCACCCAGCCAATCCTGCTAAGCGACAAGCTCGTTGTACCGATCCGATCCTGTAACGCCAAGACATCGCTCCCCATGCTTACGATTTTTCCCTTCAAATCCCCCTGAAGCCCCATGTTCGGGACCGCCTCCTACTCACTGCTGCGACGGTGTGAGGACTGCGGTCCGGACTCGAGTCTGAAATAAACTCCCTCTTGCTCTTGCATCTGTGTCGGCTTCTTGGTGGTTCGTGGAGATACAAGTCGGGGCATAACACTAGCAGTGTGTGAGGATTCTAATTTCTTCACATTGTCGGCAACATTTATCTTACATTTCCTTTTTAAAATTACTATAGCCATCCTTGTGGGTGTCAAGTGGTATCTCATTGTGGTTTTGAATTGTACTTCTCTAATAACTAAAGATGTCAGACACCTTTTCAGGTGCTTATTGGCCATTTATACATCTTCTCTGGAGAAATGTCTATTCAAATTTTTTAAAAATCTTTATTTTGAAATTGGGTTCTTTGACTTTTTATTGTTGACTTGTAAAAATTCTTTATATATTCTGGATATTAATCCCTTATCAGATATATAATTTGCAAAATTTTCTTCCATTCTGTGGGCTATCTTTTCACTTTCTTTAGTGTCCTTTGATAGGAACAGTTCTAAATTTTGTTGAAGACTATCTTGCCTACTTTTTCTTCTGTTGCTTGTGCTTTTGTATCATATCTAGGAAAATATTGCCAAATCCAAGGTCTCGAAGATTTATCTCTGAGCTTTCTTTTGAGAGTTTTATGGTTTTAGCTCTTACATTAATTTTTTATTTTTTATTTTTATTTTTTTAAGGAGACACATAGCTCTGGATTCAGACACCCTGAATTCCAACCCTGGCCGAACAAATGACTATCTCTGAGCCTCACTTTCCTTTCCTGTAAAACAGGGATGACTATATTTATTTCACAAAGCTGTCGTCAATGTAAGAAATATCCAAACCTGTAGAGAATTTTTATGATTTTCTTTGAGCCGAACTGACAATTGCCAGGAAACAAAAAATCTCAACAGATTGAGAAAATGCTCCAGAGAATGGCAATTTTGCATCTTATTTTATACATTAGAATCAAAGGAGCAGATGTTAGGAGGGTTATGTGAAATCCATTGGTGGTCGTTAAGGGGGTGAGAGGAAGCAAAGTGATGTGAGGGTTGAGGGGAAATCTCTGAGACTGAATAAAAAGTAAAATGGAGACCCACATGCTTCTTTTACATTGGTGGGTACGACATAGTTCAAAATGAACATTTGCAGTACATAGAGATGGAATTAGGGGAACAAGACTACAATGAGGAGTTCTGCCGTCTCCTGCTCTGATGTGGAGGTTGCGCCTTGAGGGCTTTGGAAATGGAGATTACCCTGACATTTCAAAGGTATGTTATCTTAGATGCAGAAAGACAATTGACAAGCTCACTTAAGGTAAAGATTGACCTTTACCAAGGAAGCTACAGGCCTAAGACGTGACTACCATGACTACTGTGACTACCGCCTACCGCCACTACTGCCTTGACTAGCTTTTCATTAGGAATGTTTATGTTCAGACCATCTGATATGGTTACTTTTGGTCTCTGAGTTTATCAGGCCCACGATGCAGGCTTCCCCTAAGCTTGTCAGGTTTAGTATGCGACTCCATTTTTGTCCACAGTGTCATGAAAATACAAGATACTGTAGGCAGGGCAGCAGGTCTGCATAAGTGCTCAGTAAATGGTATCTATTATTTTCTGCAAGGTTTTATTGAGCGTCTTGAGAGTGAAGCCTGGACTGGTGGTTGGGAGAGGGTAGGAGACAGACACAGGCAGATGAAGACTCTGTTGTGTGATAAGCACTGCTGTTAGTGCTCTGAGAACTTACAGAAGGGACTCTCACTCTGCTGGGGGAAAGCCTCCTAGAAGAGGACTCCAGGGGCCTTGAGGGTACACAGAACAAGACTGG
This sequence comes from Rousettus aegyptiacus, assembly GCF_014176215.1. NCBI lineage: Eukaryota > Metazoa > Chordata > Mammalia > Chiroptera > Pteropodidae > Rousettus > Rousettus aegyptiacus. The sequence goes on along the minus strand of NW_023416308.1, from coordinate 16,411,367 downwards.
GGAGAGAGTCTTAGGGTGAGTTATGGCATGAGAAAAGGTAGGGAGGCAAGAAGGAGCCTGATGAATTGGTGAATTCAGGTCGTTGGGTGAAGCTGGAATGGGGGTATTGTGGCCAGGTCACAGAGCGCCTTATAAGCCACCAGTGAGATGAACCTTTTCCAGGGGGAAATGGGGAGCTAGTGAAGAGCTTAGGTAAGGAGTGATGAGATCAGATTTTTATTTCAGAATGATTTCTCTGGCTACCCTGTGGAGTCGAGTGGGAGTGGGTCAGAATGAGCACAGTGAGACTCACAGACTCCTTTCTAACAATCCAGGGCGGAGGCCCTGACAGGGCAGTGGCCACGGGGAGGTAGATGGGATCCAGAGGTATTTAGAAGCAAGCTTGTAAACTGCAGAACCGGGATCTGAATCCAGGTTGAATCACCTCTTTCTGCTACACCAGACGGCTCCAAAATAGCCTGGATCTGGTGAACTTGGCCTATCACGGCCTCAACCCACCTATAAAGCTGTCCTTCTGGGGAGGTGGATGCAGAGGGATCCCCTGTTTATGTTTCCATGAGGACGGGGGCATGGCTGACCCAATAGTGCTCCCTGGTGGCTGAAGATGGAGGTCACCTGAGAGTTGTTCAGCTCAGGCCGGGTACAAGGGCCACCTCTCTGTCTCATCTCTGAAGTCACCAAATGTGAAATAAGCCCACTGAATGTGCTCATTAAGCTCTCATGCTATCTGGAGAGAGGGATCCAGGTTCATTTCTGAGATCCTTCTCTTTGTTATGTGTTGTGACAAGTTACTCCCTGGGGTGAATCTCACTCTCTTTGTCTATAAATGGAATGATGCTTCCTGCTTCAGCTTCGGCCTGGCACACAGTAGATGTGCAGTCGAGCTGGCACCGTCACATCCCACTGAGAGGCGCAGATGTCCAAGCAGCTTTCTCCAGACTCTGGGACCCCAGGAACCCAGCACCTTGCTCTAACCCACTGTGAGCCCTGCACCCCAGGCTGGCCCTCCCTGGCAGAGTCCGCTTGCCCTCTTTCCCTGAGAGGCAGGGTAGGCACATTGCTGGTAGTAACCTGGATGCTGGCTCTACCTCTGCCACTGGATACTGAGCCTTTGGCCAAGGCACTCTCCCTCATGAGCCTTGGTCTCTTGGCCTGAAATATGAGGCTGTTATCCCTGTCTGCTTCAGGGCTGCATGTAAAAGGGATATGCAAACTGTGGAGTGCTGTGCCATGGAGCTCTGGTGAAGATCTGCTCTGGGCAGCTGTGACTGTCCCACAGTGGTGTCCCCCTCTGTCCTGGGATCTTGGAAGGTGAGCTAGACTGGGGTGGAGATTTGGGAGACGGGGAAACCTTTACAATTGCCCTCAAAACACCCATATAGGTTTCCCCATCACCCTACCCTGCCTCCCATGGAAGACTGGGGGTCTTTCCAGTGAGGAGATGGGCCAGGAAGTGCAGGCCCAGGATCCATTCCTCTGGACAGGTGGACTGGGTATTTCTAAGCATCTCATTTTGAGCAAGAATTTTGATCTGTGGACACCTGCCAAGATTTTGCCATTCTTTCCTGATAAACAACAGACTGTTTTGTAACCTGCATTATAAAATGGTTTTATTAACAACCAAGTGTACATAGTTGTTCACAAGGAAATAGCAAATACCAGTTAGCAGTTACCAATGTCGCTCAAGAGCCCTCCTGGTTTTTTCCTCCAGCCTCAAACACCCCACAGCCACCCTCACCCCACTCCTCAGTCTGAAAGGCTTGCTGACACCTGCTCACCCCACACATGCATCAGTTCTTCTTTCAGGGGTCCCTTCCTTGGGAAAAGAATGTATGAATCTTCATCAGCTTTCTTTGCTGGATGCTCCCCCCAGATTTAGCTCCTGCCCTGCCAAGCATATGTGGCAACGACATTCCCACTCAATAATGGTTCACGAGAGTCACTTCTACCTCTCTCTATATAGGCAACCTTCCTGCTAGAAGAGTCTAGCCAGACCAGGGCCTCTGGTGTCCCCAGGGCCTGCAGTGTCTGGTGCTGAACAGACACACTCAATAAATATTGATGAATAAACAGATGAATGAAGAAATAAATTTCCGGCAAGCCAGCTCCTCTCTGGGCTACTTCTTTTTTATTTTATTTTTTTAAGTGACAGTGTTAAGAGTCAAGGATGGCCGTTGTTGAAGGTATGCCCCTTGTCCAGCTCCCAAAATGTCCCTGCCCACCTTGCCAGGTAGGATATTCTGTTTACACTATCACAGGTGACCGCTGCCCTTACTGCTTAACACAAGGTGTACTCTGGGATTCGGAGTCGCTGGTGCCCATACCTGACCACTTGTTACAGCCATATTTGTGTAAATTCTCTGTGATCAGAGCTTTGGGAGACCCTTTCTATCTGCCAGGAAACCAGACAAGGCTGTGCTGATGGTGGAAAATCAGCTGTGGATGGTTAGAAAGACAAGGGTCAGGGTTCAAGTCCATGAATCCCTTGTTCTTTGGTGAGGGGTGTGAAGGCAGAAGTGAGGCAATGTGATCCTCTGTCATGACAACAGGTGGGCCCACCAAAACCTGGCATAGGGTCTTCCTAGCCCCGGTAGGCCACGCCCCCCAGAGCCTGCCAAGGGCAGTGGGAAGAGGCTCTGAGATGCTACAGGGCCTCAGAGGGCTGCATCCAGGGAAGCTGTATGAAAGGTGACCATGTAGTGTCACAGGGGTGATGGGAAAGCCTGACACAACTGGAATTAGGAGCAACCCTCAGACAGGGGATGTCCAGTGATTTTTGCCTGACAGCCCCTGACTATCTTCTTAACGCTGGCATAGTAGTTATTTTTTTTCCTTGCCAAACTACTCAGACATATTTGTGGACCAGGTGGGCCTCACAGCACTGGCTTTGGAATTTTGTTTCATTTAGTTAGTTTACTTTTTATGGCATCGGAGCCCCTGTTAAGACTCTGTATACTAAACCATGAATGATACAGCTGTCACAGATGGAGGGGCAGGGGGCTCCAAGGACTTCACAAAGCTCACTTGAAGACACCCACCTTCCCAAGCCTCATCATTTTCTTGCCAAAAATAGGCCCTGGGAAACTAATTTTCTCCTATGAACTGGAGAAAATTAAATCACAGGATCCAAAAGGGGGAAAAGGGCCAGAGGCTGGGTTTTTGCTTGCAAAGCACCTGAACAGTGGTATCTGCTGAGGTTTCCAGTCTCTTGGGAAGGACTTTGGCAGCCAGGATACTAATGCTTTTCGGGGAGAATACCTTTTATAGGGAGGGACATTGGACCACTCATTCCTGGGGACGTCAACTGGGTAGACAGCATCCCTTTGCCCTGTGGGACAACAGTACCAAAGGACAAACAAGGAGCTCATGGGCAGAGATCCAGAGCTGAGGGCCAAGCCACTGCAGAGTTAGGTCTTCAGAGATAATGGCCTGGCCCAGCCAGAGGGCAAAGGGCAGGATGGGGAGTGGGCAGGGTAGCACAGCCTGGACTCCCAGGACCCCTTCAGTGACTTCATTGCCACCTAAAATCAACCTGCAGAGCCACACCCAGCTTGGTGGCTGACTTGGTTAATTCCGAGGCAAGCTCTGCTCTGTTGAGTGCAGGTCACAGAGTAGGTGGCAGTCCTAACTGTGGGCTGCGGGCACAAGGAGAGCCAGCTTTCAAGAAATAGGAGCTCTCACTGGCCAGTTGCTGGGTCTCATGGTTGGGGCAGGTGTTGGCAGCTGACTATCAGCTGTTCCCTTGAGGAGACACAAAGATGGCGGAAAAGCTGGATGTTTCTCTAAGAGGAAAGTCAGAGACTAGGATGAGTGCCCTGGGATGGCAGCTTCACTCTCCACACACCAGGGTGTTCTACTTCACTCCAGCTTCTTGCAGAGAATATGGCCTCCCTAAAGTTGTGCTCCCTGCAAGACCTAGGGCTCATGGACATACTCCTACACCAGGATGCCAGGAGTGGATGTGTGCTGGGACAGGTGGACTTTGTTAGGAGGGATACTGTGCAGCTTCTGCAGGCAGGACCCTTCCTCAGTGGATGCTGGTTTATCCTCAGGATTCTCATTCTTACTCTCTTTGAACAGGAAGGAAGATGCTCACCTACATCTCAGGGTGGTCTGTGTACTTGGTGTCTTCTTACTGCTTGGCCACTGTGCCAGGTGAGTGACAATGCAGGGTGAGTGCTCTTTGCGGTCATCTCTAACACCACCCTGATACTGCAGGGAACTGGGAATGGGGTGCTCAGGGGGTCAGAGAGCACAAGCACAGAGGCAGCCAGGGTTTTCATTGAGTCGAGGATGGTCCTGTTGCGTCGAGACTCTGAATCTTCTCCTCAAAGGTCTTGTCAGGAAGCAACACCTCCACTGTGTAGCTGATCTTCTTGGTGTATAATAGGCTATAGGTGTTGTCGAAGTACAGGACGTCTGGAAGGACAGAGAGGTAATCAGGCAATCCGAGTCTGGCCCACCTGCATACCTGGTACCCTTGGAAATGGGCCTCCCAGGACTGTGGTTGGGGCTGGAGGATCAACCACTGTCCCGCCCTCAGCCCATTCCTCATAGCCATCTCTTTGGATGATGCCTGTGTTCACTAAAGGAATAATAATAATCAGCAGCAGCATAAGCTCCTTCTAGGCGCCAGGCATTACATCAGCACTCACAGCTCCCTGAATCCTCAAAGAAACCCACAGAAGGTACTATCATCCCAATTGTATGAATGAGAAAACTGAGTCTTGGAGAGATTGATATGACTTCCCACTGGTTACAGAGCAAGGGAAGGGAGGAACAGGGAATCCCTTATCCTGATCTTTCGACCCAGAGCGGAGGTCTGTTTTCTGCAGGAAAGGGCTGAAAGGAGAGGTCTGAGCTCCATAAGCCACTTTTCCAACATGTTTTTCATAGAAGGCATGTCCTTCAATGCCAAGGTCCCACATGGACTCTGGGACATGATGAGTCATCCAGTTTGTCTCTACGTTTCTCATTAATTGTATTAACTAAAGTGCTAGTAAAACTTGTTCTTCTCTGGAGGAAATCAAGCTTGAGTGTGCCTTCTAGCTCGTTCCTCATAGAAGTGGGTGGTTCACAGTTTTCTCCGGAAGTGATATTTCTCGTAAACTAACCAAACTGTATCTGGTCTGGGCAGCCTGGGAAAGAATTATAAACACCTGAAAAAATTATTTCTTCGGGATGCCCAGAGTAGGGTGGTCCACACAACTGGGCAGGTTGGGACCCTTGAAGCTAAACCCATGGCTGTTTTCTACCTGTCCCTTAGCCTGTTCAGTTCAGTACAGGGGCTTCTCAGGAGCTGAGTTCACAGCCCCAGGCTGTGACTCCCACTCTCCACAGTAAGTCTCTGCCCTTGTACCCACACCTTTAGCCGTTCATGAGATCCAACACTCCAAGCCAATTCCTGTGGCGTCCATGGGATCTAGGAGCTTGCATAGACCCCCATACCCTCCCTGAGAGCTGGAAGTAGGAGAAGAGAGAAGCCAGAATGGCAACACACATATCAGCTCACTACTCTGCCCAGAGGAAGAAAACAACTCCGGTGAACCCTATAGCTCTTACAGACGCCTGCTTTGAGGCAGGTGAGGCTCCCATCCTCGGGCACCAGGTGGGCATTGTATCGCTGGCTGGGCAGCACCTCTGTCATCTCCTTTACTTGCTGCTGCTTTCCCTTCTTGGTCTTCAGAAAAACCCCAAAGCCGATGTCTGCCTTATCTGATGCGAATTGCCACCTGCAGGGAACAGAGCCCTACTGATAGACACCTCCTTGGGCTCCCGGCCCCTCCCACCTGTGCCCAGGTGTGAGTGGCCACTATCCCTACCTGAGCACGCAGCCTGGAAACAGGATCTCATTCTCCAGCTTCAGGGAGGAGCCACGACCTACAGTCACTGTGTGCTCATAATGTACCTTCACCTGGTTGTGCACGTAGTAACTTTTGGGTACCTCGCCCCCGTACCTGATCTGTGGGTGAGGGTGGGTGAGTGAGACCATGAACACAGCTCCTCCCTCCCCAACCTCTGGGCACCCTGTACCTTGGTCAGGCACTTAGGATTGCCATCAGGATCAGTCATGGTCCCCCCATACTCCATGGGCAGCTGGTCAGGGCTGATAAACTTTAGCAGCTCCTGCTTCCAGTTGGCTGTAGGGAGAAGAGGGGGGCTCTGCGGGGGCTCAGGGAGGCTTGACAGAGGACACAGAGGGCTAAGCCCTGGGAGGGGACCTGATATGTCCTTGGCTTATTCCCCTGGGCACTTACTCCTGAGAGCACCCAGGAGCTTTACATAGTCACTCAGGTGGAGGTCTAGGGCACAAAGCCTTGCCTGAGTATGCAAAGGCCAACACAGTTCAGGCCAAGGTCAGTGCCTGGGTAAAGAGGATGAGCCAAGGAAAAACTGGGCCTTTAGCACTGACCTCCTCTTCCTAGGCAGATGGGAGGTGGGCACAGTCAGCAGGGCAAGTCACTTACCTCCTAGAATCACTAACTTCCTTCGAGTTTGCTCATTCATGAATGACTTGACCAAGTTGAAGGCCACTGGGAACAGCTTAGGGGCTGAAACACATAAAACTCCCTTGGGAAGCTGGACCAGAGAGGACTTGGATATATAAAGTCATGTCCAAAGACATGGGCTAGACAGGAGTTAGACAGACCTGGATTCTGTAACTTCCTAGTGGTGTGACCGTAAGCTTTTTATTCACCTTCTTTGAGTCTTAATATTGTTAACTATAAAATAGAGATTAAACACTGTGTGACTGGCTCTCAATAAGTAGTTGCCTCCCTTGCTCAGCTATAGGGCTTCAGCAGTGTTGATTTCCCAATAGTGTCTCTTCCTTTCTACTCTCAAGGTTTCCCCAGATTGCCTTGGAATCTTCTTGGATGCAAGTAGGTGGTGCATCTGCATTAGCACTCACGTCCCATATGAATTGCTCATGCTTCTTGGGAGCTTTCTGTAGGCCAGGCTCTGTATTACGTCTTCTCCACGACTGTCTCATTTAACTTCACAGCTATCTTATGAGAAAGATGTCATTGCATCTCCATTTTACAGAGTGGGAAAACTGAGGCCCAGTGAGGTTCAATAGACTTGCTCAGAGTCACAAAGCTAGCTAGATTGGAAGCCAGATCATTTTACTGGAAGCACATGCAGTAACCTCTCACTGTATGTTTATCACAGATATGGTCCATTCCCACTCAAAGGGTGCCTACCAACCTGTGTGGTCCATGGACCCTCTGTTACCAGTTTACACCCAGATAAATAAAGAACATAATAGTAAGGATTTAAAAATGTATAACCTATTTGACATGGCTGGACGCGCTTTTGTATATTCCAAAAAATATCAGTCTGTGAAGGACTGATCTAAAAAAAAATGAACAAAAAAAACATTCTTCACAAAAGATGGTTTGAGGAGCCCTGAACTCAATGGCTTACACAGTGTTCCACCCCCACCCCCCGCCCCAATGTTCTCCACTCATTCCCTTCCTTACCTCGAATGACAACTAAATTCTTCACCGTTTCAGGATAATTTGCTTCCATGATGGCAAAATACTGTGGAATTAAGAAGAGTCTGGTAGAGGCCATATTCCCATATCCCTGCCTGGATTTTGTGGCCCCTGAGGTTGCTGAGATGAGCTTCCCACTCCCCCTACTCCCAGCCCATCTGGTCTTCCCATGAACATGTGCTTTGGCCTCTGGAATACACTTGCTCCTCTTTCTCCTTGGAGGAGAGACCCCAGGCCAGCTTCACTGTCTGCTCTGTGGGGACCCTGAGAGGCATCCCCCTCCATGGACCAGAAGTTGGTGTGGGCAGTGGCTCCCTATTGGCCTTGAGCTAGCTGCTTGCCTTACCTGCTGGTAGACCTCCACGCCTGGCTTCCACAAGTGTTTCAGGCTCAGCCCCTCCATGTCAAACACCATCAGTGTCGTCTCAATCTTCCTACCCAGCTGCACAGGACAGAACAGGTCAGACAACAGGTCCAGCTAGGAGATCCTGGCTAGAGAGAGACCTGAACACCACTCCCACCTTCCTGCTGCCCCCACCCCTGGCTTCCTACAGTATTTTTGAAACATATAAACCCATCTAAGGTCTGACAAGATGCCACATTTGAGTCCCAGCACAGTGGCCTTTATCACACTATTTGTTCTAGACTAGTTCCTGGTGCTAGCTAACCATGGAATAAAAGACATGGTTAGTTGTTCAGTGGGCATCTTTATGCACAATAGTATACTATGTCAGCCAGTATCTGAAGTCCTACAGCTGCATGCAAGGCAGAGCTATGCTGCTAGCCAGCTGTGTGGACTTGGGTGGGTTTTTAACCCCTTTGATCCTTCCTTTTTTTTTTTTTGTAAAATTGAGATAATTCCAGGCTCTTTTAGAATTGCTGTGAGGACTGAATGAGCCCAGTGTCTGGCCCATGGCTAGTCCCTGGTAAATATTAGCCAATATTGTTAGTAGTATCATCATCACCATAATCATTGGCTCTAACTGGGAATGTCCATTATGTGGAAGACACTACTTTGACCCTATAACATCAGCCATCTTGTTTGAGAGGCACATGTCTATTCAAACCAGGCACTAAACACAGAGCATTATAATTCTTTCATTCCTCCACAAATCTCTGTGGAGGTCCTTCGTGTCCAGTACTGTGCCAGATGCTGGGGACACAAGCTCTGTCCATGTCATAAGGAGTCATCCATTCACCAAATCATCCCACAGTGACATAACAGCTGCATCTGGAGGTCTTCTCTTTAGGCTCATTAGACACTTAGTCTCAAGAAACCAACAAGGCATTAGATTCATTGTGTGGGGTACAGGAAACAGAGTCAGGGGTGAGGAGAAGATCTTCAAAGGCGGGAGTGGGTCCTTCTTGACTTAGAAGACCCATGTCCCACAGGAATCAATTTTTTTTTTTTTTTTAAGCAACACCGTAGTAGCTTATAGGGACCCACAAAGGATGTGCCTAGTTTCCAGGGTCATTGCTCTCAGAGACACCCAAAGTGATGGCTCTACCATCTGGTTATTATGCAATTTACAAGCAGGGGGGTCTTTTTCATAAACAAAGCTGACCATCCAGTGTTCCCAAGGTTCCCAAGGAAAAGAACTAAAGCATTCACTGCACCCTTGGTCAGCATCTCACTCAAGGTCAAAGGAGAATGGAAAGGTCTTTGGTGACCCTTGGCTCACACCAGCAGAGAGCGCCATGCACATATCAGATGCTTGTGGGTAGGAGACTATAGGAGAAGCCACGTCCCACCAGAGCTGGAGTGCTGAGTGCTGCAAAGAAACGGGGGCAGGATGCCTCCCTACCCTTGTCCTAATGCCATCCTTATGACAGACTGGGCCCAATATGCCCCCCTTCCCTGCACTCCCACCCCTAACACTCCCCAACCATGGTCCCCCTGACTTCCCAGTCACTCACCTTCTGACTCTGCATCTCACACTCCTGTGAAAGCTGCTCATAGATCTTGAGGTGGCCCCGGATAAGCTCCTGCTTGGAGACTGACATGAGGAGACCTTTAGGGTCAAGTGTCCCAATCAAGGTGAATAACACCGGGCAGCCTTCATAATCATAGCCACAGATAGAACCCGTGTCATACAGCTGGATCACCTAGGGTGAGATTATGGTTCAAACCAGCACACCAGATCATGTCCCTCCTCCATCAGGTTCCTGGACATGGCTGGGATGGGGAAGTGAGATGGGGGAGTGGGTATCAGATGGCCTGGGAAATGCTACATGGGGCTCACCTCTGAGGGCTGCCATGTGAGGATGTTGTCCAGGTCCAGCTGTGTCCGGAACTCCATGTGCTGTAGAGACACGGCAGGACCTGAAGACTCCCTGCCCCAAAAGCTTTGAGGGCACTTGAGGGCATCAGGCCAGCTGCCTCTGCCCATAGCCACCAAGATCCTGCCAGAGCATCCCCAGGCTCTAATGACACAGAAATGGGGATGGGGATGCCAGGAGGAGGATTGTGGGGGATTCGGGTCTGATGCAGAAAGTGATCCAAAGAAGATGGAAGAAGAAACATGACAACGGGATAGAGCTAGTGTCCCCACATTTTGGTGCTAATCCCTGGGGTACAGTGTGTGAGAGGCAGGACACTCAAGAGAATGGGCCTCACCTTCCGGAGCATGTTCTCAGATTTTTTCAGGTCAAAGTTCTGAGCTGCAAGAAGAGTAGAGGTTAAGAAGAGACTTGAGGCTAGATCTAGAATGAGCCATTCTTTGAAAGCTAATGAGGAAATAGTGGGGTTCCCCAAGACTTTTCTTGGCACCTCAAGAATACATTGTGTGTCTAGAAAGTTTGTTAAAATGTAATAATCTTTAATTCTCTAGATGACTTTGGAGGGCTCTTGATTTCAGTTTCTAGGCCTTTTCAAACTCTTGTTCTCTAGGCTGCTCTAACCAATGATATTTGGCATCCCCCTGGGAGCAGAGAGCCCTCGGTGTTAGGGTAGTAAGGAGCATGGGCTTTGGAGTCAGGCATACTTGGGCTTGAATTCTAGTTTTGTCTTTTTACTTGCTGTGCCTTGAGTACTTTGCCTTCTTTGAGCCTTAGTTTTTAAATCTGTTAAATGAGAATAACATTTTTTTCAGAATTAGTCAAAGGATGACATGAGACAAAGTATGTTAAGTGCTTGGCACATTATCTGGCTCACAGTAAGTTCTTTTTTTTTTAATTTTTATTTTATTTTTCTTTTAATGCCTGAAGAACCTGGTATTCCTAAGTGGTCTCCCATCCAAGTACTAACCAGGCCCTACCCTGCTTAGCTTCTGAGATCAGACAAGATCGGGGCGCCTTTAGGGTGGCATGGCTGTAGACTCACAGTAAGTTCTTAATAAATGGTAGCCATTGCTGTTATTAATTATTTTGAAGAAATAAATGCACTTAAATGATGTTCCATTTTAGGAATGCCCTCTGGTTCACTGAGGAATTTGTGCAGTGATGGGCCTTCAATAAGAGCCAGGGTCAGGGATTTTCAAGTGGAAGGGGCCTGAGATGCTATTAGTCTTCTTCTGCCCTGATCATGAACCACCTCCAGAAAAAAACCCACCAAGGCCACCAGCTCTGCCTTGATTATCAAGTTCAAAATCCATTCCATGGGATGTGCTGAATTGAAATGAATTTTTCCCTAAGCCCTAGGTTGGTTTCTGTTATAATAATTTTACACTGTTGCAGCAATTCCTAGAAGACACTCCTTCTCTACCTTTAATTACATCCACTTGAAGTATTCGCTGGCACCTACTTGGTGTTAGATTCTCTATGGGGATGACATAGCCTTGTCTTCAAGGAACTGGTGATAGCAGGTCCTGAAGTCTACATTCAGCCATACCCGACTCAGGGTTTGGCCAGGCCTGTCATTCCAAGAGCTCCCCAGGTGTTGACTCTAACTTCACCTTGAGCCGGTGCCCACCTGATGCCAGGCACTACACTTCCTAATTTAACACTCGCGATGGCCTGGGGGGAGTTGGCCCCATCCCCACTTTGTAAATGAAGAAACTAAGGCTCTGCTGAGTTTTTGTGCCATATCAATTTGAAGGGGAGCTTAGATTCCAGCCCAAAGCAGGCTGATTCCAGAGCCCTGTTCTTTACCACCCTGTGCACTGTCCCCAAAGCCTCCCACACCCTCTCCTGGGACCCGCTGATGCCACTGGCCTCACCTCGCAGCCAGCGCAGGAGGAAGTAGTCATCAGCTTTGGGCATGGTGGGCAGCAGGTCTTGGAGGTTGTCTCGGAACTGGGGGTGCGGTGGGGATATGATTATCAGAGGAGCTCCCAGAACTCTCAAGTCCCCAATCCCATCCCTGACCCTTCCCACCCTCAGCCAGCCCATCAGCCCTGTCCAAGGACCTGTAGGCAGAGATTGTGCAGTTAGCAGCTGCCGCCAGGGCCATTTTGCCTCCTGGAGATAGGGCACCCCTCCAGCCCACCATGGCAGAAAGAGCTCCTTTCTCAAACTTTGGAGGATCTCTGCCCAACAAAACCCTCATTCTATAGGTGTGATGTGGGGCTCTGGCATCACTATTTTGCAAAGATCTCTGGTGAATTTGATGCAGGTCAACCAGAGCATTTGGGGAACATTACCCCCAATACTGCATCTTGAGGGCCCAGATTTGTAAGAGAGTTACTTAAGCACTCTGAGCCTCAGTTTCCTCATCTGTGAAGTGGGAATAATGATAAACTAGAGTTTTATATAACAAAGACATATCGTATAATAATAATGATAAAAATGAGTTTGTGCAGGCAAAGCACTGGCTTGCAGCAGGTGCCACATAAATGTGGGCACTCAGCATGGACTGCCCAGAGCCCTGGACAGTGGAGTCTTTGTGGGAACAACCCAAGGCAAAGGTCAGCAGGAAGGGACTGAAAGAGAAGCCAGGGCTGCCTTATCCGGGCATGGTCAGGACAGAGAAAGGAGGGTGGTCGACCCATTGGGGGAGCTTTTTCCTACTGGCAGAGTTTGGGGAAGCCTCTGGAAGTTTGAGTTTGGAAGTGAGGCTCAAGTCTGACAAAAGGAGACCCCACTTCCATGAGGATGAAGAGAGCTGAAGATGAGGCCTAGAGGACTGGGTATGCAGGAAAACCTGTGACTGAGAATTTGGAATTAGAATACAGATGATAGCAGAGCCATAGAAAGCTGCCTTGATGGCCACCCACCAAACCAGCTTTAGCTTCATGGATGATGTTTAAAATACGGACATGTTCGTATTTTGTATTGCTCACATAATTAAAAATGAATAGTTGGCTCAAATATCTCCAGTATTAACAACGTGAGCAACAGCATCTTCTATAATTATCTCCTGTTGGGGCAGGCACCTGGAAGGAAGCTTCTTGCACAATGAACAGCTGTAGCCTCTGGGTTCCTGAGGAAGTTTTGGTGGGGAAGAGGGGCCAGTACTACCCGAGAAATAGTAATTCTGTACCCCTCATCTCCTCCAGAGTACTAAATTCTTCCCCAGGGACAGAGTGACAGAGTGAGAAAGCTGCAAGGCTAGGAGGAGTCCATATCTTCCTATCTCAAGGCTGCTCCACCCTTGGAACATATGTTAATAACTAAAAAAGAAAGCCACTAAGTAGGTACCGGGAAGAAGTGTCTGGAGCAACTTGGAGAAAAAACTTATGATGATGCCATGTGGAGAAAGTAGCATCTGGCAGTGCAATCCCAGGTGGTCAAGACTAGGCTTAGGAAAGAGCTGGAAGGAAACATTCCCAGGCATGACTGTCTTGACCTCTGGGACCATAGGTGGCCTTTCCTGCTTCTTCCTACTTTTCTCTTTTTCCCTAATTTAAAAAATAGCATTCATTTCTTTTAAGTAATGGTAAAAATAAGAATAAATTCTCTTTATGTTGTTTAAGCTCTTTGGCCCACAAGCACCTCCATCATAATTCACCCTACAAAGGCCAGGTGTCTAGTCCTTCTTAAGAGCCTAGTGTCTGGGGCTTCTCTGAGGCCATTGACAGTGGGGAGGAGAGGGTTCCTCGGGGACCCTTTTTCCTTTACCTGAGGACCCCTCCTTCATTTGGGGGCCCTCTGCTTCTGGAATCTCCTGGGAATTCACCCTGGGATCCTATCGTTCACCCGGGACCCTTTTCTCCTTCATTAAGAATTCACTCAGGGCCCCCCTCCTTCACCGGGTTCCTCATTCTTCCCTGGAGGACCTTCAGATCTTCCCAAGGATAGGAACCTCAAAACAAATCATTCTTCACAAGTTGGAATCTGCCCTTTCACAGGCCCAAAGTGCGAGCCAGGGCTGTAAATCACCCCTGTCCCAGAGCCAGAATCACAATTCCCAGTCCCTCCAAACCAAATTAATGCTGTAGCACCTAAGACTTGGATATGATTCCCTTTCTCCATGGTAGTGACACTCCTAGATGTGGCCTTCAGGACTGTCTTAAAATCACCAAAAAATCCTTCATTCCCCTTTAATAAAAATATTGACAATAAGGAGAAGGGTTGGGCCCTGAGGAGTCAGAAAGCCACAAAGAGAAACCAAACAAAAGTTGCAATCTCCGCAGAAATGATGCAATCTTGACAGAGGATCTGGGACTATGTCTGCCTAACTCTGCCAAAAAGCCAGATGGTAGCACAACCCACCCCCCTCTCCCCACAACCAGGGAGCAAGGGCCAGGGCTCCATGACCAGGAGCTGGCAGGAGTGGAAAGCTGGATTTACCCAGAGAGGGGCTCCTGATCTGTGTCCTGAGCACAGTAGCTTTAGCAACTGCTCGCAGGCTCTTGCCAGGCTCCCTTTTCCTGTCTGTATGATAGGGACTCCAGCCAGGGATGCTGGGCCCCTCCCCAAGCCTCCCCACAGGAGAAGCTCCTCACCTTGGCCAGTGCCTCCTGTTGCTGGCTGTTTAGGTCCCCGACTCGGCCGCTCATGGTGCCTGTTTTGCCTCTCCTAGTACTGCGGAAGCCTTGTTTTCCCTGCAGGTTAGATGTTTGTCCTGCCCCTATAAGAAAGTGCCAATCTAGCCTCTCCCTGTCCCACAGGGTTCTCCTACTCTCTGGGATGCTTGCCAAGGTCGATTGCCTGAATGCTCCCTAGTGGAGCAAGGAGGTGACCCGCCCCCTAGAGGGAGTCTCAGAGAACAGACTTCATTCTGGGTCAGTAGGTTTTCCCCAACCTCCCACCTCCAAGATTTCTCATCCTGGGGGCTCCTAAGGGTTCCTGCGTGGCAGTGAAGGGGGAGAGCATAAAAGACACTTGGACAAATTTCAGGGACTGCTAAGATCTTCCAGCAAAATGGAGGAACTTTTTATAAACTTGGTTCAACCCTCTAGGTGGTCCCCAGGTCTTTCTTCCCAAGGGGCCTTCAACTTCCTCCTCTGACCTTGAATACAGGCTACACCCCATTAGTGTTCACTAGCTGATAGGAGAGCCCTTACGTGCAGTATGGTTCCAGCCTTCGAGGTGGTCTGGAGGATTAGATAAGGTGATCTGCCATGGATCTGCGTGGCATTGCACAGTAGGAATATTGTTTCATAACCTTTACTATCGAGGTGGTCACCAGAGCAGCAAGCTTCAGGGGTAGAGATTGGGGATGGCTCCCATGTTAGCTCCTGGTAGAATCCACACCCAAAGGCCAGGGAGTTGTAGGTGGCAGAGGATAGTTGAAAGCCCTGGGATGGAGGAGTCAGGAGGACAAAAGATGATGGGCGGCTGACACAGATTTCCAGGATGGCATCCAAGAACCAGGCAGGCAAATGTCACTGGGGAAGGTGAGAAAACTCAAGTCAACTGGGCAGGAACTTTCCAAGGGAGAAGCAGGTGAGAGGTGAAGATAGAAGGAGTCGGTAAATCAGACCACCAGAACCTCTACCCTCTGTCCTCTCTTGGGGTCAAACTAAGTTCTAAGCCTACGCTGACCAATCTGGGAGCCACGAGCTACATGTGGCCGTTGAGTTTTGGGAAGGTGGCTTGTCGCTAGTGAAAATGGAGATGAGCTGTAAGTGTAAAATACATACCAAGCTTTGAAGACCTAGTACCCCTCAAATTAAATATTCCATTAATTTCTTATATTGCTCACATGTTGAAATGATGATATTTTTGGATATATTAGGTTGATAAGATAGATTATTAAAATTAATTTTACTTGTTTCTCTTACTTTTTTATAATTTAGAATTTTTTAAATTCATAAACTTTATATTTTATGGCAGTTTAAAATTCACAGCAAAATTGAGCAGAAAGCATAGAGAGCTCCCATACACCCTCTGTCCCCATACACAGCCTGCTCCACAATGGACATCCCCCACCAGAGTGGTACACTGATGAACCTACACCATTATCACCCAAAGTCCATAGTTTACATTAGAGTTCACTCCTGTCATTGTACATTCTATGCATTTGGACAAATGTATTCATCATTGTGGTATCATACAGAACAGTGTCACTACTCTAAAAATTTTCTGTGCTCTGCTTATTCTTTTAATTCTTAGAAATGTGGCTACCAGAAAAAATTAAATTTCATGTGTGGTTCACATTCGTGGCCTCCATTATATTTCATTTGGGTCAGTGCTGTCCTAGAGGGATTTCAAATCTCAAAGAAAGAAAAGAAAGAGAAAGAGAGAGGGGAGAGAGAGAGAGGTAAGAAGGGAAGAAGAAAGAAAGGGAAAGAAAATGAAAGGAAAAGAGAGAATGAAAGACTAAAATTACGAAAAGCTAAAAGAAAGTAAAAATGACACCACATCTCTGGAAGAGCATGGTATGAAATCACAAAGAGACAATCAATTGACGTGACTATGCACAAATACAAAAAAATTGTTAAGCAAGAAACAGAATTAAGGCAGTCAGTCAGTAGTTGCTAACGTGAAGCTGAGAAAAAGAAAATGTACAAAATTTGATATGTTTATTAAAAATGCATATAAATCGATAAGAAGAATAATAGGGCACTAAGAAATGGACAAAAGACTCAAAACATCTATTATCGGAAAAGGAAACGCAATCAAATGGATAAATGTTCAACTTTCAGGTCATCAAAGAAATGTATTTACGAGTAGTGAAGATGTTTTTTCCCTCCACCAAATCAGCAACAAAACAAACTACACACACACATACACATACACAAAACTTAAAAAAATAATCCTAAAGTTAGTTAGAAGTTGGTAAAATGCAGACATTCATACATTGCTGGCAGGACTAAAAATTGGTTTGGCTTTTCTAAAGAACTATTTGAAAATATTCATTAGGATTCTTCAATAGTTTATCACTTGGCTCAATAACAACCCTAACAAACAGAAAATATTTTCAGCTTAACATTGTGCATTGTTAGCAGGAATATTGGAAACAATTTTTCAGGAAACCATGGTGCTTAATGTGGATGATAGTTTATAAATGCCGTGGAAAAAATAGAGCAAAAACAATTTGGAAAAGATCGGGCCACATTACATGTGCCACATGCTTCTGGAATGTAAAACAAAATTCACTCAATAAAAGAAGGGCTAGACAAGAAAATAAATTTGTCCCCAACTTTCTCCAGTCTCTGGGGAGTAGGAAAAGTGATATTTTTTAAATGACGTGTCGGGAGCCATTTTGGGACATGATGGAAGCCATTATGAGGCACTGAAGAAGTCACGTAGCTAGAAGCCATAACATGGCTACTGAGTTTGCTTAAACAATGGTCCCAGGAAACAAGAAGTTGAGTTACCTTGATGAGCCTCGTAAACTCACCTTTTAAGGTAACGGAATGTTTTACAACCTTGGAAACAGGGCTATGTATGATCATATGTAATTGACAAGCATTGTTATAGATATGTATGGTGTGCTTTGCTATGGCAATGTAGTGATTGATTCTGGTATTCAATAATCACATAAATAGGCTATGCTAAATAAACTCGGAGCTGCAGCTCTGACTGTATGCTGTCCCTGAAAGATCTTTTCTGTCTTCTCTTTTTTCCCTTAGGCTTCACCCCCCTCTTTCAGGTACTGATCGACTTTAGCCGACTGGCTCTGGCAATGCCATAGGTCACAAGTCACCTCCACAAAAAGCCTTTATTTAACCAGCACTTACAGGTATTTTCTATAGGCCAGGCTCTCTCTGGACTAAGAGTTTTGTAAATATTAATTCAGTGCTGTCCAATAGATAGGTTATGGGAGCCACACAGATAACTTAAAACTCTCCAGCCGCCACATAAAACTTTTTAATTTTAATAATATATTTTAACATAATATATCCAAAATATCATTTCCATGTGTAATCAATATGACCAATAAATGGGATAAATTAATGATCTCAATAATTAATAATGAGAGATCTTGTATTCTTTTTTTTTGTACCAGGCCTTTGAAATCCAGTGTGCATTTAGTATAACAGCACATTTCAATTCCAACTAGCCACATTTCAGATGCTGAAATAGCCATATGTAGTGTTTGTTATGCATTAAATTGCATTATTCATATGTTAAGGTCCCCAAATTCATATGTTTAGGTCCTAACCCCCAGTACCTTAGAATGTGGCCTTAAATGGAAACAGGGTCATTGCAGATGTAATTAGTTAAGATGGGGTCATAGTGGAGTAAGGCGAGCTCCTAATCCAACGTGACTGGTGTCCTTATAAAAAGGGGAAATTTGGAGACAGACATGCACACAGGGAGAACACCATGTAAAGATGAAGACAGAGATGGGGTGATGTTCTATAAGGCGAGGGTCACCAAAGATTGTCAGCAAACCATCAGAAGCTAGGGGAGAGGCATGGAACAGATTCTCCTTCACAGATCTTGGAAGGAATCAAGCCTCCTGATATCTTGACCTTAGACTTCCTTCCTCCAAAACTGTGAGAGAATACATTTTGTTGTTGAAGCCACTCAGTCTGGGATATTTTATCACGGCGGCCTAGCGAACTAATGTAAGTGGTCAATGGTTGCCATATTGGATAGTGCAGTGTTAGCTCATTTAATCCTCTGAACACGTTCTGAGGTAGGCACTATTATCATCCCTGTTTATGGACCAGGAATCGAAGTTAAGGAGCCTCCTGAGGTCTCAAGCCAGCAAGCACAAAGCCAGGACTGGCCAGGTGCTCACCATGCCATGTTCTTCTGCCTGCTCCATGGTCCCAGGTCACCCTCAAGTCCCTATCTTTCCAACACAGAGCAGACGTCCTACTCTGAGCCCACAGCACACTGCCACTTCCTCAAACATCAGCTTTGCTGGGCATAAAGGGCTGTTGTTTTAACTATCTGGGTGCCAGTGATTTGGGGGACAGATGACTTCTTTCTTCCATGATATGCCTGTCTCCTCCCACCTTCCAGCAGGTGATTCATTCTCTTGGTGCTCCCTGACCTGTGGGCTGAGAAGCTGGACTGTGGTGATGGTGTTGTCCTAATGTGCAATCCTAATTTCACATTCCTGCCTACTCATTGCAGTCTGTCTCCCTCCCACCTTCCAGGAGCTCCAAAGGTATCTCTCAGTGGTCACAGGTGTCCTGCTTATTGTCCAAATTCAAACCTATAAGCTGCCAACTGAAGGAAATTCATTTTGAGGGTGCAATCAGACTTTGCAGGAGCCCCTGTGAACTCTGTCCCCACGTATGGCTAAATCAGTCTCATCTTGTGGACATTTAGGGTGCCCAGATGCCATTGGATGCCCCTCCAAATACATAGGACCTGGCTTGGGTTACTCTGGGAGGAGGGGTTGGGAGAAAGTGTCTGCCTAACACAGATGCCCAGGGCATGAGTGGCCTCATGTTTTGCCTGCCTGGGAGGTAGAAATTAGGCTCTAGGGAAGCTTTGGGAGGGTTCCATTGGCTCTAGCCTTAAGCCTGTTCCCAAGGAAACTGTGGCAAAGACAAATATTAGAAGCGGATGACGTGGTGGGTGGGATGGCACAGATCATGGGGCCAAGGGTCCAGAGCCAGAGAGACTCCTCTGTTCTTGCCTTGGATCCCTGATGCCCTCCCTTTACCCACTGGGCTGCAGCCTATGGGATCACTTCTCCAGCTACCCTCCATGCCCAGTTCCTCAAGAGAACATGGCAGAATCATGGAGGATGAGAGGACCAAGCCAAAGGATTTTGGAATTAGTTGAGTAAACTTGTTATCAAAATTCTGGAATAGATTGCTGAGTAAAAGTGGATGGTGAGTCCTTAAAAATGAAGACAATGAGCTCTGGGAGCCTACATGGGGTCACCAAGAGCAAGATCTGTTGAATGCCCACATTTCCGTGTTTGGACAGGATTTCCAGCAAAGAGGCTAATTAGCGAAGTAGTTTGACTGTCAACTGGGGCTACCACATTGAGAGCAAGCTGAGTAATATATTATCTTTCCAATGACAATTGTTTGCAGATCTCATGATATCTCAAATTTTCTATTAACACAATATATTTTAGTATATAGGAACACATGACTTGGTATTGGTTCACAGAAAAGGGCCTGGAGGTTTTGCTGAGCTTGAGGACACAGAAGGTAACAATGGGAATAGTGTTTGTGTTGCTTTGTTGCTGTGGGCGTCTGGCCATCACTGAGATACTGCTCCAGTGGTGCCTAATATGCAGCCCGCTGTGACAGAAGGGCTGGGACTGGCTATTATGGAATCTAGTCCAGACCAGGGAGCCATTGCCACACTTGAGAGTCGGAAACCAGGGGCCCCTAACTGGAGGGACCTTGGTGCATGAGGCACCTGTCCCCACCCCCCAGCTCCAGGTGGACCCATTCCCTGCTAACACATACAGATGCAGGACTTGAGGTAGATGAAACTCTCTGTCACTTCCACTTCTTGGTATTCAGGAACGCCCCAAGGCCAAAGTCCACCCCATCTGATATAAACTGCCACCTGCAGAGGACAAGGCCCACTCATGGCCACCAGCTGGGTGTGAGTAACCACCATCTGTACCTGAGCACGCAGCGTGGAAACAGGATCTCATTCTCCAGCTGCAGGGAGGAGCCATGGCCCAACGTCACCGTGTGCTCATAATGCACCCTCACCTGGTTGTGTAGGTAGTAGCTCTTGGGCATCTTACCCTTGTACTTGATCTGTGGGTGAGGGTGGGTGAGTGGTACCATGGCCACAGCCCTCCCTCCCTGAACTCTGGGCACCCCGTACCTCGGTCAGGCACTTCGGGTTGCCATCAGGATCAGTCATGGTCCCCACAAATTCCATGGGCAGCTGGTCAGGGCAGACAAACTTTGGCAGCTCCTGCTTCCAGTTGCCTGTTGGGCAAAAGGGGGGATCTGTGGGGGCGCAGAGAGGCTTTATGGTAGGCAGAGGGAGTCAAGCCCAGAGCTGTCCTGTGTCATCCTGCTCCCTCTCTCTGTGTGCTCCTGGTGCCCCCCAGGACTGAGGATGAGAGGCTCTTGGTCTAGATCGAGGGTTTGACATATGTTCCTGTGTGGACAAGTTCCTGCCCCGAGGCCTGCCCCTTTAGGCCTGGTAGCCTTCTGCCATCTGGCCATCCTGAGACCTCTGCAAGGTAGGAGGAGTCAGGCTCTTAACTCCTCACTTTTCAGTCAGTTGCCCCTAGTCAAAAACCTAGATTCCATAAGGAGGGCTGCAGGGCCCAGGGGGATGGGCCTGGGCCACCCATGCAGCCTCACCTCTCCCCTTTCTCTCTACAACATGACCTCCCTATGGTCCCGGAATATACCAGCTCATTCCCACCTCAGGGCTTTTGCAAATCTGTGCCTCACGTACCTGCCTCCTTTTGGAATTCATGTCCTAGCCAAAATGTCCCACCTCAGCAAGGAAGACCTCCACAACTTCTCTTCTTCCCATTTTACTATCTTTGTTGTACTTGCCACTCTCAGGAATTGTCTTATTTGTTTATCCAGTTTCTTTGTTTTCTCTTTCTACCACTTTCCCTAGTGCCAGCACAGGCTGGGCTCACCGCTGAGCCTCAGTAAATAGGTATTCCATGCATGCATGCATGCATGCATGAATGAATGAATGAATGAATGAATGAATGCTTCAGGCTTGGGATGAAAAACAGGGCCAGGCTAGGCCAGGAAGGATGTTGCCCTCACCTTCCAAAGCATGATTTCTGCAGGCTGAAACTCTGAGCTGCAATGAGGGGACAGAGCTGTGGTTGTGGAATCCTGGAGGCTTATTCTAGGTGTCTGGAGAGGCCCTTCCTCATCTTCCATCCAGTTTTGCCTCCTCTTACTCAGAGTGCCCTGTTCCTGATGTGGGGCACCACAGTGCGGCTCAGTAAGAGCCGAGGTACTCTGAGCACCAGGAAGACTTGGATACAGGCCTCTTGATTCCCTGGGCTGATGGCCCCTTGAGTAGGACTTGGTGGTGGTGGCAACTGGAGAGAGAAACCACTGCCTAGAAGAAAACTAAGAAGAGAAAATGTCCAAACAGCACTTGGAGTCCCTGACACATCCATGGCCACTGCCATGGCCTTGGAGACTCCCGCTGGGCCTGAGTCCCTTTTCCTGTTGCTCCAGAAAAGTCATTAAGAGATCAGATCCTCAGAATATGGCAAGGCTGGGAGTTGTTTAAATCAGGAGTCACTTACACTCTTAAAAATCATGGAAGATGCCAACGAACTATTGTTTATTTTGGTTATATTTGTCTATATTAACTATATTAGAAATTAATATTGAGACTTTTTTAAACACAAGAATACACAAGCCCACATTCCCTTAGCTTCAGAGCACTGATGTCATCAAACATCATGTAGCCTCTGGAAAACTTGTTTGCACTCATGAGAGGATGAGAGCAGAAAAGGCAAATAGCATCTAAGTATTGTTATGAAAATAATTTAGACCTCAAGGCCCCTCTAAAAGGGTCTTGGGAACTCTTAGGGGTTCCAGGACCACACTTTGAGATACATTGGTTCAGCTTGTGAATGATTTAAAATAATCCAAAAGGTTACATTCCAATACTGTCACTAACCGGCTAGGTGACTTTGAGCCACTCCCTTCTCTCTAGGAGTCCTTATCTCTCAATTAAGCCTGCCCATGACCTAGAAGCCCCACCTCTTGAGATCCACCTGAGAAAAACACTCGCATTTGTGCAAAGGGATGTGTACAGGTTTTCCATGCTGACGTGATTGTAATAATGAAAAATTTGAAAACAACCTAAATGTCCATTCCTATTGGGCTAGATAAATAATTGCTGGCCCCTCTGTGTCGTGAAATACTGTGCAACCATTAAAAAGGACAAGAGGGATTAAAACATGCTCAAATGAACAGATCTCTGAGTCATAGATATTGTCTAATAAAAAGAACGAGTTGCAGAATAATATTTACAATACATTAAATCCTGTATTCTAGGCATTTCTATTTTATTGTATTGTTTGTATTTTGTATATATTATATAGAACATTTTATGTATTTGCATATTGCATACATTTTTTGATATTTCTGCATTTATACATGAAAATGCATTGAAAAAAGTCTGCAAGATCCACACAAGCTGGTGACAATGGTTACTTTGGGGCACTTCGATGTTATCAGTAAGGTTTAAATTTTTTACAATGAGAATATATTTAGATGTTCTCTGTGTAATTAGACTTAAAAATAAATGTAGCAATAGAGTTTTTTCTACTGTTAACCATTCGTCAGTCTTCAGATCTATGATTTAAGTGGTTCATGTTGCAGATGGGACCAGCTCTGTCCAACTAAGAAAGCAGAGATGCCAGGAAGTGAGCATATAAATCAATGGCATAGAGTTACCCTTGCCCCCAGAACGTTCCACAGTCTTACGACTACTCTAGAGTTGAAGAACTTTTATTTTTATTTTTTGTATTTTAAAAAATAAATTTATTTATTTAAATTAATTTTAGGTTAGAAGAACTTTTTAAACGACTTGGAGAAATGTTCCTGAAATGATCAGTAAACGAAACAATATACAGTGTATGAGCTCGATTGTGTTAAAAAAAAAAAATTATATGCAAAGTTACTTCGCAGTGGTGGTGGGATTACAGGGGATTTGTACAACTCTCTTTGTGCTTTTCTTTTTCTGTACTTTCCAGATTTTCAGTGATAAATGTGCCCTGATCAGAAAAATCAGAAAAATCCAAAGTGGATGTTGTAAACAAATGGGAGTCAGGTCCTACTTAGCAGTCCCTGTGGGCAGGCAGGCAGCACAGTCTTGTAAACAATATCAGCGGAGCAACTTTAAAATGGAGCCGGAGCTGCCAGCTGCCATGCCAGAGGAACTGCCTTGCACAACTTATGCCACAAATCTTTGGAATGTTAAAACAGGGCACAGTAACCTTTGGACTCGGCCTAAGGCACCTTGTGCCCCAAAAAGCTGTTTGCAAGAATAAGAGAGTAGTTGTTATGACTACTCTATGTTATGTTACTGCACCGATAAAAATGCCTTTCTTCTACTGATATCATTGTTCTCCTTCCCCTTCTCATAAATACCCATTGCCTTTGTCTCCTAATCGGAACACTCTTTGGGCTTCTGCCTGAATCAGTGCATCCTGAATAGCCATTCTTATTGATCAATAAATGATTGTTGCCTCTGGCTTAGAAAGGTCTTGTTATTTTTAGGTTAGCAGTCCTTTTGCCCAAAAGCCAGTTCAGATGTCAGGGTCATTCAGCATTCTTGGAACCAACATTGTCCCTTTTGGCTCACTCCACTTTGACCTGCTTCAGTGGCACTTCTTCTAAGTGCCCCAGCTGATGAGAACTGAGTGGTTTCGCTTGGTGCCCTGGGCCCCAGGACTGGTCCCCATATTGATTTTTTGGCCCTCATGACAACCCTGAAACATGGGCAAGGGAGAGAGTCCCCATGAGAAAGGAAGGAAATGAGCCAAAGAGTAGGAAGCCAGCCGCCTGTCCCAGGTTCTATCCAGCCAGTAGGAGGCATAAGTAAGATTAGTCTCAGGTCTTTGCGACTTGAGTCAGCGTTCTCTTCTGATCTGGTGGCAGTTTGGAGGGCATTCTAGATGGAGGGAACTGCCCAAGCCAAGACTCTGAGCTGGGAAAATGTTATATAAACTGCATACCATGCTGAGAGGCAAAGTGCCCTTATAGGTTTACAGTGTCTGCTTGTCTAAGTGTTCTGGGTTCTCTCTGAACATTTGGGAAAATGTGGGCTCTGGGGAGGGTCACATGAGCAAGGAGGGAGCAAATGGGCCATGGAGGCCCTGACCTCTGTCCTCAGATGGTTGTGTGTATTCCACCTGGGTCATTAATGTATGCTGAAAAGTAATACGCTCTGTTGTCATACACACACACACACACACACACACACACACACACACAGGCTGCTCTCTACCCTGCCTCTCCGTCCTCCACCCTCTACTCTTGTGGTCCCATCAGATACCTCCTGAACCTGGGCAGGCCACACCTCACCTCCCCAAATGAGGCCTGGAAATCACTGTCATTGTGCCCTGACATGTTCCAATGTATCCCAGGCTCCACCTACCACCTGGTGTATCTAGAACAATTGCCAATGGTTATTCATAGCTGTTAGAACATGTGATTTCAGGGATGAGGAGAGACTTCCCAGGCCTAGATCGAGCAGGTGGATGTGCAACCCTGACCTGGGTCACACCTGGCCTGTGGGTGAGGGATGAGGGATAAAAGCTGTGGTCTGCTCCTCCCACTCCAACCCCCTCCCCCCGGACAAGCAGAAAGCCAGAACCTAAGATGAGGACACGTGAAATCACACTGTTTTGCACAGGGCCTGGCACACAGCACTTGTCTTCATCTGGTTCCCCCAAGGGCAGATCCTGAGACCAGGACTTCAGAGCACAGTGTTGATTCTGGAAGTGATCCCAGGAAACACAAGTAGTGGAGTGGGAAAGTGAGAGAGACGATGAAAGACAGCTGTGCAGGAAAGATAAGAAAGTAAGGAAGAGCTCACTCTCCCTGGGAATGAACGGGACGCAGTGGGAGACATGTACCTCAGAGTCCCCTCCTAAGGGGTGAGGAAGCTGGGGTTCTTACATGCCAGCTCCCCACGGTTTTTGGTCGAGGGCTGCTCCAGGGACCTTCCACTCTACTGTCACTTCTGGCCTGCTGGGCACATGGCTCCAGGAGATAGAGAAAGGCCTTGGGCAGAGGAAAGTGGGTGCAGCTGCTGGGAAATGATGAGGTTGAGAGAATATGGGCTGGCCGGGCAGCTTCAGTCTACTCAGGGACCAGTTAGACCAAAGGCTTCACGTGGTCCATGAGCCCCAGACTGTTCCTCTCCATCTGACAGAGCCTAGAAAAGGTGGGCGGCATGCCTGAGGCCATGCCGTTGTTGGGTGACAATCAGGACTGTCTGAACCTAGCACTTACTCAGGACACTGTATCCCACATGCCTGGCTCCAGCCAGAGCACGCACCTGTGTGGCCTGAGTCTCGCAGTGGTCTCGCCTTGGCCTAGCATGGGAGTAACTGAAGCAGATCTGCCTCTCCAGCACCCACAGACCCACGGGCTAGAACTTCAGCCACAAGAGGCAAATGTAGGCAGGCCACCTGCCTCTGCTTCTTCCCTGACCCAGGCCCTAGTCCCCTCCCCCTATTTTCCCACCCCAGCACCTTCTTGAAGTCTGCCTGTGGGTCCATCCCTGCCCTGATCCAAAGCCTTCCTTGGCTCCTGTCATCCTCAGAAGAAACTGCAAACCCTTAGCCTGTAGTGCAAGGCCTCCCTTCCTTTCTTTTTAGCATCTGTCTTTCAACATTTACTAAGACCTGAATGTGTGTTAGGCACTGGCCTGGGCACTACAGGCCAATTTTGTCAATAAGACCCAGGCCGCATCCTGGAGGAGCCCACTGTCAGGACCTTGCAGATAAGCAAGGCCACAGTTCTGGCCCTGGGTGAGCAAACCGAGATGGGAGGAACTGGAGGCTCTAAACTGGCCTTGGGGCTAGGGTGTCAGGAAGCTTGCCCAGAAGAGGCAGCAGAGCTTGCTTGACATATGCAGGACATAGCAATGCTAGGGCTGCCGACGGAAGGGGGCCTTATGGTAGAAGGAACAGCAGGTGTGAAGCCACAGTGACATTCAGCTGCACGGCTTCTCTCCAAGGGCGAGGGGGACCATGGAGGGCTCTGAGCAGAGGATGGCCTCTGGCTGCAGGGGGAGGATAGTTAATAGGGGTGAGTCAAGGGGAAGGAGACGAGGTAGGTTTCCAGGTGAGGGGCAGAGGCTTAACCAGGACAGGAACAGAGAGCAGAGAGTGTATTAGTATCCAGTGGCTGCTATAACAAAGCACCAAAAGTTGGGTGGTTTAAAACAACAGATATTTATTCTTTCACAGTTCTGGAGGCTAGAAGTCTGAAATCAGTGCCATGTTCTTGCTGAAAGTTTAGGTAGAATCCTTCCTTGCCTCTTCCAACTTCTGGAGGTGACCATTGACACTTGGCATTCCTTGGCGTGCAGCTGTATCACACTGATCTCTGCCTTTATTTACGTGGCATGTATCTACCTTCAGTGTCATTTCCACTTCTTGTAAAAACACCAGACATACTGGATCAGGGCCCACCCTAATGACCTCATCCTGATTCCATGTACAAAGATCCTATTTCCAAATAAAGTCAGTTGTAAGGAACTTCAACATATCTTTTTAGGGGATACAGTTCAACCCGAAACAGAGGAACAGGTGGTTCAACTGAATTTCTCCCAGAGGGCAGAAATTCACATGTCAGGCCTACAGATGACTGGTCATGGTGGATGCCTGCAACCCCCATCTGGACAGAAGTGTCAGGACTGCCCAAGAACAAACTTGGCACCATGGCACCCTCTGCTGCCCAGGTATAGCAAGAGCAGTCTGGCTCCTGCAAGCTACAGGCAGCAGAGCTCCTTGGAGACCTCATACTTTTTCAGCTGTGGCAGAGCCCTCAGTCCTGAGGCTTAGCTGGCCAACTGGAAAGGTGCTGTAGGTCCAGAGGCTGCGAGCACCACTTTGGCATCTGACTGACCTGGGTTTGCATTCTGCTTCTGTGGCTGCCTGGCTGAGTGACCCTGGGCTAGTTACTCCAGCTCTCTGTATTTCAGTTGCCTCCTGAGGGAGCAAAGGGGATTGTGCGTTATCCAACATAGGGCTGGGCACAGAGTGATTGCTCAGAATTTGGCAACTCCTTAACATAAAAATATTAATTACTTTAATAAAGGAGTTAATAACTATAATGCTCTTAAAACAGGTCAGGCAGATAGTAAATGTTAACAAAAATAATTTACATTCTTGGCATCTACTGCCAGATTTGTTCTCCTTGGATCCCTAAGGGCCTAAAGTGACAGTATTAATAATAATAAATACTGTAATTACATATTTACTTTAAAAGAAAAAGGCTCATAGATACAGAGAACAGATTGGTAGTTCCCAGAAGTTGGGAAGGGGGTGATGTGTGGAGTGTGGGAGAAAAGGGTGAACTTTTTTTTCAGTTGAAAAAAATTTATTTTTTAAAATAATATATAATAATATTATTACTGGCATTTCTAAACCCTTAGGGGACTAAGGAAATATAATCATCGGGTTCTACAAACCCAGGATGTTATATCGCACTAAGTCGCATCTATCTTTGATTAATAAAAGGGAAGAAAAGTTATCTCATGGATTTGGAGTCACTAACATCTTTTCCAGAGAATAATCTTAGCTGTTGCCAGTTTTATTTATATATTTATCGCTTAGGTGTCTCCTCATGAATTGAATCAAGATTTCAAAGGTGTGCTTATTTCTCACTGCAAAAGACATTATGAGGGTGCATGTAGTGGCTCTAGGGGGTCGATAGGGTCAAATGACTCTCAGATTGACCCACCTTCCTGGTAGCCCAGGACTGAGAAGTTTCCTGGGATGTGAGAACTTTCACTGTTAAAGCTGGGACAATCCCAGGAAACTGAGACACTTAGTGACCTTAATCCCTTCCCACCCTGCTTGGACCAGAAACCCACTCCCAGGAAGAAGATTGACTCAAATCCAGGGAGGGGCTAAAAGCTGACTGATCTGGCTTTGAATTCTGGCTCTGGCACTAATTAGCTGTATGACCTTGGTTAGGTCACTTAGCCTCTCTGAACTTTGGTCTAGAAAGCTGGAATGTTATAGATATTCCTAAAGGATGTGTGAGCACTTGGCTTGGAGCCTGGCACAAACAGGTCTCCAATGAAGCCACTTGGCTGTGGTTTTTGCCTTTTACAGCTGGCTGCTGGCTGCTGGTTAGAAACCCAAGGGTCCCAGAAAGAGCCCCTGTTCCCTCAGGAGGCTAAGGAAAGCAGGTGGTTAGAACAGACACATCCCCTCTCTGGTTGGTCGTACAGGACTTGCCTTGGTTGCTTGGCCGCCATCTTCCTCTTGGACATGAGCTCCAGGGGAGCCCAGGCCAACTTGCCAACTGCTGTGCACTTAAAGTCAGCTTCGGGCTGGGAGTGCACAGCAGATATCCAGTGAATGTCAAATGTTTTTGGGATTAATATACTGAATTCCAGAATGGAAGGGGGACACTCAGGGCTCGAGTAGGGTTGGAGCACAAGCAGAGAGTGAGGCATCCTACAGCGGTCCATGGGGGAGAAGGGAAAGGCAGAGATGGGGTGAACAGGCACTAAAGATGAAAAGGGTACAGGGTCCCAGAGAGATGTTTAGTTCTGGGTTTGATATGTAACCTTGAGGAAGTCCTTTCTCCTCTCAGATTATCAGTTCCCACATCTGCAGAATGGGACAATTACTGAGCCTGCCTCAAAGGGTTATTATGAGATTAATGAGATTGTACAAGGAATCTTTAGCTTGGGCCCAGGACCTGCTGCTTAATGCCCACAGAGTGGTCCCCACCTTCTGGTCTCATAGGCGTGTGTATGCATACACACATATATACACGCGCGCACACACGCGGACTCTATCCCCATGTGGACACACACTCTGCCTGGCCCAGTCCCTGCTACAGTCCTACCACTCACTTGCTGTGTGATCTTGGCTGAGTGACTTTCCCTCTCTGAGCTCCCTTCCTCATCTCTAGCATGAGATAGTAAGAGTCCCCATGTCTTTGAGTTTTGATGAAGATGAATTGAGATGACGACCACAAAGTTTTCAGCCCAGTGCCTGTGTTCACTTGGAGTAAGCAACTGGTATAGTCCCCTAGATGATCACACACACACACACACACACACACACACACACACACACACACACAATCTTCCACATCTTGGTAGCTCGTTGGAGTCCTTTAACCACACAAGGCTTCAATATGTAACACATCAAATTTTGGTACACACCAAATCCCTGACACACCACAGGGCTCTGTCTCACAAATACACTCACATAGGCACCCATCCATGGTCTCAACCCACCAGTCGCCTACCCACTAGGGCCCCGCCAGTCACCACCACTGAGGCTGATTAACAAAAACACATCAAATGCCTTTACTTCTGAGGTCTCCCCTTTAAGGGGAGGCTGGAAATAGAACATTCTTTTTTGGAGGGAAGGGAATTTAATTTTTAAAATGGTATAATTAGTCAAATACTGATCTCAGGACTTCTCTGTGTGCCGTGGGCCCAGTCCTGGCTGGCTGCATCCCCAAAACAGCCCCACCTTACCCCGGGGACCGGGGTGGCACCAGGAGGGATTGCAAGGGAGGCCAGCAGGCAGGGAGAGCCACTGGACAGGCAGGATGTCACCAATGAAGAAAGTCCCGAATGAATTTCCAGAGCTTGGTGACCCACAGGTTGACGCCGAGGTCCATCAGGTACTGGATCTCGGGTGTGAGCATGCGACGACAGAGCTGTGCATGCCGCTGCCCGATGCTCTTCTTGAGGTTGTAGCCCAGGATGGACTTGGTGCCCAGTGGCTGCCATGGCTGCATGGCTGAGTCCTGGATGGCGGCAGCATCCACGGCGTGGCCCCCATCGATGCAGATACGCCGCATGTGCTCATTAGCGTGTCGTAGGGCGGCCACCTCGCGGGCCATGCGCTCCTGCCCAAACGCCTCCACCTTGCGCCAGAAGCTGGCGTTGAAGTGGCGGTAGAGGCGGGCATCCAGCACATTCCAGGCCGTGGCCCGCCGGTACAGCTCGCCCGACAGGCGGGGCACGGCCGAGGCCCGGCGGGCATTGAGCTTGAAGTAGAGCACGTCCTCAAGCTCCCAGCACAGCAAGTCCTTGAGCAGCACCAGTGACTCATCAAAATACTCCTGCAGGAGCACCAGGTGGAAGCGACGCTCCACCTCCAGGATGTGCTCCTGCACCTGCGGGCTGCCGGGGTCCAGGTCGCTGTCGTAGCCCAGGTCGAAGAAAAGCAGGTTGCGGAGGTAGTGGGCGTTGTAGCCATTGGGGTCATAGTAGCGGTTGGGGTCCTCCAGGAACTCAGCCAGTTTGTCGCGGCCTGAGAGCTTCCACGTAAAGGGCACCACCGAGCCAAAGTAGTGGAAGGAGGACTCGAAGAGGCGGGCGGGGTCGCGCAGCACAGTGATGAATGTGGCATTGGGCGGCACCAGGCCCCGGACCTCATCGTAGTGGAAGCGCATGTGGTTGCAGATGATGTTGAAGCAGGCCCCTGGATGGTAGTCCTGCACCAAGCTGCGGGCGAAGAAGGCCGGGTAATCGAAGTCATTGCGGCCGTTGGGGAAGGCAAACTTGAGACCGTGCTTCTGGCCAAAGCGAAACAGGATGTTGAGCAGCGTGCTACTGGCCGTCTTGTGTGTCTTCATGAACACGATGTCGCGCCGAGGCTGGCACTCTCCCACCGAGCTGTTGGCTGGGCCCACCGTCTCTGGTTCTCCCGGGGCTGGGGAGCAAGGTGCTACACCCTCCGGGGTCCTGCTGGGGACAGAGTGGTGAGGAGAGCCTCAGGGGCTGCTGGGGCATCTAGGTGTCAGAATCTGGAGCCCTGCTGTCTAAGGAGCAGGGGTGATGGAGATAGTGGTGGTGGTGGGGGGGGGACCCAGATAGGAGACCAGATGGGCCTGTGTCCAGGCTGCAATACCAGGGCCTGTGGTTTGGCCTCTCTGACCTCATATTCCTCACCTATGAAATGGGGGACATAGCAGACCCTATTCATAGTGTCGGTGTGAAGTCAAAGTGAAATGAGCATGCTGGTTCTTGTCTCATCTGTGGCCACTGTGTCCTTGTATATTTATCATAAATTAGTATTAAGTTGAACCGCATGAAATTCTGTAGGGCAAAAATGGTCAGTTTTTGACCAAAAATGGTCAATTAGTGGTAATTTCCTCTAGTTCAGCTTAATACTACAACTAAGAACATAAGCTGTGCCAGGCTTGGGCTGAGCAGTCCCATGGGAGAGGCGGAATAGCCTCATGGTTAGGAGCCAGGCTTGGAGGCAGACAGACTCCAGTTCGAATCCAAGCCCTGTGCCAGCTGAACGCTTGGACAAGTCACCCCCACCTCGCAGCCCTGTTGTAGCCTCAGATAATGGTAATTCAAGCCCTGCACATAGTTGGCGTTATCTGATTCTCACACTGCATGAGGCAGGCGCTGTTATTACGCCCACATTTCACAGATGAGAACACTGAGGCTAAGGGTTATATAGTGAGCTCTTCCCTCAGTAGAATTGCTACCTGGCACAGCATGGCGCAGGACACAAGCTAGGCCAGCCAGGCCTCTGCCCCTCACTTCCACCCCTACCCCTCAGCTGCCCAGGAGGGCCACTCACATGGACGCCAGGCCAGCATGCAGCGGGGGGACAGCATATGAGTACAGCAGCAGCAGGAAGCTGGTGAAGAGTGCTCCCAGCACCAGCCCCTTGGCCATGGACTTCCAGCGCTTCTTCTGCGGCAGCGGCATCTCAGACACCTGTAGGAGGCACAGAGCAGGGCAAGCGTCAGGAGGCCGGCACCAAGAAGCCCCTACTGCTGCCCCAGGCTCGGATGAGTTGAGTGGCAGCCTTTGACATTGGTCCCTGCCTTTGACAGCTTTGTGGCCGCCCAGCAAGTTCTTGACAGGGACAGAGAGTCAAATACATGGAGAGACACAGCGACAGGGTTGCAGACTGAGACAGTGTGTGAAGCCAGCGCAGAGAGGCTGGGGAGTGGGGCAGTGAGAAGGTTCTACTGCCTGACTCAGTTCATTTTTAAGCTGAGTGATGGAGTAGGTACATGAGTGTTCATTAGTTTACTTTTTATACCTTTTTGGGCTTCGTAATGTAACCATTTCCTATGAAGGAAAAGAAGACCCTCTCCCATCGCCCTGTCCCCCGCCCCAGAGGCTACATAGAGGGGTCATCTTGAGTCCTCCACCTTTCAGAAGCCCAGTCAGTCCCTTCTGCCACCCTCCCCAGCTGCCCAGGGGTGGGCCGAGGCTCCTCATCTCTTCACAGGCCCCTGGGCCCCTGGGTCTGTAGGAGAGGCAGCTGGAGAAATTGAAGCTCAGAGTGAGAAAAGAGAGGGCTCAGATCAAACAGCCAGCTAGGCCTCTGCCCATACACCCATCCCCTCTCCAATTGCCAGCAGGCAGGGTTACTCTGGTAAATCTGAATTTCAGAAAAAAAGAAAATAATTTGGTTGTTTTTTTTAGTATAAGTATATCCCAAATATTGCATAGGACATATTTATACTAATTATTCAATGGTAAACATCAAATTTAACTGAGTTTCCTGGTTTGTTGTTTGTTTTTGGTTTGGGGGAGCAGTTGACAACCCTATTAGCAAGGGATTGAGGTATGAGCTATAACGGGGGCAGTTCATGCTGAGGGATGGGGGTCCAGGACAGAGCTGGGGCTCAGGGGCCTTCCTACTTCCCCTTAGCTGCAAGGCCAAGGCATGAAACTTTCCACTCCTGTTCTGGCACATTCAGCATGGGGCCCTGGGCCCAAGGCCATCAGAGGTCATACATGCTGCCCCGTGACCACACACATGACATGTCACCGCTATCCTGGGGGCAGGGGCCAAACAGCGTGCTTGGAAGAGGACACTACATACCTCCGCTTGGAAAAGTTACTCAAGGCACCTATAAACCCTTTACAAAGAAGGGGCACTCCAGGCCCATTCCACAAGCCAAAATAGTCCCCGAGTCATCTGCTCATCATCTAGAATTTTTTTCTCACAGGAAAGGGCATGAAGAAGCAATTTGCAGAGGGAAAAACTACACGAGAGGGAATGTGGCCTCCCTCATGACAATGACATATCCCTGTTTATTCATGTGAGCAAGGAGGATAGGGTCGGGGATGCACGAGAGCGTGAGAGATTTTCAGAGGGCAGTTCTATCAAGAAAGAAAGCTAAAAGCTCTCTGAATTCCAACTGTTTTACGGAACCACTTGGGTAAAGTCACACGTGCAAGGGTGTTCATGGCAGCTTGGTCAAAAATACAAAAAAAAAATTAGAAACAGCCTCAGTGTCTGTCAGTGGGAGACTATAACACAAATCAAGGCCCATTCCCAGATAGGGTCATCTGTACCACCCCCTCCACCCCCCACCCCTGCAAAAAAAAAGGCAGAGCTAAGTGGACTGACTCAAAAACACATTTTGATCTATTAACGTGAAAAAAAGAAAGTTTCAGAACTCCCCCAAATCCATATACATGTAGGCCCAAAACAACTAGAGGGCAGTGTTTTAAATTTTAACAGTGGAATCTTATGCATAGCTGGGAGTGTGGGGAGTATATAGGAAATTTTTTCTATATTATGCATTTTGATAATGATCATATGTTTTAAAAGGAGGATGTGTGACATTTTTAATCAGGAAAAAAAGGCAGTAAAATATATTTAATATATTTAAATAATAGATCCTAAAGCTTGTGAGGTGGGTAGTCATGGTCTGGTCACGAAGGGGCTCCAGGAAGCGGAGGTGCCAATCTCAGGCTCTGGAAGATCCAGTCCTGTGTTCCAATCACAGGAACCCCTTGGAGCCTCAGTTTTCATCTACAAAATGGGGAGCCGGCTCTTTCTGAGATGGAGCAAGCAAAGTAACTAGCATATAGTAATAGCTCAGAGTGTTAGCTGCTCCCCTCCTGAGCCCCCAGGGACCTGCTCTGGGTGCGGGGGTGGGGGGTGGCCATTGCTCCCACCCCCACCACCACTAAACACAAACCTGCTCCATGCTTCAAGATCCCCTATCAGCCTCCTGCTTGCCAGGGCCCAGTGAAAAACAGAGCAGAGCCCTGGGTTAGGCCAGAGCCTTGGACTTGGGCCCAATCTCTGAGTGGAATTCTGGGCCTCAGTTTCCCTGACTTTAAAATAAGGGAAAGGTTAGGATTCCTGCCCTCAGAAAATCTGCAGGGCCCACCCTTGCCCCAATAGCCCCACTCACCAGGAAACTTTCTGGAACTCTGAGAGGCTGCTAGTAGAGGCTCTGAGGTGAAGGGCAGGCAGCAGGGGGCAGACTAGCCTCCCAGAACCATCAATCAGGCTCCGCCAGGCCCCGCCCAGGCTGCCCCCTGCACCAACCCCCATCACTGCTTCACTCATTCATTTTCCCACTTGAGCTTCCTCAGGTGGTGCTGGGCCCTGGGCCATCTCACCCTTTGGTTTCACTTTTGAGCCCCTACTATGAGCCAGGCACTGAGTAGGGGCTTCTTCAGAGCAGTTCACTGACTCCGCTCAGCTATCCTGGGAGGCAGACCCCAGTGTCACCCCCATTTTGCAGATAGGGAAACTGAGGCTCCAGAAGGTGACGTGAATTGCCCAGGGTCACTCAGCAAGGCAGGGTTCAGGGCTGGAATTTGAACCTAGGTCTGTTAGCCTCTAGCGTGCAGCTTCCAGCTTTGTCCATGGCAGTCCTTGCTTAGTGTGTCCCAGGCCCAGCCCCAAGCCTGAGGGATGGAGGGTGTGTGCAGCCAGAAGTTCCATCACAGAAGGACAAGGTATAGCTGTGGACCTCTGTCCCAGCAACACGGTAGGATCTGCCCTGCATGGGCTGGGCCAAGGCAGCCAGGATGAAGGGGGAAGAAGCAGAGGAGACCCTGGTGTCTGGTTTCTTCTGTCCTGACAGCCTGAGACATCCAAGGCTGGAAGTTTCCCTCCCTGCCTGGCCTCTTTGAACTTGGGCACATCGCTCACCCTCTGCGAGCCTCAGTTTTCTCTGTACAATGGACACATAACAGCAACATCAGGGCAGACGGCAGCCTTAGTGGTCACAGCAGAGCCCTTGGGTAGACTGAGGCCCAGAGAGAAGCTGGCTGGCAGCCAGGAGCCCAGCTGGGGATAAAACAGTTATGAGGTTGTGAGAGTTGAATAAGAGAATGAATGTACACAGACACATTAACTATTAATACACATTAATACACAGATTAATACACATTAACTATTATTATCACTATTGACTAAGGCCCAGCCCTAGTTCATGGGCCCAGGCGCACAGGAGAAAGAATCCCCTCTGTGCCCAGCTGCAGGAAAGCCTGCTGGTGATTCAGCTCTGAGCTCTCTGAGCCTGGCACCTGGTGAATGTTCGATGAATGAATTCCCATGACCTCAGTGCAGAACATGGCCAGGGCTGATAACATGTGTGAGAGATACGTGTGTCAGTCACACATGTAAGAGTTACGTAGAGCCAGCACTTTGGGGCCAGGGTCCTGGGTTTGAATCCCAGCTCTGCTGCTTCCTTGCTGTGTCATCTAGGCAACTCCGTGCTCCTCTCTGGCCCTCAATTTCTCCTCCAAAATGATGGTATCAATTCTAACTCTATCATAGGGTGGTATGAGGATCTTCTGTGTCCCACAAGGAAAGTGACCAGCACAGGGGAGGCACAGAACAGACTCTCTCTGAGCATCGGCTGCCACCAATATTATTATCATCATTATTATACTCCAAGGATCCCAGTCATGGCTCCTTCAAGGTGTGTGCCCACTGGCCCACGATGGAGGCTTGCAGGTCTAAGGCTATGGGATACTGAGGACAATCTCACCATGGCCTAAGCCTCACAGACTCCAGTCTGGAAGATAGCCCAGCAGGAAGGCTGAGGCTCTTAGAGGGCAGGGCCACCCTCAAGGTCACACAGCAAAGCAGCAATAGAGATAGGACTAAAACCTGGTTCTCCTTCCTCTGCCCACAATGGTGACAGTCTCAGGCATTCACGGCAGATGGTCCCCTTTCCTAGCCCACCCCATCTATTCCTGCCCTTCTGGGTTACCCCAGCCACACTGTCCTCCATTAGTGCCAATGGCTGGCTCCAGGCCAGAACAAGCAATCCTCCAGTTTGGCTGAACCAGCACCTTCCAGGGAAAGAAGGAGAAACGGGACTTGTCCCCACGGTGTACATACACACAAGGAAACAGAACCAAGGATGGTAAATCTTCTGGCCTGGAGCATCATCACCAGGCAAGCCTCGGTCTCAGGGTGTTCTGCTCCCCCAGGGACCCCAGTGCGATGATGGAGGAAGACACACTCACCTCCGGCCGCCCCTTTCCTTTTCCTGCCTGAGTCACGTCTGACTCCCAGGCTGCCTCTGTGGTCACTGGGAAACAAGAACGCTCCAATGACACCCAGCAATATGCTGGCTGGCTCCCTCATGCTCCAGATGGTGTGAATATTCATGAGTTCCCTCCCTGGGGATAGCAGGTGGCATGTCCTTGTACCCTGCAGGTGCTGCCCTGGCCCTCTGCCCTCTAGGTGGTCACTAACCCTCTCTAGACCTCAGCAGCCAGGACACTGCAGAGAGCCTGGCACAAGCTCAAAGGCTATAGGAGGGACAGGGAGGCAGTTGGGCAGGGAGACTAATTGATCTTTGAAACATGTCTTATTTAAAACTGCCCTGTGCATCAAGGACCATCGTTAGCCCTCTCTCTAGGTGAAGAAAACAAGGCTGAGAGGTAAACTCACCTGTCCACAGTCACACAGTTAACAGAGGGCAGACAGCCATACATAGTCCAAATGTGGACTTGCCAAACTTCAGGGCTTAAAGAGGCTGAGACACAATGAGAGATCAAGATTTGTCTCAAAAAATGGGGGAGCCCGGAGAGTGAACAACTCAGCCCGGAAGGCCTCTTAGAGGGGAGCATCTGACCAGGGCTGGGAGAATGTATCTGATGAGACTGTGTCTCTCTAAACTCCAAGTCCTTCATCAAAGAGGCACGGTACAGAATCCTGCCTGTCCTGCTTCCAACTCTGTGTGAGGGATGGTGGCACAGGTCACCCTGGACTAGCCTGAAGGGATTCAGGCTAAATCAGAAATGCCGATCATTCCCAAGCCCTCAGTAGGAAGAGGCAGTTCTAGGGAGCCTGGCCCTAAACCCCAGGAGCCCTCAGGCTCAGCTCAGGTGCTAAAATCTAGGTTAGCCAGGTTAGGGTCTGCCTTCTCTCAGCCTTGCTCATGAACAGAGGGTGCCCAGAAAAGTTCCCCCACCAACATTCTTCCTTCGGCACTGATGTTCAGAGCCCCCGCTAAGGCCCAGGCACTGGGCTCTAAGTACCCAGGTGTCATCATCAATTAATAATAGTCATTATTGTGACAGTCATTTATCACACATTGAGCACTTTCATAGATTGAGCCACTGCTAGCCCCTCCCAAGGAGAAGCAGGTATCTCCCCCAGAGATCCACCTAGCCTGGGAGCAGCCCCCAAATACCCATGAAATACCAGAGCTTCTATGGGCACAGGAGTGGCCCAGAATCCTAGTCTGAGTCCTGGATCAGGTTCGGGCATGAGGTAGAGTTGTTTCATCTTTTCTGGGGTGAGTCTGGGCAAAGGTGGCAGCAAAGAGCCAGGATGGTCATTTATGAGCATGGATTCTGGTCTAAACAGAGACCAATCCTGTGCTCAGAACGTCCTGTGCATCACGCACCCTCGTAATCCTCTCAGGAAGTCCTGTTGTCATCGTGCCTTTACAGGGAAGAGAGCTGAGGCTCAAGGAGGAGAAGAGACAAGCCCAGTGTCACATGGGGTTAAGAACCTCACCCAGGTGGGAGTGAAGCTCAGGCTCTCGAGCAAGAGGTAAGCTCATGGGTGGGGTTAAGAAGAGCCACATGAAGCAAAGCTTTCCAGAGTAAAGAGCATGGACGGAGAACCTGTGCCTCCGGCCCTGCCAGAGGGGTCTCTTTCCAGAGTTATCAGTGACATCAGCTCTAGCTGGTGCTCCCCCCAACAACGAAAATATTTTTTAATTATAAAAACAGTCCATAATCACTGAAAAAAAAATTTAGACAATGACAGAAAAAATAAATGAGACAATAAAAAGGGCTCCATCCACAGAAGTAAGTCATGACCCTTAAAGCTTTAGCATAAGCCTCCTCATATTTTTTTTTTTTGTCTCTATATGCATATAGATGATGGGAGGGTTCTCTTTTGGAGAATATATTTTGTTTTAACTTGCTTTTTTTTTTTTTAACATATCAATAGATTGTGGACATTGTTTTGTGACCACGATGAGTTTTAAATTGATCTGTTCACTGCGCCTGCACTGTGCCCATAACTGAGGTTCAAGATGCCCAGTGCTCTGAGCTCAGGGCTCTCATTGAGAGGAGAAAAAGGCTGCTATGATAGAGGAACACTGGCCGAACTTGCTGGAGCACGGAGAAAACACCTGATCCAGCCTGGGAATGGGAGGGACATGGTCAGGGAGGTTCCCTGGGGTAAGAGGCTCTGGTGGCAGAAGCTTCTGTATGTTTTCCGATTTCCAAAGGCAGTTAGTTCCCTTTTCTCCCTGGGTACACGGCTAAACTATGTTTCCCATCCTCCCTTGCACTTCAGTTTCAGGTGATTGAATTCTGGCTAATGTAATGGGAGCAGAATGACAGCTGATGAAGTTAAGTGGGCAGGCCTTCTCTGTGGACCCCTTTTCTTTTTGCTAAATGAATGGGGATGGTATCTAAGGATCTGAAAGTGGGTGGGGTCAGGAGATGGGAGGAGCCTGAGTCTCAGCATCACTGTTCACCAAACACCTGATTGGATTTCATGAAAAGAACAACTAAACTGACATTGAGTTAAGCCTTTCAAATTTGGGGCTTGTCTATTACAGCAGTGGGCATTAACTAATGCACCTGTTACCCTAGAATGAGCTGGGCAAGTAGAAAAGCAAATGAAAAGGCCCAGGGCAATCGAGGACCTAATGAATGTTTAGCCTGGATGGAGTGTTCAGTATGTGTACATGTCAGTAGTTGGGGGATGGGCAGGGAAGATTAGAGGCACAGCCAGGAAGAGGGCAGGGGCAGGCAGGACATGCAGGGCCTCAGGAAGCATGTAAAGGAATCTGGCTTGGGTCCTTTGGGCAACGGAGGGCCCTGGGAGGGTCTTCAGCAGAGAAGGGAGGAGATGGGATTCCCATCAGGCTGGCTGCTAGATGGAAAATGAATGGGGAAAGAATGGGAGAAGCAGGCAGACCTGGAAGATGGTTGTTACAGCTGTCTAGGTGTGAAATGACCTGGACCAAGGAGAAGGCTGGGAATGGACTGAAAACATCTATAGGCTATGGCATGGATAGCATTTGGTGGTGATAGGATGTGGAGGAGGGGAAGGAAGAATTCCTGTTGGAGTAATTGGCTGGGGTGTATCTAATCCCCTGAGTGGGGGAGACCAAGATGGGGGAAAGTTTAGTATGGGCCTGAGTGGGCAATGTCAGTTTCAATTGAGAACACATTGAGGCTGGACAATGAGTGGGATACTTGTAGAACAGTAGGATCCCCTGCCTGGAGCACAAGAAGGAGATCTCAAAAGACAGCAATTGGAGACCATGATCACAGAGGTGGGAACTGAGGGCAGAGGAGCAGATGGAGTCACTGGGGAAAGGCTGAGGATGAATAACTTTGCACTTATGGGAACAGGAGGGGGAAGAGCATCCCCCGCCTCAAGGAGATGAAGTGTCTCCAAAACCAGCCTGTGGAACCACTGCTCCCCATGAACCATTCCCTGACTGAGGGACACCTGTGCTGTTTACCAGTGTGCACACATAGGAACGGGGCTCTCTCTGGCAGAGAAGGCGGTGGGGTGAGGGTGTCCTAGCACAGTTTCCTTTGGTGGAGGAAATCTCATAGGGATACTGGATTAGACTTTGAGAGTGGGGCAAAAAGATTCTCCCTACAGTGCTTGGAGTGCCTATTTGACAGCAACTACTACAGTTCTAAAAGTACCCATCCTCGGACCTGGCAATTTCACCTGTGGGAATTTATTCAAAGAAGATAATCTAAAAAGAGATCTGAGACAGGGCACAAAAATGTTCACTGCAGTATTATATAGCAAAGGGGAAATTTAGAAAGAACCTAAATGTCCAACAATAGGGGATCGTTAAAAATTTTATATGACATTTACCTGTGATCTATTATGTAGTCATTGAAATGATGTCCACAATATATAGTGAAGTGAAAAATATATATATACACATATCATGTACATACATAAACATACACACACATATATAATTTTACTTTACGAAGAATCTGTATTACTTTGGGGAAAAAAATTTAAAAATAAAGGTATTTTCATTTTGAAAAACTGCAGTCTGGCTGGAGGAGGAGGGAGTGGCTAGTCTGAAACATGTCCAGTCTCACTGTGTGACCATGGCAGGCATGCTGCCCTCTCTGAACCTCAGTGTCCTAAAGTGAGGAAGAGGCGGCGGGGGCCTAGGACAGAGAAGCTGGCAACTGTGGGCTGCACAGTTGAAGGTGCAGATGGGAGAGACTGGCCCCCCATCCAGAAGCGCTTAGGGTAGTGACTTGCGAGGATCCAGAAGCATCCTCATTCTGAGCCTCTCTGGAGAGTGGGGTGCTGGAGTAGAGATGGGGAATCTCACCCAGGGGGACACTTCAGCTGAACCCCAACTTGCTGGCTCCCAGGACCACCTCCAAACTGTCAGCCCTAACGTCTCACTCCTACTTCCTCCTTGACTGGAAGAATGGCTGCCAGCTGGGTACCAGGCCAGCCAGTTGACGGAGAAGAGGCCAATGTTCAGAAAGCAATTTTTGATCTCGCAGAGTCATCTCTATCTACCGTTTCAAATAGCAACCACACCTGCAACCTCAACAGACCCTCCCAGTGTCATCTCTTAGCCCATGTGTCAAGGAAGGAAACTCAAGCTCAAAACATTATGAAGGGGCTAAATGTCAAAGTCAGAACCAGGAGCAAGTTCATAGCTCTTTCTGCTACACTGCCTCTTCTGGGCAAATCACCACCTCTCCTGATCACAGATCGGAGTCACCCCTAATTGCAGAGTGGCAAAACACAGGTTAACTAAGAAGTCAGACACTTCTTTATTAGCTCCAAAATTACTGAGAATGCTGGAGGTATGCGGGAGCTGGTAATATTATTCTTTGTACCTTTTAGCATGACTGAAATGTTTTTTTAAAGAAATACACTTGTTTGCATAAAAACATGCAACAGTATTAAAAGGTTTTTAAAAGGTGCTGAGCACTTGCTTTGCACCATGCCCTGAATCTGTCTACCCTGCTCACTCCTGGAGGGGCTGAGATGCTCTGGCTCTATACCCCGGTTCCACCACTCCCCAGCTGGGCAACCTTGGGCAAGTGACTCCCCCTCTCTGAGTATTGGTTTCCTAAAAAATGGGAATACTGCAACCCACTCAAGGGCTAGCCGTGAGAATCAAATGGGATGAGGCATGCAGAGGCCTTTGCACACACCTCGGATCATTATCATGACCCTTCTAGAGCCCTCTGCCAGTAGAAGCAGGACCCATCAGTGCAGACTCCTGGAAGGCCACCCTCCCCATCCGAGCACTCAT
Source organism: Rousettus aegyptiacus (assembly GCF_014176215.1). Classification (NCBI taxonomy): domain Eukaryota; kingdom Metazoa; phylum Chordata; class Mammalia; order Chiroptera; family Pteropodidae; genus Rousettus; species Rousettus aegyptiacus. Next base: position 16,369,459 of record NW_023416308.1, on the reverse strand, counting down.
ATTTCCTACGCTCCAGACCCAAGTTCCCTAAACCCCAGATGTCACATTTAAGGAAATTGAGACACAGATAGGAAAGAACTCGCGTAAGGTCCCATGACAAGTCAGAGCATCACTGCGACCAGGTGTGGGGCTTCCCAAGCCATACCTTATCTCTGCCCTGGAACTGGCAAGAGAGAAAGAAGGTATTCTCCGGGACCCCGCTTCCTCCGGAACAACACTTTTCCCCTGGCAATTCCACCAGCTCCCAGCCCACTGATCTCCATGGGTACCTCTGCTCTGTCCTGCCTTCCTTGTCTGGAGTAAGATAAGGCTCCTAACAGGGCTTGTCCATATTACTCACCCAGTCAAAGCAAAGCAAAAAGCCCTTCAAGAGCCTGCTGCCATACCTGGAATTCCATCATCTGTGCATCATTCTCTCAGTTAATCATTGCCTCTTTCACCAGGGTGGCATACTCAGTCCCTAGACCCCAGAGAGAGGGAGGGACCATATGGGACACACTCCTCCCTTGGGGAATGACACGAGGACATTAGACCCAAGCTCTCAAACATCAGATTCATGCCCATTGGACAAGGGAATACACAGGAAGCAGGAAGGCTTCTTTGTCCACAGGCAGCTTCCTTCAGGCAGCACTTTGCCTGAGAGAGAAGCAGAGAATAAAGCCACCCGAGGTGGCAGCTGGGAACAGGGCTCTGTTGTCTCTGCTCCCAGAGTAGCAGCCTGCTCACCCCCCGAAGTGTCAGGCAGAGCTGGGCGCTAGGGAGGCAAGAGGGTGGGGTCCAGAGCTGGGGTTTTTAGGCAGCCCAGGCAGATCCAAGAAGCTAGGACCCCAGAGGGACACAGATGTCTTGAGCAGGGCTGGGGCCCTGAGATGTAGGCCAGGGCAAGACTCCTATGATTTGCAGCCACCTTTGAACTATGTAACTTTGAGCAAGTCCCTGAATCTCTCAGAGCCTCAGTTTCCCCATTAGGATAATAAGAATAATAACAACACCTCTTTTGCAGGGCAAGGTACAGTACAGCAGCTCAGAGGCTACTCTGGCCCAGGTGTGCCAGCGGCTTTACCCTCTCTGGGCCTCAGGTCACCCCCTAGGTAAAGAGGATGGATTCTCCCAGGTGGACTGTCCTGAGGATTTCCATGGCACCTGTCACCTCAGCAACCTAGGCATCAGATGTCAGGCCTGCCACCCTCCCTCCCTCCCTCCCACCGGTGTGCATTACTGCAGCCAGATGTGCACTCATTACCTCTCCTGCTTTAGGCAGGTGTGTGTGAGGGGTCCCATTGGGAAAGGACAACAGTCTTGCTAGGTGCAGTTACCAAAGTGCTGGCTTGGTATGCAAGGGGCAGTCCGAGCTGGTCCCCCTTCTTGTGCACTGGTCCAGGAAACAGGGGAGCTGTTGGATTTCCTAGGGGACCCTTCCTGGATATCAGTTTGTCCCATTTCCACAAGCCTCTCCGTGGTGGCCTTGCCTGCTCTGTGGTACAGTACAGGGCCTTCCCCAAGTAGAGGGTATCTGTCCCTTACCCTGGCCCCCCTTCTGGGGGAGGGCTGGTGGGAAGAGGGGAGATTCCTGCCTCCCCACCCCCAGAATACAGGCTGCTGTGTCCAAGATTAATCATTAACAGACTTGCAGCTCCAGCCCAGCTCCAGCCCCACCCATCCCAAATCCAAGGACTGGGAAACCCCTGGAAATGGTGGCCCTGGGGAAGAAACCAAAGGCAGAGTGAACACCAACCTGCGCCCTTCCTGGCCCCAGCCTGCCCACCCACCTGCGGTCAGCCAAACCCTGGAGCTGTAGTGTAGAACTACCCCCATACGACGCAGGTCTGAGAGTCTGACTGCCTTGCACAATCCCAATTTGAAGGCTGAAGTAGTTCGGGTCAGGACCCAAGGGGGCAGACTGAGGCAGGACACCAGCTGGCAGTGGGTGCTAGGTCCCTAGGGCATACCTTGTCCCCGTCCTCTTCGGGCTTGACTTGCTGGCTCGGCCCGAGCCGGGCCGCAGCGCCTGGGCGCTTACCAGGCGGCGGGGCGTACCCGCCGGAGTCCCCCGCTCCACCGGGCCTGGACCATGCTGCCACCCCGCCCCCGCCGCCGCAGCCCCGGCTGCTGCGCCCGCTGCGCCCGCTCGGGCCAGGTGCGGCCACCAGCTTCGCCCAGCCCCCAGCGCCGTGGCCAATGGGCGCCTGGGGCCCTGGGCCCCTCCCGGCTCCTCCGCGCTCCCAGAATGTACAGAAGCCACATTCAGCGCGTCCGGGGCTGCGCCGCGCCCCCGCCAGCGGCCCAACAAGGCGCATTTGTCTCGGAAGCGCCAACGGGGCCATTGTCCCACCACCGGACCCTGAGGCTCAGCCGAGCTCCGGGGATTCGAGGGTGCCTGGGAAATGGGATGGCGTGGTGGTGGTGAGGAAAGCCCAGCTCTGAGAAAAGGGAGGCGGCTAGAGTATTTGCTAAACTTTTATTGGGAGCTCTAGCAAAGACCCAATGGAAGGTGTGGTCCCCTGCTCCAAAGTCAGTGCAAGCTGGAAACACACGCTTTTGGTTTCCAAAATGTGGCTATGTGGAGGGGAAGTTGCCAAAATTTCCCAGGGAAGCTCAGGCAAGGAACCCATCTCCAACTGGTCAGCCACTTGGAGGTCTCAGCTGACCCCATCTCTCCAGGGCACCCATCAGGGCTGAGCATAGCATCATCAGGATGCAGGTGCCCCCTAGAGGATCCACCCTTTCCCAGTCCTGGGCTTCCTTCCTTCACCCCAGAGGACCAAGGATGGGGATTAACGGCTGCCTGGAGCAGGGAATGCTCAGCTCCAGCTGTGGGCAGTGCGAAGCTAACTGGCCACCCAGTGGGACATGGGCCACATCAGAGCCCCACTGCCCCCGCCATTACTGGGGGACTCTGGAATGGAGAAAATTCCACATCAGCACAGCTGCCAGATTTTTCCATATCTGATGGGCCTGCTCTTCAGCCTTGCCCTGACACCCCTTCCATGGCCCTGGGATGCACATGCACCAGGCACGTTGGGGCACCCTGGGGGAAGCTATTCATAAACTCCCTGCCTGACTTGGGAGGGGCCCTGGCTTCTGGCCCTAGCTCTGCCATAAGGTACCAGCAGTCCCAGGTAAGGGCTTGTCCCCTTGGGCCACAGCAAGGACACTGCTTGGGTTAGGTGGGATGCAGTAAGGCCAATCCAGCGGGGTGACAAGTCAGGCTGCTGGTAACATCCACACTGAGAATTAGTCAAAGGTCCTCTTGAGGAATGCACAAGTAAAGCTTGGTACCCTCAACTCAGACCCCCCAGATCCTTCAGACACTGGCTCTTACCTTCTGAGCTGACAAACAGAAATGATAACAGTCACAGTTGTTTAATTAGCATTTTACTAGACACCTGACACTATGGGAGTCTACATAACATTATCGTGAACACCTTCACACATCCCTGGGAGGCAGCTTTCAGAATTTCTACCCCTAATTTAGACACGAGAAAGCAGGTCCACAGAGGAAATGTATCTGGGATGGACTGTGAACCAAGGGCAGATTGACTTCAGAGCCCAAGCCCAGAACCTCTGCATCTACCTTTTGGCATCCTTGGGCCCAAAGAGGTCCTTGGACATCCAGACGGCTCTGAGCAGTGACCAGGCAGGCCCATCTCAGTAAGTACCCAGGCTGGTTCAGCCTGGAGCACAGGGCACTAGGTGCCCTTCTCCAACTCCAAAAAGGCTCATGAACACAGAATTCAATTGGCTGTAAAACTCCAGCCATTTAATAACAAAAGCTTCCCTACCCTCTTCCACCTCACAGCACCAGGAGAATCATGTGTCTAACCATATGTGTGTGGCACGGGAGTAGAAGGGGCTGCGGAAAGCCTGGGTACACAGGAGTGGCTGGTGAAGCGCTGGTTGGGACCCTGCTCCATGTCGCTGACTCTTGGGAGACAGAGTCAGGCTGGACACAGTGGCCTCTTCTCTGCCCAGCCATCAGCAGAGTTCAATCCAAGGGAGGCCAGGACAGCCCACGGGCCCAGCCAGAGAGCATGAAAGGAAGCTGGGGCTGGCACAGGGAGGAGGAGGATGAAAACAGAAGACACTCTGGGACTCCAGCCTGCCACCAAGCCTGAGTCCTCTGGACTGCTTGTGCCAAGTCCAGCTGCCAGGAGCTGGCCTCGCCCATCAAGAAGTTGCCACCGCTCACACTGGCCTTGTCTTTTTGGCCTTCTTCTCAGACCTAATGGCCTCGTCGTGGGCTTTCCGCTTCTCTGCCAGTTTGTTGGCCTATGAGGAAAAAGGGGGTGGTCAGGCTGTGACGGGGATGGAAGAGATGAGCAGGGAAAGGGGCTTCCCCTTTCTCTTGAGGCTATCCCTTAAAAACCGGGGTTCAGAGAAGTAACAGGCAATTATCATGGGGAAAAACAAATCGAACATCCTCAGATGAGGAAACAAGCCTTCACCTTTGCCTTTAAACCTCTATTATTTCACAGGTCCACAAGTTAGGAAAATCCCTGGCTCCCACAGCTAGAGGCAACTGCCCCATCTGCCCTTGGGAGGAGTCGAGTTGAAAAGGTCTTTCCCCCAGGACCATCTGGTAATATCTACTACACAACAGGTAGGCCTTTCAATCTGGCAATTACACTCCTAAGAATTAACCCTGCAGCTAGCAGGCAAGGACAGCTCAAGGGTTTTTTCTAAGAGTGACTGAAAATGGAAAATCCAATCCAATCAGCAAGAAACAGGCTACATGTTATATGATGTTCATGCTATGGTTAAATGAAAAGCACTGGAAAATAATCTTTTGTAGTCTGATACACCCAAAAAGAAACCTGGGGGCTGTTACTACATCCATTACAAAGTGCTGATGTGCACGGAACTTTTGTTTTACAGTGTGCTTTTGTGAACAAGAGGAAATAAAATAGAGAGATGCTTAACTAAAACCTCCCATGGACCCTGCTACCAATTAAGTGATCCTTCATAAGAGTAGGCCCTGAGTCTGCTGGTACAGCTCTGTCCCCAGATGCCAACAGACTCAGAAACAGCCAGGTGTAGGAAGGATTCGACAGAAGTCCTGCAGAAAGCCCAGCTGAGAGCTGCTGATGCCAAGATGCCCACACAGGCCTGGATGGGAGCTGGGCCAGGCATGCAACTTCAGAAACAGGGCCCGGAGTCTGCCCAGAGGAGAGAAGCTGGCCTCAAAGTTCACCTATGTGGCTACATCTGGTGGCCACACCTGGAGTCTCAGGCGGGTGGCAGGGACTTACCTCACGGATTTTGCGCCTCTTGCCAAACATGATCTTGTTGTAGAGGTACTTCTCCCGCTTCTTCATCATCATGATGGCCAGGCGCTTGGCCTCACTCTCCTCCTCCTGGGCCAGCCGCTGTTTGTCCTCCAGCTTCACGGTGCCTGCCATCACCCTTGGTTTCTGGGAACACAGGGTGAATACTTGTAGATGTTGATCCCCACACCCACCCATACCAGGGGTAGGCTAAGGCTGGCACCAAGATGACCAGTGGGGCTGCTTCCCAGGCCGCCCCATAGTCAGCTCTCCAGTACCTTCTCCTCCATCCTCTGCTCCTCCAGGGCTGTCAGCTGGGCTTCTTCTTCCTTTTCCGAACCAGCCTCCACATCGTCTTCTTCCTCCTCTTCATTTTCTCCTTCTTCATCACCATCAGTATCTTCCTCCCCCTCCTCCTCCTCTTCAGATACATTCAAATCCCCTATAAATAGCCGATGGCTTTTGAATGCCCTGGGACCCTGCTCTTCCAAAGGCAGAGTGAGAACTGGCACCAGGCACCCTCTTTGGCTCTGGGGACATCCCACTGGCAGTGCAGAACTGTCCCAACTGTGCCCCACTCTGGCACCTTTCCCCACAGCCCTAGCTGCCTTCAGAGGAAACTCGAGACCACCCGCTCCTGAGCTCTGTGCCTCCTACGTAAACTTCAATAAAAACTTCCAGACCATTCTTCTGCCCAGTTACTCTGAACACCCAGGATACAAACATCCCCTTCTCCTAAATGTTATTCCAAAGATGGGTTTAAAGGGCTTTGTGCCTCTGCTGCCCTTTTCTCCGGAGCTTGCCACCTTTGTAGCCAAGAAGGGAAACAGGAAAACAGCTGAGACCCAGGGTACCACAGCCAGCCCCAAGGAGCCTGCTATCCTGCTGCCTGGCCCAGCCTCTCCCACTCACCTGGATGCTCTCCCCGCTGCAGAGCCAGCAGCTTCAGCTTCTCAGGGGGGACGTAATCCCCTTCCTTCTCCGACACGAAGGGCGAGAGGTGTGGGGGTAGCTGCACCCCAGGGAAGTAGTCTGCCACAGGGAGGAGTAGCCGGGCGTTCACAGAGTCAAACACCCACTGGGGCTGCACGTAGTACCTGGTGCCGAGCAGAGGCAGAGACAGGTCACAGGGGTCACATGAGGTCCCACTGTATCCACAGGGGCCTTGAGACAGACGTCTGTACCCAGACCCCAAACAGGTAGAGAGATGAGGACTATGGGAGCGTACCTGCCGATGACAGGGGTCTGCTGCCCAGGCCGGTCAACAATCTGGTGGGTGATGCAGGAGTCTGTAACATCGTAGGTGGCCCCGATGCACAGAGACTTGTCCCACGATACGTCCCCCCCAAAACTCCTATAGGCACAGGGGGAGCCCACAAGAACACTCAGGTATGAGGTGCCTGCCCTGAAACCCACTGGCCCACAAGCTCATTCTCTTGGGAAATGCCTGTCTCCTCCCCACCCCGCAAGATCCCCTATTTGACTGATGTCTCCAGTGCTGGCCCAGTAGAGACCTTCTGCCCAGAGCTGGTGAGAAAGTGATGACAGCTGCCCTATGATGAGCACTTCCCACGTGCTTTGGGCACACTGAGCACTTTCCACGCACCATTTTGTTGAATCCTCACAAGAGCCCTAGGAAGTAGATACTGACACAATCCCAGTGTTATGATGGGCATCCAAGACTGCTTCGGACAGGGCGAGACCCAGTCCAAAGTGTGACGGAGGCAGGGCTTCCCTACCTGATGATGAAAGCCAGGGCCTCACGTGGCACCTCACGGTTCAGGAAGAACTTCAGGCCTTCAAAGAGCTTCTTGTGCTTCTCCTGTGCCTCCAGCTCCTTCCTGCGGCCCTCCTCCTGTGCTGCCATGTCCTGCCGACAAAGGGGCCAGACCTCGCAGCATCAGGCCCATTCACACCCCCACCGGAGGTCCGAGGTTGCAAATGACCCCCTAGCTTCCTTCTAGACCTTCTAGGCCCAATGCTCCCTGCCTGCCCGCTCCTTCTGAAAAACCACGCAGTCCTTACCCCATCAGCAGGAAACTCGTCCACCTCAACCTCCTCCTCTGCAGGCACCACCACTCGGGCCAGACTGGCACTGAGGGCTGCCAGTTTCTACAGAAAAGAAGCAGGGCTTCAAGGCTGTTGTTTGCAGGGGGATTGGTGGGGGGTGGGTATCTAGGGGTGTGGCGAGGGGAAGGTTAGCAGTGATAGTTCTGGGACATTAGTGGGTGTGAGTTCTAAGGAAAGTCCCGAAACCACATATGTAGCCACGACCACTCCCACTTCCCAGCCAGGGATGGGGGATGCAGAGCTGATGCTCTAGAAGCCCGTCTCACCTCCATAGAGCTCTCAGAGTCCAACGCATAGGTGTCTTCATGGGCTCTCGCCTCTGCATGGGCCTGACTCTCGAGCTGGGAGACAGGAGAAGCTCAGAGGAAGAAGATGACCATAGTGCCCACTGCCATGTAGGGGGAGAAGGGCTGTAGCCTCTTCACAGTGAGGAGGTGGCACTGGGCTGGGGCCCTACCTTGGGTGGGTAGTGCAGGTTGAGTAACTGGTAGAGGCGAAAGTTGACGAAGCCCAGCAGAGTGGTATAGAATTCAGTGAAAGTGGCCATGACCCTGTAGTCCACATCTGTTGGGTGCTGGGGGGCACAGGAAGCACATCAGCAGAGCAGGGGCAAAGACCGCACCGACAACCTACATGAGGCAAGGAGCTCCTCCAGGGCACCCCTGCCTTCGGACCTCTGCCCTAGGGGAAGGGGCTGTGTAGTATGTCCCCACCCAGGAGCATTCTGGGCACCAGAGAGGCTTTAGACAGGAGTCCTAAGGGTTAGGGATGTTCTGGTAGCCAGTGCCAGATCCTCAAGCCATAAAGGGGGGGCTAGGAGAGAGTGCACGAACAGCTTTGTCATGCTGTTTCCAGGAATGGCAGGCACCCTCCCTCTCCTGCTCCAGTTCTCTCCTCACCCTGCAAGTCCCAGCTCAGACTTCTGTCTTTGCAGAGGCCATCTTCCCCAACCAGTCTGGTCAGAGCTCATGCCTTCCCCATCCTGAAACCCTCATTTACTGTCTTCTCCAGGGCTAGCCTGAGAGCATCTGGAGGGCAGTAGTATTCCCAGGGTCCAGCCCTATTGCTGGCCCAGCTGGGAGAGGTGGCTCTGGAGCAGTCTGTCTGCCCAGTAGGGGCAATGAGTGGACAGCGCTCAGTGTCCTCGAGCCCTGGCAGGAGCCTTGGGATGGACACTCAGAATTCAGCAACCCGACCTAGGGCCCAAACCTGAGATAGGCTGGGGCAGCTGCCTGACTCTGACCCAGAGTGCTCTGGAGAAATGGAGGGCAGAAAAGTTGCCCGCTTTGAGCAAAGGTGTATAGCGCCACCCTTTTGAGCTGCCAACCCAGCAAACAGGGGACATGGGAGGGCTCGTCTTTGACCCTGAGGAGTTAATAAAACAAAATACGGCAAGGACCTGAGACCCAGACCAAAGCACCTCAACTCTTGAGAAGCACTGCCCTCCCAACCAAGGCGGCTAAGGCCAGTGCTGCGGACCCTCAGGACCTGGACAGGAGGTTATGCTGAGGAATGCCTAAATTGCTAGCGATCGCAATGACTCTTTTGTGTTGGGTATGCCTGTGACTAAGCTGTTTCTCCATCCTGTCATCAGGCAGTGACCTGGGCTGTAAGGGCACAGGGCCACGAGGTATACTACCTTTCCCCCCACCTACACCTCCGTCTTCCGAGACCATCTGCCAGGACCCTTAACGGGTCTGGCGAGCATCTGAGCACCAACTCCATTTCCCACAGTACAGTGCTGACAGGGCCCCCCACACTGGCTTGGGTCCCACTTTGGGGAGCTCAGCACTGGCTGCTTAGGGGGAGAGGGCACAGCAGGGCCTCAGCTATGACCCAGGACCAGTCCCCCATCCTGCTCAGAGGAAGCAGAGGTAGTAAGTGGCCAGGAAGGAAGAATGAGTGGCCGTTCCCTTCCCCCCGGCCAGCTGTGTGGAGGCTGGCCTCCACAGGCCCCTATTCACCACCCAGGAGGACGCACAAAGACCAGTCTGAGCAGCACGGGGGTGGGACATCAGAGAAAAGGAAAGAGTGGGAAAGTCACAGAGGAAGAAGGAAAGGAAGACTGAAGAAAGCAGGAAGGAGAAGAGGAGGGAACAGAATAGGGAAGAGGGAAGAGCCATGGGCTCTGGCACACGCGCTTGTCCCAGGGAATGAGAGCGTGAACTACACTCACCTCTCACTCAGACTATAGCCTACCACCATCACTGCTGTTTGGCAGTCAGAGTAGTTCTGGTCCTCAAACCCCCCACTAGCCCAGGGTAAAGGAGAAGAGCCCAGACCACCGGCTCACCCTGGAGCACTTGATACCTGGTCAGCAAACCCACTGTCCAGCCAGGCTGGCGCATCTGCTCTCCACTGAAGGTACCAGCTTCCGCTCAGCACATGAGTAGGAAGCTGGGCAGAGTGCAGGCCCACAGAATGACAAGGTGGTGAACCTGGCTGAGACTAGTGGCTAATGATGCCCATAAGGAGGCAAAACGAGGATTTCTCTCCAAAAATTCCCAGTCTAAAAACACAAATTAAGTAGTGCCACCCTCCCCAATCTCCCTCAGTGCTCCAAGAAATATGGGGGTGATGAGGGTGGAGGAAGCTGAGGAGTTAAGCAAAGTGGCTTGGCCAAGGTGTAGTAGTTGCCGGCAACAGAGCAGGAAGAGGACCCCAGTGGATCTGAGAGTGGGGCTGGGCTTAGCCACTGTCCAGACCCCTGCAGCCACTCACTATTCATTCAGTGACCCCAAAGGGCCAAGCACTAGGCACTTTGAAATTTTTTCTTCAGTCCTTACAATGATACTTAGAAAGTGGAAGTGCATCACAAATTGAGACACAGAGAGGTGAAGGAACATGTTCAAGATTACCCAGCTAGGGGCTGCTGGAGCCAGGCTGGCTGGAGCTCTAATTCCAATGCAATGTTGTGCGGCATGCTCTCTACCCAACCCTACATCCCCACCAACTCTTAGGAATCCAGCACATGCTTGACTCCGCAGGATAGCAAACCCCCCTCGCTCATGCCCTTATCTCTGTCTAGAAGCTAGAGGGAGCAATGGCCCGCCCCATGGGCACACTCACATCGTGGGAGAAGGTGTAGGGCGTGATCCACACAATGGGCTGCCCCAGCACTTCGGCCTGGTAGTAAATGCCTTTGATGGACAGGAAGACCTGGGGGGTGGAGGAGACAGCATGGTGAAAACCAAGGGGACAGTGGGAAGGAAGCAGGTAGAGCCCTGCCACGTGGCCCTGGGCTAACCTTACGCAGGGCCCGGGCGGCGATGATGTAGTGCAGGAACTCCACGGTGAGCCGGCGGCACAGCTGAATGGTTTGCACATGGCACTTGCCAGTCCGGGGGAAGGTGGAGAAGAGGAAGCACATGGAGAGGGCGTCGTCCAGGTCCCGCAGAGCATCTATGAACGTGGGGTACCTGCATGGCCAGAAGGGCAGCACCCACAGGTTCAGTCATGGGCCATCCTGGAGGCCCCATTCCCCAAGCCAGACCTTGCCACTGTCACCTCCTGACCAAAAAGTCGGGCAGGGAAGTGCCCAGGGGCCTGGCAGTACCAGCTTCCCCACAGCCCTGGGAGGAACCACAGAACCAGAACACGCCCACTTAGCTCTAAAGATCTGAGAAATCCTGGCAGGGGCCTCTAAGATACCCACTGCAAACAAAGGACTTGGCCATGACCCACTTCTATAAGTTGTGGCCAAAGAAAGGAGACTGAGTCAGCAGTTCCCTAACTCTTTCTCAAGGTGGAAACTTCAGATCAAAGGAAATCTATCTGGAGGTCCAAGATAGAAAGCAGAAAATGTGACACTGCTCTAGTGGACCAGGGCAGAGGGTGGGGGTATGCCTGTCCTCAGCAGCACTTATGTCCTGACCTGGCCACAGGTCACCAGAGTGGGTTGCTTGTCTCTCATTACTAAGACCTCGGTCTAGTTTACAGAATCAATTAGAACCAGACAGTAAAAATGCTGGAATTGGGTCCTAAGCCAGGAAAAGCCAGAGCAAGAAAGTACTTCCAGGAATCCTGTGGTAAATAGGAAGCCGATGAGAACAAGCCTTCCTTGGCAGGATCCTCTATCACGTGGCTGTCCTGCTGAGGGACAGAGGCGTGGGTCAAGAAGAGGACACAGGATTATAAATATTGTAAATTTTAATTCCAACTGTGACCCAGGATGGCTCACTTTGTCTCACGCAACCTCAGTGATTTTGTTTGGAAAATGATACCACTGGACCAGACTGTTGGTTTAAACCTGGGCTCCCTGGAAGCACCTGGGGGCAAGTGGACAGACAGGACTTCAGGTCTCCTTCCCTTGGCCAGAACAGCTGCCAGAGCCTCTGGTATCCAAACTGTCTTTCAGGAAACTTTCTTTTGCAGAAAGCATTCTGCTGCTTCAAAAAGGGACTCTGAAAGCTATGGGACCAGAGATGGCCAAGGTCCTTCCAGCCCTAGATGGCATCGCTCACTGAAAATGAGTCAGGAGGGGTCTGCCAGGTCTTCAAACCCAGACCATGATGGAAGAAAGGCAACAGGGATCTCAAGTAAGACAACGGGAGAGGAATCCCGTTTCTTGGTGCAGAGGCCAGAACCAGACTGGCCCCTCTGAAACCTCAGAGTTTCTCCACTCTCCACTTCCCAGACAAACCCACCAACCTGAGCCCTTTGTAGAAACAGCACCATTTCTGAGTCACCTGCTTTTCTTTCTTAACCGATAGCTAAGGAGATTGGGGGGAGGGGGGTGCAGGTGGCACTGAACAGGACCACCACAACCACACCGCCATGTGGTGTGTGCATGAATCCAGACACTTTACTTTTTTCTTGTGCATTTTCTTCATTTGTTCCACACAACAGCTGTGTGTCACAGGCAGAACAGGAGCTATCATCATCTCTGTTAGAGAGGAGGACATGCTCAGAGCAGGAACTATTCTTGGGCCACTCAGCTTGCGGACTGCAGGGCTGGAGTGAGAACATCGGCCTATTGGGCTCCTAGGCCAGGGCTCTTCCTGCACTAGCACATAGCTGGCTTGACTCAATGAAGCTAAGTCCATCCAGCCTGGAGCTAAGTGTTCCCAGGTCATCAGCTCCCAAGAGAGGATGGACATTCACTTAGCCCAGGGTTTCTGAACCTTACCACTATAACATTTTGGGCCAGGTTGTTACGTATTGTGGAGACTATCCTATGAATTATAGGGTGTTTAGCAGCATCCCTGGCTTCTATCCCTTAAAAATCAATAGACCCCTCCCCACCCCCACCCCAAATACTCATTCAAGTCATGAGAATCAGAAGTGCCTCCAGACTCCCTAGTTAAGAACCACTGACTCAATCAATAAATGAGTGGGACTGCTGAGAAGGCTAGGTGAGGAACAGGTAAGATCAGGTGTCCAACCATGTCCTCCAGGTCTAACCATGCACCTGGTGTGCACACCCCAGAACTCTGTCTCTTACCTTTGCACTCACTGTGCCTCTGCTTGGACTGTGCTTCCCCTGGTTGGCTCAAATGTCTTCCCTCAGAATGACCTCCTCTGAAAAGCCTGTAACTAACATTACGTCTCCCAGTTCCCTACACCGAGTTAGCATCCCTCATGGTACTCACTGGACTTGCAATCATTGTAGCAATTTGTCAGTTTGGATTTTGGTCTGCTTCCTCCGAAAGGATGCCAGCAGTTTGGACAGGGTCTTAATCTTGTTCCCCACTGTATCCCCAGTGCTAAGACTGGGACCCAACTTACCGCTCCTTGACGATGTGGTCAAGCTTGTAGTTGGGCTTGTTGTCTTTCAGACGCTCCACAGTGTTCCATTCGCTCTTCCCATAGGCCTTTCGGAGCTTCCGGACAAACACCTGGAAGGGAGGAGACGACTGATGCTGGGGCCAAGGGCTCCTGGAGACCCCTCTTCCATGGAGAAGGTGTACGTGGGGCAGGAAGACCTCCAAGGCCTCCTGAAGCTGACCACAGCTGTCGCATTATGCCACCTGCCCCCTCAGACCAGGATGTGCAAAAAGACCAACTCTAAAGAATGTCAAAACTGACCTCCTCTAATAAGCAGAGTCTGTATAACGACATTTCAGTCAACAACAGACTGCGTATACAACAGTGGTCCCATAGATTATCATGGAGCTGAAAAAACCCTATCATCTAGTGATATCATAGCCATCATAATGTCGTAGCACAATGCGTTACTCACGAGTTTGTAGTAATCCTGGTGTAAACCAACCTACTGCATTGCCAGTTGTACAAAAGTATAGCACATTGTGCACAGTATATAATACCTGATAATGATAATAAATGACTGTGTGACTGGTTTATATATTTCCTATACTATACGTTTTATTCTTACTTTAGAGCGTATTCTACTTGTTAAAAAAAAGTTTGTTTTAAAACAGTAACCAAGTTACACCAGCAGCAGCCTCATATTATCTCGTGTTTACCATGTCTCTTGATGGCATCATTTCCTATTGTGCTCGATTTAGTCACATGTTGTTTCTGTGAAGTAACATGCTGTATACATTGGGAATCTAGAAGCATTAAGCTATTCCATACAGCCCGAGTGTGTAGTAGGCTACACCGCCTAGGTTTGTGTAAGCACACTCGATGACGTTCACACAATAAGGAAATCACCTAATGACACATTTTTCAGAATGTTATCTCGACTGTTAAGTGGCATATAACTGTAGTGGTAAAACTCAGCAACAAAATAGGGCCAGCCATCACCTCAGTGGACTTGGGCAAGGGGGCTAGCAGCTGTTGCTGGCCAGTCTCCTGTGGCCACCAGGTGGCGTCCCACCCTTCTCATGAAGGGCCTCAGCCTGACTGCCTCAGCAATAGTCTACTTCCAATTATCTGTTTAGTATAAACAGGTTTCTACTTTCTCTGTGGTATTAAACCAATTAATGGTTTTTATTTGTGGAATGAAAAATTTGGTCTCCAGGGGAGAATTCTGGGAGGAATTTGAAATAGGTGTGGTTTCTTTGGGCAGAAAACACACCTGAGAGCCTCTGAAACAGCACCATCTTTGGCTCAGAGGCAATAAATTTACTTTTTCAAAAGAACAAGGGGAGACCACCTAGGAAGACCAGGTGCTGTAGGCGTAAAAAAAATTAAAAAATATGGGATTGTAAGCTAACAAAGTCCTTGCAATCTGTGAGGTCAACCAAGGGTTGCCTCGCCTAAAACAAACAAACACAAAAAACAAACGAACAAAAGCACAACAGGTAAAACATTAATCATTTGGCAGATTCTGTGCAAAGGATTTCCACAAGCGATCTCAGTCAAACCTTGAGACACTGTGAGGTAGAATTACCTCACCCTTTATGCAGGCTTGCTCAGAGAGACTAAACAATCTACACGAGGCCACAGTTAGTGGGTCGCAGAGCTGTGATGGGCCCATCAAGAAATACCCTAGAGCCCAGCCCTCACCTTGTATTCCCGGAACTTGTTGACGATGGGTTCATGGAGAAGGAACTTGATGTCTTTGATAAGGTAAAAAGTCCGGGCTGCGGTGGAGCCCTTGTTAACCTTCTTCTTGTGTTTGGGTTCATGGGGATAAATGCCCTTCAGGATACACAGCCGCCTAGAAAATAAAGGTCATTCCCTTCTGTCAGTAAACGTGCTGGGCGCTGGCCACGCTGGGCTTGGAAAACAGCAGTAAACAGGGAACACAAGGGCCTGTACTAGAACTCACATTCTAGTGCAGGAGACTGACAATCACAAGTCCCCTTCAAATCACATAATGCAGACTGTCACAAGCACCAGAGAAGAAACAATCAGGAGGCTGACGGGGCCAGATGGCAAGCACCTCTCTCTGTCTTACTGAGAAGCTGACGCTTCAGCCATATAAAAGGTGGACGGAAGAGCATCCCGAGAAGGACAAAGGCTGTAAGGGCGGAAGTGTGGGCACACATAAAGGACTGTAAGTGGGCTAGGTGGCAGGGCCCACAGATGTGCAGGAGTCTGATCTGACTCCACAAGCTGATAACCCTTAACTGCAGGGTCAGGGGTCTCTTCTGCCAGAAGAGCGGGATGGGCAACAAAGACCCAGAAAGAGAGCAGCAGTGTGTTATGGCAGCAGGGCCATTCTGATGACTCATAGCAGCTGACCCAGGTCTCCTCCAGCTTCCCCAAAGACCACACCTGGCAAAGCACAGCTCACACTAAAGCAAGACCAAGCGAGAAAGAGGAGGAGTATCTTCAAAATTCCAGACCGAGTTTGAGGTAGTGCAGGGAAGGCAAGGAGCTGAGTATTCCCTGTGTGATTCGCTCCCCAGCATCCTATTCCACTCCTCTCCAACCTCACCTGAAGTCAGGCAGGCTCAGCTGCAGCTTCTTCCGGGCTTTGTTTCGAGTGATGTAGTTGGTGGCAGAACCTCGTTCATACTTGGGGAAGAAAAAAGCAATTAGCAATGATTATAGTGACTGACATCAACCTCTGGGTATGCCTTGTGCCAGAGGAAACTATCACTATGGCTAAGTGGCCGAGAGGTGTCTGGGATAGGAAACACTTTAGGGAGGGAGCCCACCACCTAAATGAACTCTCCTGCACTGTCCTTAGCTGTAGTCAATATAAAGGACACCTACATCTGCATGGTGCTGGGGACCATGAGGTTGCTATGGACTAGGTGCTGTGCCAAGCACTTAGTAGTAGCTCTAAGTATTGGCCATTATGATTAGCAATTTCCACACATTATTTCATTTAATCTCCATAACAGTGAGAGGTGGGTACCATTAAAACTCCCATTTCACATGGGAGGAGATATCTTAGTGAAAATAACCTGCCCAGGTCACATAGCTTTTTAAGAGCTGAGGCTGGGATTCAAACCTAGGTGAGTCCAGAGCCTGGGTGCCTAACTCGCTAAGCCAATTTCTCAACCTTTTTTCTTTATAACCACCCCACCACCAGCAGAAATCTTTTTAGCGCTTTCCCTGCCTTAATCGCCCCCTCTCAGAGCCCCATAAACTGTTAATACCACAGATATACTATAGACCCGTTTATGTAATGTGGTCTTTCAGAGGCCATAAACCATTGTAATATCTAAGACTTCCTTCCCCAACCAATTTTTTTCCCCTTGTCAGTGATATCATCTGGTTAAGAATGCATGCTCTAAGCCATAAAGCCTCTCCCGTTCCCCATTCACTCATTCAGCAGTCAATAAACAGATCTCTACTATGTTCCAAGAATTATATTAGATGCTCTGACGGCAATCAAGACAAAAATCCTGGTCTCTATCCTGCTTCCAAGGAGCACACTGTTTTGTGCAACCATGGATGTCTATGATGCCAAGATGCTGCCTCACACTCACCTCTGTCTCTGATACAGCAGGAGTGCACTGTACCAAGTACCAGGAAACACTAAGTATGTCCTTTCTAAACAAGATCTTCCCTTAAATTAAGAAAGCAAGGGCTTTGATGGCCAGGTACAGCTCTAAATAGATGAACATGTAGCCTCCTGAGGAGTATGTTTATGAATAACGCCACAGTCATGGAGCATTCATTCTCTCCTTCAGAAATTTATTTATTGTCTACTGGGGATCAGGCCCATGACAAGTCTTGGGGACACAAAGGTGAGTTTCAAACTATTTCAGAAAGTTGAGTCTTCATTAAAAGTGTTTTCCATTGACTTATGCCATACATATCTCTGTCACCATGCTTATCCTTTTAAACATTAAGGGGATAAGTTCTCAACTGGAGTGATTTTATTCCCTGGGTATGTGTGTGTGTTGGGGTGGGGGATGGCTGGATGGCCATTTTGGATTGTTGGGTGCTACTGGCATCTAGCAGGTTATGAAGTCTGGGATGCTACTAAACATCCTACAATTCACAGGACAGCCCTTTGGACAACAAAGCTTTATCTGGCTCAAAATGGCTGTGAAACGCAGCTTTAAAAACTGTCATGATTTGTTTACATATCTTCATCTGTGCCACAAGGGAAGGTTTTTCATCTTCTATCTTTGTAGTTCCAATCACTAGTACTTACTTACTAGTACTTACTCAACAGTATGTCAGGTTAAACACAAATTGGCAAAAGAAACTTTCAGGCTGAACGAAACACTTGAAGAAACTTCACCCTCATCTCTTCCCCAATCTTCTCATGACACCAAAAGGATTCTCCTTATAGCAACCAGAACTCCTTGAAAAACCGACCATGGTACTCTGCCTTTATCTGAGTTCTACTGCACAGAGAATAAAATTCAAGCTCCTCACTGTGACTGACAGGCCCTACATGATCTGGTCCCTGGTTGACCCGTCTCAGCAGATGCGATTCTTACCTTAGTTTATTATACCCCAGCAATCATGATGTCCATCCAATTCCTTGCACACAGAAAGCCTTTCCCACCTAAGGCCTTAGCACTTAACTTCCCCTGCCAGGTTAGTTCAATAAGCACTTCTGTGCCCCAGAATTCATTCCAGGTCTTCTGATCTTTTAGATTTCAGCTTCGATGTTATGACTCAGAGAGACCTTCCAAGACAATACTAACTGAAATAAGTATCCTTCTATATTCTCCACCCTTATCTCTTGTATGCTTCCTACATAGAACATTTAACAATCTAATAGTTTTATCGGGTTATTTAGAGTTCATCTCCCCCGCTAGAAAATGAGCTTGGAGAAAGCAGAGACCACGTCTGACTGTTTAGGTCACCATTCCCAGTGTCCAGGGAAGGGCCTTGTTCCAGAGAAAAGGAGATAAGTTTTAGACGTGATGAATTCGACGTAATGTAATGATGAACTTGACGTAATGTTTATCGCTGTCCTTCGGCTAGGCCTGCTTTTAGGGGTGAAGCTATGCTTGGTAGCCAACTCTCTTACAGTCCTACCCCAAGTTTCTTTGCCAGATTTCAGCGGACGAATATAGCCCTCCTCGCCCATCCTCGGACCCTTCTCACGGAGGTCTGTCACATTGGTCCCAACCGTTTCTGTACCCACGGGGGGACCAAGGCCAGGGAAAGGCGCAGTCCCCAAGCTCCGTCTCGCTCCTGTTTCCTATCTCCCAGGGTCCCCTCCCCACCCCGTCCCGGCATATCCCCCATTCACCTTCTTCTTCTCCAGGCCTCCCATGGCTCCACGCTGAAGGGGACTACAAGCACCGCACGGATTGACAGCGCTACTTCCTTCCACACGTGCCCTGCGTAGGTCCCCTAGGACCCCACGCCGCCCGTCTGTACGGGCTTCCCAACAAGGTGTCTGAGCGAATCTTGGAAAAGATAGGGCTTTCCTCCTCAAGACTTACAACTGAACCTCTGGAAAAAAAACACTGTGATCGCTCTTTGCCATCTATGAGCCTACTACAGTTTTAATGTTTAAACGAAGAAGGATATTCAGGCACTTCTATAGTTACCCTGATGACGAACGCAAGGCCTTTGGGCCCCGTTGCATGTTGGGATGGAAGGGGGCGGAAGATTTAAAGGTAGCGCAGAGCCTTCTGGGATACAGAGAAGCGCCCACTCAGGCCCGAGAACGAGAGTTCCGTCATCTTGGTAACGGTTGCTAGGCAGTGTCGGAACTTCGTTCCCTGGGCTGAAAAGCGGCCGCCAGGGGCGCTAAGTGAGGTTACTCTCCATTCTCTGCGAGCCATCAGCTTTTCTTTTGCTTCATTCGCTGTTATGGGAATAAAATAAAGCAAAAGCAAACTATTTTCCTACAGAGACCTGAGAGGCGACTTATAGTTTTCTGAACTTTAAGCGCTGCGTTGAAAAATGCTGAAAGGCCAAGCAGAGTTATTGAATTCGTAGTACATTTAACACGTTCGAGCTTTTAATATGCACACGTAAATATTGTATTGTTCCTCAAAGGATAATTACAAGATTTATACAAATATTCGCACCAAGGTGGTGTGGTTTAGGAATTAGATAAAATTTTAAAGTTGATATTTTCTTCCTTCAGGCCTCCAAACTACACTTGAAAATTGCCTCAAAATTTTAAATTTGAGGCCCTTGTAAATATGACCTGGCCTAAGGTTATGGTCACAGCACTCACCAATTAGTGGTGGATACAGACGTTAAGCACTGGCCAATGCTTATTTTGAATTTTATTATCTACTTTAAATTAAAGCTAAAATAAAATAAAACCCCAGTGTGTCCCCAAATAATGAAAAATGAAATTAATGTAGGGAGAAGGCAAGAAAACTAAAATGTTAAATCTAGCTATATTCGGAGATTGCATATGCTGATCAACCTTTTAGCCAGACCATGAGGAAACCTGCAGAACAAAGGAAGATGTCTGCCGGGATTGCTAACAAACCATTTCTTCAGATCATGGAAGGAAAACAGCATCTTTAAGTCATTTCCTCTACACAAAATAAAATAAATTTTTCTTTATGGTTAAAATCATGAGGGACATACGGATCAAAGACTGGGAATGCTAGCAGGCCTTTTATGCTACATATTCTTACTTTTCATGCAATGTACCCTTATCCTTTTACTCTGTATGCCGATGTCATCAAAGGAAAATGAGTAAACAAAATCTTTAAACTGTAATGCTAAACAAAGAATGATATAAACTCCTTAACACTCTGAGTGCCTCTCAATGCCTTTACTCTGTCTCTCTCATTGTCCTTTTCTCCACTGTCTCTGTCCCTCTGAGTCTCTCTCAGACTTTCTTACTCTTTGCCTCTGATAGGAGACTGATAGGAGACCATGCTCTGCCTATGGAGCATTACCCCTTCTCTAGTAAACTTTCCTTTTGGTTCTAACTCTGGCAGGCATTTGAATTCTTTCTTGCGCTCAACCAAGGACCCTTTCTCTCTTGGTGCAGGGCTTGAGCTCCCCTTCAACTTGGGGAATTTGCCTTGTCCTGCATCAAAATGAAATGAAAACCAGGTAAAGGAAATTAAGCGGGCAAATATTTTGAAGAAACTTGCCAGAGAGGTGCGAAGAAAAACAGAGTGTTCACACAGAAGACTGAGGAAAGTATCAAAAAGGATCTAAGGACAAAAAGAATGGGGCTGACAAAGAGAAAGGAGAAAGAGACAATCCAGACCAGAGGCAAAAGTTTAGGGGATTCAGAGTATGATAGCTTAAGTCCATTATGATTGGAGCGTGGGGGTGTGTTTGGCCAGAGGAAAAAGATGGATCTGAGAGGGCAGAAGTGGCTGGTTCATAAAAGGATCTCCAGAGTAATAGGTCAGGTGGTCTAACGAGAGTGATGTTTAACATCTATAACACCAAAACAAAAGTAAAAAGAGGAGAGCAGAAGGCTGAGGGCAGTCCCCCTTATGCAAAGTCCCAATTCTTTGCTCAGTTCTTAGACTCAAAGCAGTTTTCATGTGTAGTGATACAAGACAAAGCAAATTCCCTGAGTTGGGGAGACTTAAGCCCTGAACTGAGAGAGAAGAGGGTTCTTGGCGGAGTGTAAGAAAGCAGACACATGCTGAAGTTAGAGTTAAAGGAAAGTTTATTAGAGAAGGGATAACACTCCATAGACAGAGTGTGGTCTCCTCTCAGAGGCAGAGAGTAAGAGAGCCTAAGAGAGACTCAGAAGGACAGAGACAATAGAGACGAGGACAATGAAAGGGACAGAACAAAGGCACTGAGAGGAAACCTGAGTCTGGGAATTCAGGGGTTTTATCATTCTTATTTCCTGTACTTTATAGTTTAAAGACTTTGTCTACCCATTTTTCTTTGATATAGACCAACAGTGAGGAAAGATAAGAGTAATAAAAAGGTAAGAATATGTGGCATGAAAGGCCTGCTGTAGTTCCCAGTCTTTAATCCATAGGTTCCTCTTGGTTTTAGCCATAGGGAATAAGTGATTTTATTTTGTGTAGGTGCCACGTAAAGACTCTGTTTTTCCTATTTTCTTTTCAGGGTGTGGAAAATGGTTTGTTAGCAATGGCAGCAGAAGTCTTCCTTTGTTCTGCAATTTCCTCATGGTCTGGCTGCAGGGCTGATAGGCATATTGCAGTCTCTGAATCCAGCTTGATTTAACATTTTAGTTCTCTTGCCTCCTCCCTAGTAGAACACATTGACTAAAGAGGTGGCCAGGTTCCTAAGAAACAGGACGCTTCAATACCATGACAGGTATAAATTGTGATGATTTCCCCAAGTTCTTCCCCAAAGGGACTGTGGCCACTTACTCAGGTGAATAGACACAGCAGAAAAGGAAATACCTAGACATTTAGAGAAGTATTAGACAAAGGATCTGAGATGACACTGATACATACCCGATGGCCATTGTAGCCTCCCTGTTAGAATAGGGACTTACAGGGGCCAGGTAAGAAATGGAATCCTGACTCTACTCTAGCTCACAGTGGGCTCACTGGATCTGAAGACCCACCCAGTAGTCACTTCCAAAGCCCTGAGCGTGTAACTGGTGTTGATATTACCAGGCGGAAGTAATCTCATATTGGGCCCCTGATCTGTGGGGTAAATGATCTCATAGTGCGAAAGACCAAGTAGAAACTTCTGAAATTGTCCTCTGCCCCATCCAAGATGGTAAATCAAAAACAATATTGAGTAATTAAAATACAGGCTACAGACTGGAAAAAAATATTTTCAAATAACATATCTGATAAAGGCTGTTTATCCAGAACTCTTAAAACACAGTAAGAAAATAAGCAAATGATTCGAAGACATATTCAGATGGCAAATAAGCATCTGAAAATATACTTAACATTATTAGTCATTTAAATGAAAATCTCAAATAAAACCACAATGAGCTATCACTACACACCCACTAGAATTGATGAAATTCAAAAGACTAGCCATATCAAGTGTTGGTGAGTATACGGATCAACTGGAACCCTCATACACTACTGATAAATGTAAAATTGTATCACTACCTTGGAAAATAATCGGGCAGTTTCTTTAAAGTTAAATATAAAAACACATATATAAATATATAAATATATGCATATCTAGTCACTCTATTCTTAGGTGTTTGCCAAAGTAAATTATAGCAGGTATTCACACAGAGATTTGTACATGAATATTCTTGACAGCTTTACCTGTAATAGCCAAGAAGTAGAAAAAAACCAGATGTTCATCAATAGGTGAAGAGAGAAACAAACTATGGTATATCCATATAACAGAATATTACTCAGCAGTGAAAGGAACAAACTATTGATAGAGAGGGCAACACAGATATATCTCAAAATAATTATGCTGAACGAAAGACACCAGAAAAAAAGTTATATACTGAATTACTCCATTTATATAAAGTTCTGGAAAGTTTAATTTACAGTGGTAAAAAGTAGACTAATGATTGCCTAGGGATGGGGCAGGTGTGGAGCAAGAGAGAGGCATTACAAAGGGGCAGGTAGAAATGTTTCATGGTGATGGATATGCTCATTATCTTGATTGTGGTAACGGTTTCACAGTTGTATACATTTGCCAAAATGTATTAAATTGTACCCTTTAAATATGTACAGTTCATTGTATATTAATTTTACCTCAGTGAAGCCACAATATAAAGTTTTCAAAAATCAGTGTTGCATCTGGGAGCAGTAGAGAGGGAAGGATAGCAGATTAGTGCCACCATTAAAGTCCTAAACGGTGCAGAAGTGGTGGTCTCTATCACATCTTTGTTTAATTCATCAGTCTGGCCTTTGCAGGAACTGGCCTGATTCTGGAGAATGACTGTAGCCTACTGTAGACTCAGCCGAGTAGTAGCCCTGATCACAGTTGCTGTGGGAATGGTATCATTGCTAGGGCAGATTAATAAGATTTGAGATATGTGGTATGCTGCCATGGATTTAGCAACAGTGTACTCTTTTCCATTTCACTAAAAAAGAGGATATGAAACAACTGTCATTGTCATGGAACTGACATAGAGTTTTATATCAGGGCTATGTTAATTCTCCTGGCTTCTGTCATAATATAGTCTAGAAAGATCTGGATCACCTGGACAGCCCATAGAGCATCATGCTCATCTGTTAGACTGATATGCTAATCAGGCAGGAAGAGTAAGGAAAGGGCTCTCTGGCTGCAGAGCAAATGGCCCACCACTTGGACCATCAGATTCAGCTGACCCTATGGTTTTGGAGTCAGTGTTTGAACAGATGCAGTATGGAGCTTGTGGCAAGCCTGAGTGGGAGAACCACAATGCAGACTTCTGGAATTCTGGGGCAAGTTCATGCCATCTACTGCAGAGAATTATATACCTTTTGAGAGAGAGTTCCTGGCTTAGCCCTGGGCCCTGGTAGAGACACCATCATTATGAAAGCCAAATTATGTCTTAGTATTATTTCTGAAAGTAATTTTGAACTCAAAGACCCCCAGGGGTCTAAAGGCCACATTTTGAGAACCACTTTCTATATTATGAAATCAATCATTTTCTTTTTCTTTTTTTCCTCCTCCTCCTCCTCCTCCTCTTTTTCCTCTTTCTTCTTCCTTAACAAATCTGTATTTTCTCATTTTTTGTGCAATCAGCTTGTTATTTATGTAATTGTTTAAATTTAAGGTTATGAACATCTTTCTTTATTAAATGGGTTCTAAAATAAGAATTTTGTATGTTTACACGTTTAATTAATAAAATAGATATTCCATCTATAACCACACAGTTGTGTCATATCCATTCTCGTTATGCCACCTTCATGCATAGAATTTTATTTTTCTCTTTTGGATTCTTTCTTTTGCCATGTCCTAGCCCAGTCAGCCTAAGACCCTCAAGAACAAACTTTTAGTCTGGCAAAGTCAGCTTTGTTGACCCATTGCAATGTGGGAGACTGCCTAGCAGGGAGAACTGTGGGGGTCTGGCCACATTGAGGGAGAGGTTATTAAAGTTTTGAGAGGAAAGGGGGAGGTTGGATGAAATGTAAACCAAGCAATGTTTTCACAGTCTCAGGGCAAGGCAGGGATCACAGGAGATTTGACATCAGGTCTGGACATCCAAGTGGACCCAGAGTCCTATTCCTTTGGTTTTGGAAACTACAAAGTCAAGTGTGGAATGTTGTTAAATCCAGGAACTTTTTACCTGAAGCTGCTTCTCTGGGTTGCAGTGACTTAGCTCCTCCAGGCATGTTTTATTCTTAGTAGTCTGATTTCGAACAGCAAATTTCTGATAATTTGTGATTTTAGAGGGCAAAAAATAAATCTTAGTAAAAAAGTAATAGTGTTTCAAAGAACATGGTTATTGGGACACTTTACAGTTGTGATTTGATGTTGGGAGAAATAATGATTCTTGTTTATGTTGCAACTAGCTTTATTCATACCTGTTCTGATATATGGGCAGGCGGACTTTACTTGCCCATTCCAAGCTAATTTTTACTTTCTCAGCTATAGACCCCAAATAGAAATTCTGAACCAAATGATTTAGTCATCTTCCTTTTTTACTTTCCCGAACCACATTACCTAAACAGCTCAACTCTACCCTCAAACAGTCACTCTACTTCTAATGGCTATGGGAAATACACTTCGTACTTGCTGGTCACTGAGGGATCCTTGAGTCCCCAGAAATCAGAGGTGACCCTCCCAAAGGAAGCTACTTCTTACCAGAGGCCAGGCAATGGGGAGCTTCTCCATTATGGCCACCTCCTCCAATATGGCCTCCTGAAAGTGGCGGGAACCAGTATCACCATCACTCACCACAGGCAGAGGGTTGGGGGTGGGGGCAGGGCAGTTCTGTCCCGGACTAAGGAAGCTCCATTACACACACTGCTGAGGCTCCTCTAGAGTTCTGAACTGGGGAATCTGCAAAAGTTGGGCCTCCAGCTAGCCTCATTCCTTCTCCAGAACCTCCTCCAGATGGGCTACACCCAGCCTTCCTGCATCCAACAGTCTAATTTTAAATTTATAAAGTACTTCTGTAAACAGATGCACATGTCTGTATAGTTTAACTACAGAGATACGTCCTGCGAAATGCATCGTTAGGCGATTTCGTCTGTGTGCAAACATTAGAGAGTGCATTTACACAAACCTGGATGAGCTAGCCTCTACACACCTTAGCTGTATGTATAGCCTATTACTCCCAAGCTATAAACCTGTACAGAATGTTACTGTACTAAATATAGGCAATTATAACATAACAGTAAATGTTTTTGTATCTAAACACATCTAAACATGGAAAAGGTACAGTAAATATACAGTATAAAAGATAAAATATAATACACCTGTAAAGGGCACTTATTACAAATGGAGCTTGTAGGACTGGAACTTGCTCTGGGTGAGTGAATGAGTGAGTGCTGAGTGAATGTGAAGGCCTAGGACATTCTTGTTCACTGCTGTAGACTTTATAAATACTGTACGCTTAGGCTACACTAAATTTCTAAATAAAAATTTTTTCTTCAGTAATAAATTAACCTCTCAGCTTATTGTAACTGTCTTACTTTATAAACTTTAAATTGTTTTAACTTTTTTATAACACCTGGCTTAAAACACAAATACATTGTACAGCTGTACAAAAAAACATTTTTTCTTTATATCCTCATTCTGTAAGCTTCTTTTCTATTAAAAAAAATTTTTTTTTACATTTAAAAATTTTTTGTTGAAAACTAAGACACAAACACATACACTGGTCTCAGTCCACACAGGGTAGGGATCATCATTGTCTTCCACCTTCACATCTTGTCCCATTGGAAGGTCTTTAGGGGCAGTAATACCCTGGGGCCATCATCTTTTATGACACCAATGCCTTCTTCTGGAATACCTCCAGAAGGACTTGCCTGAGGCTCTTATTGAGGAGATTTAACTCTTTTCAGAAATATGTCCATGGTGGCTTGCTTGATTTGTTTCTTTTTTCATCATGGATTTGCTTGTAAGCAGATAATGCACCATGAATATACCTCTCTATTAATGAAAACCTTTTGGTGTTGGGGTCTATATTTTCAAACTTTTCAAGGAGCTTCTTGGGGTCTGAATAGCTTTTGCTAAACCCTTTTACTGTGAATTTTCTTGGGCGTTCTTTTCTTTCTAAGTTTTCTTTTCTCTTGCTTCTTCTTCAGCTATGTGTTCCCGTTCCAATTCCAACAACTCCTCATTAGTGAATTCCTCAGGAATCACCTCTTACATTATGATGGCTACAGTATCACTAGGTGATAGGAATTTTTCAGTTCCACTATAATCTCATGGGACCACCATCATGTATGCGGTCCATCATGGACTGAAATGTTGCTATGTGGTATATGACTGTATTTATCTTTATCAAGAACCTGACTTGTAGCAGATTATCTTGCAAGAATGAACCTTGACAATTTGCCATAGAACGATTGCAGTAAAAAGTTTATTTGGAAATTTTTAGAGGTGTTTTAAGCTCTTAACAACTTCTCAAGTTGAGCAGGAAAAGAGCTTAGTTAGAGTGATTTTGTCCGACTCTTTCACCTCTCAAAGAAGAAACTATTTTAAATTCAGAGACGTTAAGTGACCTAGCTAAGGTCACACAGCCACGCCAGAGTTAACTTTTATACAATTCTCCTGTGGTGCTGAGCAGAAGAGGATCTTTTAGTCCCTCTCCTTGCAGAGACTTTTTTAGGTTACTTTCCTAGTCCTAACAAATAACCCTGCTACGCAAGGCTCTGTGTCTCAGATAATCAAATCTAGTTCCTTAACTTGTTTTGTCTCCAGAAGGCTCCCAGCTTTCCGGTTGGTTAAGAAAACTAGCCTGTCTGGTCTAGGTCCAGCCAGCCACGCCTCTCTGGGCGGGGAGAGGCGGGGATAACATCTCATTCCAGCAGTCTCGCTCACGTGACCACTGCAGCTCCTTGTTATGCTCCCTGTCCCAGGCCAGGGTAGGCACTTCCAGGGCTCTTTCTGTGCGGGGCAGCAGGTAGGTACTCCAGCACTGCCCGTGTACCTCTGGAACTGCTGG
The DNA here is from genome assembly GCF_014176215.1 of Rousettus aegyptiacus. Classification (NCBI taxonomy): domain Eukaryota; kingdom Metazoa; phylum Chordata; class Mammalia; order Chiroptera; family Pteropodidae; genus Rousettus; species Rousettus aegyptiacus. The sequence goes on along the minus strand of NW_023416308.1, from coordinate 16,342,396 downwards.
GGGGAAACCAGACAGGCGGAGTCAGACAGATCCAATGGCGTGCTCTTTAGGCATGGGGAGAGAATGTGGCTGGCCTCAAGATTTCTCTCACCATCCCTACGTGCCCTCCCTCTCCCCTTGCTCCCAACCTGCAGGAAGGAAGGCTACTCTGCCCTTCCTTCCTCTGTTCTTTGGCCTTCCTTTCCCCTCGGCTACAGACTGTTTCCCCTCTCTCTGCCGATTTAGCAGTGTGCTGCCAGGTGTGGAGAGATTAATCAGTGACAGAAAGCTACCTCTTTCGAAGCAGTGACCACCAGCTGTGGTCAGGAGAGCCTCTTCCAGGCCAGCCCTAGGAGTCTGTCCAGCTTCCTGGCTGCTGCTCACCCTCCTGCTGCCGCCATGGGGCACCTTGGGGCCCTCCTCTTCCTGCTGGGGGCCCTGGGGACTCTCGCTGATATCTGCAGTAAGTAACCAGACTGACCCTGTCCCTTTTTCTTCTTGGGTCCTTAGGAGGGAGGAAACTGAGGTTCCAATGTGGGAGGAGGTACGAATTGTCTGCCCCTTTCAGCTCCTACAGCAGTTCTGCCTTAGCTGGACCTCAGTGTTTAGCACATTGTATTGAGATTAATTATATGACTGACTCTCCACCAGACATGATCGCCTCCATTAATTCAGTCATCTGTTCATTTATTCGTTTAATGCACATTGATTGAAACTTCTCTGTGACAGGCACAGTATTAGGCTTTGGAGAAGCAACAAATAGCAAGACAGATCCAATCCTTGCCCTCCTAGAGCTCCCATTCTAGTGAAGGGGACAGTCAAGAGGCAAGTAGGTGTTGTGTTTAGGGGCTGTAGTGAGTGCCTAAGGAAGCCAACCAGGCACAAAGGCCACCTATTCAGGGAGAGAGGTTGGGGAAAGATTTAAAAGGACCAGAGGGCACCACGGGAACTGAAACAGAAAGGAAGAAAAAGAACTTGGAAGGAGGGAAGTGAGTGTAGAGACCCTGGAGGGGAGACAAGTCCCAGAGGAGTAGAGCAGGCTATGATCAGGCATTTGCATGATATTCCTTTCACAGGGGTCTGGCTGCTTGGGCTCTGTGTCCCATGGCCAGGACCCCAGGGGCCTCCCAGGACTTGTCAGAGTCTGATTGCACAGGCTTGGGGCTGCCTGGGCACTGGGGCCAGGCAGGAAGCAGAAGCCATGAAGAGAAGCCTCTGAACTTTGGGGCCACCCACTTCTCTTCTTCCCTCCAGTACTCTGCTGACAGCATTACACTCTACAATACACTTTCACCACCAGGGTAGGGTCTCTTGTGATCCTTGGAGAAACAGGGAGGCAGGTTCAGTCATGTCCAGGTGATAAATGACATAATCAAAGGTCAGAGGGGCCGGGTGATTTGTCCATGGCACTCCAGCTTTCCAGGGCTTTGCCAGACTCAATTCTCAGAACTCCAGGACAGGGTCTCTCCCGGGCACCAGGAGCCTCCGACTTGTGTTCCGCAAGTGCAACCAGACTCTTTGGCCCTTGGCTCTTGGTTGCTGTCTAGACAGGCTCCAGGGAAAACCTGGGACCTGGTCCTCAACTTCAGTGTGAACATGTCAATAGTTGGCCCATAGGCCCAACCCCATAAGAATCCCCTTCCCATGGGGCTCAGAGAGCCCTGGACTGGGTTTGGGGTGCAGCTTGTTGTCGCTGAGCCACTTAGTCACTCCTAGCCTCATTCTTTCACCTGCAAAATGGGTGAGAATGTTCCCGGCCTTCCTCCTTCGTGTGGTGCCAGGAGCCCACATACCTTCTTTACCTGCTTAAAGCTCTGTGAAATTGGCAGGGATGTTGTACTGATGTTTGTGCAAAGTGGCCTCCTGTGCTTTACACAAATGTCAGTGCCAGTCAGGCCTCAGCTGGCAGAGCTAGGTGACACACGTGAGCAGGAGACCCTAGTGGGGAGGGAGGTTGCCCAGGGCCACTTTTATTACCCTGGTTCCTTCTTTCTAAGGAGGCTGTTTACAGCTCCAGCTCCTCTTGTCACTTTGACCCCAGGGCTGACTCACCTGCTTGAGGTCAGAGCCCAGGGTGGGTGCAGGGCCTCCCTCACCATTTTGAAGGAAAAGGAGGGGAAAAGAGAGGTGTGGAGGGACAGATGACCAGAGAGACAGGCTGAGCGATGTAGAGACTGAGACAGTGAGAGACAGAGAAAGAGAGAGAGAGCGCGCTACAGAAATCGAGTCAGACCCCGAGACAGAGAGAAGCAACTCCCTTTTACCTCCCCCAATCCCACTCCTTCTAACCCCCTGCTGTCATAGCAACAGATATTGGTGACCTTTGGGAAAACACCTAAGATGGTAGGACTCAAACCAAGAGAGATGGGCTGTGGGAGAGGAGCCCTGGTCCTCGTGCCAGGAGGCCCAGGAGGCACCTCTGTCTGGCAATTCCTTTGCTCAGTTCCCAGGAAGGGGCTGACTGCACAGCAACCTGGGACAGGGCACAGAGGACACAGCTAGAGCCCTACAGTGACCTGGAGGCATTAAATGGGGAAAAGTCCAAAGTGACTGCAAGCCACCTACTCAGCTCAGGTTCCTTCCCTAAGGGCAGAGAGTAGAGGGAGCTCAGCCAGACATAATAATATCCACAAGGCTTCAGCTTCCTAGGTATTTCATGTATTACCAAATTTCAGTTACACGGTTTCAGGTAAATCCCAAAACACACAGATAAATGGTTGAAAACGTGATGGCTTTCTAACAATTTACCTCACAATCTTGGTCTTCTTCGCCTAAGCAGAGGTGGCAGAAAAAGGGTTGTTTTGAGATCTGCGCAGAGCAAGTTCACCATGCAGCCCCAGGTCGACAGTGGGCAGTGTGCAGTGTGCAGTGTTTTAAAATGAATATGTAACATGTTCCATATATTCAACAGAGCATCAAAGAGCAGGGGCTTTGCAGGCAGGTCCATCCTTGGCTCAGCAGCTTTGTGTAAGACATGACATGACGTTGAACTTCTGTTTCCTCTTTTGTGCAAAGCAATGATGACAGTACCTACCCATGTCACAGGGCTGGCATGAGGACTGAATGAGGTCTTGTGTGGTGCCCGAGATGCACCAGGTGGCTTGGCGCCCAGTCTCTTTGTCATTCCTGATGGGTAGAGTGGTTCCCTGGCACCAGCCTCCTCTGCTTTCAGCCACCACCTCCCTCTGGCCCACTCCAACAGCTTTTTCAGGATATCTGCTTTCCCCCTTTTACCTGCTGGCTTTCGTTATGGCCAGATTTTCCCATATGAGTAGGGTATGTGCTGGGTGGAGGTGGGGTGGAGATGTTTATTCCCTGGAGAAGGCCCTGGAGAAGGTTCCGGTGGTCCGGCCCTGTGACCTCACTTGGCCTTTTCTCTTTTTTAAGGCATACCAGTGGCAGACAGCAAGCTGGTGCAGGGGCTGGGCCAGCACCTCTTGCCCTGGATGGACCAGCTCTCCCCAGAGCACTTGAACCCCAGTATCTACGTGGGCCTGCGCCTCTCTAGCCTGGAGGCCAGAGACAAGGAGGCCCTCTACCTGCACAGCCTCAAGCTCAGCTACCAGCAGAGCCTCTTAGGGTATGGCCATGCTCTCGCTTCTCCTTTCCTTGTATTTCTTGCTCTACATCCTAAAAGACAGTAGACCTGCATTCTGTTTTGGACCTGTCACTGCTTGGTTGAGAGACCTTGGGCAAGTTTCATCTTCTCTGGGCCTTTCTCCATCAGTAGAATGGAGTTGGTTTGACTAGAATGGAGATGCCGATACAAGATCTGTTTGCTGCTGCTCTACCCTCCCGTACCTGAGACAGGCATCACTAATCCATGACTGCACTCTTCCATACTGAGCCCAGAAGAAACATCTGACTCTGTGCTCCCTTTCTAGAGGATTAAGGGGAGGCCTGTTCTGAGGTCCGGTGTGGGAATTTTAATGAGAGATGAAGGATCAGGAGCACTATGGAGCATCATCGCCCTGGCCTCCCTCTTGAGAAGTGGACACAGGGCAGGAAGAAGAAGGACAGGGGAGAGTGCGTGGGTGAAGCATGACCAAGATGGTGGGGGAAAGCAGGGGTCATTTGGATGAGAGAACCCTCAGAGTTTGTCCTTGAGTTTAATTTTTCATCTTTATGAAATGTGCATGGCACACACCTCTCAACTTATATAGCTGACTACATCTGCTTTGGGGGAGTTATAGTACATTTTCCAACTGCTGGGATTTTTTTTTTCCATTTTGTGGTATTGATGGGGGGCACCCCTAGCCAGCTTTACTTGGGTGGCACTTTCCCCTGAAGTGGTATTAACTGACTTTGTCCTCGGTCTGCCACCAGCAATGACAACAGTGACTCCCAGGCCACGCCCTCCGTGGGCCAGCTGGCCCCCTACCTGCTCGCTCTCAGGGCCAACTGTGAATCTGTTGGAGGCCGCAAGGGGGACAGGCTGGTCTCTCAGTTGAAGCGGTTCCTGGAGGATGAGAAGAGGGCCATTGGTGAGCGGACGCAATCTGCTAGGGATGGGGAGGGGTCATGGGTTTTCTCCCCAGGCCTCTTTCCTGCCCTCTATTCTGCCTATCTCACTATCCACCCAGAGGCTCGGGCCTGCCCCAGTAGCCACCCCACATGTACTTTATCAGCAAGTTCTGCTGCTCAGTCACCACCAAGATTGACCTGACTGTCCGCCTCTGGGACGATGGCACAGCCTTTTTACTACTTACTCCCCAGCCTCTCTCTGCTAACTTTCCTGCCTCCTGATGACGCAGCATACAGAAAAAGCATTTTAAATGTAAATCTGAACACTGCTGTGTTCACAGCCCTCAGGCCTAGCCTGTCTGTCCTCTCTAGCTCTACCCACCTATTCTCCGGCTTATCCGCTTGCCTGCCCCTCGGTGGGCTCCAGCCACCCTGGCCTTCTTGTAGCTTGTAAACCAGGTTCTCCATATACGTTCCCTCTATCTGGAAAGTTTCTCTCCCCCTCTAGCTCTCTCCTGCCCTGATTCCCCAGCTACTCAAAAACCTTTGTTATATGGCCGCATGGACCTTGGTCCACATCTCCGTTCTAATTGTACTCTCATGAGTGTGGGTTGTGTTCTTGTCGGAGGCCCCAACTGTACCTGTATTCATACCTCCAAGCACAGCGCCCACCACTTAGTAAGGCCTCGGCAGGTATGTTTCAAAGGGATGACGGATCTCACGACCCAAAGGAGGGTGTCAAAAAGTACGGGCCATAGGGTCCTGTGTACTAGCATGACTGGTTGCTGGGAGGGGGCAGAGAGGCCACCCCTCAGGCCTGGTGTGACACCCTGCCCCTTGTTTTTCGTCCTCTCAGGGTATGATCACAAGGGCCATCCCCACACCAGCTACTACCAGTACGGCCTGAGCATCCTGGCCCTATGTGTCCAGCAGAAGCGGGTTCACGACAGTGTGGTGGGCAAGCTCCTATATGCTGTGGAACACGACCACCATCTCCACCAAGGCCACTTCTCTGTAGGTGAGTAAGCCAGACCCTGCGAGGTCAAATTAGCACTCCTCCAGCCCCCAGTCCCAACTGAAGGCCTCCACCCTCTAGCCCCATACTCACCTTCCCTTTTTTATTGAGTCCATTAGGAGCAAAATGGCAAAGGCTTGTATATGGTGCAGCAGCTCTGAGCCAGCACTGCACCTGGACTAACATCCTGACCTCTGGGCCGTGGCACATGCTTGTTGTAGGATGCTCTGGGCAAGTCAGCTGGCCTTTCTGATTCAGTTTCTCCTGTAAAATGACCTCCTAGCAGCATCGATAAAGGATGCTTTAAAAATAAAGGGCTTAGCATAGTACCTGGCATGGGGAAATTCTGGTTATATAGCTGTGATCTGATCATTGTATAAGCTGGGCAGCTTGAGGCCTGGATACTGGATCTGCTTCTTTACTGTGTGACTTTGGGCCTCCAGTGCCCCTTTCTTGTCATTGTGATTCAAGGTTTCTTCTAGGCCTGGTTCTGTGAGTGAGTGTGTGTGCCTCACATCGGGTGGGATAGGATAGAGTAGGTTCCAGGGGTGGTTAGGTGCCCAAAGAGAAGAAGGCAGCAGGGCCCCTTCCATCACAATGCTTGTTCTGCCTCAGAAGCTTGTAGAAAAACCACTGTGGACACATTAAGTCACCTTGGGGGTTGAGGTGGGGGAAGGCTTGACCACCCCCCGACCCAGAGCCCAGGCAGCTCCTTGGACCTATCACATCAGGTCATCTGGGGGTTATTCCAGGTATTGGTTTATCTAAAACTTGCCTGGTGATCCCGATGTGCAGGCAGGTTTGGGAATGAGTGGTGTAGAATGAAGTCCTGTTGGGCCTCCCTCCTCCAGCCTCTCTCCCAACCTCTAATGCCCAAGCAGTAGACGGGTAGGGTTCACCAACCATCCTGCTTTGTCCTGGACTAAGGGGTTTCCCAGGACACTGGACTTACAGTGCCCAAACTGGGAAAGGACTGGGCAAACTGGGCTGAGTTGGTCCCCCTAGCTGGCAGAAACTTTATAAAATGCCCATCTGACCATGTTTTCCCCATTCTTCAAGCCCTTCTGTGGGTGCCCATTGGTCCTAGACCATGCCTGGGCTGACCAAAGTTGGCTCTGTCCCCTACAGACACATTAGCCATGGCAGGCTTGGCCTTCACCTGTCTGAAGCGCTCTAACCTCAACACTGATCTGAGAAACCGGATCAACCTGGCCATCAGGACAGTGCAAGAGAAGATCCTGAAGGCCCAGACCCCAGAAGGACACTTCGGGAATGTCTACAGTACCCCTCTGGCACTGCAGGTGGGAAAGAGACTCTGGGACTATGATCTACCCTGGTGGCTGGTGGGAGGTGGGCTGCTCAGGGCAGGAGGACCTGGTTTCTCCCTGGCAGCTGACCCACCTGCTCCTTTTCTCCCCTACTCTGTCACCAGTTCCTAATGACCTCCCCTGTGCCCGGAGTGGAGCTAGGCACAGCATGCCTCAACGCGGGGGCTGCTCTGTCAGCCAGCGTGCAGGATGGGGCCTTCCAGAATGTTCTCATGATTTCCCAGCTGCTGCCTGTCTTGAACCACAAAAGCTATGTGGATCTCATCTCTCCAGACTGCCTGGCACCAAGAGGTACCCAAACCTTTCACTGAAGCATGGTTCTTTTCAATGTGCAGGGCACTCACTGAAGTCTGCGTGACCCAGTGATGGGTAGTTGTTTGGTCTTGATTTGCTGTGTTTATGGGGGTTTGTGGAAGTGTATGAGACACACTGGCAGCTAAGATGTAGTCAGGGATTCTAGAAACTCACAATGTGGGGAAGGAGACACCAAATGGAGAGCTCTGAGTAGGCTGGGAATCTCCAGCCCCTTCTTTGATAAAGTATTTGGATGGATGGATGGATGGATGGATGGATGGATGGATGGATGGATGGAAGGAAGGACAGAAGGAAGAGAGGAAGGGAAGGAAGGGAAGGAAGGAGGGAAGGAAGGAAGGATAGGGCATGACAACACATTTCAGTCAGCTCTTATACATCATAATGAGTCCCAATTGGCAGCTTGAATCATGGCTTTCTCTGGGAGAGGAACTTGACTTGGTGAGTGAGATTTGCCAGTGGAGAAGAGAGAAGGAGGGCAGAGCAGAGAAGAAACAGCAAGAGAAAAACATAGAAGTATAAAGACTGGAATTTGGGGGAAGGGTCTTGCTAAAGAGAGGGGTGTGGGAGAATGAGCTCGAGTGGCGGGTAGAAAATAAAAAGTAGAAAAGATCCTCAGGGGGAATAAGGGAGTGATATGAGCAAATGTACATTCCAGAAAGAGCCCTCTGGGGTGCTATGTGGCAGATAGGTAGGAGGGAGGATGCTGGAGGCAGGGAAACCAGTGAGGGGCCTGACCTTGGGCAGCTGGGGATGTGGGGGCTGAGGTTACAGGGCGGGGTAGGATGGAGCCAGGTTTCAGCTGTGCAGGCGGCGATGGTATTGGCTGAGATGAGATCTTGGGGAAGGAAGAGGTCTTCATGAGCCATAGCGTCTTTGAAGGAAGAAAGGAAGATTAACATCCAGGCCTCACGCCCTCACGCCAGCTGCTGCTTTCTCTCTCCCTGGCACAGTCATGTTGGAACAAGCTGTGGAGTCCTTTTCACAGAGCCAAGTCCCAGAGGTCATTCATGTCATGCTGAAGGTTCCCAGTGTCTGGCCACCATATGGACACTTCATCCCTGTCCCTGCTGGGTCCTCATTGGAAGATGTCCTAAAGAAGGCCCAGGAGCTCGGAGGATTCATGTAAGACCACCATGTCCCAGCCCTCACTCCACCAACCCCACATCCCTGAAATAGGGTCATGCCCAAATAAGATGGGAGTGATTCTCATGCTGCCAGTGGGGAATCTGGCCCAGAGATGTGTGTGCCTTATACTGGATCACCGGACCCCAGATTTTTTGTTTAGAAATATGTGCCTCAGCTTGAGAGGGCCCCCATTTCCGCCCCTAATTGACTTTCCCAGAGGACAGCATCCTGCAGCCAGGGAGGGCCCATAGCTAGTGCCTTAGGGTCATCTGGGCCCAGGGAATTTCAAGCCAGAAATATGCAAAGACCTTCTGAAAGGATAAAAATTCTCACAGACCCCAGGTTAAGTTACTTCCGTTATAATACGACTTAGATGTGGGCTAATAAGTTTACTCTTAAAAGTCCTTTCTCTTTCTGGCTCAGGACAACTATAAATTCTAAGCAACTTTGCAAAGAAAACTATAAAGCCAATAACATTCACATAAAGACTCTCTGCTAAGGAGCAAGAATATGCCAGGGGCAGGGAGAGCCCGATGCTCTCAGCATTCCCTTGGATTGAACTGCCATCCGACCTCAATTTGTACAGGCAGCTGTGTCTTCATAGGCTCTTCCCTCGTCCCTAATTCACTATTCACTACTAAGCCACTGTTCTCTTTCTGGTAGTCTGTAGTGCATATAGCAGTACCGCTGGTGGCCGATGCAGTCCAGATGGTCACACACACTGAGCACCCTTGCTTGGCAGGCCTCAGTCTACCAGGCATTGAGATTATCCAGAAACTGCTCGGATTTATGTTTGGATATTGTTATCAGAATGAAAAAAATAGAATTTTACATTTTTGTTCAGAACTCCAGGACCTCTGAGAAGATATCAGGGGTACCAGTCTAAGAAATAATTATCTTGTTAGTAAAGATGGGTGCCTGAGCTGGGTTGAGGGGCCAGGCAAGATGGCCAAGTTCAAGGCTCAGGAATACAAAGCAGAGAAAGCTGGACTGGAAAGAGAGAGAGAGGGAGAGAGAGAGAGAGAGAGAGAGAGAGAGAGAGAGAGAGAGAGAGAGAGAGAGAGAGAGAGAGAGAGAGAAAGAGAAAGAGAAGGAAGGAGAGAGAGGGAGGGAGAGACGGAAAGACAGAGAGACAGAGAGACAGAGGTAGAGGCAGAGACAGAGACAGAAAGACAGTGCTCAGAGAGAAGTGCTCCAAGCAGCCATGTGACTCCACAGAGTTACAGAATGACTGGAGAAAGGGGATTGTTCCATGACACCCCTAAAGTAATACTTTTCCTTTGCTTAAGTTACCCCGAATGGGTTTGGGTTTCTGTTTCTTAAAACTATGAAAGCTCTCCCTCTCTAGAACCAAAACCATTGATCAGCTTTTTGGAGAAAGGAGGGACACAAGCCATAGAGTTTTAAGAGGATCCTTTGGCTGTGGCGTCCAGATGGGTTGGAGAAATGCAAAGTTGGAGGCAAGGAGCTCAGGAAAGGGGGCGTGTGTAAGGAGACTTTTGGTTGCAAGGTCCAGAAATATATCTCCAATGCTCTCTTGTAATGCAGAGGATGGTGTATGTATAGTCAGGGTGTAGACTGAGCAACATGACTACAAAAAGAGAATGCCATTGAGCCCAGACACTTCGAGAACGAGAGACCCAGTGCCACCACCAAGTGTCTCTATCTCTGTCCCCCATGTTCCAGCTCTCCCTGCACGCTGGCTTCACCCTCTCTCACTGGATATTGGCATTTTATGTGTAATGCCGGCAACTTCTAATTCTCACCCCTATAATATTAGCCCTCGGAGAGGGGCCAGCTGCTGGGTTGATAATGTAACAGGTGTCCCTTCCTGCAGGACATGGTCATGGTCAGCACAGAAGGCATAAATTCCCCTGAAAGAGCAGTGTCAATGGGGCTGGAGAGACGGGCCAGAGGTGAGACCCATGGTGAGGTAGCCCAAGAAGGGTTTGGCTGGTGCTGGCCCTGAGGAAGATGGCAAGACTTCCCGGTGTGGGCGAGCTCCACTTCTGCCCTTGGGTCAATGAGAGCAAAAGTCATCTCTTCATCTGTCTCTTTCATAGGTATGAAACAAGGGCCTCCTTGTCAGGCCCTTACCTGACCTCCGTTATGGGCAAAGAAGTTGAGAAACGTGAGTTCTGGCAGCTCATCCAAGCCCCCGACACCCCACTGCAGCAAGGTGAGTCTGGTGGCTGGCCACCTCTGGATGTGTCCCCCACCCCAGCCCTGACCCGGCAATGAGATTTCATCAACTCACTCCAGCTTTCAATTCACCTGTAATTTGCTACCTAGAAATAACTTCTTTTAACTTTTAGTGTGTTTCCTTCCAGATTATTTGAAAACATCTAAGTTTTTTGTTTTATAAAAAAAATAGAGCCATACTCTAGCAATGCTGTCTGATGGAAATAAAATGTGAGCCACACATGTAATCCTAAATTTGCTAGTTGGTGAGACTAATAATAATAACGTATCCTATGTAATCCAGTATATCCTAAATAGTACCATTTTAAGATGTAATCAATGTGAAATTATTAATGACATTTTGCATGCTTTTTTTTTTTTGTACTAAGATTTTAAGCGCTCAGTAGCCACGTATGGCCAATGGCTAGCATGTTGGACGGTGCAGCTCTATATACTGTTTTGCAAATTATTTTTTTCTTAATATATTATGGGCATATTTTTACATCAGCTTATGCAGATATTCCCCTTTCTTTGTAATGACCGCATGGACTATGTTATCCACTAGGGTCCTTAGCACTGCAAGTAACAGGAAATGCAATGCAAACTAGCTTCCAGAATGTGACATCCAGTGGCTCATGTGATTGGAGTCCAGAGGGAGTGAGGATTTCAGGGCTGGTGTAACTTGGTTCTAGCTGGCTTCCCTGGGACTCCATTCCCTTCTCTTGTTTGGCTTCCTCTTCCTGAGAGGCCCTCCTGTGCCTTCTCGGGGCTGCTCTCTTTTAAGACTGAGGAAACTGGTCTGAATACTCAGCAGACTTCTTCTGGTGTCTCGAACATAGAATTGGGACACAGGTGCATTCCTGGACCCATCCCTATTTGCTAGGAGATGACCCAGATTCTGTAACCCCCACTGACTAGAGAGAAGAGATCACCACATGACTGGCTTAGGCCAATCAGGGCCCACCTATGGTGTGCTGGGTGCTGTGCTACTGGGCATGGAGCGGGATGGGTGGGCCACAGCCTGCTGGACCTCTAGGGTGTCTCCAGTTTTAACTCTTACACTCCAAGCTGTCATGAGCATCCTCGTGCATCAGCCCAGTTACCAGACTCTTAAACATCATCTATCCCTGCTCCTACCACCTAGAACTTCTACTGGACACTTACCATGTACCAGGCATTGGGCCAAGGTTTTAAAGAAGATGGGAACTTTCTGAGGGAGCCCAGTTAGAAACATTCTCTTTCCCTGCCTGGCTTGTGAGCAAATTGAGAAATAAAACAAAGGGGTTGCAGATGGGGACCCCAGATCTGGTCTCTATTACTGATAAAGGCTGGGCTGGAAGAGGTAGCCTGGAAGGAAAGCCCGATGAACACAGCCATGAGGCCAACGTGGGTGGTTGTGTCCTCTACCTCCTGTCCCCACAGACCCCTAGTCCAGCAGGAAGCCCACTTCTGTGGGAAGAAGGAAGGCCTTTGTGTTGATACTCTCATCACCCTCATTTGAGAAATGGGAACACTAGCACTCATGGTGGTTGAATAACTTGCACAAAGTCACATTGCTAATGAGTGACAAAGCTGGAGCTTGAAGCCAGGTACCATGCTAGAGCCTGCCTGGGTTGTCTCCAGTGAGGGTTGGCTGGCTCCCAGGAGACTTCACTCGTGGGCCAAGTTCTCCCTCCAGACCATACTAAGCGAGTTCCTCATCTTGACGGCCCCTTGGGGACTATGAAGACAGTGACCATCAAGTGTTGTCAGGGTTTCTGTTTCCTTTAACCCCGTGTCAGTTATCTAGCATGCTGTCCTGTACCCCTACTCTCTAGGGGTGCCCCACTGCAAAATGAGCCTGTGGGCCTCAGAGATCCTAAGTTATAGCTCAGTTCAGAGTCTCTGCACTGGCTCCAATTTCCCACCACCAAGCCCTAAGCAGATGTGATAGACCTTAGCCTTAGGGTGGGGGTCCAGAAGATGAGGTTGGGGGTTGGGACGCTCTGCCCTGTTAATACCCCCTTCCCCACTCAACCTGTCTCTGCAGGTATTGCTGACTACAGACCCAAGGATGGAGAAACCATCGAGCTGAGGCTGGTTGCCTGGTAGCCTTGCACTGGCTCACCCACCCCAGCAGCTATGCACAGTCCCTATATTCCTACCTTCCCTCCAGACACCACTGTAACAGGCATAAGCCTGACCCTGCCCCCCACTTCATATTCTCTTGGAGCAATGTCTCCGGATCACCAGCCACCACCTTTGCGAGGCTTCTAAGCAGGGAGCCAAGCACCTTCTCACAGAGGACTGCCTGCCTGTGTCTGGCTCACCCTGGCCCCACAGGCATCCTGTGAAGACCACTCGTAGTCTGAAGGGCATGCAGCATCTCAGACTCCTCAGCACAAGAAATCTGCTAGCTGCTGGCATTGTGAGTACCGCCTTCTCTGGGATTGGAGTCCTGCAAGGAGACCTCTGCAGCCCAAGGGCTGGGGCCCTGAGCCCAGTTCTCCAGTGCACCATCAGAATGGTGGTCTCAGAGCTAGCTGTGGCAAAGCAGCTGGAAAGGGCTCTGCACTCTGCAGGGCTGCTCAAAGCCTACCTCTGAAATGATTAAAGCGTTGATTGTGCACATGCCCCAGTGTCCTGATACCTGATGCTAATGAGCAGATGCAGGAACTGTGAGCAGAGAAAGGGATGAGTGTCTGTCTTGGGTCCTGGGGAGAACAATGCTGGCAGTGGTGACATTGATTACTGTTTAGGGAGCATATACTTGCTAAACACTTTCTTGCATAACTCTGAGGTGGTTGATTTTTTCGTTGTCATCTCTGCTTTACACATACGAAAACTGGTGCTCAAAAAGAGAAAGTGACTCACCACAGTGTCAAGCAGGTGACATGGCCTAAGAGACAGACAGACCTCGCCTGGGGTGGCTTCTTGGCTCCTCGGCTCCTCCACTCAAACACTAAAAATGAGGGCTTCAGTTATTGTTATGATTACGTGGCAGAGCCTGAATTTGACAGGAAGCCCAGGACCCTAGAGCTTGGACTCTCACCCCTAGCTTTCCCCCAGTGTAGTCAGTGTACCACTCCAGGCCTTGGCAGTTATGTTATGGGGACCCTGCCGCTCATTGGGAGGGCCCTGGACTCTGGGCTGCCCTCTGGGAAGTGGGGTTCAGGCCAGGGAAGCACCCTACACACCCCACCCCACTGAGGTTAGGAAGGAGGGCTACCTTCTGAGGGGGACTCTGACAGACAGCAGGTACTGTGACACATACTGAGTCCTCAAAGCCACAGATTAAACAGAGGCCTCTTCCTAGGGTGCCACTTTTAATATATAGGGTCTGAGCAGTTAAGGGAAGTAGGCAATTAAAAAATTCTTTTATAGTGAAACCAACTTCAAAGTATCAGAGAGCCTCTGCTTTTAGGGTGAATTGCCTGTGCCCAGGACCTGGAGTGCTTGTTCACTTGTCCTTCCTTAATCACAGCCAGGGGGCACTTCCAGGAGGTTTCCGGACCTGCCCATGACTCTTCCCTTTACTACCCTGTAGCAGAAGGGTGGAGACTCAGGTCACACAGACTGGAGGTAGCAGAACCCAGATCCTCATTTATTGACCCCCAGGTCTCAGCTCTTGCCACTGCACCACCCTGACACCTCTCCACCCCTTAAGACACCAACTGAGAAAGCCACAGGCCTCTCCCATATGGGAGATGAGCTATGGCAGGTGAGAGAAAAGGTGGACAGTTACTACAGGGAATGCCTCTGTACTGGGCTTTCAAGAATCCATGAGCTAGATGTGATCCATCCTCTCGAGGGACTATCTGAGTCGGGCTGTGCTTGGCTCTGAGGAGCAAGAAGTTACTGAATCTTGCTCAAATCAAAGGATATTTGCTCAAAAGACCCAGCCCACTGCCTCAAGGGTAACCAAGGGCAGTAGGGAAATGGAAGTTGGGGCTCAAGGCTCCGTCACCTCCACTATCCTCAGGCCTCCTCTGTGTCCTCTCCCTCAGTCAGCCTTCTCTGAGTATGACCCCAGCAGTGAGTCTGCCACCTTTTAGTTCAAGTCTCTAGCCCCCTCTTACTGTGTCTCAAAGCCTGGAGAGGGGTCTGACCAGCACAGTCCACCTATGGATACTGGGTTAGGTGTCTAGTCTGGCACCATGAGATGGGACCCTGAGAATGGGTGTGGGTGAGAGGATAGTCATGTCTGGTACAGACCCCTACAGTAAGAGTCTGCTAAACAGGCCCTCCCTGGGGACCAGGGACCAGGATTGTGCCTAGCCTGTGTTTAGATCTGGGTGACTCCAGACAAGTCACTTCCCCTCTCAATCTGTTTCCTAACTCACAGCTATGGGATGGCACCTTGGTTTACATAGCATGTTTATGCCTGTGAGCTCATCATAGATCACAGGTGGGGAAACTGAGACCCCAGCAGTGAAGTGATTTGTCTAGGGACATGCAGCAACAAGAGGAGAGGCCCACCCCACAGACTGTACAGTCCAGTTGCTGAAAAGGAGTCCTTCTCCCCTCCTGGTGCCTCTTAGAGTCTCTCCCCAAATCACCCAAAGGGCAGCAGTCAAATCTGGGGCATTTGGAAACCTATGAGCAAGGGCAAGGTGCTCTGGGTTGCTCTGGGCTTTCATGTGGCCCCAAAGAGTGAGAAGAGGCCCACTGCTGCTCTCCGTGAAGTTGGGCACCTCACTCCCCATTCTCTCACAACAGAATAACCTTTGGAGAGCCCAGGTTAAAAACTGGGGCTCTGGAGCCAGACAGACCTTTTCTAAATCCCACTCCACAACCCTGGGCACATTGATTTCTTCCCCTCACCAAGCTCTCTGCAGCATCCAGCTCCAGGGATAAGTGTGCAGTGCATGGGTTGGAGCCTCTGTCCTCGGCAGCCAGTGGTGTCATGTCTTTCTGCACCCTGGCCCTTCTGGACTCCCATCTGGGATTATCTGCTGGGTCATCTGCTTTGGGTTCTGCCCTCAGCCTCCCCCTGCCTCCACCCTTACGTGTGCAGCTCTCTCCATCCCACCAAGTCACCCAGGCCTCATCATATTGGTTAATCCTCACTCCTCATAGCCCACCCCTCACTAGGCAGGGCAGGCGGGAGCAGCTTTGTGGCAGTCTCGCAGGAGGTATGGACAGATTTTCACTGCCACAACTCCCAGCCCAGCGCAGGGATGAGGGTGTTTATTATTTTTAAAGATTATTATTATTGTTATTAAAGGAAACTTGCTGGAAACTGACAGAATCCCACAAAAAATATACCCCTTAGAGGGCCCTGATTCCTCTTATTCAGGAAATGTAGGGGGAGGGGCATGCCCCCCTTGACTGCCTCAGTTTCCCTCCCAAAATCCCTCCTGGTGAAACCCTGTCTATATACCCTCATATTTTGGACTTTGACCTGGGAATCCCCTGCCATACAGTTTAGGCTCCAGAAGGGGTCAGAATCACCAGAGGCAAATGTAAAAACGCGGATTCCTGAGCCTCTCCAGAGAGGCTGGGCCTTTAAATTCGATCGAGTCCAAGGATTGTATGGGGTTGGGGGACACTTGCAGCCATTCCGCAGTCTGACCGCCAGAGGGCGCCTCAGACTGGCCTAAGTGGCCGCCCTTTGAGGTCTTGTTCCTCCAGAGGTTGCCGTTATCAAAGACTAGGGGTGGGCCGTGTCCAGTGGGCAGGAGCTTCCTCAGAGAAGAAAGCACGATGTCAGGAAAGAGGCTTGTAGCCGGCACTGAGCACCTGGTTGGGAGTTCAGAGAGGCCAGGGCCGGGACTCGAATCTATCAGCTTGTGTTGCCCTGGGGCATCGTCGTTCAGATGGGAACCCCCAGACCCAAGAAAGGGCAAGGGCTTGGTGGCAGCTACCCTGCCTCCCAGCCTATCCAGGGCTCTTTGTCCTGCCAAGGCTCGGGGCAGAGGGTGGAACCCCAGAAGGTCCAATTGTGACTCAGCTCTGAGTGCCAGGAGATGGAACAGGGGCTGCTGGCCAGGGACGGGTGCTAGCCAGCGGTACCCTCCTTCCAGAACTGTGGTGGCCTTGATGATTCAGCTTCTCTCTGCCTGCCTCGAGGGGCCCTCCTTGGCCTGGGAGAGGGAGGAGGTGCTGGGACTAGGAGGAGCTTTAAGGGGCCCGTGGTCCAACTCTTCTGGATACTGAGGTCCCATGGGATAACTGTAGTCAGAGATCGGACGGTTCAGAGACAGGCCCTGGGATAGGAGTCCCTGGAGAGGGGCCGCGGGGCGGGGCGGGGGGAGGGGAGAAGGGGGGTGGGGTCCTATAAAATGGAGTCTCCTGTGAAGATGGGAGGTTTTATCACGCTCTTGGAAAAATTCCCCACTGTTTCCCACCTTCATTTGATCTCTGAGGACTCGCCTTGGCTCTGGGTGGGGAGGGGCCTGATCGCCTACGAGTGGGGTGAAGGGGGACAGACAGGCTGACCACTAAACCTAGAGGGGGCGGGGTCAGCCGATGGAGGGAATGCAAAGCCGACCCAGGAGGGGCTGAGAAAGGCTGGCGAGGGGGCGGAGCGAGACATCCTCCGTGCTCCGGGGGCGGGGCCGGAGGCTCAGCCCAACTTTCCGGGTGGGGCTCAGGCTGTGGCAGCAGAGGCGGAGCCAAGAGCTCGGGGCCTCGCCCCGCAGGCGGGGCTGGAGCTGGAGCGGGCGGGTAGCTGCTGCCGGAATCACAGCCACAGCCGCAGCTGCAGCCGGAGCCGCCAGTAGCCGGAGCCGCCAGTAGCCAGAGCCGGGGGGGCAGGCCCTGCTCGAGCCGAGCCGAGCTCTCCGTGCGGGCCGGGGTGTCAGCCGCAGGGACTAGGCACTGTCGAAGGCAGCGAGCTGCGATCCCTGGGCACCACCGGACACCACTGGGCGCAGGAGCCTGGATCACCCCTGCCAGGCCTGGGCACGTCCTTAACGATCAAGAAATCCTGAGTCTGGACCGTAGAAGCAAAGGAAGGAAGATTCCATCTAAGGATAGCATGGGCACTAGGCAAGGAGAAGAGTGGAGACTTCACCAGGCACTGAGCAGAGGTGCCCGGAGCTTACTAGTCCAGGCTTGAGCACCAGAGAACCTGGCATCCCAGGAACCACGACCTGGATTCTATCCTGCCTGGGCTGGGAACAGAGCATATAGCTCTTGGACCTCGCTGGCGCAGGCGTGACACAAGAAGTGGTTTTCTCACCTGTCTGAGAAGAGGGCCGGGATCTGAGGACCCAGGATCTGGACTGGTTCTAAGGAGGGCTCTCTGGTGGCCCAGAACTGGTCACTGAGAGCTCGCCTCCTGCTCCAGCCCCACTGGTACGGATGTGCCGCTGTCCTCTGGAGCAATATGACAGCAGGATGACCTCTGTTGAGCCAGTGGCAGTGGCTGGCGGTGCTCTGGTGGCCGGGTCCCCCGAGTGGCCCCATGCTACCCCCCAGACTCTCGGGCGGCCTGGCCGGGCCCGGGTGGCCATAGCAGCACTGGTATGGCTGCTGGCAGGAGCCAGCATGTCCAGCCTCAACAAGTGGATTTTCACAGTGCATGGCTTTGGGAGGCCCCTACTGCTCTCAGCACTGCACATGCTGGCAGCCGCACTGGCATGCTACCGGGGGGCACAGCACCCCATGCCCCGTGGTACTCACCGGCAAGTACTGCTGCTCAGCCTTACCTTCGGCACCTCGATGGCCTGCGGCAACGTGGGCCTGAGTGCTGTGCCCTTGGACCTGGCACAGCTGGCCACTACTACCACACCACTGATCACCCTGGCCCTGTCAGCGCTGCTGCTCGGCCGTCGCCACCACCCGCTGCAGTTTGCTGCCATGGGCCCACTCTGCCTGGGGGCTGCCTGCAGCCTGGCTGGTGAGCTCCGGACACCTCCCGCTGGCTGTGGCTTCCTGCTGGCGGCCACCTGCCTCCGTGGCCTCAAGTCCATTCAGCAGAGTGAGTGCTTGGGTCACTGAGGAGGTGGGAATCAGGGTGGGTATGAGGCCGGGATGGCCCTGTTAGGGGTATGACTGGTATCCCATTTTATAGATGAAGAAACTGAGCCTAACAGCTTTGGAAGAGGCAGAAACTGAGACTCAGAAAGGGCCAACAGCTCAGTGAGTTCCAGGCCCCAAACAGGCTTTAGAAGCCCAACTAGTATTTAATAATAGTTGCCATTGATCTGTGTCCCCTATTTTGTCTCTTTATCTTGCTGGATCTCCATACTGCCCTGATCAAGGAAGTCACTATCTTGTCCCCATTTGACAGCTAGAGGGGCTTGCTTGCCCTCCGCCATGTGGCCAGTGAGCAGTAGAGGTAAGAATTGAACCTAGGCAGTCAATCTGCATTCTGACCAAGATGTGGAATAAGGCTGTGGACTCAGAGGGAGGCCTGATAGTGGGGACCAGGGAAAGAGAAAGAGGACAAGGCCTTGAGCTGGGATTCGGAAGGCCAGGAGTTTGGCTGAATCTGGGAAGGGTTCATGTTTACCGGGAGCTGCAGTGTAGCAGGCCCTGTACTGGGTGTTGACCTTGAGTAGTCATGGCAACCACCATTTTATAGAGGGTGGAACTAAGACCCAGAGAGGTATGTGATTTTCCTAGGGTCACCTTACCTCTGATGAAAGAAAACAGGGGGACTCTGGGCAAAGGGTGGGGTGGAGGCTCTAGGACTAGCCTGCTAAATCACTGCCGCAGGGTGGAGGCCGTCTCCCTGCCTGTCCTTCTGAGGGGCATCTGAGTCACAGACCTCAACTTCCCTCTGCCTAAACGCAAGAGAGATGTGAGGGAGGCCAGGGTACCCACCCAGGGTGGTGAGGCCAGGGTTCCAGGCACACCTTTGATCATACTTGCTGGATGACCTTGGGCAGGTCCAGGTTTTTCCTGGGCCTCAGTTTCCCCATCTGTTCAGTGGAAGAGTGTTTGAGTTGATGGAGGCCCAGAGGCCTCTTCCTTTCCCTCCCGTCCAGCTCTGAGATTCTGAGACCCAGACCTGGGAGAAGGAAGGGGGCACTGGGCTGGGTTGGGGGTGGCTTGCAGCCATGGAAGGTTGAAATCAGAGTTCAGCCCTGCCCTGGTATCTTCAGAGACAAGACCTGGAGGCCTTGTCCCTATCCTCCTGGGCCCTGTGGCAGGCCCGAAGCCCAGTTCTATTTTTGCCCTCAGGTTACATGAGAGCTGGTGATTGAGCTTGGGCCTGAGTTCTGGGCTGTAGGAAACCTGACCCTAGGGGTGCACCGACCCTGCCACCTCTACCCCAGACAGGGTCACAAGTCTAGAACGGCCCCAGCCTTAAGCCTCACAACATGCCTCACCCAGAAGGAGCCCTGGTCTACAGGATGGGCTACGGCAGGCCAGGCCTCAGGCACATGGGCACGAGAGTGGCAGGTGCTTGGCATTAGGCCACTTTGGCTTATGCCAGTTCCCTCCATCCCTCCTGTGTCAACTGCCTGGCCCCTAAGGTGGGTTGGGTGCTTGCTCTAGACTCCCACAACACCTTCTGCTTCCTGAATTAGGACCAAATGCCCTATTTTTTATCCACTTGGTTACCTGCCTGCCTCCCATCAGACAGGAGCTCTGAGAGGCCATAGACTGGCTTAGGACATCTTCACCCCAGCACCAGGCCTGTGGCCTAGCACAGGGCAGGTACACCTTAATGGTGAATATATTAATGGCTCTGACAGCAGAATTGGTAGGCCGATTAGGCTATATGGCTCAGGGTGCTAAGGAGAGAACTTAGGAAGCTAGAGGCCCCACCAACAGAGATAGGCATCTGGCAGAGAAGGGAGAAACAGATTGGAGCAGGGGGGTGACATGGGTTTTGCATAAGATGAGGTTTCAGGAAAGGCTTCAGGGCCAGATTCAGACTAGAGTGTAAATGGCTGACACCAGCTCCTATCTTGAGAGCAGACTTCACGGGAGCAGAAGATGTGAGTTCAGGAAGAGGAGCCCCCAGGCATCCAGCAGCCTCATTCCTATCTGAGCCAGTTGCAGACCCAGGGGAATACACGGGGAAAGGAGTGATGCCAACCTCCCACTCACAGAAAGGCTGGGAAGTGGGGAGCCAGCTTGTAGAGCTTATTCTCAGCTGCACTCACCTACATTAGAGCAGCCTGACCTGATCCCTGTCCTCTGAGCTCTCAGGCTGGTGGGGAGACACTCAGAAACAGAGGTCACAATGACAGGAGAGAAGCTCTAGAGCCAAGGTGTGATGGGAACAGTTATTTCTAGAGGAAAGCAGAGAAGGCTGCCTAGGGGAGGAAGCGTGCAGTGAAGACAATAACGATAATGTAATAATAGTAGCAAACGCTATCCCTCACTATGTGTCTATGCTGTGCCCGTTCTTTATACACAGAGCAGGAAAGGGCATTCTGGGAGCAGGAAACAGGCTGTGCCAGGGCACAGGATGTCAGCCAACAGGAGCAGAGTGTGGAGGATCGAGACAGCTGTCATGGTGAGCAGTTACCACTGGGCATCAGGCCCTGTGCTCAGTACGTTACACAGCTTTGTGTGCGTTGTGGGGAGGGGTGTTGTCACCCTCCCCATGCTACACATAAGAAAGCTTAGGGAGGCTGACTTGCCCGATATTGCACAGCTAGTGAAAGAGGTAAGGATGTAATAAACCAGTAGCCCCAGAATAGGGTCCAGGAAACATATCTGTCTACATGTGGCAGAAGCTTGGGCATTTTCAGATGCTGAAACAAAAATACCTTTGAAGGAGAAGTTGAAAAGGAAGGTTGGGGGTTGCTGACAGAAAAGGGGTCGCTGAAGAGGCAGGATGACAAGCTGGCATTTTGGAGGCCCTCGGTGGGGTGAGTCACCTCTGGCAGAGGATCATCACACTTTCCCTGGGCTGCAAGGCAGAGGGCTGGGTGGGTGGGATGCAGAACAGGCACAGGGGCTGGGTGAGGAGGTTCAGACCTTCCTGGGTGAAGTTCATCTGAAATTCTAAACACCTTCTAGTGATTGGATCTTTGATATGAGGTCACGGACCGCTCATAACAGTACTATATTTGGAGGGAATGAGCAGGAGGCATTTTAATTATCTGTTCATTTCTAGAAATGCTCTAGCCTGAGGGACTGTTGCCTAGAGAACAAAGCCAAAAAACATCAGAATGAAATCGAGAGAGAAGTTAAGATTTCCTATTCTAAGCATAGCCTATGAGTAAGCTCCTCTGTGGCTTTTTGGAAAGTGTGTGTCAGAAAATGCAATCTTTAGATCCATTACTCATTTCTCTCCACTAAAATTTGGACAAGGCCCCAAACCGTCATTGCCCTTGTGCAAATACTACCATTCACCTGAGCAGTGTCTGATTTTGACGATGAGCACCAGCACTTCCTTTGTAAACTGGCTGGGTGGTAACGTGTACACATGTGTGCACTCACACACGCACACATGCACACATGCACGCACACATACACAGAGGCATGCATTCACACATACGCAAAGTGGTAGGATCCCCTCTTTCCTTGCAAAGCAAAAAGATTTCCTCTTAGTCCTAAATTCTCCTCTATAAACCCCAATGTTGTTAGCAGAAGATACTGATTAGTGAGTGACAGCCAAGCGCAAACGATGACTTTTTTTATTGTTCCTTTGTCATCCCAATGGTCATAAGTGAATGAAGCAATGAATGGACCCAACATTTGACTCAAACAACTTATTATTTTAAATCTCTCAATCTCTCTCTCTCTCTCTCTCTCAATCTCTCTCTCTCTCTCTCTCTCTCTCTCTCTCTCTCTCTCTCTCTCTCTCTCTCTAATGTAGCTAGTAAGTGGCAGAGCTGGGGCCTTCTGCTGGCCTGTCTCTGCTGCGATGGTGGGAACTGCACTGTGGGGTAGTGGGTGTGATAAGGGCTGAGGCCAAGAAAGGTGGGTCGGGGCCACTTGGTGCAGGGCCTTCAAAGCTCATTTAGAACCCACAATAGTTTTCCCCTGGGGAGCCCCTGAAGATTTTTATTTTGAGCCATATTTTATGTTTATTGGTAATTCGGATATCACAAGCAGGTTCTTGTTTCAGCCAATGGAAGGCAGTTTGAAGTGGGGGATAATGAGCTTGTTCATTTTATTTTATCTTTTTACAGTAACTGAGCACTTACCTTATAAGGACTTTATGCACATTATCTATTTTAATCTTTACAAAAAACCTGTGTATTAGGTTTTATTATCATCCAGCTTTGCATGTGAGGGAACCTAGGCCTCCAGAAGGTAAGTGCCAGGTCATAGCTAGTAAGGAGTGGATGCAAGTCACATCCCAGGCCATCTGATTCCAGATTCCCGACCGTTACTTTACGGAGCAGGAGCCACTAGCTCTGCCAGAGGGGTTGGGCAGGCTTCCTGGGGGATGGGCCTTGTAGGTCATGCCAGGTTGGCCGAGTGGGGCTTGTCCTCCCACCAGGTGCTGATGGCTGCCGTCCTGGTTGCAGGTGCCCTGCTGCAGGAGGAGAGGCTGGATGCAGTGACCCTGCTGTACGCCACCTCCCTGCCCAGCTTCTGCCTGCTGGCAGGTGCGGCCCTGGTGCTGGAGGCTGGTGTGGCACTGCCGCCTGCTCCCACCGACTCCCGCCTCTGGGCCTGCATCCTGCTTAGCTGCCTCCTGTCCGTGCTCTACAACCTGGCCAGCTTCTCCCTGCTGGCCCTCACCTCTGCTCTCACCGTCCACGTCCTGGGAAACCTCACTGTCGTGGGCAACCTCGTCCTGTCCCGACTCCTGTTTGGCAGTCGCCTCAGCTCCCTCAGCTACGTTGGCATTGCACTCACCCTTTCAGGAATGTTTCTTTACCACAACTGCGAGTTCGTGGCCTCCTGGGCTGCCCGCCGGGGCTTCTGGCGGAGGGACCAGACTGACAAGGGTCTTTGAGACCTGGGAGAGCGCATGAGCCACTTGGAACAGCCCCAGCCTGAATCCAACCTTGGCCAGTGGCCATGGGAAAAGTGGAGAGCAGGCAGCTGCTGGAACCATGGGAGAGAGAGGTGCCTTCGGGAAGGGCCACCTTGAAGGCTGGAATGGGGCCTCCCAGAGAGACCCACCTGTCCCTGCCTGTGTCTCCTCATCACAGACCCCACTCACCACTGGATGGTGGGTCCAAGCCTGGCACGCTCACTGTGCTTGTCAGAGTAATTATTATTAATATCAACTACTATGCTGAAAATTGCTGGCCAAATTTTGAGAACCTCACCGTGTTCT